>NC_060149.1:236270701-236923895 GCF_021461385.2 Schistocerca piceifrons | reverse complement strand
CATTTTAAGTGATTGTCTTCCATGATTTATCAAACTCGTTGGCAATCTTGCTAAAACTTGTTTTTCTATTTGTGTATTATTTTCCACGTGTCTTTCGTGATTTATCAAACTCGTTGGCAATCTTGCTAAAACTTGTTTTTATATTTGTGTATTATTTTCCACGAATGAGTATTCCACGACTCGTTGCTGTGGGTTCAATAAATGCATTGGCACCCGAGTTACTATTCCAATTACACGCTATTCCACCAAAGCACTGTGCAGTAAGCCTAGACATTAAAAGTCTAGGGACATTCTTATTGACAGCCATTCTGCAAGAAACGGATATCTTAAACAGAAGAACGCAGATAACCAAGCACTGTTGGAAATCAGCATTTGATTGATCAGTTGTGCAATGAAATTTTGCAATACAAACGGCGCCCATGGGCTATAGACGTTGCTACTCCTTCGTGTGTTATCAGTTACCACAGACAAAATTTTGTGTGAGGTATCATACAAGGCACGTCCTGCAAAAGTACGGGACTTACTTTTGAATTAAGTCTCTTGCTGAAGTTGAGTTGTGCGTGTCACGTATGATTTTGTGTCTAAGGTATGAAAAAGTTGGTGATAGAAAATTCCATAGTTATAGTTAAGTGCACTGAATTACTGTGAATCTTGAATAAAGTGTGTGCTCCTTTCTTTTGAGAACTAAGTTATTAACTGGAAACAGAGAACATGACCACGCCAAAGTTAAGTAGATACAGCGCTGCACAATAGGTTTTTCATTCGCAGTGTGTCAACACAGACAACGATCTGGAATCTGTTCATAAGAGCGAGAAAGAAAATAGAGGGAAAACGTGAATGGTAATTTATCTGTTTGATAGGAAGAGCAGACTGCAGAAATAGAAGTGTATACAATGACTAGCTTTACTTTAGCGGAAATATCCATGTTAGGGATGATATGTGTAATGATACTAAACCAGAGAAGAGCAAAGTCAATTATCATTGAGAACAGAAACATTTTTTGAAACTTTCTGGGCAGATTAAAACTGTGTGCCCGACCGAGACTCGAACTCGTGACCTTTGCCTTTCGCGGGCAAGTGCTCTACCAATTGAGCTACCGAAGCACGACTCACGCCCGGTACTCACAGCTTTACTTCTGCCAGTACCTCGTCTTCTACCTTCAGGAGTGCAAGTTCTGCAAGGTTCGCAGGAGAGCTTCTGTAAAGTTTGGAAGGTAGGAGACGAGGTACTGCCAGAAGTAAAGCTGTGAGTACCGGGCGTGAGTCGTGATTCGGTAGCTCAGTTGGTAGAGCACTTGCCCGCGAAGGGCAAAGGTCCCGAATTCGAGTCTCGGTCGGGCACACAGTTTTAATCTGCCAGGAAAGTTTCATATCAGCGCACACTCCGCTGCAGAGTGAAAATCTCATTCTAGAAACATTTTTTGTTTAACTGTGTGAACAGAATCATAAAACTTTGTTAGGATTTTGGTTTCCTACTGTAACTGATCAAAGTATGCTAAATTGGGAGAAATAAAAAACAGCATTAAAGAAAATGACACTAAATTCAAGCAAATAAATAAGGATGCCGCAAGGACTAATGTTAAATTTGGATAAATAAGTACGAAATTTGATCAAATGCTATGCAATACTTCTCGAAATTCTGATGTTTTCTTAGTGTGACTAACGTCACGTATTTGTGTTCGAGTCAAGTTAATGATTCGATTTTTTGGCACAATATATTGATGACTGACTTAGTACACTACTTCAGGTACGGCAAGTCTGGATGATGCTGAGGCAGCAAACACACATAATACCACAAACCACACCTCCTGAACAAAATGATTGGGCAGGGTCGGTCGGTGGAATAGTGTGCGTAAAAATTTCAAGTTGTCTGGAAATGCAAAAACCTACCATCTGAGATATGCTGAGAAAATGTCAAGAGTCCAAAACATGTAGTAAAAGTTGGGTTCCACCACAACCCAAATTTGTAATATAAATCAGTTTAAATTCACCCTCAATTGTAACGCTAGTTCTGACAAGTCAATTTTTCATGTATAAGTGGATACGATAATTATAAGAGAAATAATATACAACATGTCCTCAGCAAAAGGATTTCAGCAAGCAGTGAAACTGTGGATAATTATGTCAATCAGCTAAAAGAGAAATAAAACAATGGTTAAAAGAATGGTATGTGTAAAGAAGAAGAGAAATGTTCCTGCTTTCAGTGAAATATGAAACAACATTTGTCTGCAGATATTTTCAACAATGGTTAATATACACCAACACTCTCATTAATGAACTTGAGGATTTCCTACCAGGTCAGTGGGATAACAGAAAAAGACTGGATGTATAATCAGTCGATTCGAGAACTGGATATGTAATCAGTCGATCCGAAGTAATATGTTATGATGTGGCATGAAGACTTGTCAAACGAAAGCTTACTTGTAGCTGTTAGTTAAAATTAATGATAGTCTATAAATGCATAGATCCGCATAAAAATTGATATTCTGGAATGGATAAAGTGTGTAAACACAGAGTGTAATACTTATCAAGAATTATTTGAACATTTCAGGGAAAAAAAACCCTGTACTTGGATGACCAATAATAGAGAAAAATTCTGTAGTGGTTATGTTAATAAGTTCCCTGTGGCTGTACAAGGAGGTATGATAGGGATTACAGAAAAGACGCAGATGAAATATTACACGGGCTTGAACAGGCATACATCTATTCAGTATTGCTGAAAAAGAGTTCAGCCAACCTGTGGAAAATAATATGTTTCAAGTCGATTGAAGGATAATAGGATTCTCAAAGCTATAGTAGTAATGTCTTGAATAGCATACGACTATTTCTGTAGAACGCATGAAAGTGACATGGGTGCAGCAGAATACACTCCTGGAAATGGAAAAAAGAACACATTGACACCGGTGTGTCAGACCCACCATACTTGCTCCGGACACTGCGAGAGGGCTGTACAAGCAATGATCACACGCACGGCACAGCGGACACACCAGGAACCGCGGTGTTGGCCGTCGAATGGCGCTAGCTGCGCAGCATTTGTGCACCGCCGCCGTCAGTGTCAGCCAGTTTGCCGTGGCATACGGAGCTCCATCGCAGTCTTTAACACTGGTAGCATGCCGCGACAGCGTGGACGTGAACCGTATGTGCAGTTGACGGACTTTGAGCGAGGGCGTATAGTGGGCATGCGGGAGGCCGGGTGGACGTACCGCCGAATTGCTCAACACGTGGGGCGTGAGGTCTCCACAGTACATCGATGTTGTCGCCAGTGGTCGGCGGAAGGTGCACGTGCCCGTCGACCTGGCACCGGACCGCAGCGACGCACGGATGCACGCCAAGACCGTAGGATCCTACGCAGTGCCGTAGGGGACCGCACCGCCACTTCCCAGCAAATTAGGGATACTGTTGCTCCTGAGGTATCAGCGAGGACCATTCGCAACCGTCTCCATGAAGCTGGGCTACGGTCCCGCACACCGTTAGGCCGTCTTCCGCTCACGCCCCAACATCGTGCAGCCCGCCTCCAGTGGTGTCGCGACAGGCGTGAATGGAGGGACGAATGGAGACGTGTCGTCTTCAGCGATGAGAGTCGCTTCTGCCTTGGTGTCAATGATGGTCGTATGCGTGTTTGGCGCCGTGCAGGTGAGCGCCACAATCAGGACTGCATACGACCGAGGCACACAGGGCCAACACCCGGCATCATGGTGTGGGGAGCGATCTCCTACACTGGCCGTACACCACTGGTGATCGTCGAGGGGACACTGAATAGTGCACGGTACATCCAAACCGTCATCGAACCCATCGTTCTACCATTCCTAGACCGGCAAGGGAACTTGCTGTTCCAACAGGACAATGCACGTCCGCATGTATCCCGTGCCACGCAACGTGCTCTAGAAGGTGTAAGTCAACTACCCTGGCCAGCAAGATCTCCGGATCTGTCCCCCATTGAGCATGTTTGGGACTGGATGAAGCGTCGTCTCACGCGGTCTGCACGTCCAGCACGAACGCTGGTCCAACTGAGGCGCCAGGTGGAAATGGCATGGCAAGCCGTTCCACAGGACTACATCCAGCATCTCTACGATCGTCTCCATGGGAGAATAGCAGCCTGCATTGCTGCGAAAGGTGGATATACACTGTACTAGTGTCGACATTGTGCATGCTCTGTTGCCTGTGTCTATGTGCCTGTGGTTCTGTCAGTGTGATCATGTGATGTATCTGACCCCAGGAATGTGTCAATAAAGTTTCCCCTTCCTGGGACAATGAATTCACGGTGTTCTTATTTCAATTTCCAGGAGTGTATTACTTTCTCACCAATAACCTCAGTCGATTTAAGAATGTCCACATAAATACAAGATTTAGTAATCATAGAGTTCCAGTATCAAGAAAAACTGTACACTATGTGATCAAAAGTATCCGGACGCCCGTTCTTCATATTAGGTGCATTGAGCTGCCACCTACTAGCAGGTATTTCATATCAGCGACCTCAGTACTCATTAGACATCGTGAGAGGGCAGAATGGGACCCTCCACAGAACTCACGGACTTCGAACGTGGTCAGGTGATTGGGTATCACTTGCGTCGTACGCCTGTACGCGAGATCTCCACACTGCTAAACATCCATAGGACCACTGTTTCCGATGTGATATGAAGTGGAAACGTGAAGGGACACGTACAGCACAAAAGCGTACAGGTTGACCTCATATGTTGTCTGACAGAGACCGTCGAAAGTTGAAGAGGGTCGTAATGTGTAATAGGCAGACATCTATCCAGACCATCACACAGGAATTACAAACTGCATCAGGATACACTGCAAGTACTATGGCAGTTGGGCGAGAGGTGAGAAAACTTAGATTTCATGGTCGAGCAGCTGCTCATAGCCACACATCAGGCCGGTAAATGCCAAACGACGCCTCGCTTCGTGTAAGTAACGTAAACATTGGACGACTGAACAGTGGAAAAACGTTGTGTGGAGTGACAAATCATAGTACACAATGTGGCGATCCGATGGCGGGGTGTGGGTATGGCGAAAGCCTTGTGTACGTTATCTGCCAGCGTGTGTAGTGCCAACAGTAAACTACGAAGGCAGAGGTGTTATGGTGTGGTCGTGTTTTCCATGGAGGAGGCTTGCACCCCTTGTTGTTTTGAGTGGCACTATCACAGCACAGGATTACATTGATATTTTAAGCACCTTCTTGCTTCCCACTGTTGAAGAGCAATTCGGGGATGGCGATTGCATCCTTAAACACGATCGAGCACCTGTTCATAATGCACGGCCTGTGGCGGAGTGGTTACACGACAATAACATCCCTGTAATGGACTGGTCTGCACAGAGTCCTGACCTCAATCCTTTAGAACGAACACCTTTGAGATGCTTTGGAACCCCGACGCCGGCCGCTGTAGCCGAGCGGTTCTAGGCGCTTCACGTTCGAATCCTGCCTCGGGTATGGATGTGTGTGATGTCCTTAGGTTAGTTAGGTTTAAGTAGTTCTAAGTTCTAGTGGACTGATGACCTCAGATGTTAAGTTCCATAGTGCTCAGAGCCATTTTTTTGAACCCCGGCCTCATGCCAGGCCTCACCAACCGACATCGATACCTCTCCTCAGTGCAGCACTCCGTGAAGAATGGGCTTCCATTTCTCAAGAAACCTTCCAGGACCTGATTGAACGAATGCCTGCGAGAGTGGAAGCTGTCATCAAGGGTAAGGGTGGGCCAACACCATATTGAATTCCAGCATTACCGATGGAGGGCGCCAAGAACTTGTAATTCATTTGTAGCCATGTGTCCGGATACTTTAGATCACTAAAATTTATGTGCTCCTTTCAAATACAAATTATATCTACCCCAAGAACCCGACTGCATTACTCTTACAATAACATATCAAATATATAAACATATAGAAGTGCCATACGTCTTTACGGAGCGTACGAGAACGAAGCGGGAGACCCGCGCCGCCTTACTAGGCAGGGTCCTAGTGGTGGTGGCTTGCCATTGCCTTCTTCCGACCGTAATGGGGATGAATAATGATGATGAAGACGACATAACAACAGCCAGTCATCTCGAGGCAGGAAAAATCCCTCGACCCCGCCGGGAATCGAACCGGGGACCCCGTGATCGGGAAGCGAAAACGCTACCGCGAGACCAAGAGCTGTGGGTATATATCTACGGTTAATCTCAAGATGTGCTACAATTCACTTAGTTTTCCGTATCATGTGTAGCATACCGACTATATGTAGTCATAAATGTGTGAAGTTAGAACGAGAACTGCTGCAGCACCAACCCAAGGGAAGCGTGGGTGTTGTGCTTTACGAAATGTGGCACAGCCATCGTAATGTTGAGATGGGCCAGCCTGGTACTGTGTGGAAATAGTTGTAGCAGCAGTATTCAGGGAGAAAGGTATCACAAGCTTCTCCACACCAGCAACCGCTGAAGTGTTTAATGTGCGAACCAAAAGGCGTATCACAGACCTAACGCGCACAGCTCGGAAAAGTGTACATACCCAAGCCATTTGTACTAAAATCACTTCCGTCAGCACCACAGCTCTACCACCACAGGGTCTGTGTCGTTTGGCCATGCTGATTGAGGACTTCTGTTCTTATCTCCGCCAGGGCAAACCGCCCTGAAGCTGTTCGATGTCGGAGCTGCTGCTACAGTGGGCCAATGCCAGCACAGGGTAGCAGCTGTGAAAACCAGCGCGGGGGCAATGAGTCACCGTCTGCTACGTCACCGGTCAGTAGCCTTCTTACACTGCAGGGAGGCAGGGCGAGAATCATGGCGACACTTCACAAGGTGCCTTGCACAGGCCACTGAGCTCGAAGGAATGCCGCTGGCAGAGGAGGTTTCCTCACGAAGGCTACGGCCAGCCGACGCTGCACTCCGTCAGCAATCCTGGGTGTCAACAGCAACACCAGGCAACGGATTTCCTGAGCCAAGTCGCCGCCATCCTGTACTGGGCTGCAGCAAGATGCAATAATAGAGAATTGAGTATTTGCAGACTGTGCATCTGGCGCTCCCTTGTGTCCATCCAACTATACCCAGCTACCGACAGTCCCACAAGTGGTGCCAGTAGTCGGCGCAGGTAAGTCCCAATGATACATGCAAAGAATTCTAGAAGTGATAAAGAACCGATCGACCGTTCGTAGAAGAACGTAATTTTTCGATATCGAAATGGTTTATTGTGTGGAAAAATATAGCACATATGGTTTTCACTACATTTTATTACAATATCTATCGGTAAATTCACATAAGGACAATAAGTGAAAAGTCAAAATCTTATATGTGCAGCATGATGTTGTAAAGTTGTGCTACACATAATGGTGAGGCTAAGACAAAGTTAGTAAACAGTTATCGTCCTTTCTGAGTGGCTTGGTTCTTGCTGCCTCAGACTGACATCTGTTCTCCTCAAAGAACGAGCACATATCACTCTGTAGCGACCTAGCCAACTAGTATTGATGCAGCAAGTAACATATGGTGATAGCGAATGTTTATTTCATTAACAAGTGGTACCAGAGTTGCTGGCATCATCATTTCAGTGCGACGTTCGGTTCTACAGTCTATCTTGTGATGAGTCAACAGATTTGACTGTTTATTGTGGAGAGTACGTTTATCATGGAGAGAAAGCATGACTACTATGCAATCTCGAAAGTTAAATTTTTTCAGAATAAGGAATCTGTGGATGTCTCATGTAATTTTCTGGGTGATTCAGCACAATTTACAGGGTCAGTAGCGGTCGCTCGGTTCCAGACTGTAGCGCCTAGAACCGCACGGCCACTCCGGCCGGCTGCTGGGAGTCAAAGTGGTTAATGTTGAGGCACAGTTATTAAGTTTCTATGCTTTGTTCTGTTATATTTATAATGTGTTATGTTTCTAAATGAGCAAAGATGAAGACAACGGTATGGCAGACACAGGAACACAAGGAGTGTCAGAGCCAGAGGCAGTTCGTATACTGTCGGAAAGGTTAGCACAGTTAACAGCAGTTAATACAGAACTGAGCGGTATATTAGAAGTGCAGTCACTACAGCGAGGTGTAGATTTATTACCCATGGGTCTAGTTGCTCCTATCTCTGGTAAACTGACAAGATGTGCAACCATTTATTGGCGATCTTAAGAATTTGACAGAGTTGGGAGATTGGACTGACGTGGACGATTTAGGAATGGTAAAGCTAAGGTTAAAAGGAGAAGTGAAGGCTTATATGGGATATATAAAAACTCTTGATGGAGCAGGACATTTGAAGAGTTTAAAAAGAGGTTGATGAAAGGTGTAGAAGGCAAAACAGTGCCATATATCGCCGAGAGCAGTTACATATGGAAATGAAAAGGCATGGAAAGTCAATGGAAGAATTTGCAGGTAAGGTAAGAAAGATCAGTGCTTGAATGTGTGAGTTGGGACAGGTCTCAGTAATGAATGGAGTAACCTTGCAGGAGGCTGAGAAAAGGGCAGTTTACGTATTTGTAAGTGGATAGACTTCAAAAATGTAAAGGAGAGTAAGAGCAGGAGTTCCAGTTGATTTGCATACAGCTGTTAGGTTGGCAGTAGAATGTGAGGAGATTCATGTGTCGACCAGATTGTAAGACAGATTGGGAATATTTTCAGCTGTTAAGGTGAGAAGATGGGACATGTGCATAGGTATTGCCACCAGCCATGAAACAGTGGAAGTATAGGCAGAGGTAAATATAATGATAGCAGTACTTCCAGGGGTGGTGGACAAGGGAACAAACAGGTGTTAAATTCCAGAGTGAACACCAGCAAAATTAGATGCTAAGGTGACGCATGCAGAGGTGGACTGCGCAGTGGAAGGAGTAGTAGGAGAGAAGAATTTCAGGATGTTATTGGACACGTGGGTGCATTTGTCGGTTGCCAGTAGGGGTCTGGTGAATCGAAAACAGTGGAACCCACTATGGTATAGGTTACCTCAAGTGGGAGATAGTAATATCAGGCTTTCGCTTTCGAAGTCAGTGGACGTAGATTTATGTTTGGGTATGATTGAGTTCAGTCAGTGTATAGAAACTGTGCCACACGTAAATGAGGGCTATGAAATGATTCTAGGATTAGATTTTTGAATTTCTTGCATCAGCATTGTATCAAAATCGATCTCAGGCAACACACGATGGAGCTTGATGGAATGGTGTTTCAGTTAAGCGAAGCAGTGGCCAGTGTAGAACTGCCGTGAGGTGAGCTTATCATGTGTGACGAAACAATTAAACCGTGAACAATTGCACTAAGGTTCAGTTCCCATGATTGTGTACTCAATGGTACTAGGAAATAGCTTTGGATTAATGTTGAGTCTAAATTACCTATAGTGATGCTGTGTGTGGTGGAACCGTAAGAAGCAAATGAAATACTGGATCCAGTAGGTTGTTTTGTGAAAAGAAGTATTGTATGTATGCAAGAGGTGAATGGAGAGAAAGTGGCATCTGTAAACATAGATAATTTTAGCTCTGAGGACTTGAGGTTAATTAGGTGTTGCTAATCCCTAGCGTGGATATCCTGGATGAGGAATAGTAGGACGCGACAGGTGTTAGCCACGAGCCGTCGCCAGACGCCATTGAAATCACATTACGAGCAAAAGTGAAACATTTGAAGGGGAATGATGAGAAGCAGATTGAGGAGTTACGGCTCCAGTTTGTTTTTTCCAAGGGAGCCATTACCAACGACGCATATTATGCAGCACCTGATACCGAAGGGGACTGAATCACGAGTGAACTGCGAACCATATAGAATACCGAGGTACTTACAGCTGATTGTCGAGGAGTTCATTAATCAGCAGCTGAAGGATGAGATTCTTGAGGAAAGTAAAAGCCCATGGGGCGCAGGAATTGTTGTTGTGCCAAAAGATCAACGAATGGATCACGAAAATAGAGGTTTTGTTGCGATTATCGATATCTGAATGCCAAGACTGTAACAGATGCCTACCCTCTGCCAAATCATAGGGAAACTGTAGGCTATCTTGCCTGTGCAAATATTTTTTGACGATGGACCAGAAAAGTGGTTACCATCCGCTAGAAGCAGTTCTAGAAGACCAGCGAAAGACACCGTTCTCTTCACCCTGCTGGTGCCTTTTGGATTAAAAAATGCACCTCCGACGTTTCAGAGTTGGTTGGACAGAGTCTTGAGAGGTTTAAAACCACATCACTGTATGATATGTCTAGATGATATAATTGTCTTTGCGAGTAACATGGAGCAACACAGACAGTGCTCAAGGAAGGTATTCTTGAGGTTGAGGGCCGCACATTTGACTCTGAGTACAGAGAAATATCGATAATATAAAAAGAGGTGCTCTGGTTATACTAAAAAATATACTTACCTTTAAGATGTTAACTTTACAATAAATCACTTGACCTCAAAAGAGAACACAGGGCACCAAAAGAGGTAACGTCGTTGGCTGGCTCAATTCATACACAGATTGCGCTTATATTACTTATTTATTTATGAACATCACAATGCCATATTTTATGTTCACTTTTATTATGCATAAAAAAGCTCTTTCTAAAACCAAAATTTATTTTGAATTCAATATTCCCAAAAACAGACTATTTTGATCCAATGACAACTCAGGTCATTTACCAAAGGACTATATTTTTACAAAAAATAAATACTTTGCTAAGATAAAAGTTTATCAGATCCTAAAACTTATAAAATCTTTTAGAACAGTACCGGATTTGTATTTGAGTCTGCATCTCAGATACTGGCTCAAAATAACTCATTTTAACAGATTCCAATCTCCCCTCCGCCCGCCCTCCCCCCTCCCCTCAAGGTGTAGCCCATTTGATGTATGTCTTAACCAAAAACAAGACAAATTGACCGTCGATGGAATCTGCAGCAGAACTCGTGTGAATATCAGACTATCATAACCTTAACCATAACAGGAAGCAACTTGCGATATACACAAGTCATGTGATACATTAACAACGTATCAAGTAAATTCAGTTAAAACAATAATTTTTTACATGAAACATATAGCAGTTCAGCTAAAATTACCCTATGGGCTTCCTTCTTTGCTTAATAGCCCCACACACGTTTATTGTCACCCAATAGGACGTTCATGTGTTCATGTAATAGTACGATCAAGGAAGGCATGCCTTACCTAAACTAAAACGACATACCATAAATTCACTTTGCATTTGCAACACAGAGTAAGTACGATATCTAAATCACTGCCCACTGTATATTCCAAAAGGGACAATAAGATAAGAGAAGTCAAACCAGCACGGCCAACCATATTCAACTTCAGTCGACATCCCCCATTCGAAATGCAATAATTACATCACAGTACACACCAAACGAAAACCAGAGTGCCGTCCCAATACAGTATCTTATAATTCACTACTGCTGAACACACAGCATGCCCCACATCGCTTAAACAACCGCCACAAGCTATGCTGTTCACTCTTGTGTTCTCTCCTCTCGCAAAAAATTTCATTGTAGACAGACGGCTTGAAGCCCCAACGTCCAACAGCATCAGCCGGCCGCAGTGGCCATGCGGTTCTAGGCGCTGTAGTCCTGAACCGCGGGACTGCCACGGTCGCAGGTTCGAATCCTGTCTCGGGCATGGATGTGTGTGATGTCCTTAGGAAAGTTAGGTTTAAGTAGTTCTAAGTTCTAGGGGACTGATGACCTAAGATCTTAAGTCCCATAGTGCTCAGAGCCATTTGAACAATTTCCAACAGCATCGACTCGCTCCCTTCAAATATATCTCCTTTTCGCAAGCCACAATCTTGCTCTCAGTGCACTACGCTACCGAGACCCAGTCAACTGTCCGTCGCTGCTCGTGCCTCACCAATATCAGGGCCCCGTGTACCCACCAATCCCTGTAGGGGGAATATATACAGGCTTACTTCATATGATCGGCTGTGTGGCAGATACAAAAATGTGCAGCCAGTCGGCGTAAAGGTATAGCAGTAGTGTACCTTCAAAGAGATATTGACTGTAAAACTTGTAAGATTACCATCAGTGTGTCTGCTATGTGCAAATTATTAAAAGGACAGAAGATTTGGTGGAACACCACGGAGCTGCCAATTTGCCACAAAGTGCTTAGGTCAGATAGGTACGCATGTGCTGGGGAGAGCTTCGAGTTGCTGCTATAGATATGAGGTGGGGTGGGGTGACGGCCACCGGACCGTTGTGCTGATGCAGCCTAGAATTCTGGCAGCGGTAAGAGTAAGTGTGAGCACACAAAGAGAACCCATAATCTGAGTGGTTGTCCACCGCGCTGTCCAACACAGATATATGATCCTTCAGGTGCACGCAGTGATTATTGGTTAGCCTGCCATCCAAGGTCTAGCTGTGTTCTTCATCTTCCTCACATGATTTTACAGAAACTATTCGGTAAAAAACTGATTTTTGCGCTAATTATAAATTTAAATGTCATTTTCATAGTGAATTGCCCATCATTTCGTTAACGATCATAGTTATTGTGATATTTCACATTTAAGTAAGACACTGTGCGAAATCCGAAGAGTCCAATACAAAATGGGGATTGATCTGAGTTTGCTTTCCGTGCATATGACATCATTTGCTGCTTACGAAATTTATGAACATACTGAATTTTTCTTTCGACTTAGGGGAGGTCTCTATCTACCAGCAATCGCGAAAACGTTGGCTTTATGCAGCGTACTCATTTCTGTTCCTGAGCCAGCGATAAGGTCAGAGTGAAATACTCGTGATATCCCTGATGTCTCACAAACAGTTTGAGATATAGAAGCGAGATTTTGGCAAATTATAGCACGCAAAGAGGAGAGTATTTTGCCGTATGGTCGGCACCCGAAACTTAATCACCTGTTTTTAAAAGTAACTAAAGATTTTTTCGATGAAACAATGTAATTGTAAAGGACAATCAGTTGCTGGTAAAAAGAGAATTGCTCTGGGTTTTGCAACAATATAAGTGAAGGAATAACATTTTTATCTTCATACTGAGTATGTGCTTCTTCACAAGCTATTGAACTGACTATTCCTCATATACCTGCTAATGAAACCACTGTTTCAGGGTTCTGTGGCAATTAAATTGTACTAACATGTTAGTGAGGTAACATTGTGTAAACACTGCTGTGGTTTTTAGTCAAAATTCATTATTGATGACATTTCTCTGAAGCAGAAAATAGATAAGAAGTCTGCGACAACTAAATCGCTCCTTTTGTTGCAATTTCAGTGGATCCTGTAACCCGGTGGGTTTTTAATTGTAAACAACTAGTGCTGAAACCCATCAAAGAATTTTCTTTGTGCACCTTCATGATCTCAGAAATACATGGTAGTTACAATTAAACTTTCCTCACTTGAGCCAGTGCAGATGGAAAACTATTTACAGCATGCATGTCCAACATTACAGGAATACTGTTCAGACTGTTTGCTGCAGCATTTGCTTTGTTAGTAGTGTTAGTATCATGACTTGCCGTCAGGTGCCGGTACTGGTGCGGCGACATAGTGTTTACACATAAACACCATCGTGCATCAGAGCTGGACAAGGTGAAAAAAGAAGTTGAAATGTGTGTGAAATCTTATGGGACTTAACTGCTAAGGTCATCAGTCCCTAAGCTTACACACTACTTAACCTAAATTATCCTAAGGACAAACACACACACCCATGCCCGATGGAGGACTCGAACCTCCGCCGGGACCGGTCGCACAGTCCGGACAAGGAGAGCAGGGCTTTACTCGCAGAGCTGTTTTATCAAAACCACAGCTATAGCGCTGCTGCTCATTAAAGGAGAGGTCCTCTTTCCGCACTGGAGTTGAAGAAAGTGATTCGTAAGTTCGAATTAACTGGCGATTTGAAAAATGCTCCTGGGAGAGACCAAATTTTCGCCACGAATTGTTGAAGGATTTACTGTTGCCATGGCTCAGGATGCTGCGAGCAATGTGTGATCTTCAAGTAGTACACGAGCTGTGACACGACAGCTGAGCATTCCATGGTCCACCGTTGTTTCAGGCAGCAGCAGAGGAATCTCCGGCGCTGTTCTAGCCTATCGTGGAAGAAAATGGTCGTCACATACAGCAACATTTATAAGCCGAATGCAATTAACAAATGCTACCCTCTCAAGTGGGAATTTCCATGGTTCATTCGTTATTTGTCTTCCGCATATCTTGACAAATGTTTCCACAAATTCGAACCACCCCATATGAAAAAATTGATGCCAAACGGCACACCATCGTTTTGATCCTATGAGTGAAGGACTATACTTGCTCACCTCACGTATCTTTTAAGTTCGTCTAAGTTACTGAAAATCTATTTTCCCCTCGCTGAGTAGTCGACAGAATTCTGCAAGTCGTCAGATCGATCACAACTTCGACCCTACAAGATATGATATCTGAACAAGAACTCGTATTCCCGAGCTAAATAGAACAGATCTATTCATAAACACGTGGTTAATTTCTGTCATGAACTGCGTGCAAGTGTTCATCAAGATGAAAACAGATTTTATCTGATGTGTCGGCAGCTGGGCCAACACTTGTAGATCGAGATGGCTGAAAATGCACGCTAGACTAACGCAGACGGGCGTGAAGTACTGGAACCGGCTACGTAAATAACGCTATGAAGAAAAGTACGTAGCTGGATTAATACTTATCTTTAATCAATCATTGTGGTACATCGCTCTTGACTATACACAGGAGACTTTCATTACAATCACTGTTACAATTGGCGCCTTGCCAGTTGGTAGCCATTAACTTAGCTGAAGGCTATTCTGTCTTTCGGCTAATGAGAGAGAAAGGCTTCGTACATCTAGTCGCTAGCTAGGTCGTCCGTACAACTGGGGCGAGTGCTTGTTCGTATCACGAGACCTGCCTTGTGGTGGCGCTAGGTCTGCGATCACACAGTGGCGACACGCGGGTCCGACATGTACTAAATGGACCGCGGCCGATTTAATCTACCACCTAGCAAGTGTGGTGTCTGGCGGTGACACCACATTATCTTTGACATATCAAAAGATATTTGAGGCAAAACACTTCAGCAATTAACTTCGAATTAACATAGCAATAAAAAGATGGTATGTAAGTTGAAGGTGGAAGAGGGCGGGGGGAAGAAAGTAAAGTAAAGGAAGGAACTAATGTAACCGAGCGGTTTAAGGCGCTGCAGTCATGGACTGTGAGGCTGATCCCGGCTGAGGTTCGAGTCCTCCCTCGGGCATGGGTGTCTGTGTTTTTCCTTAGGATAATTTAGGTTAAGTAGTGTGTAAGCTTAGGGACTGATGACCTTAACAGTTAAGTCCCATAAGATTTCACACACATTTTTGAAGGAACTAATGATATAAGCTGCAACAATCATATGGGAATTGTGAGTCCGCCTTGATGCAAAACGCCTTCTTATTTGTTTACTTATTTCTTCTCCAAACTAGTTTCGGCAACAAATATCACCATCATCAGAGGGTTCTTTAAATCTTATTCATTGTATGTTGTGACATGATTTTAAGAATAATTGTCGCCATAACATACAATAAACAAGATTCAAAGAACCCATTGATGACGGTGATATTTGTTGCCGAAACTAGTTTGGGGAATAAATAAGTAAACAAATAACAAGGTTTTTTGCATCAGGGCGGACTCACAATTCCCATATTGACGTTTTTCTGTGTAAACACGGACCAAATGGAATGGTTCCAAGAAAAATTCATTGATATCAGCTGCATCGGTAATTTATGCGGAATCAGCGAGGACGAGGAAAAACGTGTTGGATGGGACTCGAACCCAGCATCTCCTACTTACTATGCAGTTACGTTAACCACCTGCACATGGTGTTCAACGCACACTTCCCAGTTGAGGCACACTCCCACCTAGAGCTACCTATCCGCAGTCCCCATCTATGTCCTTTATGCTCGCTAATTTTAGATTCCCGCTGGAAGTCGAACGTCAGTGAGAGAGCACTTCGATTTCCTGCTGCTAATAAGGCGAGTACACCGTTCGCTTGTTACACATTTTTACGAGCTTCAAACAGGTACAACTTATTTTCAGTTATCTGGGTAGTTACTATTTTATTTTTGTAATTTCTTGCGTGTTTGAGTGCCTACTAGACACAACCTTTTATTTTAATAACAGTGTAGTGTACAGTATCGCCGTTGCTATCGACCCTCGTATCGTACAGGCTTTTGTTTGTTTGGTTAGAACAGCTCAGTGTCGGTTAGACCGTCAGTGAGAGAGCACTTCGATTTCCTGCTGCTAATAAGGCGAGTACACCGTTCGCTTGTTACACATTTTTGCGAGCTTCAAACAGTTACAACTTATTTTCAGTTATCTGGGTAGTTACTATTTTATTTTTGTAATTTCTTGCGTGTTTGAGTGCCTACTAGACACAACCGTTTATTTTAATAACAGTGTAGTGTACAGTATCGCCGTTGCTATCGACCCTCATATCGTACAGGCTTTTGTTTGTTTGGTTATAACAGCTCAGTGTCGGTTAGACCGTCAGTGAGAGAGCACTTCGATTTCCTGCTGCTAATAAGGCGAGTACACCGTTCGCTTGTAGGGTAAACATAGTCATGTGTAGGGACTGTGGTTGTTGTGAGCGGACGCAAGGAGAATTGGCCACTCTTCGGGGGCAGGTGGAGGCTTTGTCTGTTAGGCTCATCGAGCTCGAGGCGCAGGCGTCGGCTCGTAGTGGCGTTGGGGCAACTGTGGTGAGACCTATGCCTACTTCGGTGGCCTTGGAATCGCATGGAACCCCTGATGTCGCTGCGTCTTCCGGCAGTGAGCATCTTACCGGTCAGCCATCACTCCAGGGTGAATGGCGGACAGTGGTGGGCTCGCGCGTGCCTGGCCGAAAGGCGAAGGTGGGATCTGGCCGCGTGGCAGCTGCCTTACCCCTTTCCAACAGGTACGGGGTGCTTCCTAGTGGTGATGACATCGTTTCCGAGCCACCACAGGATGCCTCGCCTGTTGGGCCAGTGGCCGATTCTCCGGCAAGGTCCCGACAGTCACAGAGGGCGGGCCTATTAGTTATAGGGAGCTCCAACGTTAGGCGGGTTATGGAGCCCCTTAGGAAAATAGCGGGTAGGTCGGGGAAGAATGCCAGTGTGCACTCGGTGTGCTTGCCGGGGGGTCTCGTCCGTAATGTGGAGGAGGCCCTTCCGGCAGCTATTGAAAGCACTGGGAGTGACCGGCTGCAGATAGTAGCACATGTCGGAACGAATGACGCCTGCCGCTTGGGTTCTGAGGCCATCCTTGGTTCCTTCCGGCGGCTGGCTGATTTGGTGAAGACAACCAGCATCGCACGCGGAGTGCAAGCTGAGCTTAATATCTGCAGCATAGTGCCCAGAGTCGATCGCGGTCCTCTGGTTTGGAGCCGTGTGGAGGGTCTAAACCAGAGGCTCAGACGACTCTGCGACTATAATGACTGCAAATTCATCGACCTCCGTTATTGGGTGGAGAACTGTAGGGCCCCCCTAGACAGGTCAGGCGTGCACTACACACCGGAAGCAGCTACTAGGGTAGCAGAGTACGTGTGGCGTGCACACGGGGGTTTTTTAGGTTAGAGGGACCCCCCTTGGGCGAAACGATAAAATACCTGACGGCTTACCAGAGAGGACATTATCATCGTTGATAAAGAACGTCCGTCCTCAGAGACCAAAAACAGGAAAAGTCAACGTAATATTGGTAAACTGCAGGAGTATCCAGGGCAAGGTTCCTGAATTAGTATCTCTTATTGAAGGAAATAGTGCGCATATAGTATTAGGAACGGAAAGTTGGTTAAAACCGGAAGTGAACAGTAACGAAATCCTAGACACAGAATGGAATATATACCGCAAGGATAGGATAAACGCCAATGGTGGAGGAGTATTTATAGCAGTAAAGAATTCAATAATATCCAGTGAAGTTATTAGCGAATGCGAATGTGAAATAATCTGGGTTAAGTTAAGTATCAACGGTGGGTCAGATATGATAGTCGGATGCTTCTATAGACCACCTGCATCAGCAACCGTAGTAGTTGAGCGCCTCAGAGAGAACCTGCAGAACGTCGTGAAGAAGTTTCGTGATCATACTATTGTAATAGGGGGAGACTTCAATCTACCAGGTATAGAATGGGATAGTCACACAATCAGAACTGGAGCCAGGGACAGAGACTCTTGTGACATTATCCTGACTGCCTTGTCCGAGAATTACTTCGAGCAGATAGTTAGAGAACCAACTCGTGAAGCTAACGTTTTAGACCTCATAGCAACAAATAGACCGGAACTTTTCGACTCCGTGAATGTAGAAGAGGGTATCAGTGATCATAAGTCAGTGGTTGCATCAATGACTACAAGTGTAATAAGAAATGCCAAGAAAGGAAGGAAAATATATTTGCTTAACAAGAGTGATAGGGCACAAATCGCAGAATATCTGAGTGACCACCATCAAACGTTCATTTCTGAGGAAGAGGATGTGGAACAAAAATGGAAAAAATTCAGAAACATCGTCCAGTACGCCTTAGATAAGTTCGTACCGACTAAGGTCCAAAGCGAGGGGAAAGATCCACCGTGGTATAACAATCATGTACGAAAGGTACTACGGAAACAAAGAAAGCTTCATCATAGGTTTAAGAGTAGTCGAATCATAGCTGATAAGGAAAAGCTGAACGAAGCGAAAAAGAGCGTAAAGAGAGCAATGAGAGAAGCATTCAACGAATTCGAACATAAAACATTGGCAAACAATCTAAACAAGAACCCTAAAAAGTTTTGGTCATATGTAAAATCGGTAAGCGGATCTAAATCCCCTATTCAGTCACTCGTTGACCACGATGGCACCGAAACAGAGGACGACCGAAGAAAGGCAGAAATACTGAATTCAGTGTTCCGAAACTGTTTCACTGCGAAAATCGTAACACGGTCCCTGACTTCAGCCGTCGCACGGACGCCAAAATGGAAAATATTGAAATAAACGATATCGGAATTGAAAAACAACTGCTATCACTTAGTAGCGGAAAAGCATCCGGACCAGACGAGATACCCTTAAGATTCTACAGTGATTATGCTAAAGAACTTGCCCCCTTTCTATCAGCAATTTATCGTAGATCGCTGGAAGAACGTAAAGTACCTAGCGACTGGAAGAAAGCGCAGGTCGTTCCCATTTTCAAGAAGGGTCATAAATCAGATGCGAATAATTATAGGCCTATTTCGCTTACGTCAATCTGTTGTAGAATAATGGAACATGTTTTGTGTTCTCGTATTATGACGTTCTTAGATAATACAAATCTCCTTCATCATAACCAACATGGATTCCGCAAACAGAGATCATGTGAAACTCAGCTCGCCCTATTTGCCCAAGAAATTCACAGTGCCGTAGACACTGGCGAGCAGATTGATGCCGTATTCCTGGACTTCAGGAAGGCATTTGATACGGTTCCGCACTTACGTTTAGTGAAAAAAATACGAGCTTACGGAATATCGGACCAGGTTTGTGATTGGATTCAGGATTTCCTAGAAGAAAGAACACAACATGTCATTCTTAACGGTTCAAAATCTGCAGATGTAGAGGTAATTTCGGGAGTACCGCAGGGAAGCGTGATAGGACCTTTATTGTTTACAATATACATAAATGACTTAGTTGACAACATCGGTAGCTCCGTGAGGCTATTTGCAGATGACACGGTTGTCTACAAGAAAGTAGCAACATCAGAAGACTCGTACGTACTCCAGGAGGACCTGCAGAGGATTAATGCATGGTGCGACAGCTGGCAGCTTTCCCTAAACGTAGATAAATGTAATATAATGCGCATACATAGGGGCAGAAATCCATTCCAGTACGATTATGCCATAGGTGGTAAATCATTGGAAGCGGTAACGACCGTAAAATACTTAGGAGTTACTATCCGGAGCGATCTGAAGTAGAATGATCACATAAAACAAATAGTGGGAAAAGCAGGCGCCAGGTTGAGATTCATAGGAAGAATTCTAAGAAAATGTGACTCATCGACGAAAGAAGTAGCTTACAAAACGCTTGTTCGTCCGATTCTTGAGTATTGCTCATCAGTATGGGACCCTTACCAGGTTGGATTAATAGAAGAGATAGACATGATCCAGCGAAAAGCAGCGCGATTCGTCATGGGGACATTTAGTCAGCGCGAGAGCGTTACGGAGATGCTGAACAAGCTCCAGTGGCGGACACTTCAAGAAAGGCGTTACGCAATACGGAGAGGTTTATTATCGAAATTACGAGAGAGCACATTCCGGGAAGAGATGGGCAACATATTACTACCGCCCACATACATCTCGCGTAATGATCACAACGAAAAGATCCGAGAAATTAGAGCAAATACGGAGACTTACAAGCAGTCGTTCTTCCCACGCACAATTCGTGAATGGAACAGGGAAGGGGGGATCAGATAGTGGTACAATAAGTACCCTCCGCCACACACCGTAAGGTGGCTCGCGGAGTGTAGATGTAGATGTAGAAATGTGCATCCGCACTGAAGGTTGTAAATTCATTGCCCATCGAGAAGAATCATTTATCTGAATGTGTGGTGTCTGTTCTTTCGGACATAGTACTGACCAACCTAACAACATACGATTTGTTCAAAAAAATGGTTCAAATGGCTCTGAGCACTATGGGACTCAACTGCTGAGGTCATTAGTCCCCTAGAACTTAGAACTAGTTAAACCTAACTAACCTAAGGACATCACAAACATCCATGCCCGAGGCAGGATTCGAACCTGCGACCGTAGCGGTCTTGCGGTTCCAGACTGCAGCGCCTTTAACCGCACGGCCACTTCGGCCGGCATATACGATTTGTAATGGCCATAATTATTAGTCTGCACATCGTCCTCAGTCACCAATAAAAATATCTACACTGATAGCAGTAACACCCGTATAGCCGGCCGGAGTGGCCGAGCGGTTCTAGGCGCTACAGTCTGGAACCGCGTGACCGCTGCGGTCGCAGGTTCGAATCCTGCCTCGGGCATGGATGTGTGTGATGTCCTTAGGTTAGTTAGGTTTAAGTAGTTCTCAGTTCTAGAGGACTGATAACCTCAGTAGTTAAGTCCCATAGTGCTCAGAGCCATTTGAACACCCGTATACTGGCGGAAGAGACTGTTGTCGTAAGCTTAGGCTTAGGCCTTAGAGAGTATTGAGAATGAGGTGAAAGGGTGTTAGACATCCTTTATTGGTGTTTGCGTTATTTCTTTTCATTGGTGGAAATAGACGTTCTTGATTAGTGTTTGCTGAATTCCTTGACGCTGGTGGAAAAAGGCAAATGAGAAATGGGCGGCACTTGTGACATAACGCTGTTTACTGGCTTCCCAGTGCCGATTGAGGCGTACCAGTACTCTGTGTACCTGCGGCCGCTGTGGTCTTCCGCGCGCCTTGTGTATTGCTTCGCATGAGCTGCCATTCCTGCTGGCAGCCAAGACGCCGGATGTCTGTACCCGTCTTCTATATCCATGTTAGCGGGTCGCTTAGCTTTTTCTATCACCTCTGTAATCTTCCTCCTAAAGGTAAGACGCTGTTTTGCAGGTACGCCGACTTCTCAAAATTCTATGGTGAAAGAGGCTGTTATCGTAATCTAGTAGGGTATTGAGGATGAGGAGAAGTATGTAAGACGTCCTTTATTGGTGTATGCATTATTTCTTTTCACTGATAGGAATCGAAGTTATTGATTGATGTTTGCTTAACTGCTTGCCACTGGTGGAAACAGGTAAATGAGAAACTGGCGGAAGGTGTAAGATAGCGCTGGTTACTTACTACCTAGTGTTGGTTGAGGCATGCCAGTATATAAAAACCAAAAATTTTTCTCATTCATCAGTTAGCAAATACACCCTGAGGAAGGCCATTTTCAGTAGCGGTTGAAACGTTGGAAAGTTTTACACATTGACAAAAATGTCACATACCCAGAAGAATTTTATTGCCTGTGAAAATGGCCGCAGAAGCCTACGATTACACTTGTTTACGTTTGTTTAACATGAATTTTTATGAGTCAATGTTTGAGTAAGGCAGTGTAGAAGCAACAAGCTAAATACAGTTACCCGTGCGGGATTAGCCGAGCGGTCTGGAGCACTGCAGTCATGGACTGTGCGGCTGGTCCCGGCGGAGGCTCGAATCCTCCCTCGTGCATGGGTGTGTGTGTTTGTCCTTAGGATAATTTAGGTTAAGTAGTGTGTAAGTTTAGGGACTGATGACCTTAGCAGTTAAGTCCCATAAGATTTCACACATATCTGAACATTTTGAATACAGTTACAGTATTTGACTAGCGCTTGCCGTTCCGTTTTTGTGTGATTTATAAAATGTAACTTAAACTTGAACACATTATGAAATAATATCAGTCTGAAAATATATTTGAAGTACTTAAAATTGTAAAACTTGTGTTAAATAGAACGGTGATCTGACATAAGTATACCCATTTGACTGTAATAGTCGATCACATGATTGGAGTGTTAATTTGGCATGCAGAGCATGTTTCCATTTTCAGTGTATAGGTTTGGTACTCAGAAAACATTTGAACAGCCAGTACATGTATAGCTATCAGTGATTGAACCTTCCTATGATGAATTGCTTATTGTATATACTTTTGAATGAATTTATTGAGCTTCAGGAATTTTATTCAGTTTGATTGATTCGGTGTACTGCACATGGCTTTGACTTACATTTTCCATTACCTAAGATTGCTCTGCTAGATGAGTCATTGTCGGTAAGCTTCTATATTAGCTCCAATTTCTTGACTTTTCACGCCGTGGTCATTTCGCGAGATGTATTTGGGAGGAAGTAACGAGTTGTCCGACTCTTTCCGAAAAGTACTCCCTCGAAATTTCAATAGTAAACCTCCAAGTGACGCACAATGCTTCTCTTGTAGTTTGTTGAGCATCTCTGTAACGCTCTCGCACTGACCAAATGATCCCATGAAGAAACGCGCCGCTCTTCGTTGGATCTTCTCTATCTCTTCCATTAGTCCTACTTGGTGGAGGCTCCATATTGATGAACAACAGTCAAGAATTGGTCGATCATCCGCCTTATAAGCCACTTCCTCCGTGGATGAGTTACACTTCATTAACCCCTTAATGCTGAGTGTCACGTATTTGCATCATGCCAATGCTGTGATAATAACTGGTAGGTTAATTGTTTTTGAATGCCACTGCTGGTAGATGCTAATTCTTCATGACAAGTGCTGCATTCTCCTGAATGTTTCAGGTACCTGTAAAGAACCACAATTTTTGATTTTTATCTTTCGTCTGGATGACTGACTGACCTGGCCTTGTAACATAAACCAAAACGGCCTTGCTGTGCTGGTACTGCGAAAGGCTGAACTCAAGGGGAAACTACAGCCGTAATGTTTCCCAATGGCCTGCAGCTTTGCTGCATGCTTAAATGATGATGGCGTCCTCTTGGGTAAAATATTCCGGAGGTAAAATATTCCCCCTTTTGGATCTCCGAGCGGGGACTACACAGGACGGCGTCGTTATCAGGAGAAACAAAACTGACTTCTGCGGAACGGAGCGTGGAATGTCAGATCCCTTAATCGGGCAGGTAGGTTAGAAAATTTAAAAAGGGAAATGAATAGATTAAAGTTAGATATGGCGGGAATTAGTGAAGTTGGGTGGCAAGAGGAATGCGACTTCTGCTGAGGTGAATACAGGGTCATAAATACAAAATGAAATAGGAGTGATGCAGGAATAGGTTTCATAATGAATAAAAAATAGGAGCTACTACGAACAGCATAATGTACGCGTTATTGCAGCCAAGGTAGACACGAAGCCCAGCCTACCACAGTAATACAAGTCTATATGCCAATTAGCTCCGCAGATGACGAAGAGATTGAAGAAATGTATGAGAAGATAAAAGAAATTACTCAGATAGTAAACGGAGACGAAAATTTAATAGTCATAGGGGACTGGAATTCCATAGCAGGAAAAGGAAGAGAAGGAAAAGTAGTAGGTGAATATGGAATGGGGGTAAAGAATGAAAGAGGAAGCCGCCTGGTCGAATTTTGCAGAGAGCATAACTTAATCGTAGCTAACACTTGATTAAGAATCATGAATGAAGGTTGTATACGTGGAAGAGGCCTGGAGACACTCGAAGGTTTCGGATGGATTACATAATGGTTAGACAGAGATTTCGGAACCAGGTTCTAAACTGTAAGACATTTCTAGGAACAGATGTGTACTCCGGCCACAATTTATCAGTTATGAACTGCAGATTAAAACTGAAGAAGTTGAAAAAAGGCAGGAATTTAAAGAGATGGGACTTGGATAAATTAAAACAACAAGAGGTTCTAGAGAGTTTCAGAGAGAGCGTTAGGGAACGATTGACAAGAACCGGGAAAAGAAGTACAGTAGAAGAAGAATGGGTAGCTTTGAGGGATGAAATAGTGAAGGCAGCAGAGGATCAAGTAGGTAAAAAGACGAGGGCTAGTATAAATCCTAGGGTAACAAAAGACAGATTGAATTTAATTGATGAATGGAGAAAATATAAAAATGCAGTGAATGAAGCAGGCAAAAAGGAATACAAACGTCTCAGAAATGAGACCGACAGAAAGTGCAAAATGGCTAATCTGGGATGGCTAAAGGACAAATGTAAGGATGTAGAGGCAGGGGGTAAGATATATGCTGCCTGCAGGAAAATTAGAGAGACCTTTAGGGAAAAGAGAACCACTTATATGAATATCAAGAGCTCAGATGGAAAATCAGTTCTAAGCAAAGAAGGGAAGGCAGATGGGTGGAAGGAGTATATAGAGGGTCTACACAAGGGCGATGCACTTGAGGGCAATATTATGGAAATGGAAGAGAACGTAGATTAAGATGAAATGGGAGATATGATACTGCGCGAAGAATTTGACAGAGCATTGGAAGATCTAAGTCGAAACAAGGCCCCGGGAGCAGACAACATTCCATTAGAACTACTGATATCCTTGGAAGAGCCAGCTCTGACAAAACTCTACCATCTCGTGAGCAAGATGTATGAGACAGGTGAAGTACCCTCAGCTGATAGGTATACCTGCTTAAAGGGAGTCTCTCTAACTAAGTGCTCACCTTCTGAGGATGTAATGTTTTCAAGTAGAGAAGGAATTACCATATTTCATCAAAATATAAGAGGTATCAGGAATAAAGTTAGTGAACTGCTTATAGATGTTGACTCTGAAATTATTGGTATATCAGAGCACCACTTAAATAATTTGACAATTCAGAGGCTCCCTTTACTAGGATACAGATTAGCTGGCTGTTTTTCAAGGAGTTCCTTGTGGGGTGGGGGAATGGCTGTGTACGTAAAAAATAGTATTCCATTTGAGTCCATAGACGTATCACGGCACTGCACTGTACAGATATTTCAATGTTATGCAGGGGCAATTGAATTTAGTGAAACTAAACTTCTAATTGCTGTTTTTGATAGGTCCCCTAACTTTGACTTCAGAGTATTTCAGGCTAATGAGGGTTCTTCATTCACTTTGTAGGAAGTACCAGAAATAAGTTATATGTGGTGACTGCAATATAACTTTGGATATGATGGTGCAAGAAAAAGGTTCTTGGTAGATCTCATAAATTCATATGACCTGATGCAGGTTGTGTTACTTCCAACGAGGGTACAGTGGAACAGTAGCACATCCATAGAAAATATTTTTATTCATTCTTCATTACTGGATGGGCATTATGTTAGTAAACGGGTGAGTGGCCTTTCAGACCATGATGCACAAATTTTAACACTAAAAGGCTTTAGTACTCAAACAAATGTCACATTTAATCACAAACTATGTAGGAAAGTTAATCCAACAGCAATACAGAGTTTTCTAAACCTTGCCAAGTTACAAGAGTGGCAGGATGTTTATAGTGCCGTTAACATAGATGACAAATATAATGCTTTCCTCAACACATTTCTCATGCTCTTTGAGAGTTGCTTTCCATTAGAACGTTCTAAACGGTGTACTAGCAGTAATAGGTAGCCCGGGCGGCTGACAAGTGGGATAAGAATATCTTGTAGAACAAAGCGGGAATTATATCAAAATGTTAGAAGTAGTCACAATCAAGCTACAGTAGCACATTACAGACAGTATTGTAAGGTGCTTAAAACTGTTAATAGGAAGCCAAAGAGTATGTGGTATGCAAATAGAGTAGCTAATTCACAGGATAATATTAAAACCATTCGGTCAGTTTACTGATAAATCAGACATATCTACAGTATTTAACAATCATTTTCCGACCATTGCTCGTGAATTAAATAAAAATTTGATTTATTCCAGGAATCATATGAGTTTCTTGACAAATGCCTTTCCGCGATTGATGTCTGAAAAAGCTCCTCAGGGATGCGGACAAAAGGGAGATTGAATCAATAATTAAGTCACTGAAGACTAAGGACTGTCATGGTTATGATGGAGTGCCTAGCATAATATTAAAGTACTGTGCTGTACATGTTAGCCTTGTATTTAGCCATATTTCTAATTTTTCCTTTAGGAATGGTCAGTTTCCTGAACGATTTAAGTACTCAGTAGTAAAGCCGCTCTATAAAAAGGGGGAAAGGGAGAATACAGATAATTTTAGACCTATTTATATGCCTTTAGTGTTTGCAAAAGTTACTGAAAAATCTGTGTATGTAAGGATATTTTATATCGCACGATTTGCTATCAAATGTACAGTTCGGCTTTAGAAGTCGTTTAACAACTGAAAGTGCTATATTCTCTTTTCTCTGAGGTACTGGATGGGTTAAACAAAAGATTTCGAACGCTTGGCATATTTTTTTTTATTTAACTAAGGCATTTGATTGTGTTGAGCACAAAATATTGCTCCAGAAGTTGGACTCGCATTCGGGAGGATGACGGTTCAATACCGCGTCCGGCCATCCTGATTTGGGTTTTCCGTGATTTCCCTAAATCGCTCCAGGCAAATGCCGGGATGGTTCCTTTCAAAGGGCACGGCCGACTTCCTTCCCCGTCCTTCCCTAATCCGATGAGACCGATGACCTCGCTGTCTGGTCTCCTTCCCCAAAACAACCAACCAACCAACCAACCAGAAGTTGGACCATTACGGAATACGGGGAGTAGCTCACGGTTGGTTTACCTCTTATTTTAGCAACAGACAGCAAAAGGTCATTATTCGTAATGTTGAGAATAGCTATGATGTAGGGTCTGAGTGGTGTATGGTCAAGTGGGGGGTGCCACAGGGATCAGTGTTGGGGACACTCTCGTTCCCTATGTATACTTCTAGTATTACGGGTAACTCTAAAATATTTCTGTTTGCTGATGACACTAGTTTCGTAATAAAGGATGTTGTGGTCAACATGGGCTCGGTTTCAAATAGTGCAGGTCGTGACGTAGGTTCATGGCTTGTAGAAAATAAACTAACGCTAAATCATAGTAAGACTAAGTTTTTACAGTTTCTAACACACAATTCAATAAAACCTGACGTGTTAATTTTACAGAATGGGAATATGATTAGTGAAACTGAACAGTTCAGATTTCTAGGTGTTCAGATAGATATTAAACTGTAGTAGAAAGCCCACATTCAGGATCTTGTTCAAAGACTTAATGCTGCAGTTTTTACTATTCGAACGGTATCTGAAGTGAGTGATCGTTCGACACGAAAATTAGTCTACTTTGCTTATTTTCATTCGATTATCTCGCATGGTATTATATTTTTGGGTAACTCTTCCCATTTTAAAACGATATTTATGGCTCAGAAACGGGCGGTTCGGGCAATAAGTGGTGTAAGTTCACGATCCTCTTGTCGACCGCTGTTCGCAAGTCTGGGTATTTTGACATTGTCCTCTCAGTATATATATATATATATATATATATATATATATATATATATATATATATATATATATTCCCTACAGTCATTTCTTGTTAACAATATTAGCTTATTCCCAAGAATAAGCAGTTTTCACTCAGTTAATACTCGGCAGAAATCAAACCTGCATTTGTATCGGACTTCCTTATCTCTTGTGCAGAAAGGTGTGCAGTATACTGCTGCATCCATTTTCAATAAGCTACCACTCGAATTTAAAAATCTTAGCAGTAATCCACGCGCTTTCAAATCGAAACTGAAGAGTTTCCTCATGAGTCACTACTTCCATTCTGTCGAGGAGTTCCTTGATAAATTAAGCTGATTCTTGGTGGAGTGTTGACTGCGTTTACTCAGTTTGGTCCTACGGAACTTGACGTGTAAATAAATAAATAAAACTTCAAGAAGAATATAATAATTCCAATCCCAAAGAATGCAGGTGTTGACGGCTATGAAAATTATCAAACTATCGGTTTAATAATTCACGGCTGCAAAATACTAACACGAAATCTTTACGGACGAATGGAAAAAGTGGTTGAAGCCGACCTCGGGGAACATCAGTTTGGATTCCGCAAAAAATGTTGGAACACGTGAGGCAATACTGATCCTACGACTTATCTTAGAAGATGCCCGCCCGGTTAGCCGTGCCGTCTAGCGCATGGCTTTCCGGACTGGGAAGGAGCGCCTGGTCCCTGGCACAAATCCGCCCGGCAGACTTATGTCGAGGTCCGGTGAGCCGGGTAGTCTGTTTCGCTTTTAGGCGGTTTTCCGTCTGCCTCGGCGAATGAGGACTGGTTCCCTTTATTCCGCCTCAGCTACATTATGTTGGCGATTGCTACTCTATCACTCAAACGTTGGGGTTACAGCCATTTCGTGTGAGAGTGTGAAACGTTCCAGGGATGGCGGGAGGGGTGTGGGGGCTTTCCACGGGGGCCAAACCGCACAATAATGACCCTGAGAAATTGGTTCGGTGTTGGGCGCCGGAGGGGGGAAGTGGACTACGGTAGTCGTCGTGGGGTTGTGGGCCACTGCGGCTGCGGCGGGGATGGAGCCTCTCCATCATTTCTAGGCCCCCGGTTAACATACAATACAATACAACTCAATATCTTACAAGATAGATTAAGAACAGGCAAACCTACATTTATAGCATTTGTAGACTTAGAGAAATCACTTGACAATGTTGACAGGAACACTCTCTTTCAAATTCTGAAGGTGGCAGGGGTCAAATACAGGGAGCGAAAGGCTATTTACAATTTGTGCAGAAACCAGATGGCAGTTATAAGAGTCGAGGGGCCTGAAAGGGAGGCGGTGGTTGGGAAGGGAGTGAGACAGTGTTGTAGCCTATCCCCGATGTTATTTGGAGTACGAATTAAAATCTATGGAGAAGAAATAAAAACTTTGAGGTTTGCCGACGACATTGTAATTCTGTCAAAAACAGAAAGGACCTGGAAGAGCAGTTGAACGGAATTTACAGTACCTTGAAAGGAGGATATAAGACGAACATCAACAAAAGCTAAACGAGGGTAATGGAATGTAGTCGAATTAAATCAGATGATGCTGAGGGAATTAGATTAGGAAATGAGTTTTGCTATTGGGGAGCAAAATAACTATGATAGTCGGAGTAGAGAGTATATAAAATGAAGACTGGCCATAGTAAGGAAAGCGTTTTTGGAGAAGAGAAATTTGTTAACATCGAGTATAGATTTAAGTGTAAGGAAGTCGTTTCTGAAAGTATTTGTATGGAGTGTAGCCATGTATGGAAGTGAAACATGGACGATAAATAGTTTAAACAAGAAGAGAATAGATGATTTCGTAATGTGGTGCTACAGAAGAATGCTGAAGATTAGATGGGTAGATCATGTAACTAGTGAGGACGTGCTGAATAGAAATGGGGAGAAGAGGAATTTGTGGCACAACTTGACTAGAAGAAGGGATGTTCTGAAGCATCAAGGGATCACCAATTTATTATTGGAGGGCAGCGTAGAGGGTAAAAATCGTAGAGGGAGGCCAAAAGATGAATACACTAGGCAGATTCAGAAGGATGTAGGTTGCAATAGATACCTGGAGATGAAGAAGCACAGGATATAGTAGCATGGAGAGTGCATCAAACCAGTCTCTGGACTGATGACCACAACAACAACAACATCTTTCATCGACAAATTTTTTCATTCATTAAGGGGTTAAGACTCTTTCTACGAATCTCAGTCTGGCGTCTAATTTTCTTATTATTTGTTTTATTTGGTCATTCCACTTATGGTCGATCTGGATTGTTACTCCTAGTTATTTTACGGCAGATACTGTTTCCTGCAGTTTCTCATCGATAGTGTAGCTGTACAGTGGTGTATTTCTTTCCCTGTTTATATGCAATACGTTACATTTATTTACATTCAGTGTCAACTGCCAGAGTCTACAGCACTCAACAATCGTCTGCATGTCATTCTCCAAATCGATACTGTCTTCTGGCGTTGCTGCTTTGTTATAGAGCAACCGCATCATCTGTAAACAGTCTTAAAGAGCATCCGACGCTTTCTACTAGATCATTTATATACATTATAAACAGTAATGGTCCTTCCTATCACACTTCCTTGGGGTTCTCCGAAAATTACCTTTACATCTTTCGATGTTGTTCCGTTATGACAGACGTGTTGAGTCCTATACGCAAGGAAGTCTTGAATCCAATCGCAAATCTGGTCCGATACTCGGTACGCTCCCATGTTTTTTTCACTGAACGACTGTGCGATGTTGTGTACTACACTGGTATCCACAATTAAAGCAACAAACGGAATTTTGCAAGGTTGCGTTAATTTTCCACAAAACAGTATACACAGGTGATAGTAAGTAGAAATAATGTAAAGAATACAGAACGTAAACAACTGCAACAGGCATAACGGTAGACAAAGATGTCCTTCGTTTTTTTCAGCTCAACAGATTTGCACATACATTCTGACAACTAGTTAACTTGCTCACTATGGGGTGTGACCACCTCTGGCAGCAATGCAGGCATGACAACGACGGGGTATGCTACGAATGATGTCATCAGTCTCATGCAGCGAAATGCAAGGAAGATCTGCAGCGGATAGGCACTTGGTGCAGGGAGTGGCAATTGACCCTTAACATACACAAATGTAATGTATTGCGAATACATAGAAAGAAGGATCCTTTATTGTATGATTATATGATAGCAAAACAAACACTGGTAGCAGTTACTTCTGTAAAATATCTGGGAGTATGCGTGCGGAACGATTTGAAGTGGAATGATCATATAAAATTAATTGTTGGTAAGGCGGGTGCCAAGTTGAGATTCATTGGGAGAGTCCTTAGGAAATGTGTCCATCAACAAAGGAGGTGGCTTACAAAACACTCTTTCGTCCTATACTTGAGTATTGCTCATCAGTGTGGGATCCGTACCAGGTCGGGTTGACAGTGGAGATAGAGAAAATCCAAAGAGCGGCGCGTTTCGTCACAGGGTTATTTGGTAAGCGTGATAGCATTACGGAGATGTTTATCAAACTCAAGTGGTAGACTCTGCAAGAGAGGCGCTCTGCATCGCGATATAGCTCGCTGTCCAGGTTTTGAGAAGGTGCGTTTCTGGATGAGGTATCGAATATATTGCTTCCCCCTAATTATACCTCCCGAGGAGATCACGAATGTAAAATTAGAGAGATTCGAGCGCGCACGGAGGCTTTCCGGCTGTCGTTCTTCCCGCGAACCATACGTGACTGGAACAGGAAAGGGAGGTAATGACAGTGGCGCGTAAAGTTCCCTCCGCCACACACCGTTGTGTGGCTTGCGGAGTATAAATGTAGATGTAGATGTTGTGGCAATAACGCCCGTTCCTCCTGCAGAGCTGCCCGCTAGTCTTGGAGAGTGGTTGGTTGGTTGATTCGGGGCAGTGGACCAAACAGCAAGGTCATCGTCCCATCGGATTAGGGAAGGATGCAGAAGGAAGTCGGCCGTGGCCTTTCAAAGGAACAATTCCGCCATTTACCTGAAATGATTTAGGAAATCACGGAAAACCCGCATCAGGGTGCCCGAACACGGGTTTCAACCATCGTCCTCCCAGATGCGTCCAGTGTGCTAACGACTGCGCCGCTTCGCTCGGTTTGGAGAGGGGTCGGTGGAAGCTGACGTGATGCAACCCGTCTACCCGTGCATCCCAGACATGCTCTATGGGATTCAAATCGGGAGAGCGAGCAGGCCACGCCGTGGGTGCAATATCTTCCGTTTCCAAGAAAATATCCGCCCGTGCTCTATGAGGTCGAGCATTATCGTCTATCAGTACGAAGTCTGGCCCACAGCACCTCACAACAACTACATATGAGATCCCAAGATCTCGTCACGATACCTGACGGCAGTTCAACCTTGCCGATTCACCCGCACAATTTCATGAAGAGGAGTTCGTGTGGTTAGCGTAATCCCTGCCCACACCATTAGGGATCCTCCTCGATATCGGTCTCTTTCCACAGCGTTTGGGTCCCGAAATCGAGTTCCACGTTCTCTGCCGGCCGGGGTGGCCGAGCGGTTCTAGGCGCTACAGTCTAGAACCGCGCGATCGTTACGGTCGCAGGTTCGAATCCTGCCTCGGGCATGGATGTGTGTGATGTCCTTAGGTTAGTTAGGTTTAAGTAGTTCTAAGTTCTAGGGGTCTAATGACGTCAGAAGTTAAGTCCCATAGTGCTCAGAGCCATTTGAACCATTTTCCACGTTCTCTCCAAATAATCACTCTCTAGACCAAATCGAGATTTATCTGTGAAAAGAAAACTGGCCCACTGTTCGATCGTTCAGGTGGCATACTGACGACTCCACTCTAGACCTTCCCTTCCGTGAAGTCACGTCAGAGGCACACATACAGCAGGTCCCCGACAGTAAATGCCACTCTGCCGAAGCCTTCTGTACACAGTTTGCCTCGATACAACACGTCCAGTAGATGCTACGGGGTCAGATGCCTGTTGCCATGCAGTACTAAGGCGGTACCGTGTTGCCCTTACAGCGAAATCACAGTACTCTCTTTCTGATGTCACACATGGTTGGCCCTCCCCTGGCCTTCAGGATACAACTTCGGTCTCTACAAACTGTCGACACAGCGTAGAAACAACAGAACTATTGACATTAAGCCTTCGGGCCACATCAGTTTGCGACTGCCCTGCTTCCATTCTTCCTACGGCCCTCCATCACAGAGAGTCTTTTTGGCGTCTTTTCTATGTCATACTGCACCGTCTGTGACTGTGTACACAGCAATTGTGGATGAGGGACTGCCCAGGAAACATTATCCCATTTGATTAGTGCCCTGACGTCATCGTTGGAGTGGTTGTCCGTTGACACGAATGCCACCTCCCGTGAAGAACACCATCGTACGGACTTCTGTCGACAGTTTGTATTATTGTATCGTGAATTAGACACAGAACGGGGAAATAGTAGTTTGTTTCAATTTTGGACACCAGTGCAATTTATATACAATGGCAAGGAGAGGAGGGATACAGAGTGGTGTAGCGGCTGTCGTCGTAGGAAGTGGGACACGAGCAGAAATGCTTAGCAATCTAATGAATAGAGTAAACAGAAGCTTTACTTAACCTGTAGCTTTCTTTAAGTGTACGAAGACTCTTTACAAATGAACATACAGCAGTGAAGTTCAACTAATACAATGGCGACCAGGGTATCATGGGGTGAGACTCTCTTAACTTTTGCACTCCGTTCCGACAGAGCTGCGTCTCATTGCGAATTGGCTGCACGGTTGCGGCCGATCATCCTAAATCAGAGAGGCAGAGGGCACTCGTGTTAGGGAGCTGCTGGAGGCATGGGTCAGCAGGCGTGCTACATTGGGTCCGCCGGATCCCGCAATGACGGAAACCTGCGTTGCCGTTACCAACTATGGGACGCCAGACGGGTGGTATCGATCTATGATAACACATGCAGGACGGTGGCAACGTGGCATCAACCTGAGTGTCGTTGTCTACAGCACTATAAGTCTCATGGAACCTTTCGTTGCTCCAGCGAACTACGGTAAACTGCTGCTAAAAGGAGAGGAATGTCTTTCGCGTAATCTTTGTAGAATCTTCAGGAATTTCATCAGGTCCTCATGCCTTTACAGTACTAAGAGACTGTAGTTGCTTTTCTATTCCGCAATCGGCTATCTGAGTATCCGCCATTTCGACATTCGTCCGATTATTGATACGAGGGATCGTATTACGATCTTCCTCGACGAAACAATTTCGGAAGACCGAATTCAATATATTGGCCTTCTCTCTGTTATCTTCCATTTCGGTGCCTGTACAGTCACTGAGTGACTGAATAGATGATTTCGAACAGCTTACTGGTTTTTCGTAAGACCAAAACATCTTAGGGTTTTTAGTCACGTCGGTTGACGAAATTTTACTTTCAGAGTCACTGAACGCTTCTGTCATTGCTCTCCTAATGCTCATTTTCGCTTCGTACAACTTTTTTTCGTTAGCTAGGCTTTGACTTCTCTTGAGTCTGTGATGAAGCTCTCTTTGTTTACGTAGCAGTTTTCTAACACGGCTATTAAACCACGGTTGATCTTTCCCATCCCTTAAGTCCTTGCTCGGAACATACTTTTGAAAGGCATATTGGATGATGCTTTTGAATTTTATCCATTTGTACCCCGGATATTCTTCCTCAGCACTGAATATTTGATATTGACTACTCAGGTACTCTGCAACTTGTATCCTGTCACTGTTGCTAAGCAAAAATATTTTCCTGCCTTTCTTGGCATTCTTTGCAATACCCGTAGTGATAGTTACTGCCGCAGACCTGATAATTGATACCCTTCCTCGACATTAACGGATTTGATAAGTCCAGATCACTTTGTGCTCTAAGGTCTAAGGTGTTAGCTTAGCGAGTTGGTTCTTTAATTATCTGCTCGAAGCAATTTTCGAACAAGGCATTCAGAAAAATGTCACACCAGTTTCGAAAGCATGACTCTCTCAATCTATATCTGGCAAGTTGAAGTCATCTTCTATTACAAAGATATGATCAGGAAAGTTATTAATGATATTTTCTAAGTTCTCTCTGAACAGCTTCGTCACTACACCTCCTGAGTGAGGCGATCTATAAAAGCATCCGATGTAAGTTTCGACAGACCTTTCACGCTTAATTTCACTCGCTTTGGGGTAACAAAATGCTGCGTAGAATATCGTCGACGTATCTTTGTGTTGTAAGGATTCCGCGGATGGCAAAAATTTAAGTGCTCGTTTTTCCCGCGCACCGTTCGAGAGTGGAACCGTAGAGAGACAGCTTGGAGGTGGTTCATTGAACCCTCTGCCAGGCACTTAATTGTGAATAGCAGAGTAATCACGTAGCTGTAGATGTAGCTGTAGATGAAGATGTAGCTGAAAGGGGTTCCGTTGTGTAAAGAAATGGCACCCCACACTATCACTCCTAGCTATCGCGCCTTATGGCGTCTCCAGACACGTTTTCGCTCCGTAATCTCATTTAATGGAGTGGAATTCTCTTCAGTGATGAGCCCCGCTTCGAACTGAGCCCAAACGACTAGCGAAGACGTTTCTGGAGATCGCCTGGATAGCGGTGGAACACCAACATCATTGTTACCCACCATACAGCCCGAAAAGCACGAGTGATGGTCTGGGGTGCCATCTCTTGGACTCCTTTGAGTGTCATCCGCGGCACCCTTACAGCACAGCGGTACTTTGGCGATATTCCACGCCCCGTTTTGTTGCTCTTCTTGGCGAGCTATCTCTTGAAAATTAAATCAATACAAGGAAACGAATACCCTTAGCTGCATACAGGCGTTGATATATGTCAACGGGGACAGTTGAAAATGTGTGCCTCCACCGGGATTCGAACCCGGGATCTCCTGCTTACATGACAACACTCTGTCCAGCTGAGTCACCGAGGACAGAGAGGATAGTGTGACTGCAGGGACTTATCTTTGGCACGCCTCCCGTGAGACCCACATTCCCAACTTATTGTCCCGCACTATATTCGTTGTGCCGCTGACCACTACACTCATTACTCGGGGCTTTACCGATTCCCGTATGAGTTCGGGCAATGTGTGTGCATCCGCATAGAAGATGGTCAAATGGCCGGTGAGCCTTAACTATATACATATGAAGATGGTATCTGTTCTTTCCGACATGACCGAAAGAACAGATACCATCTTCATATATATAAAGCTGTCTCTTGTCTTGGTGGATGACGGTTTCGGACATGGGTTTTCATCCGCAGTTTGTTTCCCTCCTGGATACCAAAAAACACTGGAGATTTTAGAGGATTCCAGGAGAAGAATAAACAGGAGATGGAAATCCGTGTCCGAAACCGTCATCCACCGAGACAACAGAGCATCAAGTTCATAGGAGGCAACACTACGCAGCAGCTATCTCCATCGTCTCCACTGGATATTGCGGCAATCAGTCGTAATCACTGAATAACAAATAATATTGGGAAACGTTGGCTTACGGTCCACCAGCATACAAAGTCATGTCTGCTGCCGAATGGGTGGCCTAGTGTCAGGTGCCGGCGCCTATAACTTCGTCGTAGGGTGTCATTTCTGGGCACGTGTTCCTATCCTCTATTTGTTCCTCAAAACATCCTTTACAGCACCTCGAAATCTGTCGCAACACTTCTGGGACCCTCCGTATATCGATCTGCGAAGACGAACATTCTCTGAAAAGAATTTGGCTGATGTATCGTCGATTTTAGCAGCCAATGCGTCTCTGATCCCAAGGTGGGCGGGGGTGTTCCTTTAATCTAAAAAGCACCATGTGCATGTCAGAAGTATTCCGCTACCCTAGTAGTCGCGTCCAGAATGTAGTGCACGCCTGACCTATGAAGTACAATCCTGCAACTCTTCATCCGATAGTGGAGGTCGGGAAATTCACCTCCGATACCAACGCATAATCGTTTGAGCCTCTTAGACCTCCCACTGTGCTCCAAACCAGAGGAGCACGATCGACCCAGGGTATGATGCTACAAATCGCGAGTTAGTCTGCACGCCGGCCTGAGTAGCCGTGCGGTTCTAGGCGCTACAGTCTGGAGCCGAGCGACCGCTACGGTCGCAGGTTCGAATCCTGCCTCGGGCATGGATGTGTGTGATGTCCTTAGGTTAGTTAGGTTTAATTAATTCTAAGTTCTAGGCGCCTGATGACCTCAGAAGTTAAGTCGCATAGTGCTCAGAGCCATTTGAACCATTTTTAGTCTGCACGCCACATGCGATGCTAGTTGCCTTCACCAAATCGGCCATCCGCCGAATGAACCCGAGGATGGCCTCAGAACACGAGCAGCAGGCGTCATTCGTACCAATATAAGTCACAGTTTCAATTTGCAGACAGTTTCATCCAGTTCACTCGATAGCCGCTGGCAGTCTCCTCCAAGTCTCAGATGAGACCCCGCGGCAAACGTATGAGTGCACAATGGCATTCTTTCCCGCCCTGCCTCCTATTTCCCTGAGGGGCTACATTACCTGCCAAATGTTGGAGCTACCAATGACTAGCACTTGTCTGGACTGGGCGAGAAAATTGGCCACTGGCCCGCAAGGGAATCATCTCGTGCTAGCTCAGAAGTTTTATCAACTCTGGGTAGAACCTCGTACCTGTAGCTAAAGCGTAAGGGGCCAGCCATATGGCCCGTTTCCTGTTTCGCCTTCTGACAGTTAACACATATACACACCAGCTTCCGCCACTCACTCTCAACTGAAGACGGGCTTGTTAGATGTTGCATATCAGATGACGCAGTGAGAGCCATTTCACCAGGGGATTCCAACGGCATCAAAGGTACCGTCACTCCCACTCTCATGTCACCACATCTTTGAATAGTAGCCAGAAGCCTGTTGATTGTGGCCAATGCAGGTTCTAGCTACTTACTGATGACAGTGAATTCTGCTTGTAACCGCTCGCATGAAATACAATCCTTACCCACCTCGTGCTGTACAAGATCTCAAAAAACACAAACAATGCAGTCAGAAGAGACTGAGAAAATAGAAACAGATCCCTGCAAAAGAGACTGTGACGCTACTGTGGTTGGAATGTGCACAAAATATAAATGAGGAGAATAAACAGACACTAAAATCTACTCTGCAGAGTTCTCAATACATATAAATTTAGGTGTTTAAACGTCACACTGTGAATTAAAATAACTCGCTTCCTGTTATAAGCTGTGTCAACTCAACAACGTAACAGTGTGCTTTGATGTGCTTCTGCTGGGATGGAAGCTACCACTCAACTGGAGGATCTAATAACTGTAACTCGATCTTCAAACAAAAAGGAACGCCTGTACCCATGCAAACAGTGGTACTATTCACTACATAGTTACTAAAACGAGGAACTGTTCTTCATAAATACACAAACAAGCAATAAATTTAAGAGTTAGATCTAAAGTGCATACAGGAATTTCAAAACAAGTCGCTTCTTATTAGAAGCTGTGTCAATTGACAAAGCAGATCTTAATAAAATGCTGGTGAAATTTAATCCTGTGTTCAGGCTACTTCATTATCCTGAGGGATCATTCAGTTTTATTTTCTTCATTTAAGTAATCGCTTCATTTATTTATGTGCCTTTGCAAACTATTCACTGACTGTTCTTTAGACTGGCCACATTAATAATCGATGTTTCTATAAGAGCCCAATATAATAGTGCACAACAGAGCCCCTAAATATGCAAACGAGTCATATGAAGATCTAAAGTTACGCACTCGCCCTCTTGTGGTTAGGCAGCAACAAACCGATTTTCACTGACAATTTATCTCACAATGTTTTTCAGTTACCTCGAACCCCCAACGTTTTTGCAATTTGAAACATCCCCTCAGAAAAATTATAAAATATGAAACGCCCCCTTTGGAAAATTATAAATGACTGTGCTGATAAACCTCTTACGTTATTTGATTTTCAAACAGCTGAGCAAAACTGAACGTACTCAGACATTTCTTTCTTTACTTATTCTGATAATCACTAAACTGACACACAATATGTGTAGCGCAACGCAATCTGACTTTCAAGAATCCCTACAAAAGAATGGCCCTGACTGACAATAACCTATACCTTTCATGAATCACTTACCTCACAAAAATCTTCGTTACTCGAACTAGTGCAATACAGCGAGCGCCAATACTGCCAGCTAAGTAAAAGATTCTAACTACTGAAGGTACTAACTACTGATCGGCATACTTAACAAATGAAAGATTTTGATAAAGAACAAACAATGTATTTACCTTAATAGTGTTCAAAAGTCACAGTACATATATAAGTTCATGACATCCAGCCTTACAAATTTCGTTTTTCTGACGGACACACGGCCAGATCGTCCGCTCTCAAAACTCTGCCATCTCGTTTCCCACATCCACCACTGCTGGCGGCTCACCTCCAACTGCGCAACGCTACGCGCTGTTCACATCCAACTGCCCAACGCTACAATAACAAATATTCCAGCAATGCAAATCAGCCACAGACTGCACGCAGCACAGTCAGTAATTTCAATACAGAGCGCTACGTGGCGTTACCAATATAAAAACCTAAACAGCCTACTTACATAGTACGTAAGTGATTTTCATACAGAGCGCTACGTGGCGTTACGAACATAAAAACCTGAACAGCCTACTTAAAGGGATTGTTTCAAATTTATTTAGCTTGTTCAGGATAGGGTTGTAGATACAATTCGTTCCAAGGTGTATTTCTAGATTGGGAGTCCCAAAAAGTATTTTAGGCGTTAGCAGTCCATTTGTTGTAGTAATAGGCAGCAGTAGTTGCAATACTATAACGGCTATACGCCACCTCCATGCCACCATGTTCTCGTGTTGCAACCTCAGTGCTGCAGGTTTCATACCTTCATGCGTTCACTCCACAGTATTCACAGTGTCGTAGCGTTCATTCCAGCACCTGTCCACTGTGAAGTTGTCTCAGGGGCGCCATTTTCACCCCAATGCCTGCCAGGACTGCTGTTCTGTCAGTGGGCTACCAAACTGCAGATGATGCTGAACTGTTGCGTTCACACTGTTGCCCACCAGTACCGTAGTTCCCTCGCTGGACTACAACATCTGTACCACTGCCTGTCGAAACTGTAATCTTCACAGGGCTGCCGCATTTCCGCCGGTGCCTGACCATACTGCAGAAATTGCAGGACTACGCTGCCCACGCCGACGACTGTCCAACTAAAAGGGTCTCAGCAGTGTCATGCCTATTCATCCCGCCACGAGACCACACTGCAACCATTGCAGGACCATATCGTCCATGCCGACTTCTGACAATTAGGCAACCAAGCAACACACTCCCTCGTTCCTTGCGTTTCTCTGGCCGAGTCAAAGGCTCTCCCTAGAATAACAGTCACACTATACTGTGAATGGAATCCTGTCTTTTCGGCATGCTTTCATGTTTCCTTAGAAGTGACACGCTACAACACGCCCACTCCATTCGTCAACAGGCAAATATCTGCTTGCCACTGTTGAGCAGTAATCAAGAATAGTCCGATATACAATGAAGCCGATTGTTACAGACTATTTCAATAGCTTTATTTTTTTTTTTAAGATAACAGCGGTATGGTTTAAGATTTCAGTAAAATTGTTTTCAAGTAATCTGGAATTTTATCGTTTTGTTTGTTGAGACAATGGGTTTGAAGGACGCGGGAGATTGTGTCGTAGACTGAAGGGGTGTTACCGCATTAGTAGCTAGTATAAAGAAGAGCGTATACTGACGGCTCGCGTGGAGCAGAAGCTCTTCGCCGAACAAAAATTTTCGCAGTTTTTAAAAGTCTCCACTGGGTCAGTGGGTCAGTGGGTTCGTCCAAGTACATTTGAACCCGAGTTTGATCTCATTTCTGTTGCTTATGCTGTGATACCGACAGAGTTACGGCAGTCTCAACGTATGCTTACAGTACTGGTATATTTTACTTTATCACAGCACAGGCAATGTTCATAAAAGATTATAAATGAAAGGTAATCATTTAAAAAAGATGTCGAGACTCCCCAGAAAAAATACACTACTGGCCATTAAAATTGCTACACCAAGAAGAAATACAGATGATAAACGGGTATTCATTGGGCAAATATATTATACTAGAACTGACATGTGATTACATTTTCAGGCAATTTGGGTGCATATATCCTGAGAAATCAGTATCCAGAACAACCACCTCTGGCTGTAATAACGGCACTGATACGCCTGGGCATTAAGTCAAACAGAGCTCGGATGGCGTGTACAGGTACAGCTGCCCATGCAGCTTCAACACGATACCACAGTTCATCAAGAGTAGTGACTGGCGTATTGTGACGAGCCAGTTGCTCGGCCACCATTGACCAAACGTTTTCAATTGGTGAGAGATCTGAAGAATGTGCTGGCCAGGCCAGCAGTCGAACACTTTCTGTATCCAGAAAGGCCCGTACAGGACCTGCAACATGCGGTCGTGCATTATCCTGCTGAAATGTAGGGTTTCGCAGGGATCGAATGAAGGGTAGAGTCACGGGTCGTAACACATGTCAAACGTAACGTCCACTGTTCAAAGTGCCGTCAATGCGAACAAGAGATGACCGAGACGTGTAACCAATGGTACCCCATGGTGATACGCCAGTACGGCGATGACGAATACACGCTTCTAAGGTGCGTTCACCGCAATGTCGCCAAACACGGATGTAACCATTATGAGGCTGTAAACAGTACCTGGATTCATCCGAAAAAATGACGTTTTGACATTCGTGCACTCAGGTTCGTCGTTGAGTACACCATCGCAGGCGCTCCTGTCTGTGATGCAGCGTCAAGGATAACCGCAGCCATGGTCTCCAAGCTGATAGTCCATGCTGCTGCAAACGAAGTCGAACTGTTCGTGCAGATGGTTGTTGTCTTGCAAACGTCACCATCTGTTGACTCAGGGATCGAGACGTGGCTGCACGATCCGTTACAGCCATGCGGATAAGATGCCTGTCATCTCGACTGCTAGAGATACGAGGCCGTCGGGATCCAGCACGGCGTTCCGTATTACCCTCCTGAACCCACCGATTCCATATTCTGCTAACAGTCATTGGATCTCGACCTACGAGAGCAGCAATGTCGCGATACGATGAACCGCAATCGCGATAGGCTACAGTCCGACCTTTATCAAAGTCGGAAACGTGATGGTACGCATTTCTCCTCCTTACACGAGGCATCACAGCAACGTTTCACCAGGTAACGCCGGTCAACTGCTGTTTCTGTATGAGAAATCGGCTGGAAACTTTCCTCATGTCAGCACGTTGTAGGTGTCGCCACCGTCGCCAAACTTGTGTGAATGCTCTGAAAAGCTAATCACTTGCATATCACATCTTCTTCCTGTCGGTTAAATTTCGCGTCTGTAGCACGTCATCTTCGTGGTGTAGCAATTTTAATGGCCAGTAGTGTATACACTACATTCCGCCACTGATTTGCACCTACGGAAATTTTGGAAAGCCGGCGCCTTTGCCTCCGTGTCACCCCTCTGTGCCACATCACCTCCAAGCTGCATCAGCGCCTCGATGCCACAGCCTTCTTGCCACTTTGTCTCTGCTCTGCCACTTCTGAGTTGCAGTGCATCTGTGTCACTGCCTTCGGGGCATGTCGTCTCTGCGCTGCTGCTTCCAAGCTGCACGATCTCCATGCACTCCACTTCTGTGACACGTCCCCTCTATGCCGCAGCCTCCATACTGCGGTGTCACTGTGTTGCAGTACCTCTGTGTCACTACCTCCAGGGCGCATCGTCTCTGTGCCGCTGCTTCCAACCAGCAGCGTCTACATGCCGCCTCTTCTGTGCCATATCGCTTCCATGCCGCAGCCTTCGTACCGCAGCATCATAGTGTTGCCGCCCCCAAGCTGCAGTGTCTCCTCACAGCGGACGACATACTCTGTCTGCAGTACATTGCATCACAGCAGCAATTGAGAGACTTTTGAACTAAGTACAGTAGCGGTTGCGGTCCTTTGTATGTTTTTCGAATCACCAGCCCTGGTGAATGGAATTAAATGATTGTTAAGTGGTTGTCATTCAGACGGTACAGGTAGTGATGCAGTGAGTCTGAGAATGCAAAGAGAGCAAGCAGGTATCAAAAATCAATGGGTGCAAGGCAATCAAACATCATTTCTCTTAAAAGTGATAAGGTTTCCGTACCAAAATTTTCAGTGGTGAGAATAGATATCATGCAGTGGATTTCTAGGATTCATTTTAGGATAATATCGTAGTTGGAATAGGTGAGATTGCTAAGATTAAATTTGTAAAAGGGCGATAAGAGTATGGAGCTCAAACCAGAATTAATCAAAATGCTGAACAATTTATGTATAACAAGATACTTGAAACAATGTTCTTGAATACGTATTTGGGACAGGGAAACCAACTGCGCTTTCAGAATGTTTTTTTGTATGGGCCAGGTTACAGAAGTGAGAAGGAAGCCACGAAGGAGTTTTGTCTTAGGGAGCTGCATAATTTAATTTATTTGGGTAGACCACTGGAAGTGCTAGTAGAAATTCCAACTTTGATGAGAAAGCTACCACGATCCTTGTAATGGGAACGCTTTAACAGTTGTAACCTCCCCACAAAAATTGTATGAAAGATATTCTTATTCAAGTGCTAATGGACATAGAGCTAAGTGTAACATCCCAGCAATGGAATTTAATGACAATGACAATAAATGAAAAATATCAATCTGAGCCATGTGTAAGCTCCCCACAAAAATGAAAGTCAATTCAATAAAAAATGAAATCTCAGTGACAATGAAAACGCAAATAGACCGAAATGTCGATCTTAGGCCCTGTTCTTATCTCAGTAAAATTGCATCTGCTCTTATTTTTCGCCATAGCTTGGAGGAAATGCATCGCAAAAATTCTTTGAACGTAAGTAATTTTTTTTCTTTAAGGAAATGCATGGGAAACTTTCTTTCAATAAAATGTTTGTTTTGTTAAAATGCTTGGTTTGAAAACAAAATTATTATTGGGGCGATTCTTGAACAAATTAATTACACTTAAGATGCATTACATTATCAGATGAAAGCAATGCTGCTTCATTACCTTATTTAAAAAATATACCTCGTCCTGAATCTTGACCAGAGGCCCATGTCGACGCCCGCCGACTCCTCACACACAACTCCGACTGTCTCTCGCGCGCTACTACATGCTCTCGCGACTCGCTACGTACAACTGCACTCTCTCGCAACTCGACCGCAACTGCTACTGCCGACTCCCCTCATGCAACTGAACTCTCGCGCGGTCAAGCGCAGACTAGCAACGATAAATAACTCTCTGGTCAGAGATTCTGTCATGCCTCGCCATCGCTGTACTAAATACATACGCGTTTCATAACCCTCCACTGGGGGGCAAAAATTTGGCAGCGATGGTGAGTCATTTGGACTTGCCATGAGCAACAATTTTTTTCTCAACTAATTAACTTTACTATTACAGCATATATACAGATATAGAACATGAAGGAAATATGGTGCACATGCATCAAGTACAAAACATATTAGACAATGACAAAATGTGAGTACAAAACATATTAGCAAATCAGAAAAAAGTATATACAAATTATTTGATAGATAACAAAAGTGCACACGCACTGGAAAACTCTTTAGCATTTTCAGAACAAATAAACAGAATGGTAAAAAAAAATCATGTTGACAAGTGACATGAGTGCATATGCACTGCAGTTCAGAACATATCAGCAAATGAGGAAATGTATATACAATGAGTAATAAATGACGTAAGTGCATACGCACTGAAGTATTGAACATATCAGTAAATCACAAAATGTATACAGAATGAGTACAAATCATATTGAAAAATGAGAAAAGTGCACAAGCACTGAAGTTCAGTAGAACATATTAACACATGACATAAGTGCACATGCACTGCAGTTGAGAATATATCATCAAATCACAAAATGTATATAAATAGAAGTCATGTTAGCAAAAGAAATGATTTTCACTATGTTACAAGAATTAGGATAGGAAAGGGAAGGATTGCATCATGGTCGTAGCACTTTAGGTTGCACGCAGCTGCACTGAAAGTCCATATCTTTCCACAGAAATACAACACCAAGTGAGACAATTTGCAGTTCTTTTCCCAGAAGTATTTATCAGCGTATCCAAGACACTGAAACGTCGTAGTAATATTCCCTGTTATCATTTTGGCAGTACATCAGGTACACCAAACAGTGGGACCATAATAACGTCTTCATCGCTCACGGTGGTGGACAGCATGTCGTGTCAACACCACGCACTTACAAGGCACACCAACGTAGAATTAGTGCAAAAACCAAATATAGTGCTCCATGATCATGAGGATGGACAGGACAAATGGATATTGCAGTAATTCAGGGTAGTTAGCTCAGAAGGTGAAGGACATTAAGTCACATAGTAGTCTTCATTGAGAATTACAGTAGTAGTTTGCGGCATTCATAGCCCAGTTATTGAACATTTCTGTACCATGTATTTAGTATTACAGAATAATGTTCATAAAATTAACTGATTATAGCAATTATTGGCATCATGGGTAATCGTATTACAATAAACAGTGGCAGTCCTTGGCCAGTTACAAAACATTAAAAGTCATCATTGAAAACAGGAGCTAATGAATGGCATAGTATTAACATAATTCATTTAGTTATACTAATTATTGGCACTCAGTGGCCAGTTACAAAACATCAAAAGTCATCATTGAAACAGGAGCTAATGAATGGCATAGTATTAACATAATTCATTTAGTTATACTAATTATTGGCACTCATTGGCCAGCTACAAAACATCAAAAGTCATCATTGAAAACAGGAGCTAATGAATGGTATAGTATTAACATAATTCATTTGGTTACACTAATTATTGGCACTCATTGGCCAGTTACAAAACATCAAAAGTCATCATTGAAAATAGGAGCTAATGAATGGCATAGTATTAACATAATTCATTTAGTTACACTAATTATTGGCACTCATTGGCCAGCAAGTATTGAATAGTACAAAACATTGTTCATCATTCAGTATCATTCAGAACTCTCTTAAATAGGTAGCATTATTTGGAACTGGTGATACTTTTTTTTTTTGTTAGCAATGCATTGCTTTGGGTAATTATAAGGGAAAGCAAGAAGAGAAAAAGAAAAAAATTTGCTCTGGGTTGTTCCTGTAAATGAAAAATGTGTAACGTCATTCGTCATGAGTCAGCTGTAGCAAGGTTGTGACACAACTGGGTAAAAAAATGCAAGTACTAGTATAGGTTTAATAAGTAACAAGTTTAGTAAGTATCATGAAAAGGTTTCTCCTGGAAAAAATACAAAATGGATTATTGAGCTGAAAGAAGAAACGCATACTATGCTGAAAATTAGTGAACTTCGAATTAACAAGTATGAAATGTGTATAAAAAATGTGTTCCATAGCTGTCCTTTCCAAAACCTTCAGTCATCATACCATACGATATAAAATATACTGTCAAAACAAACTGCAACAAATACTTAAATAACTACATAGCATAAATACATAACCTTCAACATCATCCTCATCTGTAAAGAAAAAAAAAACTTCATTATCTATATTATCATAACTTCATTATTATCGTCACCTGTAAAGAAAAACTTCATTATTCATAGTAGCATATTCTTCATCATTACTCTTCATCAGCATTCATTATCATCTGCAAAAAATCACTTCATTACTCATTACACAACTATTCCTTATCTCTAGCATATTTCATCACTAAAACTAAGATGTGTAGTTCTGTCTGACAGCCTGCATCAATCGCCTTGTATTCTGAAAGAAAAAATTAGTTAAGACTGCTATTCTACGATGTGTATAGTATATTCTTGTTAATGCTTGTTAATTCTGATCCATTTACTCTTCCTCATAAGGTTTTTGTATCTTCTTTCATCTATTCAGTAGTTGAAATTCCCATTTCTGTTTAATTTATTTCCTTTACACGTTATGTCTTTCTGAAAATGATGAACAAAGATTAATGTCTTGCATTTACATCATATACTCACTAAATAATGACTGGTTTATGGTGACATAATTAAGCATACAGCATAACATGACAGAAAACGTAATATGTCAAAAGCATAGACAGTGTTCAAAGGCAAAAATGTACAGAGAATATCACAATGCAGCAGCAAAAAAAAATGTAAAAACAGTCACGATGTTGAGATATCATAGGGCAAAAAATGTCAAAGTCAACTGGTGTGTGTTATACCTTAACTATTTCACAGTGCATACAAACAAAACATGAAAACGATCGTACATACATAAGAAAGACAAAATGTGACGTTCGTTGTGTTCAGTGTAGTTAATAGAGGCGAGAATTAAAGACTTTAATGGAGAGAGAATTTGATAAAATTAATACGTCACTACATAGAATTGCATAATTATTCATAAAATACGTAAGTTTGTCTGGAAAAATATGCACGATCTGATGTGTAACGACAAGAAGAGCGACCTGCTAACCTTACCTTGCCGGGCACTTGCCAAGAAAAAATACGACAGTCATCAATAAATAGTCACATAATTATAATTGCATAAGTGGTCATAAAATGTGTAAGTTCATCTGAAAAATATGCACGGTCTGATGTGTAACGACAAGAAGAGCAACCTGCTAACCTTACCTTGCCGGGCACTTGCCAAGAAAAAATACGATAGTCATCAATAATTAATCACGTGAATATAATTGTATAAGTGGTCATAAGTGGCATCACAGCACGTTAAATCATAAAGTGGTTTCATTCAATAAAGGGTTTAATGTTCGACACATGGTGGTTGCCCTTACTTTTCCTGGTTCTCAAAGTATCGACGTGTACAACATTGAGGTGAGGAATGCTGCGAATCCGATATGGACCTGCGTATAGAAGTTCAAATTTACTGCACTTACCTTTTATTCTGCTGGATAAATAGTGTGTACGTACTAATATCTTCTGTCCAATGTGAAAGTCACGGCGTGTACAAACCTGTTTTTGCTGTCTTCTTCGGCGCTCTGCGGCACGTTTGATGTTGTTTAGCGCAATGTTAATTATTTCATGGTGTCGTAATCGACGAGATGTAGGAAAGTGTACTAATTCTTTAATTTTGTTAAGTGGTTCAGCATTTTTCAGTATAACAGACGGAGATAGCATAGTGGATTCATTTGGTATGGAATTAATTACATCTTCGAAGGAGAATATGTGTGTATCCCAGTCAATATGTCTTTTGTGGCAGTATATTCTACACAGTTTACCAATTTCTTTCATTAATCGTTCACAAGGGTTCGAAGAAGCATGGTACTTGGATATATAGATCGGAGAAATGTTTCTAGCTCGTAACATGCGTGTCCATATAGCAGAACGAAATTGCGATCCATTGTCAGAAATTACTTTCAACACATGCCCTACATGAAATAGAAAATGTTTTACAAATGCTCTCGAAACGGTTTTAGCAGTAGCTTTGCGTAACGGACTGAAAGTAACAAATTTTGAAGTGAGTTCAACAGCGACAATGATGTAGCAAAAACCTCTGTTAGTTCTCGGAATCGGACCAAAAATGTCTACTGCGGCCATATGTCTTAATTTAACAGGTACAATGGGATATAATGGAGGAATATGTGAAGTGGTGTCTGACTTAGCTTTCTGGCAAATGTTACATGACGCTAAAACTCGTCGTATACGTTTTTCCATGTTGGTAAAATAACAGTTCTGTCTCAGTATAAGAAAACATTTTCTGGCTCCGTAATGTGCATAACTTAAATGAGTATACCATATTAATTTGTTAACCAGTTCGTCAGGAATGCATAACAACCAATTGTTGCTGTCAGGATGAGAGCGGCGAAATAGAATGTCATTGCGTACAGTGTAATGGTTTCTAATCGTAACATTATTCTTATTTTGCCAGAGGTGTTTAATTTCATTCCACACGTTGTCTTTATTTTGCTCTTTTGCTATGTCCTATAATGACGACGAAATAAGATTTTCAAATGCAACTTGCTGAATGTACATGACACTGAAATTTGCTTTGCAGAAGTTGGTTGCGATGTCATGCTGATTGTTGCTGAGAGAACGCGATAGTGCGTCTGCTATAACATTTTGTGTGCCGGGAATGTGAACTATTGTAAAATTAAATTCCTGTAAATAAAGTTTCCATCTGCTTAATCTGTCGTGAGTGAATTTAGCCGAAAGTAAAAATTGTATCGCTCTGTGATCTGTGTAAACGGTGGTATGTCTGCCATAAAGAAAGTGCCGAAATCTCGTAAAAGCCCATACAACACATAATGTTTCCAATTCTGTAACGGAATAATTTAGTTCAGCAGGTGACAGAATGCGACTTGCAAATGCGATGTTTTTAATTACTGTAGAGCCATCTTCTTCAATTTCCTGAAAAATATCTACGCCTAAAGCGGTGTTAGAACTGTCGGTGGCAATGGAAAAATTTCTGGTAAGATCTGGGTGCGATAAAAGTGGTGCATTCAGCAAGGCGTGTTTCAAATAACATTCTCGTGAACAAGATTCTGCGTGTCAAAATTATTGCTTACGTTACTGGAATATGCAACCTGTACTGTGTCTGGTCAAATTCTATCGTACGTGCTGTTATTTATTTTACGGGAGGACGCTGTGGCATATCCACTATTTGAACTGCTCTGTTATTTCTTACTGACGTGTTACGCTATAGATGACACCTATTGTCTGGTTCATTGATGATAATATGTTCTTGCTAATGTTCTTGCTGCTGAAAAGATCGACTGTTATTAAATGTATGCTGAAAATTGTGCTCATTATTTTTACGTCTGTCGTGATAGTCATCCCTATACGGTGCATTGCGATAGGAATTGAAATACTGTGTTTTCTGTAAGTAGTTGTTCCTTTGCTGCCGTGCGTTACTATTTGTTGTACCAGGGACTATACATGCTCGCGGCGAAACATTAAATCCTGGTTGACCTTGTAGACTGCATTGTTGGTTATGTATGCTAAGCGGCTGACTTTCATGCTGTTGCAGAGAAAAACATTTATTGTTACCAAAAATGTGGTTGCGACTGCTGAAAATTTTACACATACTGATGATTACAATTTTATCTGTTATTAAAATTACGCTGGTAGTTCTGGTGTGCCTAATGAAAATTGTCACTTTCGGTAAAAATTTGACATATCCGGTTTTCAGTACATATTCTTAATCCTAGGTAGAGCAAAAGTTAAAGAGTTGTTTTGATAGATATAAAGGATAGTAGAAGAGAAGGCAGCAGTGCAAAAAACTAAAGATGAAACAGCACTACTACAGCTCGGGGCCCTATGCACGCTACTGCACATATTCATTAAAGCGTAATGAATCCCCTGAGGTCAATTACGCACTGCAAATAAATTTTAGCTTTTGCGTTGCAGGCAATGGCGGTAAAAATCCAGAAACAAATTGTTGTATCCACGTTAATTCCAATTTCTGCATTATAGGCAATGCTGATGAAAATACAATAGCAAAATGTCGTATCAGGTTCAAAGCCAGCTTCTGCATTACAGGTAATAGTGGTGAAAGTACAAAAATAAATTGCCGTATACGGTGCAAATCGTGTATCTGTGCTCTGTCATTATTAAGCTCTTTCGATTTTATTACACATACAAATTGCTTATAGTCAACGTTCTTATCACTGAATTTGAGAACATGTTCCGGTTTCTGTGAGAATCTGTTTGTCTGTGTCATTTCGGATTTCAAGTTGCGTAGCTTTTCAGATTTTAAGTCGCGTAGCTTTTCGGATTTTAAGTCGCGTAGTTGCTGTAGATTGTTCAAATTATACGCGCTGCGTGACTCTGACAAATGCTCGCAACGTGGCGGATTCTGTGACGTATTGCTGATTGAAATAGTTTTCAATTCTGTTACTTTAATACTCTCGTCAATTTGGTTGCTCTGTCGTTCACTTTTACTATCGACTTCCGTATTAAGACTGTGTGAAATTTCTGGTAACTTTAAATTAAACTCGTCGCGAATCTGTACCGTGTTTTTAGGGCATTGTTCAGTGACTACATTAATTTCGTGGATCTGTGTTGCATTTGAATTATCTAAGCCTTGTGCAACAGTGCCAACTTCTTCATTACTGTTATTAGCACAAGCCTTAGTATCCTCACGTAATTGTTCTTTACTGTCCTGACATTGCACGGTAACAGCTGTAATCTGTTCACTAACTTGTTTGTCCTGTTCGTTAAGGTTGTCTTGTTTTTCGTTCGTCAGTTTGAAACTTCCATCAATTGTTTCGCTAAGTTGTTTATTCCATTCTCTAAATTGTTGTTGTAGCAACCTTGTCATCCTTTGTTCAAAGTCAATAAGCTGGGCAGCGCTCATTACAATAGAGCTCCCCGCGACATTAATTGTCGTCATATTAACAGAGGAGACAATTGAGTTCGTTTGCTCATCAGTAGGATGATTGTCAGTAAACGGTGGATTGTCATCAGTACCCTGCGCGTCACAAGCACTATCGGTGAAGTTGCTTAAGTCGGTAATTTCATTCATTATACCTCGCGATACACTATTCACAGTCTTTCGCGGCATTTTTACAATAGTCAAAATTATTCACAAAACAAATAAGCACAATGCAAAAACAACACACAAATACAACAGAGCAACGAATTGCCGATGATCTGAGGAAAGAAAGTCATAAAATTAATAAAAGCGTTGCGCCAAAAGCTAATTATATTTAGTAAATAAGAGCAAATATCTGACTACTTTACAGAAGATTCTCAACGAAATACGATCCTGGACCGGGTGTCGCCAAGTGTAACCTCCCCACAAAATTTTAAAAGTATTCTTATTCAAATGCTAATGGACATAGAGCTAAGTGTAACCTCCCAGCAATGGAATTTAATGACAATGACAATAAATGAAAAATATCAATCTGAGCCATGTGTAAGCTCCCCACAAAAATGAAAGTCAATTCAATAAACAATGAAATCTCAGTGACAATGAAAACGCAAATAGACCGAAATGTCGATCTTAGGCCCTGTTCTTATCTCAGTAAAATTGCATCTGCTCTTATTTTTCGCCATAGCTTGGAGGAAATGCATCGCAAAAATTCTTTGAACTTAAGTAATTTTTTTTCTTTAAGGAAATGCATGGGAAACTTTCTTTCAATAAAATGTTTGTTTTGTTAAAATGCTTGGTTTGAAAACAAAATTATTATTGGGGCGATTCTTGAACAAATTAATTACACTTAAGATGCATTACATTATCAGATGAACGCAATGCTGCTTCATTACCTTATTTAAAAAATATACCTCGTCCTGAATCTTGACCAGAGGCCCATGTCGAAGCCCGCCGACTCCTCACACACAACTCCGACTGTCTCTCGCGCGCTACTACATGCTCTCGCGACTCGCTACGTACAACTGCACTCTCTCGCAACTCGACCGCAACTGCTACTGCCGACTCCCCTCATGCAACTGAACTCTCGCGCAGTCAAGCGCAGACTAGCAACGATAAATAACTCTCTGGTCAGAGATTCTGTCATGCCTCGCCATCGCAGCACTAAATACATACGCGTTTCACAGTCTAACCAATTCTGTGGAAGAATTTGAAATTTTGTAGGAAATGGGGGTAGGAATTTAGGATATAAACCAAGATATGTTGAACAGAGAGAGAATGGAAATATCAGGACAGGGAAAATTACAGCAATAGCAATTTTAATGGGCATTGTGCTCATAGACGGAGGGATGGGAGGAGTGGACACAATAATCGGAACAGGGACTGGAGAAATAGACAGCAAGGAGAAAATAGAAATTTTTCGGGAGACGGGGGAGAAGAGATTATTTTGAGGTAGGACGAGATGATGATAGACAAGGGACAATGCATGAGGGAGCACCTGATGCCAATTTTCCGAACAGACGGTAGGGAAACTAACTGGTGCCTCTCTTTAGGTCCACATGGTGACTTATAGCTATGCAGTTAATGGGGGCAGACAGAGATACAAGAGGATACGGAATGAATGCAATAGGAAGAGAAAAGAAGTGGGTATATGTCACACGCATACTATTAAAAGTGGTAAAAAAGGTTTAGAGGGAATATAATAAATACAGTAAATGAAATAGAAGAAATTAAACTTTTATTTAAACAACAGAAATTGTTACTTTTTTAGATTTAAATTTACATTTCACAATATATTTGCTTTTCCACGAATTTATTTTGTTTAGAAAAACTGATTATATTTCGACAAGCTTTACGAAAATTCCTGTTCTCAAAGTTCGCACACCAAATTCAAGTTTATTTAAAATCAAACCACTCACTATCTGTAAGTCAGCTTGCTATGAGCAGTTCAGTTGTTTAGTAAATATCAAAAGTGCTATCAGTACCTCAGCTGATTCTTAGCTGAAAAAATGCAACATCTATCTTAGTTTGCAGCATGACACCTTTACTTCAAATGTTTCTTACATTGTCACTTCTTTTATCTAGTGTGTTGTATGCACTGCCTTGGTGAACCAAGACGTTTGTAAACAGTTACAGAAAATAAAATCATTATAGTATATTTAATGACAAAGAAAAATTTGAGTAGTCAGCATATGTATGAAAAGGACTCGGATATTAAATGTTATTGATCAAGATGGTAAATGAACCTAGCTCTAGGACACTGAAGCCCGAACGTTGGATAAGTACTTACTCTTTTCGTTAGAAGTTATAATAATCCTTTTGCGAAAACCATTGTTCACATGTGAAAACAGTGTTTGTCACTAAAAGTGCTTGGACATAATTTCGTATATACAGAGTGAACATTAATAAAACCAACAAACTGCAGAAGGTCTTATGCACATGGGTCTGAAAATGCATGTTTACATCTTTGTCTTGGTAGATGGCACTGCTGAAAAAAATTTCCTCTGACCACGTGCTGCCTCTTCGTTGTCTGTTTCAGGCTGTGAGATTGACGCAGCGTACTGTAAGCAGCACGATGATCAGGTATTCATGTCGGGAGCAAGTCGAGATGGCGTTTGTGAACGGCCAAGCAGATGGAAATGGTCGAGAGGCAGAATGGCTATACCAAAACAACTACCCTCATAGACACCAGCCACATCACATAACATTTCAAGCACTTTTTGGGTGTTTAAGTGATCGTGGGTCCCTTCAGATAGACAAACGTGCAGGGAAGCGGCGGACTGTGCATCACCAGATTTCGAGGCTCAGGTTCTGCCTCACGACCATTTTCATCAGCTTGGCCGTACACAAACATCATTGAGGCTTGTTCCTGACATGAATATCGGATCTTTCTGCTGCTTACAGTACGCTGGAGCAATCACACAGCCTGCAACACAAGGAAAATACAGCACATGGTCAAAGGAACTGTCATTAGTTGCCGCCATCTACCATGGCAAATATGTATTTCCAACTACATGTTCATAGGACCTTTCGTCCTCCATTTCCAGCCAGGAATCTGTCCCTTTAGTTTGTCAGTTTTAATAATGTTCACCCTATATATACACTCATGCTCATACATTAAGGGTAATGCTGATACATGGTGAAACAACGTTCTGGTGGGCGGTTTGTGGGTTTAAATCACCTCAGGGTATGACCATGCCGTGCATTTGACCTGCGGTCGTCGCACGGTGGCGCTGGCAGCAGTCCACATACGCAGAGGTGCGTTGGTGCATGTCAGAGTACGGTGCAGCGAGTAAGTGTGCAGACGTTTCCAGACGTGCTATTGGCGACTGTGTGTTGAAAATGGATCAAAGAACGCATGTTGATGACGTTATGAGGGGTAGAATACCAGGGCGACTGGAGGCTGGTCATACACAGCAGGTGCCCTCCGTGTCCCACAAAGTGTGATCTCAAGATTATGGCAACGATTCCAGAAGACAGGAATCGTGTCCAGGCGCTACAGTACGGGACGTCAATAGTGTACAACACCACAAGAAGATCGATATCTCACCATCAGTGCCCGCAGACGGCCACGAAGTACTGCAGGTAGCCTTGCTCGGGACCTTACCGCAGCCACTGGAACAGTTGTCTCCAGACACACAGTCTACAGACGACTGAACTGACGTTGTTTATTCGTCCGGAGACCTGCAATGTGCATTCCACTGACCCCTAGTCACAGGAGAGCCCGTAAAGCCCGGTGTCAAGAACACAGCACATAGTCATCGGAACAGTGGTCCCAGGTTATGTTCACGGACGAGTCCAGCTATAGTCTGAACAGTGATTTTCGCCGGATTTTCATCTGGCGTGAACCAGAAACCAGATACCAACCCCTTATGTTCTTGAAAGGGACCTGTATGGAGGTTGTGGTTTGATGGTGTGGGATGAGATTATGATTGGTGCACGTACACCCCTGCGTGTCTTTCACAGAGGAACTGTAACAGGTCAGGTGTATCGGAACGTCATTTTGCACCAGTATGTCCGCCTTTTCAGGGGTTCAATGGGTCCCACATTCCTCCTGATGGATGATAACGCACGGCCCCACCGAACTGCCATCGTGGAGGAGTACCTAGAAACAGAAGATATCAAGCGAATGAAGTGGCCTGCCTGTTCTCCAGACCTAAACCCCATCGAGCCTGTTTGGGATGCTCTCGGTCGACGCATCGCTGCACGTCTTCAAACCCCTACGACACTTCAGGAGCTCCGACAGGCACTGGTGCAAGAATGGGAGGCTGTACCCCAGCAGCTGCACGACCACCTGATCCAGACTATGCCAGCCCGTTGTGCGGCATGTATACGTGTGCATAGTGATCATATCCCATATTGATGTCGGGTCACATCATACATGTGCAAAAAACAGTGGCATTTTGTAGCACATGTGTTTCGGGACGGTTTTCTCAACTTATCACCAATACCGTGGACTTACAGATCTGTGTCGTGTTTGTTCCCTATGTCCCTATGCTATTAGCGCCAGTTTTGTGTAGTGCCACGTTGTGTGGCACCACATTCTGCAATTATCCTTAATTTATGAGCAGGAGTGTATATACAGGGTGTTTCACCTAACTCTGCCACCTCAAATAGCTCTGAAACAACAATAGATATTCAAAAACCTTTTTCACCAGCGCGAAGGCTGGAAACCAAATACTATGCGAAATTTTAAAACGTAAACAAATACTATTTTCAACACAAACTTGTGAATTTTTAAATGGACACCCTCTATTATTTCGTATGCAATCAATAGCATGAAAAATCACATAAATAATGGCGTTGGTTGCGTCGCAATACGTCAATTATATCCCGAGAAATTGCGAAGCGAAGTTGACACTTGAAATAAATGAAGCGCATAGCTAGCGCACGTCCTGAGGTTCAACCATGCACCTCACGCTGCCTGTGTCAAGGGCTCACACAATGAGAAGGTATGCGCACTCCACAAAAATAAACAAGTAACACCTCCAACGCAAACTTACGTTTTTCAAATTGTAAATGTATGTTTATTCTAGCGAATGACAACTAGAGCTACATTTAGAGATAACGCACTTGAATTTACTTTGCTGAACACATTTATTAGTGCCCTGACGCCCACAGAAACTGTATTGTTGTGCATTACACCCACATTTTGACCAATGAAACTGTATCACGTCAACGCATGTTCGAATTCCCCACCGTTTGCATCAATACACGTTTGCAGACGGGTAACGAGAGAGTGTTGCACAGATTGTAGAGTTTCTACAGATATTGCTGCACACGCCGCAGTAATACGATGTTGCATATCCTCTATTGTCGTTGGGGATTCTTGATGCACCCTAAGCCGCGCGGAGTTGCTGCGCGATTTGAGGCGTCATGTTACGGATTGCGCGCGGCCCCTCCCGCCGGAGGTTCGAGTTCTCCCTCGGCCATTGGTGTGTGTGTGTTGTTCTTAGCATAAGTTAGTTTAAGTAGTGTGTAAGTCTAGGGACCGATGACCTCAACAGTTTGGTCCCTTAGGAATTCACACACATCTGAACATTTTTTTGATACACTCTGTCTCCCATTGCGCCCCAGAGAAACAAGTCTAATGGCATCAAGTCGGAAGACCGTACTGGCCATCGCACAGTACCTCCCCGCCCCATCCACCTATTTAGAAATGTCACATCTAGAACGTCTCTGGCAACTTTTGCATTGTGTGTGGGACATCCATCATGTTGGAACCACACTGATAGACGAGTTTCCAATCCTAGATCCTTCATGAGGAACGTTAGTGTGTGTTGAAGAAATGATGCATATCGCTGTCCATTCAGTGTTCCACGGTAAAAATAGGGACCTACAATACAGTTAGCAATGATACCGCACCAAACATTGACACTCCACCGTCGCTGAAGAGCAAGCTGACGAATCCAGTGGAGATTTTGCACGGACCAGGAGTACTTGTTCCAAAGATTCACATTACCATGATTTGTAAATGAAGCCTCGCGCATAAACAACGTATTGCTTAGGAATACTGAATTACCTTGCAACTGCTGAAGTGCAAAGCGACAGAATGCAATGCGGGATTGAAAGTCATTCACGTACACTTCTTGGTGTAGTGAGGTGTTTCTGAAATTAAGACTTCTTAAAACGTTATTTTAACGCTTTTCAGAGCATTTTAAGAGTATGAATACAATATTTGTTTTACATTGCTTCAACTATAGCAAAAATTCTATCGAAACACTTCTCAGAATCTGCAGTTCTGAATTTTTGTTTTCGGAGGTACCAATACAACCCACTAGTGTGTACCATCACAAATCAAGTACTATATATTGTCATGCTGGGTTGTTTAGTAGGTCTTTCCCATATAAATATATTCTAAACGTATATTCAAGATATATTGTTCAACATATTTTTTTCTTTTAATTTTGCGAAATGTAAAATATCTCCTGTATGTGGGGCGGCGGGTGGAATAATAGAATAAATGTTTTGTATTTATGCTGTTTGCCGTTCTCAACACTGGCTCTCTAACTACAATATTGGCAACCAGAAAGTGATTAGCAAAACGTGAAGCCTGTAATTAGAATTCCTAGTGCCCACTTCATCTGAGAAATACATTTATAGCTACAGCTTATAGCTCTGAGGAATTAGGAGATTGTCTGGGATTCATAGTCAAAAACCATTCTCTCTCAAATGTTCACTATATTCTGAAAGTCACAGACCAAAAAGAATCCACACAATCCAACTACCAGAGCAGTTCAAAGTCTGATGCGCTGATGCAACTATAACTGTTCAAATTAAATGTTTAAGTGAATGCTCGCCATAATTTGATGATAATGTTCATCAAACGCCAAGCAAATAATGGTAGAACGTCTGTCCTGTAGCGGCACGTGAAAATACAACATACGCAAACTAAAAATAGATTATTAACGTCATCCCAAAATTAACACTTCACTCGAAAACGATTTCATGGTTATGCGTATCCCAAGTAACTTATTACTGCATCCGAGGCTGTTTATATCAACGATACCGACGCGACGCGACTCCCGGCGCAGGTGATGCGCTAATCAGCGTCTGGAGAGAACTGGGGCCTTCTTTTTCTCGCGCAGCGTTCTTACATATAAAGCCGCGGTGCGGACGGCTAAGGGAACGCCTGATCAAATCTGCTTTCCCGACTAGCCGCTGGGCTAGTAATGCACCACTTTAAGTTTTCGAATAAATCATTGCTTGCTGCTTGCTTGCTTGCTGATGGCCGATGAAGCTTTCAATTTAATTGTGCAATCAGCACACAAGTAAGTAATCATAATAAAAGTCTGATTTGGCTAAGTCAAATATTTTGGGCGAGAGAATTAATTTAATTACACTACACGCAGTAGACGAGCTCTGAACTTGCTCTTTGGAGATACGCTATAGCTATAGTTTTATAGTTATTCTGTTGAAACTTCTCACATTTGTATGATTATAGCGGATCTCCCCTCTACTTAAATTTAAACACCCTAGCTTTATTTATTCGCCTACTTAATCTATCTTGCTTCCTTAATTTCTAAGACAAAAACCAGAAAATCATGAATTTCAACTAAAATTTTAATTTGTGAGATCCAGAATACTGTTTCTACTAAATTATTAAGCAAAAGGAATCTAAATATAAATTTTTATGTTTCTAGCTCTTTTCTGTTGCGCCAATGATTTTTACAGAAAAACATCCAAATTTCGAAAATGGTTAAAGTTATTGAACTGATATTCAACACATATTGATTTTGTATTACTCCTGACATGCTAGAAACGTTTCAGGTTATTTACTTGATTTTTAAAGTATTGCGCAACATTTATGACGTCAGAGCTAGTTACAGCGGACTGGCTGGCACACAATGGAAAGACTGACGTGAATTTTATAAGGCGTGAGTAGGGTGCTTCCCTACATGTTGTTTTTGTGTAGTCTTTTGACACTTGGTGTATTTTTTTCACCTTGTAGCTTTTACAGATATACACTCCTGGAAATTGAAATAAGAACACCGTGAATTCATTGTCCCAGGAAGGGGAAACTTTATTGACACATTCCTGGGGTCAGATACATCACATGATCACACTGACAGAACCACAGGCACATAAATAATGACTGGTTTATGGTGACATAATTAAGCATACAGCATAACATGACAGAAAACGTAATATGTCAAAAGCATAGACAGTGTTCAAAGGCAAAAATGTACAGAGAATATCACAATGCAGCAGCAAAAAAAAATGTAAAAACAGTCACGATGTTGAGATATCATAGGGCAAAAAATGTCAAAGTCAACTGGTGTGTGTTATACCTTAACTATTTCACAGTGCATACAAACAAAACATGAAAACGATCGTACATACGTAAGAAAGACAAAATGTGACGTTCGTTGTGTTCAGTGTAGTTAATAGAGGCGAGAATTAAAGACTTTAATGGAGAGAGAATTTGATAAAATTAATACGTCACTACATAGAATTGCATAATTATTCATAAAATACGTAAGTTTGTCTGGAAAAATATGCACGATCTGATGTGTAACGACAAGAAGAGCGACCTGCTAACCTTACCTTGCCGGGCACTTGCCAAGACACAGGCAACAGAGCATGCACAATGTCGGCACTAGTACAGTGTAGTACAGTGTATATCCACCTTTCGCAGCAATGCAGGCTGCTATTCTCCCATGGAGACGATCGTAGAGATGCTGGATGTAGTCCTGTGGAACGGCTTGCCATGCCATTTCCACCTGGCGCCTCAGTTGGACCAGCGTTCGTGCTGGACGTGCAGACCGCGTGAGACGACGCTTCATCCAGTCCCAAACATGCTCAATGGGGGACAGATCCGGAGATCTTGCTGGCCAGGGTAGTTGACTTACACCTTCTAGAGCACGTTGGGTGGCACGGGATACATGCGGACGTGCATTGTCCTGTTGGAACAGCAAGTTCCCTTGCCAGTCTAGGAATGGTAGAACGATGGGTTCGATGACGGTTTGGATGTACCGTGCACTATTCAGTGTCCCCTCGACGATCACCAGTGGTGTATGGCCAGTGTAGGAGATCGCTCCCCACACCATGATGCCGGGTGTTGGCCCTGTGTGCCTCGGTCGTATGCAGTCCTGATTGTGGCGCTCACCTGCACGGCGCCAAACACGCATACGACCATCATTGGCACCAAGGCAGAAGCGACTCTCATCGCTGAAGACGACACGTCTCCATTCGTCCCTCCATTCACGCCTGTCGCGACACCACTGGAGGCGGGCTGCACGATGTTGGGGCGTGAGCGGAAGACGGCCTAACGGTGTGCGGGACCGTAGCCCAGCTTCATGGAGACGGTTGCGAATGGTCCTCGCCGATACCCCAGGAGCAACAGTGTCCCTAATTTGCTGGGAAGTGGCGGTGCGGTCCACTACGGCACTGCGTAGGATCCTACGGTCTTGGCGTGCATCCGTGCGTCGTTGCGGTCCGGTCCCAGGTCGACAGGCACGTGCACCTTCCGCCGACCACTGGCGACAACATCGATGTACTGTGGAGACCTCATGCCCCACGTGTTGAGCAATTCGGCGGTACGTCCACCCGGCCTCCCGCATGCCCACTATACGCCCTCGCTCAAAGTCCGTCAACTGCACATACGGTTCACGTCCACGCTGTCGCGGCATGCTACCAGTGTTAAAGACTGCGATGGAGCTCCGTATGCCACGGCAAACTGGCTGACACTGAAGGCGGCAGTGCACAAATGCTGCGCAGCTAGCGCCATTCGACGGCCAACACCGCGGTTCCTGGTGTGTCCGCTCTGCCGTGCGTGTGATCATTGCTTGTACAGCCCTCTCGCAGTGTCCGGAGCAAGTATGGTGGGTCTGACACACCGGTGTCAATGTGTTCTTTTTTCCATTTCCAGGAGTGTAATTTTCTTATATTTCAAATTGTCTGACGTGGCTAAGTCAAATATTGATGTGACATTACTGTAACTCTGTATAGTAATGAGGAAATGCACAATTGTTAGGGTCAAGAAATGCTGAATCCTTTTTGATTTTGCACTCCAAGCACATTGGATAACTGCAATTTCATCACAGGAGTCACAAACAGAATCACAGTTTTTAAAGAAAAAGTGAAGAGGTGTCTCACATTTCTGTGGTTTCTGTTCAGTGTAATCTCTCTTGTACGGAGCATATTTAAAAAGTTTGACGAATCTGGGAGAAGAAAACTAATTGTGAATAATAGATTGAATTTTTAGAAAACTATTTCTGAAACGCAAGTTAACATCAGAGTTATATAATACAGTTACATCTATGGCTGAAATATGAATGTCTAATGGTTGTATCATATCAGACTTTCTGGGAGAAATCATTAAAATATTCACCTCTTTTCCATGCTTACCACTGGTGTTAAATTTTGTTTCGTTTTTTGCTGTCCGTGAATCTAAACCCAAGACAGTTTACCAGACATACAAGTGAACAAAAGGATATTACCTGCTTTGTATAAATCTTTGTCAACTTTTGCCACAAAACTATGTAAAAAGGGGACATAAATTTCTTCTTGAAGATATAATGGGCTGTATCGTATAATTAGGTATTGAGGCATTCAGGGATTTGGTTAGAATTTCAATTTTTGATGTTCCTCTGAAGAATAATGTTCGTCTTGCATGCGTTTCCTAATTGAAACTTGACTGTATCGTATAATTAGGTGTTGAGGCATTCAGGGATTTGGTTAGAATTTCAATTTTTGATGTTCCTCTGAAGAATAATGTTCGTCTTGCATGCGTTTCCTAATTGAAACTTGGCTGACCACAAACATACACATTGGCCTCGCCAGTCAATACTATTTCCGATTTCGCAGTCTCTACAAATTTATAAGCCTTTCCCCCTCAGTTCTTCTTTTTCACTATTTGTGATTGAATGGTGAGTTTATTGATTTTCCTTGAAACAATCCAGTGTCTTACTTTAAAATTAAGAACCCATTTTGAGGAAACCTTGGGCAGATGTTGTAACCAGTTACCATAATCCCCTTTTGGAAGGCCCACCTCTTTATTTCCAGACCATATGTGGGTACTGATTTGTCTGTAGCAGTTTGAAATTTATCTGATAGATACTTAGAAATATCTAATAACTTCCCATTTCTCGTCCCACCCCACAGCAATTTGTGCTTACCATTTATACAGAGCTTGTCTCTTTGTGATCATTTTACATCAATGTTTTGCAGTTTCAAATTAGTTATAACCAGAGCACCAAACTGTAATGGCTTTTTGTTTATACTCAAGGTCTATGCCAGGTTTTTACCATTTCTTCAAAATCTTCTTCATAGTGTTATTCAATTAGAATAGGGCCTGAAATTGCACCTTTTTCATCAAAACTTAGAGTATTAAGATTTTCCATAATCGTTTCATGATCAATAGCGTCTTTAATCACATATTCTAACCGTGATGCAAAAGTAATTTCTTCGCTAGTTATCATAATATCCACATTATATTGTGGCTGATCAAACTTTGTACATAGCAAACGCAAACTATTTTCTGGATTCATGGGCATTCTTCCTTTGTGCATAGTTGTATATATATGAACAATTAAATATTTGGTGCCTAGAAGACATGGAACAGTAGACTGTAGGCCAAACACTTGGTGTACCACCTTCACAATCAGGGATACAAAGTAGGCATCTCAGCACACAGTGTTCCCTCACACCATTTGGCCCCACACTGCTGCACTTGTGCTTGGGAAAGTTTGGTCAGTTGAGGGAAAGTGAGGGAACAATCACTTCCTTTCTGCTCCTGTCATGAAATAGAAAGTGTCCATTGTCCTTGGTGGGCAAAATGAAAAATCATTCAGCATTTTTGGACCCTAACAATTATCTACTTCCTCACTGTTGTACAGTTACAATAATGTTATAACAGTAATGTACAAAAAAATCAAATATAATATAGTTAAATCTGAAATGGTTGCAAATTGGAAACAAAAAGACTACACCAGATGTACAAAGAAAACATAAATACAACGCAAGACATTTTCTAATTCATAAAATTATAAGAAAATATGTAGGCCTATGTAGAACAGTATATGTAGACTATTCTTTTAAAATATGCTTCTCTGGGAAAGACTTATTAAACAACACAACATGATGATTGGCATTGAAGTGGACACATACTGGGCGTGCATACAACGATATAGAGATATTTCTAGCTGATTTCTGACAAATGCGTCTTTTGAATACCACTTCGTCATGTATGATTGAATTTGGTATTAACGACGCTATACGTTTTACTGTTAGTCAAATGTCTAAATGAAAATCAAAATGTTGGGGAGAGGGGATTTCGAAAAAATGACTTTATCGACAAATCGCGGTGCGCCATTGTAATGTACATTAAAAACCAAAGAACTTTTATGTGAAGTTTTCTTGTTTGTATTACCGTTTCAATGGTATTCATTCAGAAGTATTAAATACGATATTGCAGTTACTCTGTTGTTCCGAATTACGTGTAAAGTTCTTTCTGACATGCATACATGTCCGAATGAACAGGCACTATGAGCAAGTGACTTTTAAGTAAAAGTGTCTCCCCTGTACAGGCGTCCACATAATAAATGTACAATTACAGGTTGTAGACACATGGTTGACAAAATATGGAAGTTTGTGTCTGGCTCTGAATCGTGTCCAAGTAGCCAAATGGTAAGGCGACCACTCGCGATAAGCGGGAAATCTGGGTTCGAATCCCGATCTAGAACAAATTTTCATTGTCGTTATCCCATTATACAGCTGATTGAATCCATATTCGCTACTGCGAATACATTTTATGTCACAAATATTAAACTCAATTTTTTCAAGCAGGTGTCTCACCCCCTTAGTGGCTGTGTGGGCATGTATAAAAAGAAATATGTATTTCTTATTTTGCTCTACACTACAACATATCCAAAGATGATCAAAATTAAACTGTATACTTTGGGTTTTCTGAGAAACAGAAAATGCACCTTACTGGTTTCCTATGTGAATACAGACATGTGCTTTCGGTTAGGCTTGAATATTCGTTGTGAGTAATATCTCATAAAGTGATGGGGGTCAAGCAATTTTCTATTGTTATGGTAAATAAAGAAGCAATAAGGGTTAGAATAAAATGATGTTGGACTGAAATGTTATAGAACTGAGAGGACGCGAATACTGTAATTGTAAACTTTGAAATCTGTTTGCGTCTATATGACAAAAAATGGTTATAGATTTCGTTTCTCATGATCGAAATACCAAGATAATTTTATGAAATTTGGTGAATGTCTGAAAATACATGAGCAATGCATTTTTAAAACTATTTTAAAATATTTTAGCTGTTTCAGTAATAACCTTAATAGCTGTATATGTAACATCTGGTTCATAATGATGTGACACAAATATTACTACTCCAAAGTCAATTTTTTTGTTTTCTGATATAAATTATGATAATAACGATTTTTATTCTTCCAGCTTACCCTAAACAACCATTAAAGCCTCTGTATTTGCACCAGTGTGCTTGTCTACAGCTGTTTGAAGAAGCTGTTTAGCACTACTCAAGTATTTGAATCTTCATTGTTTATGCACTGTCTGACATGTGACATCACAGTAGTTACATCATTGACGGATGTTGAGTAACAGCTCTGAGGCTAAGCGTTCTGATGATAGTGACGACAGTCCATAGCCTGTACAAAATAATGTAGTCTTTCCTTTCAGTAAATGGGCATGTATAATCGTAGTTACACCCACCAACACAACATGGCTGCTTATTAGCTTCGAATATTATCAGCAGTTACCATGTATGCAAGCAGTAGAATGAGTGACTTAAAAATCCATTTGAAGTGTGATTTTGTATAGTGCTTCAAAATGAAATAACAGAGATGTCAGATAGCGGGGAGCAGAATTTTGTCAAAGAAACTTGCAAATTCACTGACAGCAGAACACATTGCATCAAGGAAACATTCCCAAGAATAGTAGATTCTCTAAGTATATTCACTTGCAACCAAAACCCTGAAGGTGTGGTAAGTAATCAAAATCAGTGACAACAAGAAAAGCTACAAACATGCATGCTATAAGCTATGTCCAGAAAGCGACAACAGTAACAAAGCAAACATATTGTATAGAAAATGTAATAAACATGTTTTCAAAACACGTCACCTGTTTTTGTTCAAATTCGAATCGAATCAATGAAAGTCGGAAAATAAATATTGATGCTTTTAAAACTAATTGCCTGTACTGAAAATTATTGTCTCATGATTGTTTCTTTGGTGATTTTTGTGTGACTAATTTTGTCCAAACCGCGATCAGTAAAGAAACAAAAAGGAAGAAAAGAAGAATAATGTAATGCTTTCTAAGAAGCATGCCTTACTGAATAATGTTTGATATTCCATATTTACCCTATGTAAATGTTACAATAGAAATTTTGTTAAATAAGGTTCTGTATATTATTATTATTATTATTATTATTATTATTATTATAATTTTCAACAACATATGGGTGCATCTTATGTCAACAACTGTACAAGAAAGTGTGTTAACAGAAGTTCTTTGCAGTATTTTAATGTCAGGTCATATTGACCCAAACAGTACATTTTGTAGTGAAAATTAACAGAACAGTAGGGCTAATAGAAAGGATGGGTCTGTGAGAATAGTATTATATATAACAATGCTAAACAAGATAATAATTAAGGAGAACGATCAACCTGAAAACATGAGTGAGTTGTTACCCAATTTCAATTATGTGCATCTCATGTCTAATATAGATTTAACCTCTGGATTCTGGTGGATACCAGTAGCTGAGGAAATCAGAAATTAGCCGGCCAGAGTGGCCGAGCGGTTCTAGGCGCTACAGTCTAGAACCGCGCGACCGCTACGGTCGCAGGTTCGAATCCTGCCTTGGGCATGGATGTGTGTTATGTCCTTAGGTTAGTTAGGTTTAAGTAGTTCTAAGTTCTAGGGGACTGATGACCTCAGAAGTTATGTCCTATAGTGCTCAGAGCCATTTTTTTGAAATCAGAAATTATACAGCTTTTCTGTTTGAAGGAAAGATATATATGTACAGGATACTGACTTTTGGTTTATCAATCTCAGTAACTGTACGTGTAAGAACTTTCAATTATGTTCTTGGAACTGAAGTGGTGTAGAGATTAAATGCATATGGTGAGGATACCTTAATTACCAGCAGACATGGTATGAACATTGTCAGCTGTTGGAGGACATGTCTAAAGCATTTCATAAAGGGCAGCTGATAGAGTTGTAAACTACTGTAGGATACCGTTGAGTATCATAAGTAAGCATAGACTACAGTTGTTTCCCTTGCAGCCTTGGTCAGTTAAGATTCTAACCACATTATCTAGATATTAGCTATGTTGCATACCTATTGGGCATTACTTCATTTCCATAGTTTTCTTGCGCATGTGATCAGGTTCTTACTATATTCCCTACAAACCAGAAGCAGTGAACCATGTAGAAACTGAGTGAGGGTATATAAAGTGTTGTATAACCTATGGAACATATTTGTTCTACATGGTTCTCCCCCTGTCAGTTACTTAAAGATAAACAGTAGTTATAGCAAAATTGCAACTGTCAATGTTTAATTCGGGTATTATTCGAACATTGTTGATTTCTTTATGGTTCTCACATCTTTCCTTTTAAATGTTGTTACGTTGTGTCTTCCCTTGTGCCTCTACTTTCATCCTTAATTTTATGCTTCCTAGATAACATATTGCTTTCTTGATTTCGTGATTTTTTAGAGAAAATTTTATACTTTCAGCAATGAAGTTTTCTAGCTTTCTGCCCATTATGACTTCGTATGAAAGCCTGTAGCACAACTTTTTACAGCATCTTCAAATGCTGATTCATATTCTACCCATGCACTGTGTCTTTTGTTGTAATATGTCTGTGCGTAACCTACACAGTTTTGGCATGTATCTCTTAGCAGGATTGCTAGCTGGATGATATTTGCATATGCTTAATTCCTATTCTTTTAATAGCCTTATCCCACGTATCTAAAACAAACCGTCATGCAGCTAGTACACTGAATAGTAAAACTGGCAGCACCTGAAGAATATGGTTAGGGCAGTCGACGAAATATTGTGCAGGAAATGGAAAGAATTCGGCTGTACACCCAGAAGCTCAATATTAGTTAAAGACGTCGCTGGAAGTCTAATACATTGCTCTTGCGTAAATTAATTTTTGTGGCCTACAAGTCCCTTTTACATACAGCTATCCAGCTTCATGTCACTTTTTTTCAATAACGTACATTGAGTAGGTGAATTCAAACTGTAATCACTAATTTATTTTCTGTAACAAGAACATAATCCAACGAAAGACTTCAGCTGCTTGGTATTTTTAGGTACTTTCAATTCAGTAGTAGTTCTGTTCGTTTCTTTATTTGGCAGAATACTCTCAAGAGTCAGCCGGTGCCCAAAGAAAGTTATCTGTGCCTGTGAAATTTCACATTTACTGAGCTTAAGTGTCACCCACTAGAGTTGCACTCTACCAAAAGTATAATTTGGTAGCATTGGCAAGGAAATAAACAGAAATGAACATGTGAGAGAGAAACTGGAAGTCGAAAACTTCTTTATGTTTTTTATTCTCTTGTTTGCTATTTTGCACATTATTTGAATTGCCCATCATTCAGTGTTCGTCCAATGTGTGTTTTATATCCTTACAAAATATAAATTTCATTTTATAAGTACCAGTAATAAAAATTAGTTGATCGCATAACTTCTGCATTTGTATGTAACCAAAGCAATGACTTTTGATGCAAGCACAGTTTACATGCACAAAAATAAAAAAATCTGTGTAATTATTGGTGTTACTTTGTATGCAACAGAACGTTCTTCATCATGATCACACTCAAAAGCTAAACGTTATTACTGACATGTGCAAAAGTTGTTTATAAATAACAGAAACATGTTTTATATAAGTTTGGTGAAGTATTGAAGTGATGTTTAATACGTTTTTGTTTCACTTTTTTTTAATTTTACCGGTTTTTCAGGATATTGCGTTTTTAGCGCTATACTATAAACCCGTATTTTCTCATTTTTCATACATTTACCTCCAGCTACAAGAATGAGCTTACAAAAAAGAATTAGACATCAAGTGACACTTATGGAGGGATTTAAAAACTGTTCAAGTTATAAAATGTGCCACTGGAGGGAGTTGAGTGTCTAGACTCAGTTTCTTATGTTCGTTTACCTTGTATTCAGGAAACCATGTAGTTTAAGAAAAGTCACAGAACTGAAATTCAATATATTAAGAAATCTTGAGGGTGACTATGCTGCGTATGTAATGAGTATGTGAACACAAATTATTATGTAATTAGTTATAAAGATTTTGGAGGCTATATTTATTTAAATAGGTGAGCTTATATATATATATATATATATATATATATATATATATATATATATATATATATATATATATAGGGTGAGTCACCTAACATTACCGCTGGATATATTTCGTAAACCACATCAAATACTGACGAATCGATTCCACAGACCGAATGTGAGGAGAGGGGCTAGTGTAATTGGTTAATACAAACCATAAAAAAATGCACGGAAGTACGTTTTTTTAACACAAATCTACGTTTTGTTAAATGGAACCCAGTAAGTTTTGTTAGCACATCTGAACATACAAACAAAATACGTAATCAGTGTCGTTTGTTGCATTGTAAAATGTTAATTACATCCGGAGATATTGTAACCTAAATTTGACTCTTGAGTACCACTCCTCCGCTGTTCGATCCTGTGTATCGGAGAGCACCGAATTACGTAGGGATCCAAAGGGAACGGTGATGGACCTTAGGTACAGAAGAGACTGGAACAGCACATTACGTCCACATGCTAACACCTTTTTATTGGTCTTTTTCACTGACGCACGTGTACATTACCATGAGGGGTGAGGTACACGTACACACGTGGTTTCCGTTTTCAATTACGGAGTGGAATAGAGTGTGTCCCGACATGTCAGGCCAATAGATGTTCAATGTGGTGGCCATCATTTGCTGCACACAATTGCAATCTCTGGCGTAATGAATGTCGTACACGCCGCAGTACATCTGGTGTAATGTCGCCGCAGGCTGCCACAATACGTTGTTTCATATCCTCTGGGGTTGTAGGCACATCACGGTACACGTTCTCCTTTAACGTTCCCGACAGAAAGAAGTCCAGAGGTGTAAGATCAGGAGAACGGGCTGGCCAATTTATGCGTCCTCCACGTCCTATGAAACGCCCGTCGAACATCCTGTCAAGGGTCAGCCTAGTGTTAATTGCGGAATGTGCAGGTGCACCATCATGCTGATACCACATACGTCGACGCGTTTCCAGTGGGACATTTTCGAGCAACGTTGGCAGATCATTCTGTAGAAACGCGATGTATGTTGCAGCTGTTTGGGCCCCTGCAGTGAAGTGAGAACCAATGAGGTGGTCGCCAATGATTCCGCACCATACATTTACAGTCCACGGTCGCTGTCGCTCTACCTGTCTGAGCCAGCGAGGATTGTCCACGGACCAGTAATGCATGTTTCGTAGATTCACTGCCCCGTGGTTTGTGAAACCCGCTTCATCGGTAAACAGGTAGAACTGCAACGCATTCTCTGTTAATGCCCATTGACAGAATTGCACTCGATGATTAAAGTCATCACCATGTAATTGCTGATGTAATGACACATGAAACGGGCGAAAGCGGTGACGATGCATTATGCGCATGACACTACTTTGACTCAGTCCACCGGCTCTCGCAATGTCCCGTGTACTCATGTGTGGGTTCATGGCAACGGCAGCTAACACACCAACAGCACCCGCTTCTCCTGTGACGGGCCTGTTACGGACCCGTTTGCGTGCTATGACCATACCTGTTGCATACAGTTGGCGGTAGATGTTTTGCAATGTGCGGCACGTTGGATGCTCTCTGTCCGGGTACCGTTCTGCATACACCCTGCAGGCTTCAGCTGCATTTCGTCGACACTCGCCATAGATGAGTATCATCTCCGCCTTTTCAGAGTTCGAATACACCATGGTCACAGTTCCTACAACTCTACACTATCACAGACGTCTGGTAACACGGTGTACTACAGTTGGTCTGCGTGCGGAGACGAATGCAGAATAACAATAGCAGCAAGCGCTACATGCGGACACTGCGACAGCTAGACCAAACCAGAACAGTGCACTACAGCCACACTCGTAAACACGGTCGTCATCGTAAAGATGTCCCTGCAGATGCTGCTCGCCGACCGTGGCCCGTGTTTGTTACAACACGCAACTGAACGTCGGAGGTTTCAAGCGTCAACTTCAAGTTACAATATCCCCGGATGTAATTAACATTTTACGATGCAACAAACGGCACTGATTACATATTTGTTTATATGTGCAGATGTGCTAACAAAACTAACGTGGTTCCATTTTAAAAAACGTAGGTTTGTGTTAAAAAACATACTTCCGTGCATTTTTGTATGGTTTGTATTAAACAATTACACTAGCCCCTCTCCTCACGTTCGGTCTGTGGAATCGGTTCGTCAGTATTTGATGTGGTTTTCGAAATATATCCAGCGGTAACGTTAGGTGACTCACCATATATATATATATATATATATATATATATATATATATATATATATATGTGTGTGTGTGTGTGTGTGTGTGTGTGTGTAGCTGCACAGGACCGCAGAATTTTGATGGAGGCAAAATGTTGCCATAAAAAAAAAGTTTTAAAGCATAATTTTAATGTTCGTTGCATCAGCATTCATGCATTCAATAAATTATTGGGAAAATGTTGACGTATATTTCTGCTTGTCATTGAACTCACATTTTACTATTAGTTCACATATATAAAATCTTTCATATACAAGCACATTAAGACTCTGTCAAATAGGGAGCACGCACCCTGCACGGGCACTCACCGCAGTCTCTGTGTAGCACGCTACGGCATCGTACCGGTCAAACAGGAGGCTGGCGCCCGCTCTAGACCGCTAGACCACCCTTACCCGCAGTGTGGGGCTGGCAGGTTATACGACACTGATTATAAAATTGTGATGGAAAAGGCGGCAACAAGGAAGAAAATTGATGCAAGTGTACATGAAACAAATGTCTTCTTTGTTCATAAATAAACGTACAGTTGTATGATGTAGTACCAGATGAATACTGTAGTGTACAATACAGTTCAATTGAAATAATAATGTGCTTTCACAAACTAGTGCCGCCGTTGTAATACAACTTAAGCTAGAAATATGCCGCCTCGACAGCAGCTTCTGCAATGTCGGTTGTAAGTCTGTTGGCCTTAAAATGACTTATCACTCTTGAGCGAGTCCGCCGAAGGCATTTTCCACCATACGATGGCCTCTATATATTTGTTTCTTGAAAATTGTTTTTGAAGACTGTTCCAAGGCCGCTGATCTGGGGAAAGGGGTCATCGAATAGGTCTGTAATTTAAACCCTTCATCAGTAGTCAGCGCATTAGCAACAGGTCTGTTTGTGCCCGACTATGGTTTGAGAAGCAGAATACCTTTTCTCGCACGAATTTGAGGAAAAATGCAGAGTTTTAAAAACATGTGCTGCCAAAGTTTCTGCCATAGCTGCCCACATCCATAACTATGAAATGGTAATCGTGATCAGTAGCTGCAAGCAGGACAATTGGAAACAAGTTTTGTAACAAAAATATTTGAGCTACTGTTCTTAGGACACTTTATTCAAACATACTTCCCATCTATGCTGCCTGTGCATTTAGGAAATTGCCACCTTTCCATCAATCCCATCTCAGTTTTCGTCCAGAGTTCCTCTGCTGGTTGAGCTGAATACAGTGCTTGTAAAACATTGTACAGTTCTTGACGCACTTACGTGACTAAGCTACAGACAGTTGTCCTTCCATGAGGAATTAAAAAGCGATGGTGTGGTTTGAATCACCAATGGCCTAATATCTGAAAGAAAATTTACTATTTGTTAGTAATAAAAGCATCATATGAAATAAAATAAATAACTTTCATATTACTTGACATGTGAGGCTACTGGAGCAAAAGGGAAGAATCTACGTGAATACTGTAGTGAATAACTAAAATTAATGAACGGAGGCACAAATACGGCCAAGAAGTATCACAATTGGCCACGTTCAGGTCATTTGGAGCTTCTTCCTGACACACTGTCACCACATCAAAAAATTGGGGCTCAGTGCAGAAAAAAGTATTTTTAGTGGTACTTGATGGAGTCGGAAAAGAGAATTTGTAAAACTCCAGCCTATCCGGTGTTTATGTTGTCCAGCTTGATCTTCCACCACATTCGGCCGCATAATCGGAAAATACTGTATGTTCAGTTTCCAACACTTACCACATCGCAGAGTCCTTTTTCTTTCTTCAGTTCACGGTAGCGATGTGGATGGTCGGTCCAGTTTAAGTGCTGATGCATATCGAAAGAAAGCTGAAGGAAAAAGATAGAGAGATAGTGAACTTTTACAGAAAATACCGCAACTGGACTCATATTTTAGTGGTAAAAGTGGAAGTGAACTGTGTGGGTCTGAACAGTCCGGTGAAGTTGCGGTTCAAAACAGTAAAAATGAAAAGTGTAGCCCTGCAAGTGTAGAGTCCAAAACGGTAAACAGAATGCTGAGTTACTAACTTTTGGAGTTCTGGAAGGATGTTCAGAATCTACATGCTCTAAAGCAGAGGACTTTCCTGTTTCCAGTAATGTCCCATTTTATTGGGAAAACAATGGCAAGACGCTGCTTTATTTGATTAAAAATGGTATTAATCGGAACAAAAATTCTGAATTTCTATGTTGTCATGACGATACACCGACGGGTCTGAGCGATTTTGGAGAAAAAAATTGTTTCAGAATGTTTTTGGTAACTGAAGACATTATCAACCTTGAATATCTTGTATATGCTCCCAGCCAAGGATCGTTGTTCTGAGCATCTCGTAAATTATTCGGTGGTGCACCTCATTTCCAACATCTGGTTTCAGTGATAGGAGGTATGGTGGAATGCGAATAGCTGAATTTGAAAAGTCTTCCTCTTATAGAGACTGCTTGTTAAAACTGAAATACAGAAGATAGGAGATGATTACAATTGACAAAAGTTTGCTCACCCAGCATGAACGTGAAGTTACACATTGGACGAACATGCTGAAGAGAGCTGTTTCTGTAGTTAAGAAGTTAGCTTCTAGGGTTGTAGCACTTCGTGGAGACAAAGAGATGTTTGGCTCCGTGAAAAACGGAAATTTCATGATGTGTCCGGAATTAATTATGGAGTATGATTGTTTTTTGGCTAACCACATAACAAGGTTTGATGACACCCATAATGACCAGTTAAGTATGATAATTTTATACGTAAATGAAGATAGTCTGTCAGTTGAAAGACTCCTGCATTTTATTTTTTAAAAAAAAATACAGGTCACACTGGAGAGACGTTTTCTGAAGCAGTTTTGAATTCTTTAGAACTACATGAACTGAAATTTTACAACCGTAGAGGTCAGTCAAATGATAACGCAGCCAACATGTCGGGTGAATATTCAGGCTTGCAAGCAAGACTCAAGCTCCGAAACTATTTTTCTACATTCCATGCTGAACTCACTCGCTGAATCTAGTTGGCTCAAGAGCTGCACAGCTGCAATACGGTTTTTTGGGTTAATTCAAGGTTTATACAGCTTATCTGCGGATTTTACAGGCAGACGAAACATCTTGGAAACATTTTTTGTTTCTGCGAGTATGATACTAACGTCTCTGTCTTCAACAATATGGTGTGCACGTGAGGATGCTTGTAAGAGTTTGAATGCAGATTGGAAAGCTGTGTTTTCTGCATTAAAAACAGTTTCAGAAAATGAGAGTGGTAGTTGAAGGCCTTCTTAGAAAGATAAGTAGTACTGAGGTAGCTTTCATGATATCAGTGTGGGCTGCATTCTGCAACAATATAACAAAACAATGAAAAAACTGTAAGCTGAAGATGTCGATATTTCCACTTCTGTTGAAATTTACGACTCTCTTGCAGTGTTTTTAACTGAGCTTCAGACAGCTTTCTCAGTTCACAAGGACCTAGGTTATGAGAAACTTATGCAGATCCAGGATTCAGAATCAGTTTCACATACTTCAGCTGCTGGGAATCAAAAACGGAAATTTCAAGTTAAATGCAAGAGATTTTTTGATGAATCATCTGACTCAGAAGACGAACAAAAATGTCCTGAAGAAGAAGAAGAAGGATCAGATTGTGTTGAAATCTGGAGTAGAATGAAGATGATGTGTTCTAAGATTGTACAAAATCTTCAGAATGAGTTACAAAAGACAGTTAATGTCTACAGAGAATATAACTTAAGATTGCCATTTCTCTCAAATGTCACCGAACTAGAAGCTGTTCTAATTTATGATGCTGCACAGTTGTTTATCTGGTGATCCCAAAACGATCAACGGAGCAATTACACTTATTGGACATGTATGGCTTTCGATGTTGTAAGAACTTTGTAAGAAGATTCTGAGATCTCCTTCTGCTGAATAATTATGATATCAGTCTGCACTTGAGAAACAATACAACCAGGCTGCAGTCACTAGTACATAATCAGTTCTCTTCACCAAGGTTTTCCAATGTGCTGAAATATGCCTGGCGCAAACCAGAATGTTTAGAGGGTATCCCACCACAATTTGAAGACCCTGCTGAGATTTGTTTTATATTGTGTTCCCCATCATGTGTATTACGTGAGTAATTTCGTTCGTTTCCTGTGCATTGTGTAAAAAACGTTATGTTTTAAATATATGTTTACAGATAATCATTCTTGTAACGATTTAATATCATAATAATGAGCTGCTTACCATTCTCAATTAAGAAAATACACAAATGTGAAATGGTAAATTAAAATAAAATTTAAAACATAAAACAAAAATAAGTGAAATAAATAGTTCGAATAATAATAAACATTTATATATTTCATTCAGGTACGTTGAAAATACTCCGATAGCCTATAGTGTACAGATTACTTTCCAAAAATGGTATTACAGAACCAGCTTTGTTACACAGATGGATGTGGCATGAAAGCTTCTTTAATTTATGTAGTAACAAATGTTTTTATTTTTTAAAATTAATTAATGGTGGTGGAGTATTTTCCAAAACTTCATATTATTACAAAAGTTGGTTATATATTTTTTAAGAACGTTAATTACATTTCAACCTTCATATGAAATCCGCTTTTATATAGGCCTGTCGTGGTTTCGAAGATATTCCCTGTAAGCCCAATATTCCAAATTACCTTTCAGGGTGTGTGTCACCCCTTAAAAGTGAAACTGGGCAGAACTGAAAACATAACATGCATATTGCATTATTTTGGTCCTCTACATGCACACCAAGTTCCATCAAGATCATTTAGATACACCTGGGAATGTTCCCTTTTTAGCGATAGTGCACAGTTGGGCATCCCAGGTCAACACCAGCAGCTCGGCGGACTTCTGCGCAGATAGTAGAGGGTCGCTCTTTGTGTACACCGGACAGCTAGTGCCATTGGAGGATGGGTGTCTCACGTGGTGAGTGTCCACTGCCATGATGCAGCTGAGGCGACACCCAGCGCAGTAGCAGAGACAGCATTATCGCGTATACACACTGCTGGAGGGCAAACTACATGGCCAGCTTACGTCAAGAGGCTGTTGGCGCTCGGCGGAGAAGCGGTGTCAGAATCATAGGACATGCAGGCAGCCAGTCCAGCAGAATTCGCGGTCAGCTGGCCGCTGACCAAATGAATCGAGCAGCGAAGATGTGCCAATGAAGACTGTGTCAAATTTACAACTTCGTATCTGTGGAGCCTTCGGGGCTCCCACCTCCCCTCACCACTCATTTCCACCAATCTGGTTCATAGCTGCCCCTCTCTGCACTGGTTGAACTATAGTTTGGTGTCAGAATTTGCAGCTGCATCTTCACTCAGCACAGGGTCTGCACCATGACCTATGACGCCATTACAGTATGGTGACTGATGAACAATTTGGTCATGTTTTGGAAGATGTCATAGACGTGGAAGTGAGGCGTGTCTTTCGTCGTAACTTAAAGGTTACCTTGTTTAGGCTGGAGAAGCCGACTGACTTATCTGACTTTAATGGTAATTGTAGAGATCAGTATTTGGTGACTGTAAGGTGTACGCAATGTAACTTACTTTGGGATATTGCACCATGCATGGAGTCAGTGCCTGTAACTGGTTATACATGTTATTGATATGGTCGTATTATAAGGCAGTGTAGAGAGTCTAAGTGGTTTGTGATAAATGTAAAGACTAATTTGTGACGATCTTTTGGAGTTGTGATTTCTTGTTACATTATAGTGTGTAAAGGAGAGTAAGAATATCACAATGGTAGAGTCAAAGTTTACCAGAGCTGGAAGCATTATGGATATTGTTAGAGTAAGTAGCACAGCTGACAGCGTATAATACGCCGTTACATGAGCAGTTGACAGCTAGGGGCCAACCGTTAGTATTGCTTCAGGTACCACAGCATGAGATAGTTTCAGCTGCTGCATGATTAATTGCTCCCTTTTCTGGGAAAGCATCTGAGGGTGTGCAGTCATTCTTAGAGGACCTTAAGATGTCGGTGGAAATGGGTGGTTGTATCAAAAGTCAGTTTCTGGGCACAGCAAAACTGCAACTAGTGGGAGAAGCACAAACGTACTAGTGGAGTACAGAGGCATTAAAGAATGCAGCAAGCTTTGAAGAGTTGGAGAAGGAGCTTCTGCAGAAATACGAAAAACTTAATAGTGTGAGGTATTTTTGGGAGCAGTTGAGCACTGTTGTGAAGAGACGTGCAGAAACAGTGGATGATTTCGTGTATAGGATAAGGAAATGTCATGAACATACGTTCCAGTTAAGGCAGAGTGATGTAGCAGTCGCAGTTTTGTTGCAAGAATCTGAGCAGAGGGCGCTTAATGGTTTTCTGAGGGGATTGTGGATGGGCATATCAAGAAGGGAATGTACAGCTGCACGAAAGGATCTGCATTCTATTGTCAGGTTAGTGATGGAATGCAAAGAAATTAACATTTCAACAGTGGTACGAAATAGATGTGGTGTGTTTTATGTCAACGTTAAGTGATACAGGTGTGGACAGGAGGGTCATGTACAGAGGCAGTGTGGCCAGTCACTGGGAAATCTAGTAAATGGAAGGTATCAGCAGCAGAATTTTGGTAATTGATGTAGGGGTGGACGAGAAGGTGGTAAGCAGCCGTTAAACGCAACGGGGAACCTAAAGTCCACCTGAAGGCGTTCTCATTCAAATTGGATGTAACGAATATGTACGTAGAGGTGGAGTGTGCAGCAAGGAGTATTGTGAGTGTTGTAAGAGGTAAAGAATACAAGTTTTCGTTGGAAACAGGGCACATGTGTTTGTTGGTAACAGATAATTACTGGGTTGAAGGCAATGGAACCTGTCAGACTGTAGCTTACGCAGGGTCAGGGATAGTTTCTTGGGGTTGTTGTGGTTGCCGGACACAGATTTCCGTATAGGGGTTTATCAATTGAAGCAGTATGTAGAACACACGTAAGTGAAGGCTACAACACGTTCCTTGGATTACACTTTTTGTATCGACATTGTGCTAAAATTGACCTTCACTAACACGCAGTAGAACTTAGCGGAATCACATTTCAACTAGAGGAAGCTGTTGTCAATGTAGAATTGTCGTGAGGGGCATCCAGCATATTGGAAAAACCAGCTCAACTGTATACAATTGCAATAAGGTTTAATGATTCATGTGCTTCTATGCCAGGTGGCAATAGGAAATCGCTTTGGGTCAATGTATAGCCAGATCTACCTGTGGGTCTGTTGTGTGTTGTACAGCCTCTGGAAGAGAACGATATACCGGATCGAGCAAGTTGTTGTATTAAGTGAAGTGTGGTATGTGCAGAAGAGAAGAATGGTGGGAGAGTGGTACCCGTAAATATAGATAATTATGGTGCTGAAGAAGTGAAGTAAAGGAAGGGGATGTTAACAGCAAGTTCAGACGTTCTGGGTGAGGATGAGTGGTGCAGGAAAAGTGTGAACCACAAGCAACCGCAAGCTGCTGTTAAGACTGCATTACATAGGGAAGTGGAGCACCAAAAGTGGATAGAGAGAGAGTGGATGGAGGAAATTATTGTTCGAATTTGAGGGTTTATTTTTTCCTTAGGGTCCATTGCCTGCAGCACATGTGACTCAACACTGAATACCAAGACGGAACAAAGCACTGGTGTATCAGGAACCATGTTGCATGATTAGGTATTTGCAGCCAATTATGGAAGATTTTATTAACCAGCAGATATCTGGTGGGATAATAGGGTACAGGAATCATGGTCGAACCGAAAAAGCAGGTTACAGATAATACAGGCTCTGCTGTGATTACTGTCACCTGAACAGCAAGACCTTAACGTATGCATATCCAGCCTCCAACATTAATGAGACCACCAGTAACTTGAGTCAGAGTCGGCACATTTTGACGGTGATTTGTGATTTGAGGAGTGGATCCTATCATTAGGAAATTGTTCCTGAAGACAACATTTTCCATTTTCGGTACCACGGGAAAGGGGGAGGGGGGGGTACTATTAATTCAAGAGAATCCCGTTTGGATTGATAAATGCGCGTGCAACGCTTCAGAGGTTATTGGACGACGCATTCCGACATCTGAAACCATGCCAGTGTCTAATTTGCTTAGTCTATATCGTCATATTCTCAAAAGACATGGAGCGGCACAAACAATGTCTGAAGAAAATGTCTGTGAGATTGGGGGCTGCATGTTTCATGTTGAGCACAAGGAAGTGGCATTTTGTATGGAAAGAGTTAAGAGTATTTGGGCCATGCCATTAGTAAAGGCAGAGTAAGGGCAGACCCGAGGCTATTGTAAGCTGCATGAGAGTTTCCATGTCCCAAGTCAATTAAGGAACTACCGTATTTTCTGGGAATCTCATATTACTACAGAAAATACATGAATGGATTTGCTGACATAACACAGCCACTCACACAGTTGTTAAGCAAAGGTGTGAAAATCACATGAACAGAAGAGCGTGCATTTGAAGGATTAAAGAGGGTTTTGACATCCAGCCCAGTTCTAGTATTTCCAAACTTTCAAAAGGAGTTTATCCTTTCGTGTGAGACATCTAATCAGCTTTGTGATGTCTCTTAAGCCAAGAGATTAACAGTGAAGATACGGTGTCACGTAGTTTGGATGTTATATTTAAAGGAACAGATTTCGAGTAGTGACCGACCACGATGCTTCGAAGTGGTTATTGGGCCTGAAGGACCCATCTGGCAGGCTGACAATGTATCCCCTGCAACTTAATGAATTAGACTACGAAGTAGTACACAAGCTACAGAAGAAGCACAGGAATGAAGACCCATTAAACAGGAAGGTAGGAGTGTTGGAAGCTCTGGGGCATGATCTTGTGGAGTGGTAGGCGGTGTAAAGTGCTGACAGTGATTGTAAAACAGTAGAAGACGCAATTGCAGTTTAGCACACGTGACAGACTGTTGTACAAGAATATGAGGCTAGGGCTGTGCGCAGTAGTACCAGCAAAGTTTAAAAAGGAGACGGTAAAGGAAGGACATTATCAAGTCTTATCTGGTCACAGAGGGTGCAGAGCAACAAACTGGGAAGTGGCCGAGAGACACTAGTGAAGAGGAAGCAAATCGGATGTGAATCAATACATGAGGTATTGCAGACAGTGTGTACAGCAAGATGGCGTGAATCATAAGCGAGTACCATTGCAGAGACTACCGGAAGCATCAAAACCATTTGAAATGCTCTGGACTGATGTATTAGGAGCGCTCAGTTGTATGCCAGCAGGAAACTGGTTTGTATGAACAATAATCGATCACTTTTGTAGGTACATGGAGAAGGATGCTATTTCAATCCACCAGGCAGTGACAGTTGCACAAGAAATGGTTAAAAACTGAATGTTGAAATGCCAAGTACGACAATTATAGACCACGATACGAATTTCGTATCAGACTTAATTAAGCAGCTGTGTAAGTTATTCCATGTGAAGAAGTTAAGAACTACTCCTCTTCATCCACAGGCCAATGGAAGAACGGGACGGGTACACAGAACAATTGGGAAAATGTTAAGTTACTATCTGAATGCACATCATAGTGACTGGGATACATATCTAAGGTATGTCATAGCAGCGTATAATTGAAACATATTCACAAACACAGTGTTGTCCTCGTATGAGATGATTTATCGTTGGGAAATGCCATCACGATACGATTTGATATAGGTAGAGAGTGGTAAAGCTGGGAAATTAGTATGTGAGTTTGTGAAGACAGTATGTGATGTATGGAAACGAGTACAGAACGGGAATGCATAGGCGTTAAAGAAAGAGGAGGAATCAGTGAAATATTCAGAAAATTTACCGCAGTGTAAAGTAAGAAAATCGGTGATGTTATCCAGTCCTTACACCCCGAAAGGGAAGACAAAGACGTTCATCATAAAGTACCAAGGACCTTATCAGGTGGTAGAGACTACTTCGCCAATCAAAGTGAAGCTTCAGTTGCAAACAAGAATGGAAACACACACGTTGGGCGTCTACGATCTTATTGTGGTAATCCATAGTCGATTCTAGAAGTTTCATAGGTCGTGAAAGAGAAGAACATGAGGAGAAGGAATAAGTGGAAGAGACAAAAGATCTGGCTGAGCCTGTGCATGAAGTACCATATGCATTTAGATCAAGAAAATGAGAGGCGTTTGTCAAGGATTTCTTTGTTTCTCTGTTCCTGTCATTGTTGTTGTTTGTGAATGGGCTTATAAGTGGCAGCAGACGTCTGAGGAGAGAGGAAGTGTGATATTTGTCCCTCTCCTCGGATCGTGATACGTCGAGAACAAACACGTAAGGAATGAGAATCATAGAAGTACTGTATTTCGTCACTGGATCGGGACGGAAGTGTTGCAGAACCAGCACCTGGAAAGAGGAGTGCTACTCTCAAATCAACAGTTGCCTGCTATCAGCGGGCACTGGAGGTGGTTTTCAACGCATGAGAAATGGGCAGTGAGATGAAAAGGTTGGAAGAAGCATTCCACGAACTTCGGCAAAGTGCCAAGAGCATGGAGGTACTCGAGGAAGTATCAGGGAGAGTGACAAACCGCATGGAACCCACGATCAACTATGAGAACAAATGAGTCAGGTAGTGGAAGTTGTGTCACGTACACAGCGGAAGAGAGGATGTCTGCATGCTGAAGGAAAAATTTTGAAATGGCAGGTGAGGGTGAGATTAGAGAATTCAAGGAAACTGTGGAAGCAGTAAAATGGTTCAAATGGCTCTGAGCACTATGGGACTCAACTACTGAGGTCATTAGCCCCCAGAACTTAGAACTAGTTAAAACTAACTAACCTAAGGACATCACAAACATCCATGCCCGAGGCAGGATTCGAACCTGCGACCGTAGCGGTCTTGCGGTTCCAAACTGCAGCGCCTTTAACCGCACGGCCACTTCGGCCGGCGTGGAAGCAGTAAAAAAGTTGACAGAGCGAAGTAAATCAGCAGAAGACTGGCGCGAATTTGGAGAGAGAAGTGCTTAACGACACGTGGTGCCACAATACCAAGTGCCAGTGTGGCTCTAACTCTACTGTGCCCAGCTTTCACTCTTTCGAGAGAGAGAGCCACCGTCAGCATAAAATACCAATAGTTCAGATTCCAGCAGACTGTATCCCTAGAGCATGAGACAGGGTGAGACTGTGAAAAAGATGTAAATTTAGGGTTAAGAGGAAACGAAGCAACAGGGCAAGCCATGGAAGTTAAATTGCTAGAAGCACAAAGCAGGTGAGATGAATACACTCATAAGCAAATAGCAATAAGCAGCATAGTAATTAAGACTGTCTGCAGTATCTAACCCATGTGGGCAGGTCGCCAGTTGTTTTGGATATCAGTTTCTCTGTATTATTTACGAACACATAATATAGTATGAAACTGGTTTTAAGCTCGACCTGAGGGACTGCCTCTTGTTCATAGACAGGGGTATTGTTGTGTACCAACCATATATGGCCATATTAGTTGATGTAATTGATTGTGGATGGGGGGAGGAGGAAAGGAAATGAAGGAACTAGTGATATCAGCTGTATCGGGACTTTTTGCGGAATCAGGGGCGACGAGTGAAAATGTGTGCTGGACTGGGGCTCGAACCCGGGATCTCCTGCTTACTAGGAAGTTGCACTAACCACTGCAACATCCAGACACAGTGTTTATTGTAAATGAGCTGTCGGTGTGGGCACAATCCCCAGTCGCCTCACATTCCCACCTAGCGCCACGTACCCTCACTCCCCATCTATATCATCCATACTCGGTAATTTTAGATTCCTGTTGGATGTCAAACACATTCGTATAATTGATTTGCCTCTATGGGCAATGAATCGTCAACCTTCATTGCAGATGCACCCTTCGTTCCACCTCCAGTGGGAGTCTAAAATAGCAAGCATGGAGGACATGCAAAGGGACTGTGGACAGGAGGCTCTGAGTGGGAATGAGAAATGGCTGGGGAGCGTGCCCAGATAGTCCGCATAATTATGGTAATCGCTGTGTCAGGATGGCTCCGTCGTTAACGCAGATGCCTGGTTAGTACGAAATCCCAGATTTGAGTCCTAGTCCGGCACAAATTTTCACTCGTTGCCACTGATTTCACAACAAGTCCCGATGCGATTGATATTAGTTCCTTCCTTTTTCTTTTCTCCCTCCTCCCCCCCCCCCCCTACACCATTATGTAATATGTACCACAGCTGCAGACTCCGTGTGGTTTCTGTTCGTTCAGACATTTCCGGAAGAACACACGCCATGCATTCATATAATTGGTTCACCTCGATGAGCAATGAATCCACAAACTTCAGTACAGATGCACATTTCATTCGACCTCCAGTGGGAATCTAAAATAAGCGAACATGGAGGACATGGGTGGGGGCAGCAGGTAGGTGGCACTGGGTGGGAATGTGAGATGGCTGGGGAACATGCCTAAATGGTGCGCACATTTGCGGTAAGCACTGTGTCTGGATGGTGCAGTGGTTAATGCAACTGCCTAGTAAGCAGGAAATCCCAGCTTATAGTTCCATCCCGACACACAGTTTCGCAAAAAATCCCAAAGCAACTGCTATCATTAGCTCCTTCCCTTCCCTTTCTTTTCTTCTCCCCTTCGCCATCAATTACATTATATGTATCACAGCTGCAACTCCACATGGTGTCTCCTTTTTTGTGGACATATCTCAAAAGAACAGACACCACGCATTCATATAATATTAGAGTGAGCGTGAAGCAGCCTGGAGCATTACTGACAGCGGACGAGCGTGTCATATTGTCACTGTAATAATTCAACATGGCCGCTGCAATGTCACAACTCAGGTTAGCTTGCTAAAACAGTGACCTCAGCTGTACTGCATTGACTAATGCAGCAACGGACATACTGACAATGGCAGTGGTGTTTTAGGATATACGATTAGTAGCTGCACATATGCACAACAAGTGCGCTGCTGCCAACTGTATATACTGAACAATTTCGTAAGGAAATTGTTCTTACTCTCACAACCCTACCAGTACGATGGGGCTGAGCAAGATGGGGCCACTATATGGATGTGCCAGCGGACGTCGCCGGTCTGAGGTCAGGGTAGGGCAATAGCACTATGCACCAAGTCTCCTCTGGACTCCATTGCAGGACAGGCACCTCACCACGGTGGGCATCCACCACCATGACGCAGCAGAGGTGTCTCCAAGGGAGCATGGCAGAGACAGCATCGTCGAGTATACACGCCGCTGGGATGGAAATTGCATGGCTAGCTTATGTACTAAGGCTGCCAGCACTTGTTGGACACTCCATATCAGCACCACAGGGTACACAGGCAGCCAGTCCAGCAGAATTCAGCAACCATCCAGCTACTGACCAAGTGTATCACGTAGCGCAGATGCATTAATAATGAATTTGCTCTATGGAGCATCCTGGGATCCCAACTCACCTCTGAGACGCACTCACATCATCCTGGCTCACAGCCACCCACCTCTGCGCTGAGGGCACTACACTAAATACTGAACTTCAGTTAGTGAATCATTAACATTGCTGTATTGAGAGTGAATCCATTGGACTATAACATAGTGTTATGTACAGTGAACTGTATAACAACAGCATGAATGGATTGTGTACATAAACTGAGTAATATTGTTGGTGATGTAAAGAAGTAACAAAACGTTACTTGGTTGCTTATTAACATTGCTTTGTATGGGAATTAGCATGAGGGCTTCTGCTAAATTTACCAGAGACATAATATACAAAGAACTTTTGATTGATAAAGATTGGACATCACTCCAAATGAAAATACTTAATTTGAAGCCGGCCGAAGTGGCCGTGCGGTTAAAGGCGCTGCAGTCTGGAACCCCAAGACCGCTACGGTCGCAGGTTCGAATCCTGCCTCGGGCATGGATGTTTGTGATGTCCTTAGGTTAGTTAGGTTTAACTAGTTCTAAGTTCTAGGGGACTAATGACCTCAGCAGTTGAGTCCCATAGTGCTCAGAGCCATTTGAACTTAATTTGAATAAATGTGAAGTTTAACTCAAACATGCGGTCTTAACTGAATGGTGTATTTCCAGCAAATATATTTTCAGATTATAAGACTTCAACTCTGCTCGTGCCACTGAGGAGCTTCGATCCACAAACAAATAAGTAAACTAACACATGTGCCTCAGGAGATGACTAGTCCCGCCTCAAGATTAGTAACAAGAACTTACGATTGACAAAAACTGGAATCCACTGATAGCAAATAGTGAATTCATAGTGACAGTAAAATAATGAACATGCAATTCAGCTGGAAACATTGGAGTGTAGAGACTATTCTTATTTGAAGAAGTGGAAAGTGTACAGAGTACCAATAAAAGAGACGAAGTTAATTATGATGCTATGCAGGCAATGCAGCAGAGATGGCACCAGATTGGGAAACAACACATGAAAAGTGAAGAAAGCGGCCGCCATATTTTTCAAACAGGATAGACCAACGGTAGGGCAGAGAAAATTTTATATTTCAGGGGTTTCAGCCAATGAGGAAACAGCTTGTAGTCCAGATATAAACAGATCACCATGACATGGAACTACAAAAGAATTGGTGAAAACAGTGAGACAGCAGCTTCTAATATTGAAGAAAAATATAAGATAGCGTATATTTGTTTTCAAGTGTCATCTGTTATCTTTACTAAGATGAGTGACAACACTATAAAAGACAATGTGACTGGTGATGATGGACAAGGGTTATAAATTAACTGAGAAAGAGCACTATTCCAAAGGGAGCCTTTCAAGGATAGTATGTCTGAGAATAGGAAACAAGAACTAGGCATTGATGATGAAAAACACATAATAATTAAGATTGAATATGAGGATGCCAATGGAGTAAAATTAGGAGAAACATTATTTTATGATGAAGTAAGCCTTATATTATTGAGGAAATGTCTAAGAGATCACCTATGGAACTTTTGAATGAAAAAAAAACGATAAAAGTGATATTCTAGTAAAGAATCGTGTTAGCGACAATAAGATAATGAAATTTATCGAAGAAATGAGCATGTATATGCGTATTTTGGGGATGGTAATAGGGATGGAAATGAAAGAAACTAGGCAGTCAAAATTTTAAAGAGGAGCAACAAGAAAATAGGAATAAAGAAATGAAATTGAAATTGGACATGAGTACTAGTCACATTAAAAAGGGATTTAACTGTGAAATTAGTAATTTAAATTCAGATTTGGGAAAAGATATCAGAGACTTAGATGATAAAGTGGAATCGTTAAAGTTCATCTGAAAAATAACTTAGAAAACTGAATAAAAGATTTAATGTCAGAGATGTTGTCAGTAAAGAACGTGAAACTTAGGAAAATAAAATTTCAGAATATTGTGGTAAGAGGGTAGAAGCCGTTGTTCCTCGTAATTCCTTTCAGAAATAACCTGATGGGTTAAAGAAAATATGTAATGAAAATAGGGACGAATTAAAATCATCAATTGAAAAATGAAGCTGGATTTTTGTAATAAAATAGAAACAATAGGACAGGAAGTAGAAAATAGCTTTTTATTTAATTACTGTTGACAAGAGAATGAAAGAGGTTAATGAGAATGAAACTGAAGGCAAGGTTAGTAGAGTACAAAACATAACTCATTGTGTACTTACTGTATCAAATGAAGTTAGCTATGTTAACTGTGAGAAATTTAACAGCTTTGAAACGTATGGTAATGTTCATCCATTTGTTTCTATTAAGGAATTTGATAGTTTGCGTAGAAGTTGGACTGACGAGGAAAAGATGTCATTTGTTGGGGTTATTTAAAAGAAGATGTGTTTGGATGGACTGCCAAAGTAACATATACGTGTAATTCTTAGGCAGAACGTAAAAAAAATGTTTTTAGAAAAATATTGGTCTAAGAACAAACAACAAAATGTTATAAGTGGTTTTTTTTAGATATAAGTCCAGAAAATGGACCTTTAAAGGTTAATAAACTTGAGATTTGGATAAACAATTAGGGAGTGAAGCAATTGTAATGGGACTGGAGAATTAATTACCCCAAAGTTTCTATTACTTAGTCTTACCGGTCCCTAGAAATAATATCAGTGACTTCTGAATTATTTAGGACAAGTGATCAACAATAGACAAGAATGTGAAAAATTCTCATTTAAGGTATGTACCAAGAAGAGATTATCAGTTAAACTACATGCGTATGGCAGGTTCCAGGAGAAATAATGGGGACCCCAGGGCAATATGGGTAACAAAGGATGCTAGAGAACAGAGCGGCAGTAGCAGGATTCCCAGTAATAGAGGTTTGGGGTATAATACTTATAAAAATAACCAGAGAAACCGGTGGTTTGCTCCAGCTAGGGGCTCACACTTAGACAATATCTAGAAAACAGAATTTAGTAAATAACCCTTTGCTAAATCATAATAATATTGTCAGGAATACAAAGAAAGTGAAAAAAACGTAAATCACATGTAGTGCTAAATAAAGTTGATTTCAGTGAGAAGAATTCTTATGAATTACGAAAGTTAGTAAAAAGGCAAATAGATAAAATAGAAAAATTACCAACAGTTCAGTGCAAAAAAACCTTGAAAAACTGGTTACCAGGATTCCACAAAAAGTGTAAACAGTTACAAAAAAACAATTTAAATGATGAAAATGAAGAATAACTGGTCAGCCAGGAATTAGGAGACAGTGGAAGTGACACAAGCCGTAATAACATCAGTTATAAGAATAGTGACTTTTTAAGTAGTAGTGTAGATGTGATGAAGAAATACTTTAATGCATTTCTGATAATGAAGGAAATATTCTGAGTAAACAAAGGACAGAGAAAGCAAATGATCAGGATAATAATAATGATGAATTAGAAGAGGATGAAGATTTAAGTAGGGAGGTAGAGTATAATATTAACATTAACTGTGAAATGAGAAATTAAGCTTGGCAATCCAGATGATAGTTTTTTCATGGAAAGTATTAATGAGGGTTCATTATGTGAATAAGACTCATTTTAAATAACTATGAAACATGGAAGTCTGTGATTTTGGCAGCCATACTAGGAACCTTATTAAGTGTTAATTGGACAATGGGAGTGATTTAACTATGATATCACAAATATTTTCTGAGTCAATTGAGGATAGAGATGGTTTAGTAGTAATGTAAGTATAATGAATCGAAATTATTGGGACTGCTGGAAAGCTATCCAAAAGCATTACACAAGAGGTTCTCTGGGCTGCTCGATTAGGGGGTCAACAACTGGAATCCAAAATTTTAGTAATTCCTGACTCTAACATAGATGCAGTTTTATGAACAGAATTTTTGTGTAGTCAGACTGTCAAGATAGCTTTTGCTGTTTGGAAATTTAATTTTGTGTATAATAAAAATTTAACTGAAGTTACTTTTCTTGGAAAAAATGGGCACAGAGGGACATGATGAAGTCATTTTTCCATTGAGATAGTTAACCAAAGAAAATGAAATAAATAAAGATAATAAGGAAAAAATGCAGATAGAAATAAAATAAAATATTAAAAATATTGATAGCATCTCACCCATGCAAAGAGAGGAATTGGTGGAAATAGTAAAACAAAACATAACTGATTTAAAACCACACGTTCTGAGTGCAAAAAATATGAAAATGCAGTCATTTGACCCTGAACCTTTTCTAACATTGAGAGCCATTTAAGTTGTAAACAAGATCGAAATAAAAGTGGGCAAAAATAAAATAAATATGTCCACTGATCTTCAGTGAACATACTCTTCACCTTCCCCAACTGGGAGATGTCAATCATATTTTCATGAATCACTATGTATATTGTAAGAATAAACGTAGTCATCTTCTGCTTTGCTCATTTGTCACGTATCTAAAAATTTTCTATATCAATGACTGAGTTTTAGTATTTTGATGATTTAGCATATGAGAGGACAACGTACACACTGGCGCCGCCCGGTCGCGCGCTGTTTTAGCGGCAAATGGGCTGAGCTCTGATTGGGCAGTTCATAAGAGAGTGCTGGAAACGCTGAGGGTCAACGCCCGCTGTTTGAACAGAGAAATTTTTGGATAGGTGGAGAATCTGTATAACTCCGCGAGGGAAATGTGGGAGGCCTTTCAGCGTCGGGATTGGCTGATTAGAGTTTGGCGGCAAGATTGTCGCAAGAGCATCAGGGAGAGCGAGGCGGGAGAGAGCGTCTTGTGCCGTGAAAGCGGACAATCGCAAAGATCGGTAGTTCTGAGATAGGGACTTAGATTCTGAATACTGTGCTGTGTATGATCTAGAGTCTGCAGCTACAGTAGGACATCAGCGTCCACGATAGGCATTGCATTGACTACTAGTATAATTGCAGTTGATTTCGCCTTATAGGCTGGCAGTCACCATTGAACGTAGTCAACCAGTGCACAGAGCTATCATACTGGTATTGCATGTTAGTACAAGACACAATGGGCTGCACCTTAAAGGTTGTTGAGCCAGTCTTGAAAGCGTTGTATACCATTTAGAGGAAATATAGGGCTTGTGGTATTAGTAGTTTCTGAGTAGTTTACTCTGCTCAAGATATTTGAGAGACTTATCTTAATTCAGAGACTTCGCAGCTGCAGTCGTCGCCCCAGCAGTATCGGCGGAGCCAGCACGCTGCTAGATGGTATTGTAAAATTTGCAGCAGCGGCAGTAAAGTCCACAAATATTTGTTGGATCGTGTTCTTGCCATCCACTAAGCATCCGTGCAGTTTTGCTTACGATTCGTTATTGGTTATTTGTCTTTTTGCATAATGTTTGGTTTGTTTCTTGGTGGTGGTGTCTGAAGTACGTATTATTTCAGACATAAAAGAGATTATACGATCGCAGTCAGATCGCATTTACCGTTTGCTTATCCAGGGGCATAATTAAATCTAACTTCGCATCATCTTAACATTAAGATCTGAGAGCCAATCTTACCAGTGTAGTATATCTAAGAACAGTGTACAATTTGTTTAATTTGTTTTCATTCATGATTTGTTCAATATGATATAATTTCTATCGTGAGATAATTTACAATAAATACAAGTTATTTACAATATCGCTTTTGATTCAGCAGTAGTGGTAGTTAACCGTCACTGTCACATTAATATATATTTTATTCATGTTTAATATCGGCCACTACCACAATAGGACTACTCCATGGTCTCCCTCTACGATTTTTACCCTCCACGCTGCCCTCCAATACTAAACCAGTGATCCCTTGATGGCTCAGAACATGTCCTACCAACCGGTCTCTCCTTCTTCTCAAGTTGTGCCACAAACTCCTCTTCTTCCCAATTCTATTCAATACCTCTTCATTAGTTATGCGGTCTACCCATCTACTCTTCAGCATTGTTCTGTAGCACCACATTTCGAAAGCTTCTATTCTCTTCTTGTCCAAACTATTTATCGCCCATGTTTCACTTCCATACATGGCTACACTCCCTACAATTACTTTCAGAAACGACTTCCTGACACTTAAATCTATAAGCGATGTTAACAAATTTCTCTTCTTCAAAAGCGCTTTCCTTGCCATTACAATTCTATATTTTATATCCTCTCTACTTTGACCATCATCAGTTATTTTGCTCCCCAAATAGCAAAACTCCTTCACTACTTTAAGTGTCTCATTTCCTAATCTAATTCCCTCAGCATCACCCGACTTAATTCGACTAAATTCCATTATCCTCGTTTTGCTTTTGTTTATGTTCATCTTATATCCTCCTTTCAAGACACTATCCATTCCGTTCAACTGCTCTTCCAAGTCCTTTGCTGTCTCTGACAGAATTACAATGTCATCGGCAAATCTCAAAGTTTTTATTTCTTCTCCATCGATTTTAAAACCTAGTCCGAATTTTTCTTTTGTTTCCTTCACTGCTTGCTCAATATACAAATTGAATAACATCGGGGAAAGACTACAATCCTGTCTCACTCCCTTCCCAATCACTGCTTCCCTTTCACATCCCTCGACTCTTATAACTGCCATCTGGCTTCCGTACAAATTGTAAATAGCCTTTCGCTCCCTGTATTTTACCCCTGCCACCTTCAGAGTTTGAAAGAGAGTATTCCAGTCAACATTGTCAAAAGCTTTCTCTGACTCTACAAATGCTAGAAACGTAGGTTTGCCTTTCCTTAATCTAGCTTCTAAGATAAGTCGTAGGGTCAGTATTGCCTCAGGTGTTCAAATATTTCTACGGAGCCAAACTGGTCTCCCCCGAGGTCGGCTTCTACTAGTTTTTCCATTCGTCTGTAAAGAATTCGCGTTAGTATTTTTCAGCTGTGACTTATTAAACTGATATTTCGGTAATTTTCACATCTGTCAACACCTGCTTTATTTGGGATTGGAATTATTACATTCTTCTTGAAGTCTGAGGGTATTTCGCCTGTCTCATACATCTTGCTCACCAGATGGTAGAGTTTTGTCAGCACAGGCTCTCCCAAGGCTGTCAGTAGTTCTAATGGAATGTTGTCTACTCCCGCAGCCTTGTTTCGACTCAGGTCTTTCAGTGCTCTGTCAAACTCTTCACGCAGTATCATATCTCCCATTTCATCTTCAGCTACATCCTCTTCCATTTCCATAATATTGTCCTCAAGTACATCGCCCTTGTAAACACCCTCTATATACTCCTTCCACCTTTCTGATTTCCCTTCTTTGCTTAGAACTGGGTTTCCATCTGAGCTCTTGATATTCATACAAGTGGTTCTCTTTTCTCCAAAGGTCTCTTTAATTTTCCTGTAGGCAGTATCTATCTTACCCCTAGTGAGATAAGCCTCTACATCCTTACATTTGTCCTCTATCCATGCCTGCTTAGCCATTTTCCAGTTCCTATCGATCTCATTTTTGAGACGTTTGTATTCCTTTTTGCCTGCTTCATTTACTGCATTTTTATATTTTGTCCTTTCATCAATTAAATTCAATATTTCTTCTGTTAGCCAAGGATTTATACTAGCCCTCGTCTTTTACCTACTTGATTCTCTGCTGCCTTCACTGCTTCATCCCTCAAAGCTACCCATTCTTCTTCTACTGTATTTCTTTCCCCCATTCCTGTCAATTGCTCCCTTATGCTCTCCTTGACACTCTGTACAACCTCTGGTTTAGTCAGTTTATCCAGGTCCCATCTCCTTAAAGTCCCACCTTTTTGCAGTTTCTTCAGTTTTAATCTACAGTTCATAACCAATAGATTGTGGTCAGAGTCCACATCTGCCCCTGGAAATGTCTTACAATTTAAAACCTGGTTCCTAAATCTCTGTCTTACCATTATATAATCTATCTGAAACGTGTCAGTATTTCCAGGCTTCTTCCATGTATACAGCCTTCTTTTATGATTCTTGAACCAAGTGTTAGTTATGATTAAGTTGTGTTCTGTGCAAAATTCTACCAAGCGGCTTCCTCTTTCATTTCTTATCCCCAATCCATATTCATCTATTACGTTTCCTTCCTTCCCTTTTCCTACTACCGAATTCCAGCCACCCATGACTATTAAATTTTCGTCTCCCTTCACTATCTGAATAATTTCTTTTATTTCATCACACATTTCTTCAATTTCTTCGTCATCTGCAGAGCTAGTTGGCATATAATCTTGTACTACTGTAGTAGGCGTGGGCTTCGTATCCATCTTGGCCACAATAATGCGTTCGCTATGCTGTTTGTAGTAGCTTACCCGCACTCCTATTTTTATTCATTATTAAACCTACTCCTGCATTACCCCTATTTGATTTTGTATTTATAACCCTGTATTCGCCTGACCAAAAGTCTTGTTCCTCCTGCCACCGAACTTCAATAATTCCCACTATATCTAACTTTAACCTATCCACTTCCCTTTTTAAATTTTCTAACCTACCTGCCCGATTAAGGGATCTGACATTCCACGCTCGGATCCGTAGAACGCCAGTTTTCTTTCTCCTGATAACGACGTCCTCTTGAGTAGTCCCCGCGCGGAGATCCGAATGGGGAACTGTTTTACCTCCGGAATATTTTACCCAAGATGACGCCATCATCATTTAACCATACAGTAAAGCTGCATGCCCTGGGGAAAAATTACGGCTGTAGTTTCCCCTTGCTTTCAGCTGTTCGCAGTACCAGCACAGCAAGGCCGTTTTGGTTAGTGTAACAAGGCCAGATCAGTCAATCATCCAGACTGTTGCCCCTGCAACTACTGAAAAGGCTGCTGCCCCTCTTCAGGAACAATACGTTTGTCTTGCCTCTCCAACAGATACCCCTCCGTTGTGGTTGCACCTACGGTAAGGCTATCTGTATCGCTGAGGCACGCAAGCCTCCCCACCAACGGCAAGGTCTATTGTTCATGGGGGGAGATAGCAGATATTATTAATAAAATATAACTATGTACAGCAACTATCTTTTATGATGTGAAAAGATGCCTACATGATTTTTGGAAACAGTTGAGCAATGCATATATAATTTATGGGACTGGAAGTAAAAGGACAAATAAAATCCTAATTTATTTAACAGCTAATCAAATATGTACTGCAGTATATTCTATTTTCAGAATAATATAATACTTACTTCATTCATAACGTGAATTCTGTGTATCTAGGTTTCTGTACTAATAATATCAAGTAATAATCTGATAATTAATCAGATGCAACAATTGACAAAAATATGTGAAAGATATGACTGCAATGAACAACATAAGTTACAATCCAGAATGAGATTTTCACTCTGCAGTGGAGTGTGCGCTGATATGTAACTTCCTGACAGATTAAAACTGTGTGCCGGACCGAGACTCGAACTTGGGACCTTTGCCTTTCGCGGGAAAGTGCTCTACCATCTGAGCTACCCAAGCACAAATCACGCCCTGTCCTCACAGCTTCAATTCTGCCAATACCTCGTTTCCTAGCTTCCAAACTTCACAGAAGCTCTTCTGTGAACCTTCGTTCGCAGAAGAGCTGTGAGGATGGGGCGTGAGTCGTGCTTGGGTAGCTCAGATGGTAGAGCACTTTCCCGCGAAAGGCAAAGGTCCTGAGTTCGAGTCTCAGTCCGGCACACAGTTTTAATCTGTCACTAAGTTTCATATAACTTACAATTTTTGGATAAATAAAAAATAGAGGATTTCAGTAATTTTATTTGATTTCAAAAATGTTTGAATTCAAAAGTGACTTCCATTTGCTTAATTTGACCGATTTATAACATAACCTAACATATGCAGGGTGAAACACGAATAAGTGCAGATATTTTTATATGTGGTGCCCAAATGTGTACACAGATCAGTGCATTGATTATTTTTTTCCTCTGCATCAAACAGTTTTTCCACAAACACATCACATTCAGGTGGTAGTTTTCAATCCACTGATTCCAACAAGATATGTAATTTCACTGAAAACGATGTTAATGAACAGTAACTGATAACTGAAAAAAGTAGTATGATCATATTAGCAAATTTGCGAGTATTGGCACCACGTATTAGATGGCCTGCATTTCAGTGTTTTCAGTAACCTACTTCAGTTTCGTGAAAACAGATTATCTTAAAAGCTATCTGTAACTAAAGATCAGTCACACTCAGAATTATCTTTGCCATTTGAGCCACTATGCCCCTTATATTAAAGGAACTGATTTTATATTTTCGTTGTCCTAAATTTTTGAACCAGATGCCAACCTTCATTATTTGGTTAAGTCCTTAGTTAAGGAATGACTAAATTATCATAAAACTCCAACTTGGCAACTTTATGTGTAAATATGAAATCCAGAATGGAGCAATGCGAAGTAGTTAGAGAATCTATTTTACATTGTCAACTAACAAATTTTAAAGCAAGTTCTTGCTGAAACTTTTAGAGCATCTGCTCTAGTAAATTTGAAGAGTACACTTTTACAAACTGTAATACAGTTCTAAAGATCATAAAATATAATTACGCCTGTTTATAAGTACCCTTTGCAGTACAACAATCTTCAGGCTTTGGTCGAAGTAGTACGTCACTAACATCACTGTGCAGACATCATCTTTCATCTTCGAGAATCTCTTTGGAAGCAGTTCTGCCCATGCCCTCAAAGCACGTAAGTAACATTACATGAATATTGTCTAAATCGATCACACACTTCATACGCTTAGTTTACATCAACACTGATGGAAAAGAAATGCGCAACATCAAAAAGTAATTAATATAGCGTAATGAATTGTCGGGAATACATTTGTCTAGGTAACATTTTAAGTGATTAACACTGCAAGATCACAGGTTAATGTAAGTGCGAGATAAGCCACTGCAAATGTGAAATGCTGGTACATAAATAACCGATGTAACCACCATAATGTTGAATGCAAGCACACAAACATGCATGCGTCATGTTACATAGGTGCTGGATGTCAGTTTCTGGGATGGAGTTCCATGCCCGTTGCACTTGTTGGGTCAATACAGGGATGGTTAATGCTGTTTGTGGACGACACCGGAGTTGTCTTCTGATGATGTCTCATATGTGCTCCTCGATTGGAGACAAATCTGGTGATTGAGCAGCCAAGACAACGTGTTGACGCTCTGTAGAGCATGTTGGGTTACAACACTGGTGTGTGGCAAATGTTATCCTATTGGAAAACAACCCCTGGAATGCTGTTGGAAATGGAAATGCCGTGTGGCTAGGGCCTCCCGTCGGGTAGACCATTCGGCTGGTGCAAGTCTTTCGAGTTGACGCTACTTCATTGACTTGCGTGGCAATGCGGATGAAATGATGATGATAAGGATAACACAACACCCAGTGACTGGGCGGAGAAAATGTCCGACCCAGCCGGGAATCGAACCCGGGCCGTTAGGTATGACATTCCGTCGCGTTCACACTCAGCTACCAGGGGCGGACTAGAATGCTGTTCATGAATGGCAATACAAAAGGTCGAATCACCAGAATGATATATCAATCTGCACTCAGGGCGCACGGGAAACCACGAGAGTGTTTCTATTGTGATATGAAATCGAATCCAGGACATAGCTCCGTGGGTCCAGTGTGTCCAGCATGCAGACAGGTTGGTTGCAGGCCCTTAACTGGCCTCCTTCTAACCAACACATGGCAATCACTGGCACTGAGGCAGAACTAGCTTTCATCAGAAAACACTGCAGACATCCACCCTGCCCTCCAATGAGCTCTCGCTCGTCACCACTGAAATCGCAAATGGTGGTGATTTGGAGTCAGTGAAATGTACAGTACCTGGCTCGGAGCTGTCCTTGAAGTAACCGATTTGTAACAGTTAGTTATGCCACTGTGGTGCCAACTGCTGCTCAAATTGCTGCAGCAGTAGTGCAATGCGCCAGGACCACATGCCGAACAGTATGGTCTTCCCTTTCGGTAGTGCCACATAGCTCTCTGGAGTCTAACTCCTTCTTGGTGTTGCGATCTTTTCTCCGTCAGGGTGTATAAAAAGTTACTGCTATCATCTCGACGGAAGTGCACTTACAATTATGATCATATTAACAGTTTCATGGTATTTGGATGATTAAAAATCAGTGACTCTTTGTGTACAATAATGTTTGTTACAGCCAGCATGTGGCTAATGTCTTACGAAGTCTTCTACTGTGAGTAACAGGACATGTTTTTCTAATGGATGCTGATGTGCTGTATTAATTTCGATGAACTGTGAGTTGAAAGACAACTGGGCTTACTGTCACTAAATACTAATAGAAGAAAGAAAGGAAGAAAGAAAGGAAGTTTAGGGTTTAATATCCCATTGACAGTTACCCAGAGCACAAGCTCAGATTAGGTAAGAAAAAGGAGGAAATCGGCTGTGCCTTTACAAAGTGAGCATCCCGACAATCGTCTTAATCAATTTAGGTAAATCACACTATATGCTGAACTTCTGATGGTGGAACATTAATACTGTCATGTTTAGAGTGAATCAAGTGGTCTGTAAATTGGTGTGTAATGACAACATAAATTGACAGTGTAGGCAAACCACTAAGTGGTGTTGTTGTTTATAACATATATATTATAAAAAAAGTAATTTAAGCTTATAAGACTTCAATTCCACACGTGCCACCAACGAACTTCAGCCTATAACCACGTAAATAAACTTGAAAGGTCTAGCTATCATAGTGTGGGTTTTACTTGTATGTATCTTCCGTAATCGAATTCCTGTAGTAAATGGTTAGGCAATAGAATCATGTTCGTCCATTCCATACCCCCTCCACCGCAGAGTATACAACAGTTTCTGGTTGTTATACTTAAATTAAGGTACACATAGAGAAATTTCATGACTGAGATAGTAATAACAGTTGGTTTAGTACAGATTACACATTAAATACGTGTATCAGTGTGTTTTGCAAGGTTACTATTAAAGTTGTCACATTTAAAGGTTTCGCATTTCTTTATGTAGTATTCCAGAAAGAGCGAAAAGATCATAAAGTTTGGTTGTAGTCGTATTTTTGTTTATGTTTGGCACAGTAAACAAAGAATCCCATTTAACTGTTCTGTGAATTCAAGTACAGTGTGTCTAATCTTTATTAAGTTCATATTCTGAAAATTAGGGGAAATCTTAAGTTGTTTGATTTAGTAACTTTTGCACTAGTCGTCAGTGTACATGCAGCACAGTTTGCTTACATTAAAGTTACATTAAAAGCTACAATCTATTGTGAGTGAGTTAATTAACAAATACTGCACTTAAGTAAGTTCCAAGTTCTCTTTGTAAGCGGAAATAATTAACCTTTTGCGTTATATCATGTGCCTGAAGTGCTAGGTTGTAGGGCTAATTTTTGTAACTAGAAAATTCGTGTAGTGTAAAGTGTGTTACGTGATTAATTCTATTTTTAAGAGTGTAATCTGGGTTGCAATGTGTGATAAGTGTGGACGTTCCTGTAGAATAGTCATAGAGGGAGCAGTATATGTTTTTGTAGATTGTAGGTTGGAGTTTCACTTGAGTGACTACTTGGGAACTGAATGGGATACTTAGTGAGGCTCTCCCATGGAACTGTAGGCTCTGCAAAAAAGACAAGAGAATCACAGAAGAGCGGCAAAGGTTTTTCCCTTCAGGCTGAATTAGAGCATGCGAAACTTGAATTAGATAAGCTAAAAAGGGAAAAGTATAGCAGAAGCTGTGTAAAGGTAACAAGCAATGAGTGAAAGGGACACATCTCTTCAACTTCTTCATCTACATTTGACCTTACAGTATCGAATACATTTGACTTGTTAAGAGCCTCATCCAGTTGTAGGTGGCAGTAGGGTGCAGAAAACTTCTAGCAAAGAAACTACATGTAGATCCATACCAAAAGAGGGTAGGAAGAAATGAGCCTTGCTGCTAGGTATTAGCCATAGGAATGGTGTAGGCCAGATGCTACAGGGCAAGTTACGAACAGGGTGCCAGGTCACAAGTATTGTAAAGCCAGGTGCTAGCCTTAGCCAGGTGACACTGGACGTAGCGAATTTATGCAAAGATTTCGACAAAGAGGATCAAGGACAGTAATTACGGGGTTAGGGGTGACCTGGATGAAACACGAGTAGCAACTATACACGAGTTTGGGTTTTGTGGTGGTTCTACAGTACCATTACCAGGCCTGAGTTAGCACTCCTGTGAGCCATGTGAACACTGAGTTGCATAGGCTGCTGCTGACTGAAATGAAATATCATATGAGGGCAATGCCTGTTGCTATAATTGGGAGATGGTGATGAATAGTTCGGCTGAGCTTCTTGCAGAAAACGTATAGGAAGGGGAGAGGGGCACCATCACCCAAGGCAAGATCCTTGTCAATATTGGTGACAGAGAGGTAATTTGCTTAGGTTAGAATCAGGATTCAGGCACCCTGTTTTGAAAGATGTCAGGGTAACAGAAGAACCCAACAAAATGCTTAAGAATTCACAGAAAAGAAAGGTTAGCCTATTTCATCAAAATAATAGAGGACTGAGAAATAAGGTAAAAGAGCCCCTTGCCTGTTTCGAATTAAGAGAACTCTGAAAAGACAGACATCCTCTGCCTACCTGACCACCAGGTAAGTTACATACAAAAGATTACTCTCTAAGATTTTACTCATGCAGAACTAATAAGGGAGAAGTAGGAGCTGTTACATTTACACAATCAAGTCACATTCATGTGACCACTACCTGTATTCGACATCAACTTGCAATAACCGCTGACAGACGGCAGGCGCCAACGCTAGAAGTGGAGGGTATGTAAAGCACGTTGGGGGTAAGTGGAAGTGGAAAACAGTGCAGTCACTGTCGTAATGCAGAAACGCAAGAATTTATCTGACGTTCAAAAGAGCATGATAATTGGCTTTCGGGCCAAAGGTGGGAGATTTTCTGAAACCTGCTATGGCACCAAACATTTTTCCGCTACTGAATCGCTCTTCTAAACAGAAAACCAGTTGTGTCATTACCTGTCGTTATTCGTACTTTAGGTACTTGCGATATGGACGGCTGTTTTTAAAAAGCCCAGTGTAGTGATAGGGTTGAGCCGCACGCATCTGCTTTCATGCTCCACAACTAATACACTGCAAATAATAAGCTGTAGCTGCGATCCTACAGTCAAATAGCCTATGCATTGGCTAGAACTGTGTGTTACTAACACAACAAAAACATAAAATAAAAGTTAAATTATAATTTAATAATAAGGGTTCTATTCTGACGTCTGTAAATGTTGTAGTTGACAGAAAATTAAACTGCATATGTTTATTCAACAAAGGACATCACAAATAAACGGAATGTAGTCCTAAAATACTCGGTTAAAATACTGACAGAAAATACCCTTAGCAAATCCAGTAAAGTTATGTTGAGAGCATTGCGACCTTGATAGCAAACTAAATCGTAGTCAAAGTCCATTTCGTAATCACAATACACGAAAAATTCACCAGCTCAAAACAGTTCAGAGTTCAACATAATAATTTACAGATTAACACACGCAATACAAAGAATAGTAACTCATACCCTGTCTACCCTCCGTTCCGTGATACAAACGAAAAAAGTTATAATCCTGCTCTGGAGCACATTCAGACCTATCGAAATATAAGACTCTTCAAAAAAAAAAAATGGTTCAAATGGCTCTGAGCACTATGGGACTCAACTGCTGTGGTCATAAGTCCCCTAGAACTTAAAACTACTTAAACCTAACTAACCTAAGGACATCACACACATCCACGCCCGAGGCAGGATTCGAACCTGCGACCGTAGCGGTCGTGCGGTTCCAGACTGTAGCGCCTTTAACCGCTCGGCCACTCCGGCCGGCAGACTCTTCAAAAGTTAAAATATTGTAGCGGTCGATCACTGCCCAGAATCAATCACCTGTACGACTTGATCATGCATGTTACCTTCTTCTAGCACCTGACATAAATGGATTGTTCCCCTGAGCTCTTCACTTGTAAAGCCCCCGTCTCTACTTGACTTCCATAGTGTTCCACTACTGTCTCCTTTTCCATTGGCTGCAGGCCATCGCCACCAAACATATATCTTTCTTATGTTCTACAGACCTCATTTAACTCAACTTGATCACTTTCCAGACTAAGCTAATATATTACAACAATATTTAAATAAAGAAATGTTGTAAACAATTGGTCACACGCAGACTACTCACAAGAAACATAAATAAAGATTTGTCCATAAATAAATAAGCCAGTATTCTTCTGCAAGTGCGCTCACAGTAAATGACAAGAGATTGTTATTAAATATTGTTTACACAGTTATTTAGTTCTTCTTGCCAGGAACGTCTTTTCGCAGATGTGATTTCCCACTTTTAAACTAGTACACTTTTTAACAGCATTTGCAATCAAAGTTTAAATAAATATACTAGCAAAATAGTAAATTGTTCATTAAATAACTACGACAGTATGTGAGATATTCATGCTGTATTCATTTGCTGTATACTTGTTGAGGCTATCATGTTCTGACAAACATTTTCATGACGAAACGATATAAAAAAAACGTAAAAAATCAAGAAATGGTATAGATATACATACGTAGCCTTCAGAGATGATAGCTGTAGTGCTATGCTATCACCTGAGGCATCATATGCTGAAATCGCATGAAGCATTTTAGTTATTAATACAGAGGTTCATTGTGAAAATGTTCATTCACTGTGAAATATTAACTTCTGTAGTTTCAAAGATATTGAAATATTGTTGTGTCATTGGATGCGACTCATTTTGCTGAGATTGCAGATGTATTTAGGTTTGCTTTAATACTTAACTGTGAATTATTGTAGATTACTGAAGAGCTGTAAGAAGCCATCTTTAAGCATGTGTGACTTTTCGCCGTTTTTGGCGCATCTTCTCTACAAGCCGCATGCAAACAACAGCCGTCAAAATTCCTCGTACTGGGATTTACCTGCACCTGGCCACGCTGCTCATCTTTGTACCTGTCTCAGCTAGCCAGGGAGGCCGCAACGTGCCCTCGTCCGTGCGGCCACACAGCTGGTCCTCATCTGCACAAACAAATTGCTCTCTCCTCAGACCAAATCCAGATGGCCAAATCGCTCGCCTACATATGGATAACGTTACAGATCTCCATTTCATGTGGCATATTAGCTCTCTAACACGGCACATTAAGTCGCACCAAATTTTACATACTGACAGCATAAACAAATACACAACATAAATAAATAGAATACCTTACTTGCATATAAGAACAATCGTGTAATTATCTTTGTGGTGATGTATAAAATATCATATACTTCCAAGGATATGTCATAATATCAATTATCAGCATTAATTTCCTATACATAATACAAATTATAAAATTTATGGCATGTGAATTAAATGCTCATATAAACACAAAGGATATAAATTAATTAAAATTTGAGTCAAGTCGACTTTTTCTCATTCGAAACCAGATTTTCTTTGAAGATTTCTGTGTAGTACTTCACTAACACGAACACAGAACATGGGCGGTGTTCTAACATTGAAGTTCAGATCCCATTGAAGTTCAGATCATTGGCAGTCCAGCCACCTCAGCAGAATTTCATGACTCCCTTGGCCACTAACTGCGACGAAAATGCGCCAATTTGCAGTCACCTTCAGTGCTGAAGGACGATAGCTATCGAAATACAACTGTGGTGTTGTTATCAATAATTACATGACTCCCCATAGATCAGGCACTAGAAGCCCTCCCCAGTGGAGTCGATACATTCACAAACAGGACAGGAAGCAAAAACCGATTGATAGCCTGAACGAAACACATGGTTCGGCTCGACATTTCAAACCTTCTGTCATTGTACCCACTAGAAATCACATCTTTCGCGGTATGACATTTGTTCGACACCATAAATCAAGTAACAATTTATCATTTCTCTACAGTTTTGCTGCATCTAATTAGAAACTTTAAAACCAATTCCACCCTGTGCAGAAATCACCTGTTTAGCTTTCATTTTACCCCTGCACATAACTGGATCACAGTTCATCAGTATCTTATTAGCATGATAAAGCAATTATCCCTAGAATTGTTCTCTTAAACGTATTACAAACTATCCCGAAAACTTACATAAAAATATATTCAAAACTCTTTCAAAATAACATACATTATAGAATTAACGCACATAATATACCCACAAAAGTTAGCTTATGCCTTGCACGTATCTGCCTGTTTTACTCCCACAAGCAGTTGAGATTTCAAAGAGGTCTGATAACCTCCACACACCAAATGTTATGCAAACAATAACTACAAATAAACTAAACATATTACATGAGAAACCCATCTAAAATACTAAAAGTAACACATTTAAATAACCTGTTGAAATTTCCCCGCAAGTCTTACATACAGTACAATTCCAGATGGAATTCATTATGTTCTGCCGACGTCCGTATACCAAGAATTGTGCGGCCAATGTCGACACTCTCCTTGCACTAAATTGTGCCTCAATACATCTTAAATGTACAAAATTTATTTATTCTATATACGAAAGAGAAATACCCCCAAAATTGTTATAAACTATACATGAAAATTACACATATATATACACACACAGTAGTACACAGCTACTGCATTCTTCTTTCTGTGTATAATCGCAGCTCTGTCACGTTTCATGGCCCCACTAATTTTCCTTATTCAGGATACTTGAGCCTGTACGCACTGGGGTGTGGACATTCAACCACAACAAATGATCCATAGTACAGTTCGAAGAGCGTTTTTATTTCCCCATCTACTTCACTAGATTTTTCTTTGGTTTTTCCAAATCTCGTACTACATTGTCTTATAACGCCCATCACATAGCTTTTTTCTTTCATTTGCCATCTTCTCCAAATTAACCTTTACCACCTCCTCTCTTTCAGTAGCCGTTACTAGTTAACTTCGTGGAAAATCCACGACCTCAGTAAGTAAAAACTTGAGCTTGCTTCCTTTCATTACTTCTGATGATGAGTTCCCTGCAGCGTTACTCTTAACTTTATTTAATATGTCTTCGAATGGTTTCATAAACTCCATCCACTTCTAATGTATGTTTCTTGCGTGTGCTCTACACAGGCGGCCAATTTCTCACATGTTGTTGTTATTGTTGTGGTCTTCAGTCCTGAGACTGGTTTGATGCAGCTCTCCATGCTACTCTATCCTGTACAAGCTTCTTCATCTCCCAGTACCTACTGCAACCTACATCCTTCTGAATCTGCTTAGTGTATTGATCTCTTGGTCTCCCTCTACGATTTTTTCCCTCCACGCTGCCCTCCAAAGCTAAATTTGTGATCCCTTGATGCCTCAAAACATGTCCTACCAACCGATCCCTTCTTCTAGTCAAGTTGTGCCACAAACTTCTCTTCTCCCCAATCCTATTCAACACCTCCTCATTAGTTATGTGATCTACCCATCTAATCTTCAGCATTCTTCTGTAGCACCACATTTCGAAAGCTTCTATTCTCTTCTTGTCCAAACTGGTTATCGTCCATGTTTCACTTCCATACATGGCTACACTCCATACAAATACTTTCAGAAACGACTTCCTGACACTTAAATCTATACCCGATGTTAACAAATTTCTCTTCTTCAGAAACGATTTCCTTGCCATTGCCAGTCTACATTTTATATCCTCTCTACTTCGACCATCATCAGTTATTTTACTCCCCAAATAGCGTTCACATAGGTATAGATATCAGGGGCGCCGACGTATAAAATATATTGGGGAGGCCCATACCGAGGGTCTTGCCCCGGGAAATTTTCTAAATTTTAGATAAAAAATAGAGAGTTTTAAAAGTTTTTTAAGCATTTTAGAGTCATATGATCAACATTAGAACCCCAAAAACTGGACTCTCGATAACTCGACACTCCAGGAAACTTGACAAGCCTGACACATTTTTTGGGTTTGAAAAAATAAACAAAACATAAACACGCACGGTATTTTCGTAAAAAGCTAATTTAATTTACAGTAATAATCATGCTTACAGACTATGACAGAGCAGTGAATACATACCTCTGAAAAGACTGAAATTATATTTAAATAAATCCTAAACTATCATTAAAAGAATAAAACATAAAATATTGCTGTCGCACAGTACTAGCACTTTGATTAATAAGTGAAATAGCTAATTTAAGCTTACTTTGAATAAGGCTCAGGGTTCATTAAATAAAAACAATATCTGAAGGTTAATGCTTTATACAGTTAATAAAGTTAATACAGTATGCCTAATACTTTCAGTCAAAAAGTATGTAAATAGCAGGTTTCAATTGGGTCTTACACCGTAAAATATTTAAATACAGTATTTGAAAATAATTAATACAGTACTATAATAATATAGTAATACAGTACTAAACTAGTACTAATATTTCGAAACTGAAAATTTAACATTATGTATGTATTTATTTCTGTATTTTATAACGATTTTTAATATTGCTCTAAATGCCATTACTAGGGCTAGAGTGTCTTTAGAAAGGTGCAAATGTCGACCATCTGACTGGATTACTGAATATGAAGTCGGTGACTGGTCGAATATGCAATCACCCAAAACATCTCGGTGAGCATGAAGAGCAGCCAAGTTGTCCAATCACTTCTGTCTCATTGTTGATCGGAGATATGACTTCAGACGTCTAAGGGCGCTAAATGACCGTTCTGCTGTTGCTGTCGTGATTGGAACTACTTGGAGAAGCTTAATGCACTGCACTATTTCATATAACATTTCTCCAACTGCAGGCTCTTGTGTAATGTACTTTCTTACATCACACATGTTTTTTAAAAACAGTTTTTTTTTGTTAGCAACATCAGCTAGCATATTCAAGTGCAAGCGCAGTCTCTCAACGTGTAGGACAGTTTTGAAAAACTCTGTTGATTTTTCCAAATTTGTTTCAACTCTGTTTACTAAAAGCAAGCACTCTTGTTCAACTGCAATAACCTATGTGAGTCCAATTGAAGCAAACTGTTCAGTAATGCAAGACTGCACTGTTCCACAAACTTCAATGTAAATAGCTTGTAGTATTCCTTGGGGTTTTGAAAGTGTGCGGTGAGCTTGCTTCGTTGTTTTCATACTTCTTTGGTATACTTCGATTCCCAGGAAGCGAAAGATCATCAACTTGTGAAGGTTTTTCTTTTAAACACAATTCACAAAAGTGTTCAAAACTGTCACGCCTTCCATTCAATATACAAAACAAGCTCTCATATATTTTTTTCCAAATCAGCTGCACTTAGTTGAGGGAATTGAATTTTTTCATTTACATCTTCTACTGGGCTCATTGCATGGCAATAAAGACGTAAAAAGAAATAAGTCTTGGATTGTAACATTGACTCAAGGTAGCCTGCGCATTTGTAACCTGCCTCTGTTTTGTCCTCTGCAGAAAATGTTTCAAAAAAACTCTAGAAGTTCTTCAAACTTTTTCAGTATTGTGAAGATACTAGAAGCTCGCATAGTCCATCGAGCCGAGCAAAGGGGTCGTAGACCAGCTTGATCGTTGGCGTTCTTACAGCGTATGCTTCTGAAAAATCCCATCCTTTTGCCGGATTCCCTTACAGCGTTTGCCATGTTCTTGGCTAAAGCCACAATATACCTCATAGACGTAAGATGGCGGAGACTGTCTACAACTGCCTAGTCTGAACTGTGAGCAGTGCAGTGCACACAACGTGCTTTTGGCTGTATATCCAAAACTAACTTTTTTTAGTCCATTGAACTTGACTCTCATATTAGAGACACCATCATAGCACTGTCCTCTTAAGTTATCCATTGACAAATCAAGACGTGCAAAAATTCTTTTAAAATACTAAACAGAGTTTGTGAATCAGTGTTGGGGGTCTCGTATAAGCCAATGAAGTCTTCGTTGATGATTAAGGAATCATTGACAGTACGAATACAAAATGACACTTGTTCGTGAATCGAATATCACATGTTTCGTAAACCATAACAGAAAAATGTTCACTCTTCTTGATTGAAGCCAATACCTTTCTCAACACGGACTTTCCTAGTAGATCAATGATCTCCGTTTGAATATCGTTGGACATCCACTTATACCCCGAACGCCCTAACCAATGTTTAAACTCAGGTATGTCATTCCTTCTGAGTTCCAACAATTGAAAAATATTTGAGTTTACATCTTCGTGCCCTCTAATTGCTAGTCCTTGTCGGCATAGAAATTGCACGGTAGTAAAAACTGCCTCAAGAGCTAAACGGCCTTTCTTCATATCACTATCTAACTGTTCGTTCAACTAGGAGGCCACACTTCGGTTGGTGATGGAATTTTAGTTTCAGAACACCTTCTTTATGCGTAAACGTATTTTCATGAAGACAGATTTTTTTCCAAAGCCTTTTTCCAGTTAGAAAATCCTGCGGAAGTAAACGCATCTTCTTTTTTTGAAGAAAACTGTAATAGATTTTTAGCATCTGCCTCTTTGCAGGTTTTGCAAAAAACTTTTTCGGTAGATGCTTCATATTCTAGCCATGTATATTAGATCATCTAAGACTTCTGAAATGATCTTCGCTTACTGGATTGTCCAGGTTTCGACTGTGAACGGTTCTCGCCTGAAGACGACGAAGTAATTGACGACACAATAATTATTGGAGGTTGACTTGTAGTATCATCAACTTCCTAGCGCGCCTTTTTGGTAACAAATTTATCCATTACAAACTTAATTCACAATACACTAAGAGACTAAAGTATACGAATAAAATATAGTCATATAAAATAGTCCACTAGACACTAAAGTCGAAACATTAAACATGTCTGCAGCACGCACTGAATGAAACTATCCACACTGAATGACTGCGACAGCAGGGTGAGCTTTATATAGCCGCGGCGTCGTAATGTCTCGAAGTGTTAAGGCGATGCGAGCTGGAGGGTTCCAGGCGCTTCTGCTCCAGTCCTTTTGATGTCGCCGTGGCCGCAGTGCTAGCCCGCCGGCGCCAACTTTACCCGAAGGTTCGCGCGCCGGTACAAATTTTAAGTGTGCCCGCAGCACCGTAACACAATCATAATTCACACCACTCGTTTTCAAATGTTCAAATGTGTGGGAAATCTTATGGGACTTAACTGCTAAGGTCATCAGTCCCTAAGCTTACACACTACTTAACCTAAATTATCCGAGGGAGGACTCGAACCTGCGCCGGGACCAGCCGCACAGTCCATGACTGCAGCGCCTGAGATCGCTCGGCGTCGTTTTCAGTTAACCTGCTTACCACCATAATAATTTTTTGTTTTAACTCATTACTGAATGTATTTTAAAAGGCAACTGTCGTCAAAAAAGGAAAATAAAAAAATTCCAACGTAATTTTGTGACTTTACAAAGCATAATATAACTAATAATTTTCTTAAATTGGCTCGGGCCCCCTCAGGCCCCATGGAGTCTGCGCCCACTATGGATCATTTGTTGTGGTTGAATGTCCACACCCCAGTGCGTACAGGCTCAAGTATCCTGAATAAGGAAAATTAGTGGGGCCATGAAACGTGACAGAGCTGCGATTATACACAGAAAGAAGAATGCAGTAGCTGTGTACTACTGTGTGTGTATATATATGTGTAATTTTCATGTATAGTTTATAACAATTTTGGGGGTATTTCTCTTTCGTATATAGAATAAATAAATTTTGTACATTTAAGATGTATTGAGGCACAATTTAGTGCAAGGAGAGTGTCGACATTGGCTATTAGCTTTTTGTATTGGATACAGTCTGGTCAACTTTGTAAACATATCAACAATCACAAATATATCTTTCACATCACCACCACCACCACCACGACCTGGCAGTGACCTGAAACTGTCTATAGCCAATAGCTCACCAACTTTGCTAGGGATGATACTCCGCATTTTCCCCTTGTGCCAGGTAGTGTAATGTTTCAGCCGCTGGCATTTGTCACAAGTGACTAACTGAGCGCACATCCGTCTGGCTTGATTGTTTACGTGCACATGCTACTCAATGATTTCTACATGCGTTTGTGCCCCGTAACTTAAGTGGACATAGTTTATCAGTTGCTCACCACACTTTTCCCGAAAGCACAGTCTCTACAGCCCCGTTTTCCCGTCTTTCCTACGAAATAAAAGACCTTTATGAATTTTGTAGAATCGGGGTATCCTTTCGTAACTCTCGCTGCCAAAACCTTTTTTTTTTTTTCAGTTCAGGGTCGTCATTTTGCACTCATCGTATGACCTTGCAGACAGCACGAACCTCTCTTCCCGTTCTATCCTTTCACGTATAAGAGTCAAATCTCTTCACTTACTTCTTCCTCATAAGTGTCCTCTTTCCCAACAGGCAGCCATAACAAAGCATCAGCTATGAATTTTAAGTTGCTTTTATGTATGTTATGCTACAGTTGACGATCGTTTGGCAATCCACTATCCTGCAGAAACCTGAGAGCTTTATGATCAGATAGCACGGCCACCTCGCAACTCCCCAACTGCAGTCGGAACTTCTTCAGCCTCTAAGCAGTAGCGATTAAATCTTGTTCAGAAATGCTCTAACCGTGCTCATATTTACACAACTGGCCATTAAAATTGCTACACTACGAAGATGACGTGCTACAGACGCGAAATTTAACCGACAAGAAGAAGATGCTGTGATATGCAAATGATTAGCTTTTCAGAGCATTCACACAAGGTTGGCGCCGGTGGCGACACCTACAACGTGCTGACATGAGGAAAGTTTCCAACCGATCTCTCATACACAAACAGCAGTTGACCGGCGTTGCCTGGTGAAACGTTGTTGTGATGCCTCGTGTAAGGAGGAGAAATGCGTACCATCACGTTTCCGACTTTGATAAAGGTCGGATTGTAGCCTATCGCCATTGCGGTTTATCGTATCGCGACATTGCTGCTCACGCTGGTCGAGATCCAATGACTGTTAGCAGAATATGGAATCGGTGGGTTCAGGGGGGTAATACGGAACGCCGTGCTGGATCCCGACGGCCTCGTATCTCTAGCAGTCGAGATGACAGGCATCTTATCCGCATGACTGTAACGGATCGTGCAGCCACGTCTCGATCCCAGAATCAACAGATGGTGACGTTTGCAAGACAACAACCATCTGCACGAACAGTTCGACGACGTTTGCAGCAGCATGGACTATCAGCTCGGAGACCATGGCAGCGGTTACCCTTGACGCTGCATCACAGACAGGAGCGCCTGCGATGGTGTACTCAATGGCGAACCTGGGTGCACGAATGGCAAAACGTCATTTTTTCGGATGAATCCAGGTTCTGTTTACAGCATCATGATGGTCGCATCCGTGTTTGGCGACATCGCGGTGAACGCACATTCGAAGCGTGTATTCGTCATCGCCATACTGGCGTATCACCCGGCGTGATGGTATGGGGTGCCATTGGTTACACGTCTCAGTCACCTCTTGTTCGCATTGACAGCACTTTGAACAGTGGACGTTACATTTCAGATGTCTTACAGCCCGTGGCTCTACCCTTCATTCGATCCCTGCGAAACCCTACATTTCAGCAGGATAATGCACGACCGCATGTTGCAGGTCTTGTACGGGCCTTTCTGGATACAGAAAATGCTCGACTGCTGCCCTGGCCAGCACATTCTCCAGATCTCTCATCAATTGAAAACGTCTGGTCAATGGTGGCCGAGCAACTGGCTCGTCACAATTCGCCAGTCACTACTCTTGATGAACTGTGGTATCGTGTTGAAGCTGCATGGGCAGCTGTATCTGTACACGCCATCCAAGCTCTGTTTGACTCAATGCCCAGGCATATCAAGGCCGTTATTTCGGCCAGAGGTGGTTTTTTGCGTGAAAATGTAATCACATGTCAGTTCTAGTATAATATATTTGTCCAAATTTGCATTTCTTCTTGGTGTAGCAATTTTAATGGCCAGTAGTGTATTTAACATATGGCTGGCAAAGGCTACACTCTTGTGTCCCATCTCTTCTCCTACCAACTTTTCCTGGAACACCGCACATCCGATGCTGCAATCGGAATTATCCGTATCTAGACAGAATGGCAGTGACATGGTGTAGTTTAACATATTACTATTGCATAAGTTCGCTCCATATCCATATCGAGTTCTTTAGTAGTTTGCATAATGTTGAAGTATTTATCCCACCATTACCCAGAAATTTACGGTAAAAACTTCATAATCCTAAGTGTGATTTTAGTTGTTTTCTGGTAGTTGGCCTCTTACACTCTGAAATTGCTTTAAGTTTCTGACTGCTAGACCAATTCCTTCAGATGAGAGTTTATGACCTAAAAACTATATTTCTACTGTAACAAATTCGCACTTAAAGGGTGTTAACGGTCATTCCTCCCTTTCTTAAAGCGAAGAGCACTTCTCCAACAACTCGAAATATTCACGCCAAGATTTCGTGACGATTAAAATATCGTCCACGTAGACAACAAATTTTCACATTAATCGATCTGCCAGTACGTGACTTAGCGCTCTCACGGAAACCGCAACATATATTGTTAATCTGAATGGGGCCAATTTGAAGCGATAAGGAATTTGGCAAAAGCCAGATATCTAATGGACACTCGACCTCAGTTCAATATTGCGAAAATTCTGTAAGACTTCTTCAGTGTTGTATGGCTGATCGAGTTCTCCTGCTATAACCTTATTCAATTTTCGAACGTCTAAAACCAATCTAACTGAGTTACGTCTCTTTTTAACAGTTACAGCCGGATTACAGTAATCACACCCAGTAATCATTCCTAACCTTCTGTAATTAATGTATGAGCAATTCGTGGGTCTCTAGTTAACAAATTTTTGGATTTTACTTTCCTTCTCTTACTCTCCAGTTAAAATTCAAGATATTTCTCAACACAATTCAAAGAAATTTTATATTTATGCATGAAATCCGTACCCAGTACGACATCTTTAATCACATCATTTGCTATAAAACATCTAATACTAAAACAGCAACCACTATACTTAAACTCTAAATGCATTTCGGGTTTTATGAGTTTACTCAGCTCACAACCGTAGTCTTAATCTTAACACTGTTGATCAGAACAATTATAAATTTCTTATTCTATTTAAAAATTGTTCTCATATGGCCAACATATAAACTACGGGAATCTCGATTTCTAACATAGGTTGCACACTGATGAATTCTTCGATAAACACTGCTCCTTCAAAAGATCATTTTAAATATCTCTTCCTTTCTCCTTCATTTCACTTGGGCACATTACAACATCAGACCTATCTTCAGTTTCATTATCATCATCAAACAATTCATTTAATACTTCATTCACCCAAGTTTCGTCTTTCCTCCCTTCAAGAGCTATTGGTATTTCTCGTGTGCCCATCAATGAGATAGTTAAGACTTTAAACTTTTACGTTACCATTTCCAACCATGTATAGTCACTTTCTTCCTTGCTGTACCATTCAGTACTAACATCATCCCCTAAAGAAATACTTTCCCCATTATCCATTTGTATATTCTCCCGACCCACACTTAAATCATCTGTAGGCTTTAAATCACCGTCAAAATCCTTCGTCTTACCATCCTCGTAAGCATCCACTGAAGTAATGATATCAGTATCTGCAACATTTTCACAACTAATCACACAACTTAAAACTTCGTCTCCCTCACGCAAAACGTATTTACTCCCTTCGACCTATCACTAACTTTACCACAAATAATTTCATTAATATTCGTCGATAACTTATAACCTCCTTTACTTAAAACAGCCATTACATCAGTGAATAGATTATAAAAATCACCACCAATAACTCCGTCATCCTCCGCCGATACACCACATAAACTGCCTACTGCATCGTTCCAGGTCAGAAGTCACAGTACATTCGAGTTGCGAGAAACTCGGATTTACCTCTGTCTCCATCACATTTTCTCTACTATCAGCCGCCTCCGCCACTTTATGCTTCAAAATACGTGTAACACGTTTTCACATTCATCCTTCCGCATCCACACATAGTTATGCTTTCATTAAGAGCTATCAGTTCACTTCCATCAATAGAACAAAAATGCGCAAATTCCTTCCTCTGAGATATCTAAAGCAGTAGCTTCGACCTTCGCAACTTCAGCATCTAACACGTAACATTTACTTCCCTTGAACAGTAAATCACCCACCTTGGCCGATACATAATAAAACCTATCGCAATTGACGAGACTGGTCCCACGCCCCCTTCACAAATACCTTCACATACCTCCGTCGATACACCACAAAATTCATCCTCAGCTGATGAAAATACGGCTTCGCTGCCTTCGCAGATATCCTTACATACTTCCGTTGACACAAGCTTCCCTTTCCAAAAATAAATTTTTCAGCCCCATACCCTCATTATCGAATCTCTCAACACATTTTACCATATTTCTTGCGCCCCCTTTATGGTTGTCTGTTTAAGATTATTCCCAATTTTATTTTTATTTCTTATAACTTTCATCCCTCCATCCCAAACATTTGTGGCTTCTTTGGAGAATTTTCGACAGCCATTGAATTTGTCAAATAATGTGTACTTTTCAACGCCTGTTTATTTCGCCACATTCCGGGGCTGAGATGCAGCGATCTCTAATTTCCCGACCTCATATTCTGGCGACGCATTTCGTGAGGCTCCTGCTCCTCAAATCTTCGTTTCCGGTTTTGATTTCTGTTGTGAGAGTTCCTATTTCCATTTCCTCTTTGAATTTTATTGTTACCATTGTGGTGGTAATTATTTGGTTGATTATTATGATTATTGTGGATATTACCACTGTTCCCATTCTGATACCCATTTCCGTGTCTACTGTTCCCGTTATGTGGCTTGAATTTCAACGCCCGTTCAAATTCCTCAAGAAAATCTAAACTCGTCAGTGTAATTTGTCAGACCGTGGACAATACTCCATTGTAAAATTTCCAATATTCGTCTCTTGAGGACCGTTATCTCCATAAACACTCTCAGCGGATGATTTATAAGAATCAACTTAGCCACTTCAGGCACACAAACATCCCACATCGACCCACTTCCATATCTGTAACTTGGTCCATTTAGTAACTCATTCTGCATGTCTTTAAACTGCCTGTTTAATTAATATATATGCAAAATGATCCCCCTTCACGGGCATCTCTTTCTCACATTACTTCCCCTCTCTGATTTTGAACTATCTACCTGACAAATTGTTAACGGATTTTGTGGTTACTTGCTCAAGAGCATTTTGCTTCAGCACACAATTTTTAACATCGCCCCTAGCTTATCCTGTAGCTCTTCCAACTTTTTTCCGAAATCTTTTTCTGCTGTATCAACTCTGGTGTTAACTGGGTCTATCTCCTCAAAAATCATACCCACATGCGCCCTTATACCTTCTAATTTTGAATCAGACATCCTTTCTATATTAGATCTAATTTTTTCCACCTCACCTTTAAATTTTCTGCTGCACTCATGTCTACATTTTCAATTTTCGAACCTAGCTCTGTTTTCACATAACTTGTTTCTGTACCCAAAGCACCTATTCTAAGACTGCATTGCTCCCATACTAGATGGCATTTCTAGTAAAATTTACATTAGTTGTGACGATGTATCGTCTGAAAGCTTACTTACCCTCTCTGATTTTGAACTATCTGCCCTGTCAGTGAATATTGCCCCTAGCAGTACCACCACGTACCGATCTTGGACTCACTGGCCCACTGACATTATCTGAACTACAAATGCTGGGTGATTGGTTAATCTTCGGAAGCTTTGTCGCTGAGAATAACTCAGCGGATTCACACGTATTAACACTACCGGCGAAAATATTTAACTTGTCGGTCATGCTGGCTTTAAAAACAATAGCTCAATGTAGTCATAGGGTCGAGATGTGCGCGTCTACTTTCATGTCCCACAGCTAATTCGCTGCAAATAATAACCTGTAGCTGTGATCCTGCAATCAAACAGTCTATGCATTTGCTAGAATTGCAAGTTAATAAAATACACAGAAATACATAACAAAATTAATTTTGTTATTCTAAAGTCTGTAATTGATGTACATGACAGAGAATTACGTCAAACACTGTTTATTCAAGAAAGGACATCTCAAATAAACGGGCAGTGGTCCTAGGACATTCAGTTAAAATACTGACAAAAAAATCCCCTTATCAAATGCAGTACAGTTATGTTGAGAGCATTACAAGCATGGCAGCAAAATCCCCAAACCAACCAACCAACTAAATTTAACCGAAGATACGCGAAAACTAAGTCCATTTCGTAATCACAACACATGAAATATTCAACAGCTGAAAACAGTTCAGAGTTCAACATTAAGATTTACGAATCAACACACGCAATACAAAGAATAGTAGCTCATACTCTGCCTATTCTCAGTTCCGTAGTACAACTAGAAAAATTTAGAACCTTCCTCTGGAACACATCCAGACTTATCGAAGCATAGTTTTCCTTCGGAAGTTAGAATATTGTAGCGGTCGTTCACTACCCAGAATCAGTCAGCTATACGACTGAATTACGCACGTTACCTTCTTCGAGCATTCGACATAAAGTGTCCAGAATCAGTCCCTTGAGCTCTGCATTCGAAAAGCCTAAGTCTCTACTTGACTCCAGCAGTTTTCCGCTACAGTCTGCTTTTCCATTGGCTGAAGGTCGTATTCTACAGACGTAATTTGACTCAACTCGACCAATTCCCGAACTAAACTGATATATTACCACAATATTTACATAAGGAAATGTTATAACGATTCCGTCACACACAGATCATTAACAATAAATATAACTAAAGGTCTGCTCATAAAAAAATAAGAATGTATTCTTGCACACGTGTGCTTACTGTACATGACAACGGATCATCAATAAATATTGTTTAAACAATTATTTAGGCCTGCGCGTCAGAAACATCTTTTGGCACTCTTTTACAAATGTGGTGTCAGCTAACACATGTGATTGCCCACTTTTAAAGTAGCACAGTTTTTTTTAATAGCACTTGCAATAACATTTAAATAAAGTTACTGGAAAAACTGTTAACTGTCCATTAAACACACTAAAGAGCCAAAGAAACTGGTACACCTGCGTAATTCGTGTAGGACCCGGCGAGCACACAGAAGTGCCACAACATGACGTGGCATAGACTCGACTAATTCCTGAAGTAGTGCTGGAGGGAATTGACACCATGGATCCTGCAGTGCTGTCCATAAATCCTTAAGAGTACGAGGGGAGAGATCTCTTATGAACTGCAGGGGTCCCGTACCACTCCAACTACACATGCCTCACTCCATCACAGAGCTTCCGCCAGCTTGAAAAAAAAATGGTTCAAATGGCTCTGAGCACTATGGGACTTAACATCTATGGTCATCAGTCCCCTAGAACTTAGAACTACTTAAACCTAACTAAATTAAGGACATCACACAACACCCAGTCATCACGAGGCAGAGAAAATCCCTGACCCCGCCGGGAATCGAACCCGGGCGCGGGAAGCGAGAACGCTACCGCACGACCACGAGCTGCGGACCGCCAGCTTGAAGAGTTCCCTGCTGACATGCTGGGTCCATGGATTCATGAGGTTGTCTCCATACCTATCTGCTCGATACAATTTGAAATGAGATTCGTCCAAGCAGGCAACATGTTGCCAGTCATCAACAGTCAAATTCAGTGTTGATGGGCACAAGCGATGCGTAGAGCTTTGTATCGTGCAGTCATCAAGGGTACACAAGTGGGCCTCCAGCTTCAAAAGCCCATATCGATGATGCTTCGTTAAATGGCTTGTATGCTGACACTTGTTGATCGCCCAGCAATGAAATCTGCAGCAACTTGCGGAAGGGTTGCACATGTGTCACGTTGAACGATTCTCTTCAGTCATCATTGGTCCCATTCTTACAGGATCTTTTTCTGGCCACAGCAATGTCGGAGATTTGATGTTTTACCGGATTCCTGACATTTACGGTACATTCATGAAAGGTTAGCACAGGAAAATCCCCATTTCATCGCTACCTCAGAGATGCTGTGTCCCACTGCTCATGCGCCGATTATAACATCACGTTCAAACTCACTTAAATCTTGATAGCCTGCCACTGTAACAGCAGTAACCGATCTAACAACTGCGCCAGGCGCTTGTTATGTTATATAGGCGTTGCCGACTGCAGCGCCGTCTTATGCCTGTTTACCTGTCTGTATTTTAGTACACAGGCCGATATCAATTTCTTTGGCGCTTCAATGTAACTACACAACTACGACAATATGAGATTTATCACGCTGCATTGATTTGCAGTGTAACTGTGGAGGACATGATGTTCTGACAACCATTTGAATAGTGAAAAGATAAAGAAACATAATTGTGGTGTGCGTACTGTAAGACCTTCGGTACACACACCATCAGATTATTTGACTTGTCGCTCTAACAAAGTAGGCGAGTATCAGCAATATGTCTCGTGGTCTTATCATGGCGTGTTTATGTTCTGCTGTTAGGTCAGATGATAGAAATGCCACTTGTACGCTTAGAGTAGCTGATTGACGGTGACCAACTTTAAACAGAACTTGATTAATTTTCACACACATTTATTAAAATAATAAAAATCATAGACATTACGTAACTTGATTCTGGATGCTGTTTAGAATTGACAATCTGAAGTTCCTTTGGTCATGGTACGTTAATCTTGTTCTCACATATCTGTGATACTTGACAAAGTGTCTATTCATTTATCTTCATGGCTCTGTACAGGAATATGGTAATCTTATTAGGCGCAGACTGAAACTTGGCTATAGACTAATGCAGACTGAGTAATCGGAGGTCTGTACACTCGTTATAATACCTCGAGCATTCAGGTATCACTGCGCGAGTGTGATCCGCGAGGAGAAAAGGTTCTACGTTAGCAGCAATCTCATTGGCTGTGTTACATATTAATACGTGGATCGGCAGAAGCAGAATTTGGTCCGTCTCTAAGACAGTGCCATCTCGTAGTGCGGAGACGGACGAGCGCTGCGCCTGTGCTGTTGTGCTTAGCGGGGCGCTCTCTAGTGGGAAAGTTGGGTACGCGCTGACTTTGCGGAACTATGTACACAACAGTAATAAATCAAGAAATAAAATAGATAAAGATGTGTAGCTTTCAGAAGTGATAGCTATAGAGCAATGCTATCATCTGAGATATCACACGAAGCTTTTAAAAGTTGTTAATTCAGAGGTTCATTGTGAAAATGGTTATTCGCTGTGAAATATTAGCCCCTATAGTTAAATAGATAATGCTGATGAACTGCTTGTTTACATATGTGCAATCGATATTACAAATTGCTAAGTTTGTAAACTGTTCACATGCCGCCATTGTTAAACTATACCGTGCGTGGCAAAATGGTGTCATCCAAAACCAGCACCAAGGCAACTGTGGAGCACCACAGACCATACATGACAGGTGTGAGCAACAGGTGTGGAGATGAGTACAGACAAACAGACATGCTACTGTTGAGCAACTGACTGGCCAGATAAACCAAGGAGCTTCCAACAGCGCCTACTCAATTACCAGTTAGTGAACATTGCTGCATATGCGCCTCTGCAACAGGTGCCTGGTTCTAGCATCCATGCTGCCTGCTTTTCATCTCTGACAAGGGCTGGAATTTACATAACAATACTGAAACCGGACATCCATCGAGTGGCGGCATGTGGCCATTTCAGATGAATCATATTTTATGCTTCATTGGACAGACAGCTATTGGCTTGTATGGTGTGAAATATCTGAATGAAAACACAGAAGCCAGAAGTGGGAGCATTATGATCGCGTCTTTTGTAAGGCTCAATGGACCAACACAAGTATTCATCTATCCTTGGGGATAATGTCCACCGCTAAATGCAGTTTGTTTTTCCTTGGCAGGATGGCATCTACCAGAAAGACAATGCAACATGTCACACAACTCGCATTGTACATGTGTGGTTCAAAGAGCATCAGGATGAGTTTACTATACCCACCTGGCCACCAAACATCCCGGATTTAAAACCAAATGAGAATATACGGTACCACTTGCATTGGACAGTTTGCACCATGAATCCTCAACCAAGAAATGTAGCACATCTGACCACTACACTGGAGTTGGCATGGCTGCACATCCCTGTTGGTACCTTCCAGAAGCTCACTGATACTCTTTCTGCATGTCTTACAGCAGTGTGCACTGCTTAAGACAATCTTTTCACAAGTGGTCACATTAGTATGCCTGGATAGTGTGTTAAGACAGAACACAGGTTTAAAAATATTGAGACAAGTGGATTTTATTGTGATCAGCACACAGAAGTGTGTGATTGCAAATTAATACTTAGAACTACTTCACTTTTAATTGTACTATGTACTGATCACCAATGGGAAATTTTGAATTGCTTATGAGGAATTTGATTCCCTTACTATGCTGTATCAAAGGGCAGCAAGCAGTTAAAATCCTGTGCTGACTTGGCTGCAGATTTTCTAAAGATTCTGATAGGAAAAATGATCTGGAAACCTAGTTTGGATCCTACAATTTAATCACAGTAATTAACTTTCCAACATAGGTGGATAAAGACAGCAGGCACCTAACTGATAATGTTTTCTTTGGTGACGCTCAAAGCAAGAAAATAAATGTTTACCCAATAACAAATGCTCTTACTTATCATGATGCATGGTTGGTTAGAATAAGTAAGATAGTGCCTTATAATACTGATACTCCTCGGTGGAAATCAGAATAATTGATGACTCCAGGACAAATGTTTTTAAGAATAGTTTACAAGAGATGACCTGGGATGAAATTTACAATGAACCAAATGCTAACATTAAATGTTATGTATTCCATGATAAATTCATACTCTTATTTGAAATTATCTTTCTGCATAAGCTAATCAGTAAAAACCATGGATCAGCAGAAGAAGCAAAGGATATTGTCAAAGGAAATGGGAAATGTATCTGTTGCCAAGAACAACTACAGATCCAGCAGCTGTTGCATACTACAAAAACTACTCAAAATTACTAAGAAAAGTTATTAAAAAATCAAGGAACATGTTCATAACGTCAGCAGTCAGTAATTTGAGAGACAGGGAAACCACCCATAGAATAGGATAATTTCACTATTGATTTGAATGGAAGTGCTATAAATGATGAGTCACAGGCAGCAAATATATTTAATAATCATTTCTTAAATACAATAAAAAGTATAAGTTCAAGCAGTTGAACAGAGCAGTATGATCAAAAGCAACTCTCACAAAAATTCAGTAATATGAATATATCACTAATTTTTCCTTCTGAAATTAAGAAAATTGTATAGTCTCTCAAAAATAAAAGCTCATTTCTAAAACAGGGCAGCTCATTTTGTATTATCACATAATAGGGGAGAGAGTGTGGTAGATATGATACGCGAATTGGGATGGAAGTCATTAAAGCAAAGACTTTTTCGTCGCGGCGAGATCTATTTACGAAATTTCAGTCACCAACTTTCTCTTCCGAATGCGAAAATATTTTGTTGAGCCCAACCTACATAGGTAGGAATGATCATCAAAATAAAATAAGAGAAATCAGAGCTTGAACAGAAAGGTTTAGGTGTTCGTTTTTCCCGCGCGCTGTTTGGGAGTGGAATGGTAGAGAGATAGTATGATTGTGGTTCGATGAACCCTCTGCCAAGCACTTAAATGTGAATTTGCAGAGTAGTCATGTAGATGTAGATGTAGATGTACTTCACAGTGTCTCCGACAAACTGCTAAACATTTGTTCCCAGACAATAAGCCACATCTTATCTGAAACACATAATGCATCACCAGCTCAGGGCATGTTCTGAGACAGAATGAAATATGCCATTGATAAACCCCTCTTAAGTAAGGCAATAGGAGAGATGTCCGCCCCTGGTAGGTGAGTGGTCAGTGTGATGGAATGTCATACCTAACGGCCTGAATTTGATTCCCGGCTGGGTCGGAGATTTTCTCCGCTCAGGGACTGGATGTTGTGTTGTCCTTATCATCATCATTTCATCCGCATCGACATGCAAGTCGCCGAAGTGGTGTCAACTCGAAAGACTTGCACCAGGCGAATGGTCTACCCAACAGGAGGCCCTAGCCACACAGAATTTCCAGTAGGAGAGATGTCAATTAATACCAAGTTGTTTCACTACTGAAATCGTTTTCCAAAAATTTTGGGAAGGCAATGTGTTCTAGAACAGTATCTCACCTGAACAGCAATAATATCCTCAGTAAGTCACAGTTTGGATTTCAGAAACGTTGCTCCACTGAGGGTGTCATTTACATATTCACTCATCAAATTTTACAGGCATTAAACAACAAAGTAGCACTGGTTGGTATTTTCTGTGACCTATCTAAGGCATTGACTGTGTGAATCATAGTATTTTCCTAAATAAAGTGAGAGTTTTATGGGATTAACGGTATGGTCGACCAATGGATAATGCCATATCTAAGCAAAAGAATGCAGGTTGCTCTTCTTGGTAATAATATCATACACAACATGGCTGACATCTGTTTACATGACATTGTATGTTGTAAAGATGTGGCTGGCTTTCTTTTTTGTTAGTTTTTAATTGAATTATGGAGTCTGATATATAGGATGAATATTGTGAATCACCAACAGAAACTGAAAATACACAGAAACGGGTATGTAGACCAGAAAAGTGGAAGAAAAAGTCACAAAAGAAAATAATCATGCAAAAAAGGCTAGTTTTACACCTCAAATTAGTTGTGAACATTATAGTGGGTTATGCAGTGCTGCATGTTTATTACCAACTGAAATTCAAAAGTCCCATGACAGTTTCTATGAGAATAAAGATTCTATTTCACAAACGAAGTTCATTTCAGCATACACTGATGTGATTTCACCAGAGAGGTGTAGACCCAATCACAAAAGTGGTCAAATATAAAATAAAATCTCAAACTTGGGTGGTAAATATATGTTGAGATACATTTCTAAGTGCATTGAACATTGGTAGGCAAGTGGTTGAAAATATTGCAAAAACAGAACACGGGACAAGTGTTATTGGTCCAGAGAAGAGAGATGGGTCTAGATTGACAACTGAAATGACTAGACTTTAAGAAGAGATTTCATTCCATTTTCAATCATTCAAATGCAGAAAAAAGCATTATGGTGGAGGTGGAGCACCAGAGAGGAAATATCTTTCTGTAGACCTGAATATTCCAAAGCTGTGGATGTTATGTTGCGAACAATTTGGAACTTCTGGGATATCTCCTTCCTTCACCTACACTTTGTATTAGAAGTTAATTTGCTGTCTTCTCTCATTTAATATTACTTTAACTGTATTACATTTTAAATTTAAAGGTTAGGAAAACTGTAAGTCATTTTGATTATTGTTCATATCACGTACTTCGGTTGAAAATTGAAAAACAACTTTGTAATGAGCATTACAAGAAAGCATACTCTCATATTTATTACCATGCACTTGTGTTTCTGTAGTGGGAGTTTTTACGATTCTCTGAAATTTTTAAATAATTTACTTCAAATGTAAATTTTTAATCATTACACCAGATTTTTTTTACAGATATTTGTTACCAAATTGAACCTAAGTTTTGAAAGCATGAAACAGGACACTTGAAGCAAATGTCTGAAATGCAGTATACAGTTTAAATTAGCTGGCATCTATGGAACAGAAGAGGGTGATAGTTATTCAACACATTGTTCATAAATATGGGGTAAAGGCATTTTTTTCTAGAACCTCAGTTAGTTGGCTGAAAATTTCACTGGCTGTAAATTTTGATTTTATGCAAAATCAAACTCTGCCTAAGACTACCATTGAGCAGCCCTATTACTCGAGGCAGCTGTAGTATTACATTCTTGGTACTGTGATTGTGTAAAAAGATAAAACTGTTAATGAGAAGACAACACACTTCTACAGATTGTTAGAGTATGAGAGAGTAGGGGACCTAATGAAATAAGTTCTTGTTTGTCAGATTTTTTCTTGAAAAATACTCTTTCCACTTTGCAACAAGAAGCACATTGATGCAGTATTTTGTGACAGCTGTTCATCACATAACAAAAATTATTGTAATATTTTCATGTTGTCAGTAATTGCACATCAAATCAATTTGTAAGTAGAGTGGTTCTTTCCCACTATAGGTCATTCCTACATGCCTGCAGATAGCACTTTTGGGCTGGGTGAAAAAATGATAAAGAAAAAAGTTGTATCCTTTTGCCAGAAAAGTATGATATCCTTTTCAAAGATACTGTAAACTAGCATGTGTAAGGTGCTGCTTTTAATTAAGTCAACTGGCAAAATCTGTGAACTCTGTATGCCATCTTCAAAAAGCATAAAGATAAGCAAAGTGAAGAGGATTACTTTGTAGCCACAAACCCGTCTGGTTGGTCTACACCCATTCTATGTGGAAACATCTCATTGTGAACACAAAATTCTAAAAAGAATCAGTAAAATATGAGAACTTTATGGCAACGATTAGGAAACTTAATGCTCGGAGCCATCCACAACCTGCAACAAAGAATGACATACTAAACTTCTTGGAGATATGAGATAATCAGTATTGGATTTGCCCTTTTACAGTAGAGCACTTAATGAAGATAACAGTACAGAATCTTTCAATGATGTTAGTGATGATGAAGTAATTAATGTGGACAATCTGTAGCAACATACTGCTGGTCTTTGTTTTGAAGCATACTTATTTTTACATTAATAATATTAATATTTTTTTTAAATTTATACAGGATCATACATGTACTATACCTCCAGAAAAAGGATATTATTATAATATCAATCTCCTTATGGATGATACAGTTCATGGAATACCTCTCTCTCACCTGTAGCCTTTATTCTAAAGTAGACCTTTAATATTGTTCCGCATGCTGACAACAGTACTGCAGGAAGTAACAGGGAATACAATTTAGTTCATTGTCCAGGTTGTGTGAAAGTGGAAATAATGAGAGAAATATTTTGTGAAATAAAAATATTCTCACTAATTTCCTTTTAATATTTGTAAACCCGTAAGTTAGTAATTCAAAATAACCTATGAAGAGTATAAACTGCAGTCCCAAAACACTGCAAATGAAACAGTCAACTATATTTTACTGCTTATAGTAATATAATGTAACTCCAGAATAACAATTATAAAACTTAACATAATTCTCTGCCAGAGGAAACCATATTCTTTTTTATCCATGCAGTAACAATTCAACAAATAAACATTTAACAGAGATATGTGGCATAATGTGTCTCAACATGTCTGAATATTACAACAAAGCTACAAAACGTATTCTGATGGTACTGTGGTTGTAAAATGTCTTTTGTCTCTCCTGTCAAATTAGATTTTACAGATTTGGTACCTTTTGGAAATGAGCTTCCCATATGGGGGTTTCCCAATGCTCAATCTTAGGTCCGCTATTGTTAGTTCATTTATGTAAATGATCTTCCATCTAATATACAACAAGCAGAATTAATTCTTCTTGCAGTTGGCACAAGTAATGTAATCAAATTACACATACATACATCAACAGAACTGGCTAACAAGAATCTTAAATGCATCATTGACTGGTTTTCTGTGAATGGTCTCACCCTCAATTTTAAAAAGACAAAACATGTTCAGTTCTGCACATCTAAGAGGCAATACACCAATGAGGAAATAATAAATTGGGTGCAAACTTCAAAACTATTAGGTCTCCATATTGATGAGAATTTAAACTGGTAAAATGCAAGTTTTAGAACTACTCTAAAGAAACTTCATTCAGCCACATTTACACTTAGAATTACTGAAATCTTTGGCAGACATAAACCAGTAAGTTGACAGATTTTGCGTATTTTCATTCAACAGTGTCATACGGAATAATGTTACCCCCTGCTAAATGTGGCACAAAGTAGCACCAAGTCACCAGTTCATACTTACCAGTTTCTTAACATGTTTACTTACTGTGCCAATAGTCATGTGGTGCCTATTTAGGATAGGAAATAATGTAATTGCAACTCTGTCAAGTGTGCTGATTATTTTGTGGATTTATGATCATGAATTTAAATTAAGCTCACATTTCTCCCTAATTGTGCACTAAATTTTGTAAGTTTGATAGGGGGGGGATACTATTCTTTTGTCTGCTAATTTAACTGCACAATGTCCACAGCTTTGGCTGTTGAGTGCAGTGGGGAAATTGTTTTGCTTAGCTATCAAATTAAGGTCTCATCTCACCTTTTGGGTGGCTAAACCATTCACTACACATACACTTGTTGTAATGAGTCCTGACTGATAATATGAGATACAGGGCCTTACACTTCTTTCTTAAATTTGATAGACAAAAGGAAAAAATGCATGAACTGGAAATGCAATGAGCTAGTACAGCCATGCAGTTAATTAATTAGTTAGTTACTTTATTTCATGTTCCATGGATCATTTGCCAATAAGTGGTAATGATGTGGAACAAGTCATTTTACACTCACATCACAAATTAATTTGTAAATATGGCTACATACTGAACATTATGAGGTGTATTCGGAAAGTAAGGTCCGATTAGGCATGAAATGGAAACGACTGTGAAAATCCGATGGAACTTTGCACAGATGTGTTGGGCAGTGTCTTTAATGTGCCTGTCAATCACTTCACATCGCTCTTTTTCAGTTCAGAGCTCAAAGTGATCAAGTAGAAATGCCTAGAACTAGTGTCTCCCACCAATTATATGGATCTGATGAGAGACTTCACGTGAAACTATGCAGCCCACATAACATAAATGTCATGTGTTTCTTTCATGGAGACAATTTTCAGCCACATTCTGCAGGGGCAATGAAGATGCTCCTGCAGCGTTTTTGATGGGAAGTGTTTGATGACCCACAATACAGGCTCCCTCTGTTGTTCATCTCTGCTCACATGAACTGCTGACTATGAAGATAACATTTTTGCACAAACAATAGAAGGCAGACCAGTGTAGAGAATGGGTGGAAAGCACAGGTGGCTGCTTTCTGTGATGAGGCTACTGGAAAGTTTGTACAATGCCATGACATGTCTAAGCCTGAGCGGCAAACTGTTGCGAATAACAAAAAAATTTTTTTTCACTGTGGTTTGTGGGTTGCAACTGATTCCACCTTACATACCGAACAGCCCTCATGTAAGTTTCATGGTTTTATGATTGTAACGAGATATAAAGATGTGAGAGTAATTCCTACCGATCACCCTTTACATATTACAATAACAGAAATTATTGTATGGAATAGAATTAGTAGTCAAGGAGAAATTTTTTCTGTTTGTTTTCAAGTTTTACTTCGCTGTCTGTCAGTCATTTTACATCACTTGGTAAATTACTAAAATTTTTAATTTCTACATTGTGCATCCCATTTTGTGCTAAAGACAACCTTAAGTGGAGTAATAAATATAATTTTTCCTTCAGGTATTGTAGTTATATACATCATTGTTCCTTTTGAAATGCAGCAGATTATTTACAACAAACTCCATGAAGGAATAAATATACTGGGAAGCAGCAGTCAGAATGCCAAACTCATTAAACAGACATCTGCAAGGTGATTGTGGGTGAGCATTTTTTTGAGCAGTGAAGTCTTTCTTAAAGATGTAGCCTATCCTCTTCAAAATTCCATCCACTGCAGCAGTTCGGATGTAGTGCTTAACTACAGCAAAGCAAGGAATTATGTCCATGTCCTGGCAGCATTGCACAAATGCTAAAGAACTAAGCAAAATGTGATTTCTTTTTCTACAGTTTTTCCAGCAGTCTCACACCGCACATTATGTCCTCACTATAGAGGAAAGATATATGTCCCTGGAATCTTTCACAGTGGCTTGTCTGAATAAAATCATTGTGGTTTTAAAGCCACATCAATTTGAATAAAATTCTCGAGCTTTCAATGGCCACCTCCACCATCTGTGGCCGGCTTAGTCGTTCATTGTACAGGAAACCAACACAAACTGATCAATATTTGAACACCAATAGTTTTCTCTAGCCTGTACACAAGAAAGCAGTCCTGAACATGTTAATACACAGAGCAAAAATTATTTCTGACGATGACCACCTACAGTCTAAATTGCAGCAATTGAGACATGCTCAGAGGGAGTGGATATAGCAAGAGAGAATAGCAAACGCTTGCAAGTGCCAACGAAGGAGGATGCCATGTGAATCAGCTGAAAGGCCAAACCACCTGCTTCCCTTCCATACTGTGGGGCACTGAGCAGCAACTTAGGATGTGTGCTGCAGACACACGGACTGAGACCCAAGGTATTAGATATGCAGCTAAAGATGACATAGCTCTTCATGTACACGGTACGCATAGTGTCCCTTGTGAATGCAGCAGCATCTATGTAGGTCAGACAATTCGCACAGTTGCAGCATGTTGTACCAAGCACAAATGACATTAAATGAAAGGGAACTTGACACGTTGGCCATAGCTGAGCATTGCTTGGAAAACAGACAAAATAATGCTTGAGAACACGAGAGTCTTGGCTCATCAGTCAACATACTTGGACTGCATTATAAAAGAGGCAGCTGAGACTAGAATTAATAGCAAGAATTTAGACAGAGACCAGGGGGTACACACTCAGTAGGACATGGGGGCGGGCTTTGGATGTCAAAAGCAATCAACAATGAACAGTTGATGCTTTTAGGTAGGCGGGAATGACAGTATCAAATGTGGCGCCAGCCCCTCATGACACCTGACTTCATTTAGTCCTGCAGTGGGCCGAAACTGCTATGAGCTGCCCAGTCACCTCCAGTGCACGCATTGTTTCGGCCACAATTGTGGCTATATAAGTGGAAAACCACACTAGCCCTAGCAGTCAGTGGTTTTACTCCTGATGCCAATGGCAGAGATGGCCATCAAAAACTTGTGAATTTTATTCGAATTGATGCGGCTTGAAAACTGAGATTTTATTCAATGCATGTTTGATTCAACATCACATAGCTGTCAATATGCTCAAAGGTGACTAGAACAGGTAGGCATGAAAGTGCTAGGTAGAGCTCCAAGTCACCGAAGTAGCCATACAAGATGGTGAGTTGATGTCCAGTGGGTCACTGGGTGAAAGCAGCCTGCGATTCCTGCGGCGAAAAGAGTAAAATGAATCTCTGCATAGTTATGGACGCTATGCAGTATGGCAAGACTGACTGCTAAAATTAAGCTTCAGATATTCACCAAAAACAATAAAATCAGTTCCAGACAATCTACAGAATATCTGAGGACAGTAATGAAATCACTATGAAGAGACCAGTTCAATAAAATTATTACCATATGTATACAGCAAATAAGTCAGCTATAAAATGCACATATTTATGTTAGCACAGTTATAAGTTGAGTGGCAAACCAAAGAGTTCTCAAGAGACACATGATAGATTAGCATCATGAATGATCTGACCTATTAATTCAATTTGTTTATATTTGTATAATAAGAATTTTTATATGACAATATCTGTAATAAGGATATTTGAGTTACATAGTGCAGAAACAGCATGTTGAATCAAATTGCATATTTGACTAATGCTTACTATTCTGCTTGTGCAGTGTGTAAAATATAGATTGAAACTGATTGTTCTACATGTTTAACATGTGATTAAGTAATATTTCTCTGCAAATTGTCAGTGTCAAGTAGAAGGGTGGTCTACTTTCAATATACTCACTTCACTCTAGTACATCATCACGTGATGGAAGTGATAAATAGGCAGGCATGTTTCTTGGTCTTTTGATGTTTGTATCTGCATAGTTGCATAGTTCTGGTAAGGTCTGAAAAGTGAGTGAGCCACAAGTGTCTAACAAGCTGACTTCTGCACGCATAGTGATGGATATTTCACTGCCAGGCCAGGCCAGGCCAAGCAGTCAGGAATGAGGCTCTGCTGTGCCCACCTCTGGGCTTGTGGCAGTCAATGTGTTAAAAGATAACAATTCAGTGCTAGGAATATTTTGGTGTACACCTATTCAGGACTCAGTATTTTCAGTGCATCAGTTTGGGACTCCCAACATTTGAACGGTTAATACTAGAGTAGCTATCAGCGACTAAAATTTGCTATGGTGAACTGATTGTTGTGTATAATCTTGAGTGTCGGGAATTTTATTCAGATTGAGTGAATTGGTGTACTGCACAATGCCTTTGGCTTACATTTATCATTGCCTGTGAATAATCTGCTAGGTCCAATTATTTTATATCTAATTTACTTCACTGTGTATGAACAGTACCCCTTGTAAGGCCATCATTCAAAGTTAATCTGAATACTCGTAAACTGATAGTGAACTTTAATTCTGCAGTTATGCTACATCATTATCCTGAGGGATCAGTTCTTTTTATTCACTTTATTTAATAACCTATACATTTATTTATGTGCTTTTGTAAACTATTCAAAGACTGTTCATTCAACTGGCTATCCAAGGACTAATTGATGCTTCCAGAAGGGCTTAATATAACTGTGCACAACTGAACCCCAAAATATGTTGAAGAGTCATATGAAGATCTAAATTTGTGTACTTGCCCTCTTGTGTTTAGGTAGCAACAAACTGATTTCATCTGACAATTGATCTCTCAATATTTATCAGTTACCTTATCTCCAGAGTCATTGTGAACTATCAAACATTTAAGATACAATAGTCTTTGTATTTCCTGTCACAGTTGCTTTACTATGTGGGCATGTTCTAAACTCAACTAATTGGTTAGTTCAAAACTTGAACTTTTGGAATTTTGTCCCTGTTTGTATAAATTACTGCAGACAGACTTGTGATGGTGAATAGAGCTGGCAACATGAGCTAATACCAAGACATGATAGTCGATATAATGTGCTAGGTAACCATTGTAATGTGTATCACACCTCAACAACTGAAAACAATAAAGTAGTAGTAGTAGTGGTTGTTGTTGTTACAAAGAAAAGAAGATAGACAATATTTAATGAGAGGTAGCACATCTGGGAATTAGCAGTATGCATTGTGAAGAACTAGAGCATCTGACTATGTTTTGGTAAAATTAACATTCTGTCTCCCAGTACCTCAGTCAAATGATAGCTTTCATTTAGAATTAGATTAATTTGAGGCTTCAGTAACAATCAGTACTTAACAGCCATCATTTATTTCTTGATTTTTTTCTTTTTATTTCTGCAACTGTAGCAGCAGTTGCACAGCAGCACATAAATAAATAAATTTAGTTAATTACTGCTCACCAAATGTATTGCAGTATGCACAAACAGCACATTTTTGTTGTTATTTTTATTTGTCTTTACATCCAAACTGGCTGATTAACTTCAGATAATTTTCTCACACACAGATGCAAACATTCACTAGTATAGGTGGAGTGAATGACATTTGTCAATGACAAATATTTATTTGGTAATGGTCCCCTAAAATTAGTGCAGAAACTACAAAATGCCTGCCTCATCTAATCGGCTCATTTCTTTTTTTTTTTTTTTCTCCACACAGCTTTGAAAGACCACCAGTATTGATGGAGCAAGTGACAAGTGGTGACAGTGAAAATTAATTTAATTATGGTTGTCTGAAGTTAATGTGGACGCTGCAAATTATAATCATTCTTCCATTACCAACACCTTTACTTCTTAATCACAAATATATCCTGAGTGTACACTTCTTCAGTGCAAAAAGTTTCAAGCCTGCATTAATAAACAAAGAGAAAAGTTAAGATGGTGGCTTTAATGTTTCAGGTGTTCTTCATAGTCTCCCCCACTTGAGTACAATACACGCAATGTTTGTATGACCACGTGATACTGTTATAAAATTTCTCATTTGGGACGCTATTCCACATATATGTCATATTGGCTAGAATGTCTTATATTGTCAAAGTGTTGACCCTACATGTGAATTTCTACACTTTGTCATTTTGTGGTAGATTTGGATTGATGACAACAAGTCTCATCACTTATGATTTTTTTTTCATAAAATAACTGTTCACATTTTGTATTTTAATCAAGCCAATGCAGGTGTCCACACAGTGTCATTTTTGTTCTAGAGTTAAGTTATGCAGGAAAAATTTGAACACACTTTTCTCTTCTTTGAAACATTCTGGAGAATGTTGAGCACTTTATTGAGATGTACCTCTACTGCAAATTATGACAGAACAGTATTGGCACACTATGGCCGCTCGTATACTACTTAACACTGCCTGCTAACAACTGACAGGTTGAATGCGCATCTCATTTGCAGTTTCTAGGGCAACCTGCCACTATCATTACTGCACTGACATTGGTTATACTCCATGAATAAAACCAGTCTTGAAAATTTTTGCACAGACCATACAAATTTATGAGGTGTGAACACTATCTTAACATTGCACCTGCTAATGTAAGTCCCAACTAAACAAGAGAGTCACAAATGTTTAGACGTCTTCCACTTATGTGGCACGTATTTACCTCAATTGTTACCAGAATGTATACCCATATCCCAATTACAAAAAATGGCTCTGAGCACTATGCGACTTAACTTCTGAGGTCATCAGTCGCCTAGAACTTAGAACTAATTAAACCTAACTAACCTAAGGACATCACACACATCCATGCCCGAGGCAGGATTCGAACCTGCGACAGTAGCGGTCACGCGGTTCCAGACTGAAGCGCCTTTAACCGCACGGCCACACCGGCCGGCCTATCCCAATTACATATTGTTCATTTCATTATCACCTTTGTAGTAGTAGTTTGTAAATATTTGCTCTGGTCTTTCTCCAATTTTTTTGTGATTATACTGCTTAGCATAAGCACAGGGCTCTCATGAGCACAACTTGGCTAAAACAAGCTTACCACCTAAGGATGTGAACTTACCCCCTCTGATGCTTCAGTTTTCTCACATTATCTATCTGAACAATTCATTTGGACCTTTTTTTTGTTTAATGAGGAATTATTTCTTCCTATAAAGAAATGCTCTCCTCTGATAGCTCACAATCCCTGTCTGCATCTGAATCATCAATACAGCTGTTAGTTGCTGAACATGCCTGTCCAATTTGTCAATTGAGCTGGTTACAGACTAGTTTTTACAGCACATACACACAACTTTCATGTAACAGTCTGCAAAGTTCTGACTCGACTCTTTTTGAGATTTACACTACTGGCCATTAAAATTGCTACACCCAGAAGAAATGCAGATGATAAACGACTATTCACTGGACAAATATATTATACTAGAACTGACATGCGATTACATTTTCGTGCAATTTGGGTGCATAGATCCTAAGAAATCAGTACCCAGAATAACCACCTCTGGCCGTAATAATGGACTCGATACGCCTGGGCATTGAGTCAATCAGAGCTTTGATGGCGTGTACTGTACATGGCTGCCCATGCAGCTTCAAAACAATACCACAGTTCATCAAGAGTAGTGACTGGCACTTTGTGACGAACCAGTTTCTCGGCCACCATTGACCACAAATTTTCAATTGGTGAGAGATCTGGAGAATGTGCTGGCCAGGGCAGCAGTCGAGCATTTTCTGTATCCAGAAAAGCCCGTAAAAGACCTGCAACATGTGGTCGTGCATTATCCTACTGAAATGTATGGCGCAGGGATTGAATGAAGGGTAGAGCCACAGGTTGTAACACATCTGAAATTTAACGTCCACTGTTCAAAGTGCCGTCAATGCGAACAAGAGGTAACCGAGACGTGTAACCAATGGCACCCCATACCATCACACCAGGTGATACGCCAGTATGGCGATGACGAATACACGCTTCCAATGTGTGTTCACCGCGACGTCGCTCAACACAGATGTAACCATCATGATGCTGTAAACAGAACCTCGATTCTTCTGAAAAAATGACATTTTGCCACTCGTGCATCCAGGTTCGTCATTGAGTACACCATCGCAGGCACTCCTGTCTGATGAAGCGTCAAGGGTAACCGCAGCCATGGTCTCCGAGCTGATAGTCCATGCTGCTGCAAAGGTCGTCAAACTGTTCATGTAGATGGTTGTCGGCTTGCAAACGTCCCCGTCTGTTGACTCAGGGATCGAGACGTGGCTGCATGATCCATACAGCCATGCGAATAAGATGCCTGTCGTCTCAACTGCTAGTGATACGAGGCCGTTGGGATCCAGCACGGCGTTCCGTCTTACCCTACTGAACCCACCGATTCCATATTCTGCTAACAGGCTTTGGATCTTGACCAACGCGAGCAGCAATTTCACGATACGATAAACCGCAATAGCGATAGGCTACAATCCAACCTTTATCAAAGTCGGAAATGTGATGGTACGCATTTCTCCTCCTTACACGACGCATCACAACAATGTTTCACCATGCAAGGCCGGTCAACTGCTGTTTGTGTATGAGAAATCGGTTGGAAACTTTCCTCATGTCAGCACATTGTATGTGTAGCCACCAGCACCAACCTTGTGTGAATGCTCTGAAAAGCTAATCATTTGCATATCACAGCATCTTCTTCCTGTCGGTTAAATTTTGCATCTGTAGTACGTCATCTTCGTGGTGTAGCAATTTTAATGGCCAGTAGTGTAACTTCTCAGTGATGGAACATCCAACTTGTCAGCAATCTCTTGCCTAACACCCAACATTTAGCATTTAGGTTGCATACGTTTTGTATGTATTAGGCACCTTCGTTGCACTGAGACAAGCCATTCTGTAATAGCTACGGAACTGCTCTGTCGTCACTACATCACACAGTGCCCTGCAGACTTTTAGACATTCCTGGCATTAAGACTGTGTCCACACTAGCTGGCACAATGATCTCAAAGATTTTTAATGTTACAGTTGAAGCACCTGTGACACTGACTCATCCAAATAACTTTAGTACAGTTGTTGCAGGAAGGTAAGTGCATATTTTTTTGTGAAAGTTAGGTACAATACAATGATCACCTTCAAAAATGTCCTCCATTCAAACTAAGTTTTAGATGGAGGAACGTAACTATTTCCTGTACTTCCCTCAAACAAGAAAGCACTTTCAGCAAGGTAGTACTGCAGAGTAAGGCCACACTTATTTTCCTTTTAAATTCAGTATTAAGCCTACTTTCTAGAGACATGCAGTACAATCAGCAACTTTGTGTATATTCTGATAGCCCAGATAAGTTTTGGCATTGCTCACTCCATAAATTTGTACTGAGTGTTATGAATCATGTGAAAATTAGTGAGAAGTGGATGTTTGGAACATGTTACATGGCAGTTACAATGCTCAATGCTGCTACCCCTGCTCCCTCGTCTCTTAAGACATCAATGACATCATTAGAGCTTAGAGTAGGCAATGATTAAGACAAAGTTACTATGCACCTTTGAAAGGAAGTGTTCCAGTATTTGCTTAATCGATTTAGAGAAACCATGAAAAAACCTAAAACTGGATGGATGTTTGAAGCTCACTTCTCCTAAAAGTGAAGCCTGTATTTTAACCACAAAGCTACCTCTTTCAGTCAAATTGTCCAGTATTATCAGTGTTTATCTTGTATGTTGGTGGGTGGAAACAGTTTAAATGGAGAGAGTCATGCAGATGACCTGTATGCCATGAAAAAATGAGTTGTTAAACAGGTGCTGGCAGACAGTGCTCTTCGAATACGAGATCCAGTTTTCTAACGTAATGCATTTTTAGTGCATATTGACCGGAATAATCTGTTTATAACTCATTGCTGAGGGTAGGCTGATGCAATACTTTTTCACTATCTTTTTACAATATCATGGCTCTGGGAAATACACATGGATTTCTAGCTTGAGACTTTGTTACTGCTGCGGGGATACCTTCAGTTTTTGTACTAAATTGTTTGCACAAGGATGACTTGCAGAAATCTTTTAGATAATAATCCATGCTCAGACAGCACACCTGAGTAATATTTGGATGACACTAATATCTCAGGCGCAGTAATTTTTTGTTTTTTTTTCACAGCATACACAATTGGTCTGGAAAGTTCCTGTAATAGGTAAATATAAAAGCATGTATGGGTTTACCCTTTTTTAAAAAAATCTCTATCAATTTCTTATCTTATCAATACACATTTTTCTTCATTTGAGAAGTCCTTGGAACACATTTGAGAACACTTACTTTACAAGAAAGCACTCTTTGCATCACAGGTTGCATGTATCTGATTCTTGGGGAGGGAATCTATCATGCCTTTGTACAGCTTGCCAATAGCTGTCTGCCTTTTGGACATTAAATCATTGATGACAAGTCAAAAACAAATGACAAAATATTATGAGCATAGTTTTGACACTCAGTTTCACAGTTATTATGATTCAACATGTCAAGTGCCTGTAAGTGGCAGAATAATCCCATTCACTTTTCCTATGCTTGTCCACGTTTCGCATGGATGAGCCTCTTCAACTTAAGTCGACATTCAGTTATTCTAACCACTCTCAAAATTTTACCTCATGAACAGAGTCATTCATGACAATCATAGTTTTACACCAAATCAAATGTTAGCAACAGTCTCCCACATTTGACGGGAAATTAGACACCTGCATGGTCAATCATTTTTCCAATGAGGACAAAAACGGCATGGAGTATCAACAACTAATCTCCATCACTTCTCCTGGTAAACTCTAAACTGCCAGAGAAAAAACCATTGTGCAGCAATATGTTCTGTATGCATTGCCTACAAACACTAAGAAATAGCGTTGGTTGATCTCTGCAAATCTAAGTTAGCACTTGAGAACAAAACGTGAAGCAATGAAACTACCTTGTATTCTCTATGTCAGACTTAGTTGTCATGAAACCTCATCCAGATTAATGCAAGGTAATTTGCAGATGTCACAGATTCTCATTAGCATGATTCACTTAAAATAAAAATGACATTGAGAAGGCTATACATAGCAGTTACTAGCAGAAGCATCTCAAATACATTCTGAATATGGAAATGTAACCCAATAGAGATCATATGCCATCTCACAAGCCATTTTGTATAAAATTTTCCAACATTACACCTTTTCAACCCTACAGTATACAACACAGAAGGGTTTTCCTGCTTACAGATTAACTTACATTCAACAGACGGATCATTTCAGTTGGTAAAGTATGCCAAAAGAAAATGAATGTAGCCAGTGGTTGGTGCCCCTAAGAACACACTCAATGTACTTCAGAAAATACTTTGGAAACCATGGAAAACTAAATCAAAATTGCTAATACAATGAAATCTCTTGATAATGTTCCTGTATATAATATTTTCCTCTGTGTTATGTCCAATTTTTCCCCGACTAAATGCCCTTATACACAATGCTAATTTTCCTCTGAATCATGTTTACTCTAGACAATGATTTCCTCCATGTAGCACTTGCAATTTTGGCACCCTAATCAATTACTTCCATTTTTACAACATTAAAGCCATTCATGTATTTCCCATTCTGTGGATTTGTCCAAGGTCCAAAAGACTATTCTCAGCACGAGTCAGCACCCGGGTCACACGAGACATGACTCACATCATGCTTGCCATATGTCTTATTGGTGTTATTTTATTGTTTTTATTTTGAGGAAACTATGAACATCTCTAGTGAAAACAATGGTGGATGCATTGCTGTCCGGTGAATTGGAGGAAAGTCTACGTTGGCAACATAACATCTTTGGAACAGGTTTCACTGAACAATGGACATCACGGAGAATTGGAAGATTTTCACTTAAGAAAAAGTTTCAATTATTAAGTAGAGGTCAATGCACTTATGAGTTGGGTGGAGCTAACTAAACAATTTGCACTGGCCTCGTCAACTCTTGAAATTCAAAGCGAATGTGAATGAAGCCTTCGATCTATGGTGAAATGGAGCAACTTTTAATAACCTTGTTTGAACAAGCACATGGTGCAAATATTCCCACAAGTGGAACCATTTTGAAGAAAAAGGTGCTACAAATAGCTTTGCAGTTTGCGGTAAAAATCTCAAGGCTTCCCATAGTTGGACTGACAAATTTCGAGCATGGCACATTGGTGTGTATAAAGCAGAATCTGGGGAGAATGAAGTATTGACCAGCACACTGTAGCTGAATGGATGCAGACTCACTCACTCACTCACTCACTCACTCACTCACTCTCTCCAAGCTACGTAACATTCTTAATGCCAACAAAACCAGCATATTCTTCAGTTTAATGCCAGATGATACTTTTCACAGTGAAAATTGCCTCGGCGATAACAAAGCAAGGTGTGCCTTATCGTTTTGTCATGCATGAATGCAGATGCCAGTGATAAACTAACGCTTTTGGTCACTAGGAAGACTAAAAAGCCAAGGTGCTTCAAACCCATTTCTACCTTACCATGCAAGTACACAAACAATGCTAAAGCATAGATGACTAGCAAAATATTTTTAAATGTTCTTAGCGAAATCGATGCCAAAATGGAGAGTATTGTAGGGAGATTTCCATTAGTGGATAGATGTGCAGCAAATCCCCCAATATTTCATTTCTGAGAAATGTATGAGGAGATACCAATAAGAAACCGAACAAATTTTTTGGTGGACAGAGCTTTTGTAGTGCCATGTTTTCTCACAAGGCTGCACAGAACAAACATTCCAAAGTCAGTAAGCTGAGTGCCATCTCTGCAGGTCAGGACTAGTTTCGGCAGAGTGTATAGCAATTACTGTTTTGTGCGATTGTCATTTTGACAGTGGCTAATTTTCCTGAACAGTCTGCAGCAGAGAGAAAGTGGAACGGAAATTCTTGAAACATTAAAAATGGCATACAAGGATGATGCTATGGAGAAACAAATGTTTAGAGTGGTTTTTCCATTTCAAGAATGCTGAAATCACCTGATGACAAACCTCATTCCAGTCGTTGTCCCGTGGCCCGTACAAATGAAAATGTTGACAAGTTCATGCAGTCACCAACCAAGATCGACAGCAGACCACTGAAGAAACTGTGGAGCTGTTAGGAGTCACTAAGTTCAGTGCACTGAATTGTGACAGAATATCTGGAAATGAAAAGGGGGTGGCTCCCAAATACGTGGCATGACTGCTGAACAAAAACATAGTCAAAATGGAAGCACATTGTGCTTTGATAGAAAAGCCCTGAAATAATCCAAGCTTTTTTCAAAAATTTTCACATGTGATAAAATGTGGCACTATGCTTACAATCCTGATTCAAGGCAACAATCAAGCCAGTAGAAGACTTCAAGTTCACCTCACCCCAAGAAAGCTCATCAGATGAAATCTAACATTACGACAATGCTGCTTTGTTTATTCGATGTGAGATGAATCGTCCATTCAAAGATTGTTCTGCAAGGTCAGTCAGTTAACCAGGATCCCTACTTGGATGTTTTGGAAAGATTGTGCAACAGTGTGTGATTTTTGGCTTTTGAGTGACAATGATCTTGCTCACACAGACCTGTCTGTATGACAACTCTTTATTAAAAATGGTACAACCCCTGTTCCTCAATGCCCATATTCATCTGACATTGCCCCATGTGAATTTATTTATTTATTTATTTATTTATTTATTTATTTATTGTTTCCTAGAATGAAGAGAAGACATGAAAGGAAAACATTTTGCTGATATTGCAAATACGAAGAAATAAAATACGGAGGCTGTCAAGCATCACAAATGATGAGTTTAAACAAGGTTTTGAAAAATGGAATAACAGATTCGACAGATTAAGCTTGTACATTACTGATGTTTAAGAACCTGTAATTGCTTGCATTTTTCTGCATTTATAAAGGTTAGAGAAGTGTGTCAGTGAAACAAGAGGGTACTTTGAATGGGATGGAAGGTTTGTGCTTATAATGTCAATAAATAAGTAAAAAAGTTTCTTTTGGGTACCCCTTGTAAACCTAGTTTTCTTGCCACCCAGTTGCACCAACCATCTGCAACCTGTGGACAAGACATGTGTCTGAGGTTATATACAGAACAAATCTGGTAAGGAATGCCTTTAATGCCACAGACTAAAAAAAGGCAGGAACCCAGTATAATTAACAGTTCAAGGTAAATCAAACTCTCAGTACCTGTTTCAAGAAAGAAAGATTCAAAACGATTCAAATGGCTCTGAGCACTATGCGACTTAACTTCTGAGGTCATCAGTCGCCTAGAACTTAGAACTAATTAAACCAAACTAACCTAAGGACATCACACACATCCATGCCCGAGGCAGGATACGAACCTGCGACCGTAGCGGTCGCTCGGTTCCAGACTGTAGCGCCTAGAACCACACGGCCACTCTGGCCGGCGAAAGAAAGACTCCACGAGATCAAGATGGTTGCTCCAGAGTAGTAAGTTTGATATGAAGTGCAAGAGTTCTGTGAATTAGTAGGCAATTATTCTGCCACTTTTGAGGAATTTGACCATAGACGAAAATGTGGCAACCACAGGAGCACTGAGTGTTGAGGAATTGACTGCCGAGAGAGAGAAACATAGAAAAATCGAAGTGATAGCCATAACCCAAGCCCATGCCCATGCCCTCATATCCCAAGGCAGCTGATGGATATGAAACATCCCAAAGGTTTATGTTGGCCCATATACTAGAGCACACAACAATAGCACAACTTTCTAATTTGGAGCAAGAAATGGTTCTGACAAGCCAAGAGAAATAAAAAGCAAACTTTTCTTGACAACTTCAAAAAATCCTAGGTGTGTGATGTTTTAATTATGTCAATGCATAGATTTTTGTGAAAATTTGAGTACAGTTTTACTGTAAAATTTCATCATTTAAGTACTTTTCACAGCTAATTCTTTTTAATTTGTACAATTTACTGCATTTTTCTGTGACCTCAGGAAAATTTCACTAGTGTTTTATAGTCATCAGATGGAAGTCTTCCCCTTTATAGTGTTTTCCACTGCACAGTGATTAGAATTTGTGGTCCCTTAACCCTCTGGAACACAAGTGTACAGCAAAATGGTCACAAATTTAGTTACTTCCCTAAAAAGATAGAGTAACTCACGGCAGAGAAAGCTGTCAGCTATGCTGAAGCTGATCTCTTTGGCATTTGGAGCCACTACAGTTATTCTGTAGGAACTGCTGATACGGCACCAGTTGTGTGTGAGACACGAGTGGCCAGACAGCCGCCAAACAGTTCCTAATCTTTCTGAAACTGGAGTGAGGAAGCTGTCCTGTAAGAACCATCAATTTATTTCTGTTTGTGTTCATGTTATTTCGAGTTTCTAATGCAAGTGGGGAGTGAATGGTATAACTAATATATACAAATGCATAGCTTTCTCAAGAATTTTAGTATCTATTCCTGTAGTCACTGTTCTGCAAGTCATATTTGTTCCATATACAGATCTAGCCAGTATGGTTGTATGGTGGTATGGTGAGGGGCAAATGATTGAAAATTATTACTCAATGAACCTAGTTTATCTTCAGCTTTGAAAGATTTCTGCTTCTATTTTAGGGATTGCAGACTTCTTACCAAAGAGGAGATACATCACCATTCACGTTAACTGTCTGAAGCTGAGGAGGAAGGGTACAAGAAGGGGAAGACAATGATGGGTCAGTTGAAGAAATGCCACTTGAAGGGTGACAACCCTGCTCAATTACGTTTTTATTTTGCAGAGCCAATGATGCATTATGCGTAAATGACTAAATACTTAACCCAAATTTCATAAAAAATAAGCGTTGAAAATATCATTAAGGTTTTCACTGGACTGAAAGGAGCTGCCACAGATGCCAAAACCTCTCTAGCTGTATTTCTACAAATCTTAACTCTCCTAACAGTTGGTGGAACTTGTGAAATACAAATATTTCTGTAACAAACATTCATCAAAACAGATCTCTGCAATGAGAGGAACAGAGGAAAGTTTACAGATGGGACAGGGAGTTCAGGTTAACAAATCGCAATGGAATTGTGGCACTTAACTGCACTCTGTTTATGATTGCCTCTAAGAAGTCAAATCATGCTAACATGAGGGAAATGTGCAAAATCAGTGAGACAGGATTGCTAATGCTCAGAGCAAATTTCAGTTTCAATAGAATTTTGCTTCCATTGCGATACTTTCATTTTGAAGCCATATCAGAGCAGTGAGGCATCACACTGAGAAATTGGCTCCTATTCATGACTTCCACACTCAACTCCTCAAAAACTGCCAAAATTGTTACTGTCTGGGTTCGCTCACAACTGTAGATGAAATGCTGTTTTACCCAATTTATGCCTCAAAAGCCCATCAACTATGACATCAAAATCTATTAGATTGTGGGAGAGAAACATTTCACACTCATACTATTGAAATATATTTCGGAAAACAGCCCGACGGCCCCCACATTTCGGTCATTTGAAGAAGCCCCTTGACATTGTGAAACAGTTGACTGAACCAATAAAAATGTCCCCGTAACCTGACCACGGACAATTGCAACAAAATATTTGCTGGAAAGTGGAATGACATTCCTAACCATGCTTAAAAAAAAGATATACCTGCAGAATTCGTAAATAATCGTTCTCTAAAGGTAGGATCAATTAATCAATTATATGTTTTCAGTGTAACACACCCTTTGTGACTTTCGTAATTAAGATGTCTACAGCCATAATTAACTTGGCACAAAACTGCTGAAACTGAGCTGGAATCAGCTAAGCCTCTAACACTACTTTATTATAATATTACAAAAGGGGGTGTGTACTCAAGAGAATCAGATACATTCCACATTGAGCAGAGCTAGGAAAAGAAGATGACCAAGTAAATCAATTTTTCTGGAATCTAGCCATACAAAATTTATAAAATAAATAATGTTAGAGAAAATAGTTACAGAACAAGACTATCTCAGTGAACTCCCTCAAATGTTGGTGGAACTGAACCTCAGAAACCGAGCAACAAACCAGAGGCTTCCAAAATGATGTACAAATTTTCCTTTCCAAGCACAAGAAACCTTCAGTCATTCCACCTAATGCCACCTCAGTTGTTCATAGAAGTTGGTACTTATGAGGATCCCATAAAAATTACAGAACAAGCCTTGCCTGTGACAAATGCTCACACAAAGTTTGCAAAACACACAGAAAACTATCAGTGACTTGCAGAAGATGCCGAGGAGATGATGAAACTCAAGACAGAGGAGAGAATGAGCACTGGAATATATTCTACACAATTATTTTGAGTTGTGTGTATTTTAAAAGAAAACAACCTTAGATTATGTTCGTGATTTACACAAAAAACCCTCAAGTTCAAGGTCAACAAGAAACTTTTCTCTAGTTACTAAATTATTGATTTTAAGTGTCTCAGTTCTCGTTTTCACATGTGCACATTCTTAATTTGTATGCTAAGCCAAATGTTGAATGCATTTTTCCTTTACTTCAAATCTGAAGGTAATATATTATTTTGGAGTTATATATATAGTATTTGTCTACATTAGTGTGTTCTTCAAACATTGTTATGCTTTCGTCCAACCAGATATTGTGCACCTAAGACCTATTTCGAATCAATCTTTATGTGCTATGGGTAGTAATTGAGTTTTGATGTTAACAGGACGGCAACCCAACATGTTTGGTGTGAGTATCTGCCATGACATCACTGTTGCCATCAGGACAAAAGGGCCTGCTGCACACTACTAGGTAAGTCCCCAATTTAATTGCTCATGAGTTCATTTCCATTAAGTGTGCTGCTTCGAAATTTAGAAGGTCAATAGCAGTATAATTATTGAAGTTGGGTTGTTTGGGGAAGACCAGACAGCGAGGTCATTGGTCTCATTGGATTAGGGAAGGACGGGGAAGGAAGTCGGCCGTGCCCTTTCAAAGTAACCATCCCGGCATTTGCCTGGAGCGATTTAGGGAAATCGTGGAAAACCTAAATCAGGATGGCCGGACGCGGGATTGAACCGTCGTCCTCCCGAATGCGAGTCCAGTGTGCTAACCACTGCGCCACCTCGCTCGGTCAATTAACTAAGTGTATGGAGTTCAATTTTGATTATTCATGAAATTTCTTCTCACATTTGAAGTGATTATTACATCTGAAGAATATATGTATAAGAGAGGAAATGCTAAATCGCAAATCACTAACTGAAGAAAAAATCCTAGTTTCAGTAGTGACAACAACCCTAGAACTTTCTATCCATTGTCTGATAGCTGCACAAACGAAAATTCACTCATCAGTATATCGGTGGGTTCTTTCATTTTGCTCCAGGAGGACACCAAGTGAGTACTTTGACATGTAAAATATTCGTTCACTTTATTATGACCCAGATAAGGTGAATTACTTAACTTCGACAACCCATTTCTACAGGAATTCCATGAGTATTTACAACTCTCTGAACATTAATGTATCACTTGGTACAGACAAAACAAGTCTCACTCAGTACAGTTGACAGTAACTTCCACATTGAGTTCTGCCTAATATATTGATTGCACACCTGCCCTACTAGAAAATGATACTGTCACCTTAGTCCATGATTGTGGACTGGGTTGAGTGGTACTGTGCTCAGCTGTTAGGAGAAGATCTGATATGGTGGTGTAGTCCAACCTTTCTTGGCATGCCCACACTGGTGTCACTTATTCGTTGATGCGGCCTGCAGCAACTAGTTCTTTTTTTCTCATCTCTGCATTGTAAGGTATTAACCTTGCTTTTGCACCTCACTCTGCAAATGACACTACACAAATCACATGTTTCATCCATACCTATCCCCAATAAGCTGGTTAGTGGATTTGAGGAAGACAAGTGCAGTGCTGAAATTTGAGGTATTCAATATGCTCCATGTGGGCCAGTCACATTACAAGATTTAAGGGACCGTTAATAGAAATAAAGAACCATTTTAATTTGTGTAAAGTTCAAGGAGTTACATATGTGACCCTCAGCAAAAAGGATACACCCTATTAAACAATACGAAAAATTATGCCTCCAGTGCCTAAAATACAGACTCAAAAAATGCACTTTTGGTTATGCAGAGTACCAGACGCAGTATTGATGGAAAATAGTGTTGCAACTGCACAAACATTAAACAACAATTTTGCTGTAACTTGTCTGTCATTTAATTTTTCCGGGCCATTTTAGTCCTACTCAAAAATTTACAGGTCACACACGCTCATTGGTATAATTTTCTCCATTGTCATGTGGCGTACTTAGCAAAGTCATACAATGCCAGGAAGCTGATCTAGACATGTTTTTCCATCAGCAAGGGCAACAATAACTAAGATTAGAATCTAAAATCATGCTGGTAATGAGGTCATTGGATATGGTGAACAAGTTTGGAATGGGTAGAAATTAGCTCTCTCCTTTTCAGGAACACCATCCCCACATTCACCTTAATTGACTTACAGAAGCTATGGGGGAATATAAAATTTGGATGGCTGGACAGGATTTTGAAAGAGCAAATATTCCGTCTTTGACAGCTTGCTGGCAGCAGGAAATGACACACAGCAAATGTGGCTTGACTCAATGTGTGGGTAAATTCCTAAGTTCAGGTAGTGCACATCTGATCTTTAATTGTGTACTTCCACTTGCTAGTGAAGAACAATGTACTTGCTCATAGAGAGCTCACCAGTTCACAAGTGGGGTACAATATAATGATGACAATTCTGAATTAGTGACAGGCGAGCTTGTGAGAAAGGTGGGTGTGTCCAACTACCCCACTGAGCTGACAGCAAACATTAATATTGTTGGCCACAGATCCAAAGCATATGAGCCAGTACTGACAAGCACGTGACTGAACAGTGCATCTGATGTAATTCCTGTAAGTTTACTGTCAAACACTAACATGATGACTGATACCTAGTGCTGCCACAGATGCAGTCATTTCATTTTCTTGGCAACCTAAAGCTGCAATAACTTCAACACTGTATATAGTATTCCACAGCCAAAAACACTGACTTAGAAAAAAATACAAATTGTTTTTAAAAACGGAGCATTTTCACTGGATGATAAATGACAATCCTTACTTAAGTAAAGATGACATTTTAACACTTACTTTGGAAATTGTTAACTTCTGCAGGAAAAGTGTCTATTATAATCAATATGTCACTCAAGTATGTCCCTCACACAGCAGTGAATTGTGTATGGAAAGTTTGATTAATGTACAAAAGTCACCCATTAATTTGACATAACTGTAATGGTTATGTAACTAATTTCATAGTAAATTAAAAAATCACAACAGGAAATTATAGTGTGTTGTACAGGATAGTAATTTTAACAATGTTGTTTAAAAAACAAGAACCAATGCTTATTTCATAGAATTAATTAGATTTTAAGTCTTGGATATGATTAATTTGAATATTCAATGAGGACTACTGAAGCTAAGGACGAATGGTCACCACCAGTGGAAAGATATGGAAATTCCTTTGGAAATGAATGGGCTCATGCTTCATTGTAATATCTTTTAAATTAATGGAAGCATTGGTAACTTATGATGTGAGAAACTTAATAAATGATTGCTGAAACAACAAGTGCAGACACTGCCATGTTTGATGTCTATGGATGCAGCATAGGAAGCAGCACACTGTGGTGCCAGTAGCTTTAATGTAGGTTACATGACAATTTTTATCTTCAGTTTTCTTCATTAGGGTAGAAAACATTTGAGATTTCCAGGGAGAGAGGGTGCTGGAGCACATAAGGACTGGGCAAGCAACGTGAACTGGGTTTTACTTCAAAGGAATTTGAGTGTTCAATGACTCAAAGTTTAATGGAAGTTATGAAGATAAGAGTAACCTATTGAATTACAGACCCGTATCACTGACCTCAGTTTGCAGTAGGATTTTGGAGCATATACTGTACTCTAATATTATGAATCACCTTGAAGCAACATGGATTCAGAATGTATCTTTTGTGCAACGCAGCTAGCTCTTTATTCCCACAAAGTAATGAGTGCTGTCAACAAGGGATCTCTGATCAGTTCCATATTCCTAGATTTCCAGAAGGAATTTGATACCATTCCTCACAAGCGACTTAATCAAATTGCGTGCATATGGAGTATCCTCTCAGTTGTGCAACTGGATTCGTGATTTCCTCTCAGAGAGGTCACAGTTCTTATTGGTAGATGGTAAATCAAGTAGAACAGAAGTGATATCTGGTGTTCCAAAAAGTAGTGTCATAGGCCATCTGCTCTTCCTGATTTACGTAAATGATCTAGGTGATAACCTGAGCAGCTCCCTTAGATTGTTTGCAGATGACACTATAATTTACTGTCTAGTAACATCAGACAGTAAATTCAAATTACAAAATGACCTAGAGAAAATTTCTGTATGGTGCGAAAAGTGGCAATTGGCACTAAACGAAGAAAAGTATGAGGTCATCCACATGGGTACTAAAGGAAATCCAATAAATTTTGGGTATACTATAAATCGCAGAAATGTAAGGGCTGTCAGTTCAACTAAATACTTAGGAATCACAATTGTGAGCAACTTAAACTGGAAAGACCACATAGATAATATTGTGGGGAAGGCAAAACAAAGACTGTGCTTTGTTGGCAGAACACTTGGAAGATGCGACAAACCCACTAAAGAGACAGCCTACATTACACTTCTCCGTCCTCTGCTAGAATATTGTTGGGCGGTGTGGGATCCTTACCAGGTAGGATTGACGGAGGACATTGAAAAAGTGCAAAGAAGGGCAGCTCATTTCGTGTTATCGCGCAATAGGGGTGAGAGTGTCACTGATATGATATGCGACTTGGGGTGGCAGTCACCGAAACAAAGGCGGTTTTCTTTGCGGCGAGATCTATTAATGAAATTTCAATCACCAACTTTCTCTTCTGAATGCGAAAATATTTTGTTGACACCCACTTACGTATGGAGAAATGACCATCATAATAATATAAGAGAAATAAGAGCTCACACGGAATGTGGAATGGTAGAAAAGTAGTATGAAAATGGTTCGATGAACCCTCTGCCATGCACTTAAGTGTGAATTGCAGAGTAACCATGTAGATGTAGATTCTGGTCAGCTGGAGTACTGCATGACTGTTCTTTACACAATTTGGTGCAGAAGAACAAATTTTAGACTTCGTAAAAACTCTGTTTGGTGGCACAGAACTCCAAATTATTTGTGTGGCATATCACATCAGACTTTAAAGAATTTTAGTCCACTGTAAACTCTGAACTACAATTAATAGTTTGTGACAGTCTTCAGTGTAGTTTATAGTACTTAAATCTGCAGAATCTATGTGAAAAATACTGCAGCCCATATCTGAAAGGTAACCTCACTCTTCCACAATCATATGTTGGACTGAATATTCACATGCCCATTCTGTGCAATAGTATAATACAGCATACCATCATCAGAGTTTACAGTAACACACAAAATCTGCCACTGTTTTCTGCCTTCATTTATTTCATCTCCCATTATGTAACTGCCAGTTTCTTGGAAGGCAGAGATTAAGACAAGGAACTTCTTTGGTCAACCCTTAACCCTTTTTTGCCTGACGGTACTTAAAAGTACCAGTAAGTTTTGACTAATTATTTTCTCGTGGTGCAGTTTCGTGATCTGAGAGCCTGTCGGTACGTAACAGTAACTCTGCTCTACTGTTTCATAGACGTTATTGTGCAATACATAGACCTCTCTGGCGGTCAGAGCTTGAAATTGTTTTTCGCGCGCTGCTGTGAAAACAGAAGATTGTATGTGCTTGTTTCCATGGTGTTGCCTGAATTTGTGCGCAATTTATTGAAACTCCCGTTGAGTTTTCCATCATACGTACTTACCTTCATTGTTTTTTATAATAGTTTGAAGCATTACGTTACAAGTGAATGAGATAAAGTGCAAAATATAAAGCGGACTTATTAGTACCGTCAGGTTGTGCGAACACTTTATTGTAGCAACAATGCGTTACCTCTCACTAGTTGTTCTGTCCACTTTTTCTCACACAAATCGGTAAATACATTTGCCTGTGGAACAATTAGAACAAACAGGAAAGGTTTGCCAGGGAATTTACCTAAAGAAAAATTTCTAAATCAAATCACAGAGAGTCATCTTTAGACCTAACAGTATTTCAACGGAAGGAAAATAAAGTAGTATATTTTGCGTCAAACTTCCATGGCATTGAACAGAGCGTAGTGACAAGAAAACAGAAAGATGGAACTAGTATGACTGTACCACGTCCAGTTATTGTATGTGATTACAATAAAAACATGGGTGGTGTGGATCATGCAGACAGATTACATTCAACTTATGGTCTTGACAAGCGATCAAAGAAATGGTGGCACCGTTTCTTCTGGGGAGCAATAGAAATTGCTTTTGTCAATCCTTACGTCATTTTCAGTTATCTACATGGGGCACTGCCACTGCTGGAATTCAGGTGTGCTGTGGCACTAGGGCTAATGAATGAACAGCAAGTGCCAAATCTCAAAAAGAGAAACTCTGGTAAAGATGAAATAACTCTCCCAAAGAGAGGGAAGGATAACTTTTCTGTTCCTAAGGATGTACGTCTTGGCAACCGAGGAAACCATTTTTTAGTGTTCAGTTGTAAAAGAGGATGATGCGAAATGTGTGCGAAAAATAAAATTCAGTCGAGACCACATTCACAATGTAGTACATGTAAAGTGTATTTGTGCTGCAATGAGAAAAAGAACTGTTTCCTACAATTTCATGAGGTATCACTAACACTAAATATGTGATATGTATATACTGTCAAAAATGTATAGCTAAGTTACTATGTATTGTGAAGTTGCTCTAGAATAAATTTATGCGAAATTTAAAAAAAAGATTCAGAAATATCATATTTCGGTTAATTAATTTTCTAATGTAAAAATATTTAATATTTATGTGGAATAAGGTACAAGTTATAAAAATTGGAGCATTTTTCTGCGGTTGTTGTAATTCTGTACATGGAGTCTGACGGTACTTCTAACAAGGGAACCTCCCCATCGCACCCCCCTCAGATTTAGTTATAAGTTGGCACAGTGGATAGGCCTTGAAAAACTGAACACAGATCAATTGAGAAAACAGGAAGAAGTTGTGTAGAACTGTGAAATAATAAGCAAAATATACAAACTGAGTAGTTCAAGGGAAGATAAGCAACAATGTCGACGACAGGGACGCAGGGGTGCCGTGGTCTCGTGGTAACTTGAGCAGCTGTGGAACGAAAGGTCCTAGGTTCAAATCTCCCATCAAGTGTAAATTTTAATTTTTTATTTTCAGTTTATGTGACAAACTCTTATGTTTTCATCACTTCTTTGGGAGTGATTATCACATCCACAAGAAAACCTAAATCGGGCAAGGTAGAAGAATCTTTTTAGCCATTCGCCAAGTGTACAAGTTAGGTGGGTCAACAACATATTCCTGTCATGTGACGCACATGCCGTCACCGGGTATAGAATATATCAGATGTGTTTTCCTGTGGAGGAATCGGTTGACCTATGACCTTACGATCAAATGTTTTCTGTTCCCATTGGAGAGGCACGTCCTTTCGTCTACTAATCGCACGGTTTTGCAGTGCGGTCGCAAAACACAGACACTAAACTTATTAAAGTGAACAGAGATGTCAATGAACGAACGGACATATAATAACTATGCAAAAATAAAGAAAGTAAAATTTTCAGTCGAGGGAAGACTTTATCCAAGGATCTCTTGTTCAGCACCTGCTCATGCTACCACGTGACCACGGCGCTTCTAAGCACACTTTGTCCATGATGTTGCTTATGTGGCCCATGGACTACTCAGTTTGTATATTTTGCTTATTTTTTCACAGTTCCACACAACTACTTCCTGTTTTCTCAATTGATCTGTGTTCAGTTTATCAAGGACTATCCACTGTGCCAACTTATAACTAAATCTGAGGAGGGGTGCGATGGGGAGGTTCCCTTGTAAGTACCAGGAGAGAAAAAAGTTGTGAAAAATAAAATTTTACAAAAAATCCTACCGTCATTTGACGCCACAATAGCATAAATTCTGCAAAGAAAATGTGAAAAAGTAAATTTTTTCTTATGTCAGGAAAGAAAGGGTTAAGCCACTGGTGCAGTTACATGTACTGTCCATCTTAATTTTCTATTGCTGTACTAATTACAACTTACACTTCAGCTTATTTCTTTATCATTGATCTAACATGTATCTCCAGTGCTTCTTACATAAGCCTCAATTTCTGAATGATTTTTGCACTGAAAGTCCATATCTTAGCACCAGAAGTTTAAATTGTTAATACACACAGTTTACAAACTTTCAGATGCACTGGAAGCTTACTTCTGTAAACTATTTAGTTTACCCGAAGTATGTAATGGCATGTAATTTCTTGATGCAAAAAGTCATAAATGGTGATAATTCGTTCTCCTGACAACAGTTACTAAAATGTAAGCTCTGATTCACCATTATCAGCAAATTATAGCACCATTCCATTATCAGCAAATTGTAGCACCATTCCATTATCAGCAAATTGTAGCACCATTCCCCATTCTCAGAATGCAGGAAGGTGTATCTAAAGAAACTGAGAAACTTATAACAGATACAACAAACAGAAACAATGAGGACATACATGATTGAGCAGATCATCTACACCAAAGAAAGAGCTCAAAATAGACTAATGTATTGTCAATGGAAGGAAGGAAGGAAGGAAGGGCAGGGAGTCTAGTATCTTGATGAGTTCATTAGAAATTGAGCAGAAGGATGGGGATGGAAATCATCCGTTATCTTTTCAAATCACAGCCAATTTAGCATTTAAAACACCCTTCACATAACAAATATCAATGATCACAGTCCTACAGAGAGAACGTTTCACAAATACGTCATCTTGCATGAACAAAGTACAGAATAAATGCACAACATGGGAGCAGTATCATCCTTATCTGAATAATTGAGAATATAGGAGAGAAATGTAAGAGGGGCATGGCAGTGAAAAGACATTATTATGGGTAATTTTTTCTTCTTCCAAAACTGGGCAAAGAACCAGCAACACAGAGAAAAGGAAACATCTGCTGTTTTGCTATTTTATATCTGTAGAAATTTAAAAGGTTAGAAAATCGAACTGTCAAACCTGTGTATAATACTTTATTGTGCTTCAGGATGACATCAAAAACACATCATGCTGTCCAATCATCTCTGAATCATTACTTTACAATTATTTGGTTATCCCTGTGTCATTTTCATGCATTCACTTCTTGAAATTATAATAGAAAGTAAAACTGCAAATTGCACAAACTAGCAGTACACATTCTGCTGTTCCATTAAGCATCTGTCTTTACTTCTACTTTCACTTCGCAACCATATGAACTGCAAAATTCCTTCCACATGTTCATCACCTTCGCAAAGTTACTAATGCATAATACCACCATACGATGTCTTCGCTGTCAAAATTGAACAAAATGTCTCTTCAGCATACATAGCTTGCACTGAGGAAGACGTTTCACACATTCCCAGTGTATTTGGTTAAAGGCAGCTGCAAGCTGAAAAAAAAAAGTTACATTCACAGATCCTATCAAAAATGTTACAATGATGTACATATAAGGGCAAGAGTGTTGACTAAATATTCAAAAATTTTATTACCAGTCTCAAAGAAGCACTAAAGCAAACTCTGCATGTACACAATCACTGAAGTGGAGGATCATCATCATCATCGTCATCTTGACCAATGTGAACCTGATAACGTCGTATCCGAAACTGCTGCAGGCGCTGCAGCCACTTATATCGATGAGCAACATACATCAAACCTGAGACCACTAGCACTGACAATGGTATCAGTACACCAGCAGTTATTGTAGATGCTGAAAAAAATCAATTACCAAAAATGAATTTACTACTTTATTAGAACTCCAAGCATTTCACATTCCTTGAAAAAGTTACAGTAATACATTATTAATACATCCATTACATTTCTGGGTAAAGCTGCATAAACCTTATTTTTTCCAAGCTTCCTTGCAGATAAAAACTGTGTGCCGGAGCGAGACTAACTTGGGACCTTTGCCTTTTGCGAGCAAGTGCTCTTAGTAGTAGAGCACTTGCCCGCGAAAGGCGAAGGTCCCAAGTTAAAGTCTCGCTCCAGCACACAGTTTTTATCTGCAAGGAAGTTTCATATCAGTGCACACTCCGCTGCAGAGTGAAAATCTCATTCCTTATTTTTTCCTTTTGCAATATTTCAGTCATGTATCTAATGGACACCTACAAAATGAGCCATTGAAGTTACAGTGCTGTCAGCTGACTCTGAAGGTGGTCAAAACACTAGTAGAAAAAGAAGAGTGTATATGGATGCACTCCTGAAATTTAATGAATGGATCATCACAACATGAAAATATCAAGATGCATATCTAAACTGGCATACAACAGTTTTTTTAGGGCACTACTAAGGTCATTAGCACCCTGTCACAAATGTTAGTGCACTAAGAGCGTAGAAAAATGCAAGGGGGCAACATCAGAAAGTACTGACAAAGACACAGATAAACAAAATAAAAGAGTTAGATCTTTTTGGACAAGTCCGTCAGTGTAATAAAACTAAGGACACTAGCAGCTGCTCGAGTGTTATCACCTAAAAGTTCCTGTAAGGTACACGGCAGACACAGGACAACACGAGAGTGACGGGGACAGGACAATAAAACATGGCGCACCGTCAATGGATGACCACAGGGGCACTGCGGGGCGGGGTCACCAGACAACAGGTAGTGGTGGGTAAATCGGCAATGCCCAATCTGCAACCTGGCCAAAATGACCTCTCGGTGGGAAGGGCGTGAGGAGGTCGTCCAAGACGTCAGGATCGGTTTGATGGCCCTAAGCTTATTTTCATGCAGAGAGGACCAAGCCTCATGCCACAATGAGGAAATGCGCCGACAAAGAACCCCACTAACATCAGTTGATGGGACACAAAAGGAAGCTGTCTGAGGCAGGAGGACAGCAGCCTTGGCCGCAGCATCAACAGCTTCGTTCCCAGGCACACCAACGTGTGTGTGTCCATTCCTGGTTTGGGTATGGGAACAACAATTGCCTCATGCCAGCGTATGGGAACATGACCTTCAGTCCAGATGCGATAATAGGCACGAAGAAGAAAGCCTTTACCTGCAGGAGAAAGGTTCTTCAGCATCTAAATATGGATACCATTGGGCCCCGGAGCAGAGGATCGGGACCGGGCGAGTGCATTTTCGAGTTCCCGCACTTTCATGATTCAAAGACTTGAAAGAAGGGGGCCGTGCCCCTTCTGCTTGTTTTCTGGGGAGGAAGGCAGGGTGGTAATGGGCAGAGCTTGAAACCTCCATGAAAAAGTAGCTGAAGGCATTTGAGACATCCTCAGGATCCACAAGGACTTCATTCGCTACAGTCAGGCCAGAAATCAGAGAGTGGACCTTGGTGCCAGATGGCCAGCACAGGCCACCCCCAGACAACCGAAGGAGTGAAACTGTTGAATGAGCTGGTGAAAGCCATCCAGCAAGTCTTTTTGCTTTCTTTGAGAACACGATGACATTGTGCACAGAGTCGTTTGTAACTGGTACAGTTCGCCATTGCAGGGTGGCGTTTGAAGGTGCGTAAAGCACGTCGCCAAGCACGAATAGCGTCACTGCATGCTGTAGTCCACCAGGGGACTGGGAGTCTACATGGAGAAGAGGAAGTACAAGGCATAGAATATTCAGCAGCAGTGAGAATAACGTCTGTGAGGTATGCGACGGACTATAGCAGCTGGAGGAGTTTTGATCATGGAAGGTCGCCATGGAGGTAAAAAGCCCCCCGGCTTTGGAGATGTTCCAGCTAGTCGAACGTGGAGAAGGGGTGTGATGCAGGAGATAGATTATGCAGGGGAAATGGTCACTCTAGTGTGTCAGACAGAGCATACCACTCGAACCGACGTGCAAGTTGGATAGTAGATATTGAGAGGTCCAAGTGGGAATAGGTATGCATTGCATCTGAAAGGAAGGTAGGTGTACCGGTATTTAAGCAGACTAGATTGAGGTGGTTAAAGAGGTCTGCCAAGAGGGAGCCTCTCGGGAAGGATGCTGGAGAGCCCCAGAGTGGATGGTGGGCATTAAAGTCTCCAATCAACAAAAATGGTGTAGGAAGCTGAGCAATCAGTCTTATGTCTGCCCTAGTAAAGGCAGACGATGGAGTGTAAACAGTACAAATGGAAAATGTGAAAGTGAGAAGAGTAATTCGGACGGCAACTGCCTGCAGATCTGTGTGCAATGTGAGCGGATCGTAGTAGACATCACCCCAAACCAGCAACAGCATGGTCGCCCATACAATTGATGCAATGAGGGGACGGAGGTGGACAGTCACCCTCATGTGCATCGTGCATCGCTGCCACAGGTAACTCATTTAGCCGCACCTGAACAAGACTGCTGACATTGGTAACACCTTGTAGGGCTGGGTACATACGGCTGAACAGAAATGACCCCATAACCCGCTTTAATTCGTGAAGGCAATTGCACATTGTCAAATGTCAGGAATATGGTTCAGGATGGTATGAGGTCCTTGTCGACCCTTTCCACGACCCTATGGATGGCAGTCACTCCCTGATCAGCGAGGAAAGACAGAATCTCCTAATCAGTTAGTCCGTCGAGTGACCTGGTATACACCACGCCACGCCACACGACGAAGTCAAGGTGCAGTGGGCCTCCACCCGTACAGGAAGTGTGTGTAAGAGATTGGCTCGAAGTAATTTTTCGGCCCGGAAGGCGCTCTGTCTTCAACAGCAAGGTACCATTGTGCAACCGAGTACAAGATTTCACTGCTCCTGCAATCGCATCTACACCCTTCTGAATGACTTAAGGGTTGACTGTTGAGAAATTGTGACCATCAGATCTTGTGACAACAAGAAACTTCGGTGCTAGTTGTAGAATTTTTGGAACAGGAGTTTCATCTAGCTTTCTTTTTTGGACGGAAGACAGGGAAGAAGAAGAGAAATCCATTGTGGATGAATCCCCCATGACTGCCAGTGTCTCCGATGGTGCGCTCCTTCCTTATGGCCCCCCCCCCCCCAGAAGGCACTCCTGCCTTAGGTGAGTGTCCACACCTCAGGTCACACTTCCTGAGGAACGGACGGAGGGACCAATCGGCACATTCAGAAGGTGACAGCTCAGGCCATCACCCCTCCCTGGGCCTGGCCTTTAACAGGGTGTACGTGCGTGCGTGCCTTACTTGTCTAACCAGGGCGGGGAATTACGCGTAACCCCACTACCAGCTACGCGTGAAAACGTGTGAATCAGCCTTCAGACACACACAGGGAGGAAAGAAGAGAGGAAAGAGAGAGAGGGATAGAGGGATAGAAGAAAGAATCTCAAACGCCAAAGTGAAGAATGAGACACTGAAAAGAAGACAAGGAGAATAGGGCAAGGAGAATGAGGCAGAGATAGAAGTAAGGGCATGAAAGCAAGGAGAAGAGTGAACATAGGGAAAGACCAATAGAGGAAGAAAGCGTGAGGATGGAGAAAAACAAAGGAAACAGGATCCTGGAGTTTTCAAACGTCCGTCTCCGGACAAAGGCTCAATACATTACTCCCAAGAAGAGGGAGTGTGAAGGGGAGGTAAGGGGGGGGGGGGGAAGGATTGGGGATGATGAGGGATGGGGAAAAGGGGGGGGGTTGTAGGGCAGCCCGGAAAGGAAGGAGAACTGCACTAGCTCAGGGCCCCGTGCTCGCCACACACTTATCCACAAAAAAGTTGTGGACCCCCTGGAGGGGGAGGGGAGGGGGCATACAACAGTCACAGTCACTCTGTTCAGTGTTACTACTAAAATAATCAACATTTAATTGAACGAACTGTTGGCTAGATGAGTAAAGGGACCAAACTACTAAGGCATCAGTCCGTTTTTCCTCGAATAGACAGGTCTACAACTGTAGATCAGAGAGCCTGCCACAAAAAACTCGGGTGAAGATAAACCCAAGGCCTATGAAAGGTCAATGAAGGCAAGGTAAAGGACAAAAAGAAGAAGGGCAAACAGAGGAAAAAAAGGCAGGCAAAGTGTCCTATCTATGGAGCAGCCGGAAGCCCCCAAAAGTGGAGTGCAATGAGGGGACATACGTCCCCCAATACCCACCTGAGGTACTCCATTCAGAAAGTGCCTACGAAAGACAAGCAACACAGACAGAGAGAGAAAATGATAAAGTCTAACAGACTACGTGAAAGGGAGGAAGAAGGGTGAAAGAGCAGGTAGGGTGAGGATCAGGTAGAACCACCAAGCCCAGACAACCACAGCCCAGTGTGAGCAGAGAAGCCAACAGTGTGTTCTGCCAACCCCTCAATGGGCCAATAAGGTTAAGTGTTTTTTTTTAGGGTGCAAAACTGCTATGATCATTAGCGCCTGGATAATAAGGTTAAGTGGCCCTCCCTTGAAGAGTGATAACAGCTCCCTTTAAGAATAAAATGTAAAACAATCATCTGCTGAGGCATCGTCTCCTAATACCAAGGGTATCCAGTCAGCGTGATTAAAGAGTCCGTCACAGGACAGCTAAGTTGGGGGAGTCCAGAAAAATGCACTCCACCATCCAGTGGGAACCACAATGACAATGGGGTGGGTCCTTGTGATGGAGATGACCACAAGTCAGTCCAGTGTGGTCCATGCAGAGTTCTTGAGAGCTGCCTGCATGGAGCACCTCCACAGATTTTTAGTCTCCTTTATCACCCACAGACTCTTTGGTGAAGTTAGAGTGAGCCATTCCGTATTTCAGAGTCCTAAAACTTGATGGCATAATACCATTCTGGGGTCTGTTTCCAGAATACTGAGCTCAAGTATCAGTTTACTGGTAGCCAGTTTGGCCGTATTATCAGCGAGTTCATTGCCCATGATCCCAACATGGCCCAGAGTCCTGACGAAGGTCACTGAGCATCCACATTGAGATGATAAAAGGATGGTGAAGGTAAAATGGCTGAGAGCTTCCAAACTGCTCAAGGAGTGTCTGCATATGAGGAAGGACCCGCTGGTGCACAAATGGATATACTCAAGAGCACAAGAGATGCCCACCAACTCCACAGCGGGGAAAAAAATACAGCCTTCCAGAAAGGAGTGCAGTTCAGTATCTTTCAGTACCTACCATGTGAGTATAAGGAACGCCCACGTGACTAGCAACCATCGAGCCATCAGTATAGAATACATCTAAACCCCAAGTTGCACCAAGGACACAGACAAATTGGTGGCGGAGGACCTCTTGAGGGACGAAGTCTTTTGGACTGTGTGATACGTCAAGACAAAGCTGTAGCTGAGGGACGGACCATGGAGACCCCACTCATGTAACGTAGCAAACATATGGTGTCATAAGCCATTTGCAGTCTAAGAAGATATCTGTACGGTGCTGACACCGGGCAAAAGCTGTTCAGCTGGCAGACTCCAGGTAAACCAGATTATAAGCAGTGGACCAGCGTTGGTGAAACCACCCTGTGACAGATCCAGAAGACCCAGAGAATCAAGGAGCCAGCACAGCTGCTGGCTAAACATACATTCAAGTAACTCACAGGGAACATTGGTGAGACTAACTGGGCAATAGATATCCCTCTCTAAAGGATGCTTGCCCAGTTTCAGTACTGGAACAATGATGAATTCTTGTCATTGCAATGGAAACTTGCCCTCTCTCCAGATGTGGAGAAAGATGGCAAGGATGACACTGACAATCCATCGGTACATGCTTGATCGTTCAATTGTGGGTGTGGTCCGGCCCTGCAGCTGTATCAGGACAGTGGGCTAGGATACTGATGAATTCCTACTCACTGAATGGAACATTATATGGGTCCAAGAGGCATGTAGTAAAAGATAATTGCTTCCACTCCACCCAATGTTTTAGAACATAAAAACAAGATTAATTCTCAGATGAAGGGGGCTTGAGCGAAATGGAAACCAAAATGTTTGAAGACAGCGTGTGGGTCAGTGTAGACAGTGCCATTCAAGGTAATACCAGGTAGACCTGAAAGTGTTGGATATCCACAGAGATGCCTGATCTTTGCCCAAACCTGGGAAGGAGAGGTCTATGGTCCAATGGTTGAAGCACATTATTTTCGGCATTCTCGCTTCCATTGTTTTGTTAGGTGGTGGAACTAGGCACAGAGCCACTTAAAGGTATTGAGGTGCTCCATTGATGGGTGCCGCTTATGGTGTTGGAGAGCCCATCTACAATCTATAGTGGCCTCTGACTTCTGATGTCCACCAAGGTACTGTCTACTGTCACGGCAAGCCCGAGGAACAAGGAATCACTAAACCAGCTGCCGAAATAATGGCCGTATTTGTATTCTGGACTGCCTTGCCGATATCTCCATACAGTGGGGGGCCAATAGTGACATCAGAGGTGGAAGCGCATCAGTCAACACAATTGAGAGCCTATCTGGGTAGGTTTCCAGGAGAGAGTTGCTGAAGGATGGACAGGAAGATCGGGAATCGATCACTACAACACAGATCATCTTGTACTCTCCAGTGTATGGATGGGAGAAAACAAGTACTGCAGATGGAGAGGTCAATGGCCTAGAATGTACCGTGGGGGCACCAGTATTCAACAGGTAAGTTTTTGAAGTCTACCATGACCAGTGATCATTGTTCCACCACACAATGGGTTATGGGCATTGAAATAACCCATGATTAGGAAAGGTGGGGAGTTGGGAAACCATTGCAAACACTATGTTCTGAGACACTTCACCATTGGGAGTGATGTAAACATTGCACATTGTAATATCCTGAAATGCCCTTACCTGAACAGCCACTGCCTCCAAAGGTGTATTAAAAGGCATAAGCTCGCTATATAGTGTACAGAGCATACACACGAACTCCACCTGACACAGTCATAGGTAGCACGATTCTTACAATATCATTGGTATTCAAGAAAGCCTGGGGTCCATGCTGCTGGAAACCAATTCTCCTGAAGAGCAATGCACAAGGCAGGTGAAGTGCTTAAAATGTGTCTTAGCCAGGTGGTGCAAAAAACCGCTGCAATTCCACTGGAGAATAATGTTGTCGATGTACTGTGAGGCCATGAACGGACGAAGGAAGTGTGTTATGTCCTACAGTCACCTGCTGACAATGGTTGAGGGGTTACGGCATCAACACAAATAGGCCCCGGGTTCTGTTGTGTGGTGCGACCCAGGGCCTCAGACGACCGGCATCTCTGCCTCAGCCACAGGAGTGGAACAAGAGAGATCTGGTGGCATGGGGGGGCCTCTGGAATATCTTTCTCCTTGGATGACTTTCTTGTCTTTCCTCTCCTAACAGCATTTCAATGACCGAGAGCTTCTCTGAATATATTTCAGGTACAGACGATGATCGTGAAGCCTTGCAGACAACCTTTGGCTCCTTCAGCCAGTGGCTGTGTGTCCAGTTGCAGACCACCAGAAACTCTGGAAGGAAGTGTTCTGAGGGACTCTTTCCTGGCATGAGAAGCCAGAGGAATGTGATTCATCTATGGCTGGGAGGTGGGGACCAATGTCCCTAGTGGGTGGGAAGGCATCTAATTCTAAGTAGGTGTGGAGGAAGCAGTAGGGGAGCCCCCAAACATCAGGGGGGCTAACATAGTTAAGCAGTCCCGAGGGCCCACTGGAGGTGGTGTAGCAGTTTGAGTACTGTCACCAAAGGTGGCATCATCATCACAGCTGTAGCATATGACTGTATTACATGCTGGGTGTAACCACATGTACTTCTTTTTGGCCTTTTGTAAGTACATTTGTCCAGTCTTGTATTCTTGTATTTTCTTCTCTCTGGAAACTGGTGCAAGCAGGTGAGCACTCCACAGCTGACAGATGAAGCAAGGGGCACAAAGAGTGTTTGCATGCAGCACTCATCCACAACTTCTACAGATGGGGCTAGAATTGCATCACAAAGATATGTGCCCGAATTTCAAACATTTGAAGCACCACATGGAGGAGGGGGTGTACAGTTTCACATCACATCAGTACATCACCACCTTCACCTCTCCAGGGAATGAACTGCCCTCAAAAGCCAAGATGAATCCATCTGTGGTGACCCTATTTTCTTTTGACCCCTACTTACATGACAAAGTGTATGCCCCATCACTCCAAGTTGGTGCGTAGCTCATCATCAAATTGCAAGAGCAGTTCTTGGTGGAAAATGATGCCCTGAAGCATATTTAGATTATTATGGGGGTGTGACAGTCACTGGTATGTCACCCAGCTTGTTATAAGCAAGTAGCACCTGTGACTGGGCAGGGGATGCTGTTTTAATCAAAACTGACCCACTTTTCATTGTACAGGTGCCTGCCACTTCCTCAAACTGGTCTTCAAAGTTCTCCATGAAGATTACGGGCTTTGTGCCCAAAAAGGAATACCCATCGGTCCTTCTGCAAACCAAATAGTAGAGGGGGGGAGGGGAGTATTTTTCTGCTTGCTGCTATGCCCTATGTTTCTCCCATGGCATAGCCAGGGAAGCTAACATTTTAGGGCTGCATTTTTCTTCATTGAAAGAGGACTTTCTTTCCACACAGACTGCTGGAGTCATATGGCCACCCGCAGGAGGTAACTTCATCCACTTCATTTGCTGATCATCTACCATGGTGCCATCCCCTCTGAACAGGGCTCTCCCCATGGGTACCACCCAGAATCAGCAGCTACCTGGCCAGTAATTCACATTTGGATTCCCTGTGCACTATCACACACACGCACAACCAGATGGCTACCATGCCATTAAAAGAAATCATACAAAGATGGAAAGGTACAAAAATGGAGCATCCACTGCATTGGGTGACCTTCCCTGCACGATCCACACTTCTGAAGGATTTCGTCATTGGTCCCCCGTTCCCAGTTGAACAATTACCCAAGGGAAAGAAGAAAACCAAGAAGACGTATGGCACGATAACAGGAGAAAGGAAGAACCAGAAGAACAGAAGGACAACACACACTACAATGGACAAAACAGGACACCAAAACCACAGAGAGATGCAAGAAACAGGGAGAAGAGATTAAAAGCAAGAAAGCAGATGACAATGGCTGGCTAACCATGAGAATAAAAAAAGGAGAAGCCAGCCACTCTGCAACACATTAAAAATTCCACCCTCAAAGCCCTAGGGTAGAGGACACAGAGGGACAAAGGACATGCGCTAAACCTCAGATCAAATGATAAAAGCCACGCACACGAATAAAACGTAAAATTAAAGCTGCTGTTGAGGCACTGTCCCCCAACACCGAAGGTAGGGTGCTGGGAAAGTTAAAAGTCCGCTGCAGAGCGGCTAAAAATGGGCAGTCCAGCAACAGGTGGAAGACTGTCATTTAGGAGCCACAGCGACACTGAAGTGGGTCCTCTTGATGGAGGAGGTAACCATGTGTGGACCACGTATGGCCAATGCGGAGCCAACAAAGGACAAATGATTCCCTACGAGAAGCCCACAGGGCAGACTTCCTCATATTCATAGTCTCCTTAGTGACACGCAGTTTGTTGTGCATACTGTCATGCCACTCCGTCTCCCAAAGCTGAAAAACCTTGCGGTGTAAGACATAAAGCAGATCAGTTTCAGAGATGCCCATTTCCAGGAGCTGTTTCCATGTAGCCTGTTTGGCCAGCCTGTCAGCAAGTTCATTGCCTGGGATTCTGACGTGTCCTGGGGTCCACACAAACACCACTGAACGACTGTACCATTCCAGAGCAGAGTGACTTCTGGATGTTTGCTACAGAAGGATGGTGAGGATAGCAATGGTTGATAGCTTTTAATCTGCTCAGGGAGTCAGAACAGAAAGAAATGACTCACCAGAACAGGAATGGATGTACTGAAGTGCACGAGATATGGCCACAAGCTCTGCAATGAATTCACATCAGCTGGCAGGCAAGGGATGCTGTTCAATATGGCCTCTGTGCACATAGACAAAGTCAACATTACCATCAGCCATCGAGCTGTCGGTGTGAACAACTTCAGAGCCCCGGAACACGTCAAGAATCTAGAGTAAGTGATAGCAGAGAGCAGTGGGGCTAACAGAGTCCTTAGGGCCATGCAAAAGGTCCAGAAGAATCTGCAACCTAGGGGTACACCATGGAGGTGTATGCGAATGGACCTCGAGGAGATTTAACAGGAAGGACTCCAGTTCAGACAGAAGTGACCGGATGCGAACTGCAATGCTAAGCCCTGACATGGGCCACCCAATGCGGGAGATGAACTGCTGCGACTGGGAAAAGGAGACGATAATTCGGATGCACAGGAGAACTACGAAAGTGTGCAATGTAACTGACGAGCAGTTGTGCACACCCAACCTTCACTGGAGCAACTCCAGCCTCCACCAGGACACTGGTCACTGGACTCATTCTAAAAGAACCTGTCACTAGGCAAATGCCACAGTGGTGCACTGGGTTGAGTAAACACAATGCTGCTGAACTGTAAACCACACTCCCATAGTCAAGGCAGGATTGAACAAGGGCTCTGTAGAGCTGCAGCAGCATAGAACAATCTGCACCCCAGTTGGAGTTGTTCAGGCTGCAGACAGCACTGAGGTGATGCCAGCACTTCTGCTTAAGCTGACGAAGGTGAGGTAGCCAAGTCAATCAGGTGTTGGAAACAAGTCCTAAGAGTCAATATGTCTCCCCTACAATGAGTAAAGTTCTGGTTCTGATAAATGGTGCGATGCGGACAAATGCACGACACACTAGTTCGCGGCTGAAAACTGGGAGCCATTGCCTAGAGCCCATGACTGCGCCTTGTGAATGGCTCCCTGTAGGTGCCACTCAGCAACACCAGTACTGGAAGAGCAACACGTAATGCAGAAGTCATCCGCATACAGGGAGGGGAGACCAACTGCCCTACAGCTGCTGCTAGGCCGTTAATGGCCACTAAAAAAGAGATACACTCAATACGGAGCCCTGTGGAATGCCATTCTCCTGAATACGGGGAGAACTATGGAAGGCACCAACTTGGGCACGCAAAGTACGGAGTGACAGGAAGTTTTGGATAAAAATTGGAAGCGGGCCCCAGAGACCCCACTCTTACAATGTGGCATGGATATGATGTCGCCAGGTCATGTCATATGCTTTACGTAAGTCAAAAAACACAGCAACCAGATGTTGGCATCTGGGAAAAGCTGTTTGGATGGCAGGCTTGAGTGACAAGATTATCAGTTGTAGAAAGACCCTGGCGGAAGCCACCCTGACATGGAGCCAGTAGGCCAGGACCCAACCCAACCACCAACACACCATATATTCCAGCAGCTTACAGAGAACATTTGTGAGGCTGATGGGCCAATAGCTATCCACATCTAGCAGAAATTTACCAGGTTTTAGGACCAGAACGATTGTGCTCCCCTGCCATTGTACCAGATCTGGTTGAAAATGACAAGGAGGTTTCACTTTTTGTCAGACGAGAGATGTTTAATCATCTGACTGTGGATCCGATACGGATCAGGAGCTGTGTCGGGGCAATGTGGAAGGGTGCTGAGGAGCTCTCACTCTGTAAAGGGGGCATTATAGGATTCACTGTGGCATGTAGTGAACAAGAGGATTTCCCTTTCCATCTGCCATTTGAGGGTGCGATAGGCTGCGTGGTAGTTCACCGACGCAGAGGCTCGAGCACAGTGCTCAGCAAAGTGCTTGGCAATCGCGTGTGCATCAGTAGAGAGCACGCCATTTATGTTAATGCCAGGGACACCTGTTTGAGTCTGGTACCCAGAAGACATCTGATCTTCATCCAGACTTGGGAAGGTGACGTATGGCACCCAATGGTTGACACATACCTATCCCAACATTCCTGTTTTCATCATTTTATAAGCAGGTGAACACGGGCACGGAGCCACTTAACGGCTATTAGGTGCTCCAGGAAAGGGTGCCACTTATGGCGCTGTAGAGCTCGACGACACTCCTTAATTGCTTCAGCGACTTCCGGCAACCACCAAGTGACTGCCTTTCACCGTGGGCCCCTAGAGAACAAGGGATCGTGTTTTCTGCTGCAGAAACGATAGTTGTAGTCACCTGCTCAACCATCACATCGATGTTACCATGTGGAGGAGATTCAACAGTGACAGCAGAGGTGAAAGTTACTCAATCCACCTTGTTTAAAGCCCATCTGGGCAGGCGTCAGGCTTATGCCAAGGCAGTGACAGGAAGATGGGGAAATGGTCACTACCACACAGGTCATGTGCTCTCCAGTGGATAGATGGGATTGCAAACAGAGATAAATGGCTGAGTACATGTCACGTGCCACACTGAAATGTGTGGGGGCATCTGTATTTAAGAGGCAGAGGTTGAGTTGTGACAGTAAATTTTCAATGTGTGTGCCTTGGCCACTAAGCACGGTGCCACCCCACAAGGGATCATGCGTGTTAAAATCTCCGAACAGTCTGAAAGGTTTAGTGAGTTGATCAATCAGCACAGCCAATGCGTTCAGGGGTACTGCACCATCTGTAGGAAGATATATGTTGCAGACAATTATTTCCTGCATAATCCTTATCCTGATAGCCACAGCTTCAAGAGGGGTTTGAAGGAGGCACAGGTTCACTGTTTACTGAGTCCAGGACATAGACACAAACTCCACCTGACACCATTATAGTCTCTATGGTTCTTGTAATATCCCTTATAGCCGTGGAGGGCAGGGTTCCGCATTGCTGGGAACCAGGTTTCCTGGAGGGCAATGCAGAAAGCAGGTGTAAAGCTTAACAGTTGCTGTAGCTCAGCTAAACTGCTGCAATTCCATTGGAGGATGACATGATCATGAGGCTGGGAAGGCATGGAACATTCAATGAGGCAGTTTACACCTCAGAGTCACCTGCTGCTACTGATTTATTTCCATGGTGTCTGCGGGTCAGGCAAGATCTTGGTCCTCAGCAGACACCAGGACCTCCACCTCATCCTCAGAAGCAAAGCTTGTAGGTAGCAGTGGTGTGGGTGCCACCAGAAGACCCTTTGTCTTGGGGCTCTTCTGTTCGGATTTCTCTCGCTGCTCCTTAGGTTTCTCTGGCTGGGAGGGCTTGACGGATTTGGTCTCCGGGACTGAGGATGATCATGAAGCCCTATGACCAGCTACTTTTGGGCACTTCAGCCACTGGGGAGGGGGGGGGGGGGAGGGAAGGGGGGCAGGGGGGGGGGGGGAGAGAGATTCATCTTTCCCACAGCAGAAATCTGGGAAGGGGGTGACTTAAGGGACTCCTTCCTAGAGAGAGGCGCCAAAGAAGACTTCCGCTTCTCCAGCTGAGAAGTGGGGACTGGTGTCCTTAATGCTTGGGAGGGGGGGGGGGGGGGCAGTGCTCCGGAGGTAGATGGTGTGGGAGCAACAGGGAGAGAAATGCCCCCATCATCAAGGGGGCAGGTGTAGTCTTCTGGCTCGGAAAGCTGACCGGAATTCGCAGAACGGGTGGGGCTAAAACGGTTCTCATAGTGGCAGTGTAAGAGGAGGTCATAGCCACAGGATGTAGACAATTAGCCTCAGTGTCGGTCTGTTGGTCCAGAGTCTTACTCCATCATTTTCCTTTCACACTGTAAAATGCTGCAGTCTGGCAGACAAGGGGAATGATGCTCTCGGCAGCTGACATGGAGTATTGGGATGTGATGGACATCCACAATCTCAAGATGTGACGCTGGAAGTACAGCAGGAAGACATATGGCCGATCTGCACAGGGGGAGGGATATATGGCTTTACATCACAGTGACAGACCATCACCTTGACCTTCTCAGGAAATTTGTCACCCTCAAAGGCCAAGATGATGGCAGCAGTGGCAACCTGATTATCCCTCGGACCCCGATGGAATTGTTAAGACGTAATGTACTCATCACTAAGTTGGCGTGCAGCTCATTGTCACACTGCAAAAGAAGGTCACTGTGGAATATAATACCCAGGACCATATTTAAGCTCTTATGAGGCATGATGGTAATGGAAACATCCCCAGCTTGTCACAAGCGAGTAATGCCCGTGACTGGGCAGAGAATGCCGTTTTTATCAAGACTGACCCTCACCAGGTTTTGGACAAGCCCTCCACCCCCCCAACTTGCCCTCTCAATGCTCTACACAAAACTGAGGCTTCACTGAGACAAAGGCGTCCCCACAAGCTCTCATACTGAAAAATGGATGTGCTTATTTCAAGGATATCTTTTTCTGCCATGATGCAAGTTTACACTACCAGTACCCCTTGCCCCCTCAGCCTCTCCATCAGACGTACCGGGGCAAATAAAGTTCGCTGCCATCCTTAGCCTGGCACTCCTCCCATGGTGTGACCAGGGAGGGGAACGATTTACAATCATACTTTCTTACATTATACTGAGACTTGGAATTCACACAGACTGCTGGCGCTTGATCACCAGCAAGTGATGACATGGTACGCTTCATCGCACGTCATCTGCCCTGATGCCACCCACTCCAACCACGGGCCCTCCCCCATGGGTGCCACCCAGCCGCAGCAAAGGCCACCTGGCAGGATGGCCATTGCCAGGAGTCCCAATGCTCCAGAGTGACGGGCATCTAATCCTTGGCATATGTGGGCAGTTAATGGTGCAGGCATCAGCAGAGCAATCCCTGCGTAGTCAGAAGGCTACAACCAACAGGGTACATGGCGGCCCCACCACAAGAGACTGGTTACCATATGCTGGATATGAGGTGCAAAGAATTCCATTGTCATCGTCGGCATAGAAAACAACACTGCATAGTGGGTGGAGGAAAACACACCCAGGAAGGTGTCCTCCCCAAGATATGGAGTATGAGCAGCACTGCAATGCCACGATGAGAAAGTGGGCTAAAGATCCCTATGCATTATGGACACCATGCTACACGTAAGGTGCCCTTTTCCAATTGGCTCGCTCTTCAGGAAAATTTTGAAAAATTGACATTAAACACTACAGGGGACCATCACTTAAAGGCCAAAAGATGTGAGACTCCTTTTAGTCACCTCTTACAACAGGCAGGAATACCTCTGGCCTATTCTAACCCCCCCCCCCCCCCTTGCCTGCAGGGGGCGGAAGTGGAAACTATTCTCAATCATAAACAAGGTCCTAGCAGGGTCTGCACCAAGAAAAACGTCTGATGGAGAGGCTGAGGGGGCAAGGGGTACTGGTGGTGTAAACTTGCATCATGGCAGAAAAAGATATCCTTGAAATAAGCACATCCATTTTTCAAACAACTGAAATTACTCTAAGAATGCTGGGTAGAAGGTCCTATTAGGATCATTATTATATTTTACACCACTCTAGGGATTTAATACCTATCACAACTCATTTATATAGAAAAAACCTCATGCAGTCACGAGTCATGTGTAAAATGACTAAAAATGCTAGTAACTTCCAATTCGAAGAAGGAAGAACCACAGAATTACAGAGCAATGCAACTAGTGTGTTGCAGGAGTCTAGAGCATATTCTCAACCATAACCTTTTGACTTAACTTGAAAATACAATTTTGTCTAATAATAAGCAAGCGTACAAGAAACTGCAGCTGATGGAAGTACAACTTATTTTTTCCACTAAAAGGATGAAGCTGGACAAGAGAAACAAACTATTCGTCATGGCCTATTACTACAGGACTGCTTTTGATCTTTCACTGTATCCCTGTATAGTGGCAATTTCTTTTACAAACTTCATACCTTGCACATACCAAATGTAGATGAACACAGTACACTTTCCTAGCTTTCCGAAAGCCAAATGCGACTGTACCACCATGTTGACTGATAAACAAGGTATGACTATGTGGATTATCTCATCAGAGACAAGTAACTAAGAATGTTTAATTGACCAAATCCATTACATTACAGTACATGGTGAACATTCAACACAAATGAGGCACTGAGTGTAGCGAACTGAGTGTCACAAAATTTCAAATATTTGTAATACATATAAAGAACTTAGCAAAGTCAACAGCACACACAGCTCATATCAGTGTCTTGAAAACTTGAAAATCACAAATTCTCAGGGAAATCAGATTTACCGGAAAACTCTGGATTCTGAGAGACTCAGGATGGTGGTAGGGGACTGAATTCCTCATTGATACTCTTAAATTCCATTTCAGAAAGACTTTATTGTGGAGTCCAATAAGGAAAGGTGAGGAAGTGCACTGAATTACTGTAATGTTTGCTGTTCAATCTCAGCAACCTGTAACACACATTAACTTTTGCACTCTTCATTATTGTCAGAGTTCTTTGACTCCAGGTTGATTTCCCATTAAATAACTTAAGTGTGTCAGAGTCTGACATACAGTTGAAAGTTTGTTACACAGTTATGGATTCGCTATTTCCACAGAGCAAAAGTTTTTAATTTTTAAAAAATATAAACACATATCTATATATGTAACAGTATTTCATTTTTGTAGATCAGCACTGAATATTCAGTCATTCTTTCTTTTTTATTAATTTTAATTAAAACAATTACTTTGCCAATTTTCAATGTCAGGCTCGAAGTCAACTATCACCTTAATGTGGAGAGGGGCTAGCTTGCTATATGATGCATATTTGCTCTTCAAGTCTATTTATGTTGCATTCCATTCACAACACTTTGAAACATGTTCCTGAGATCATTGCTCATACTTGAGGTTATTGCACAATAACACAGTATGGAACTAAATGGTGAGCACAGTGAGAACAATGGAATTTACAGGGGTGGCAAGAGCTAGTAGTAACTGTTGATAAAACTATCAAACTACTGTTCCAATTTCACTTTTCCACTGCTTTGTTAATAATTTAACCAAAAATGTTTCCATTGGTTTTTCCTCACAAAATTTAAGCCATGGATATCTGTCTTCTGTTCTGTAATGTCAGTACTTTTATTACACTGAAAATAATAATAATAATAATAATAATAATAATAATAATAATAATAACAATAACAATAACAATAACAATAACAATAACAATAACAATAACAATAACAGTCTTACAGCAGAATTAGGAACAACCACTATTGTTTTGGCAAATGTGTCTCACTTGACTGTCATCATTGCTCCATATAGAAAGTGCCTTTAAGTGTTAGCTAATATGCATGATTACCCTGCAATGTTATGAATACTGCAACACCATGTATTGTCTTCTTTAACAAGTTTAGACTAAGTTTAGCAAGACAAAATGATAAAATTATGCACATTTTGTGTCTAGTGTGAGTTCTCTGACTAAATTAAGTTTCTTATAAATATTGTAAATTTATTAGGAGTAACTGTTACAAATTATTACGATATAACATTATATTCAGAACAACAAAAAATTATCCGTTCTACACCTATACTCTGCTACCACTGAAATGTACTGCACGATGTACTTCCCACAGTACTTATTAGATCATCTTCCATGCCATTTGCACATGGAGTGCACGAAGAATGATTGCTTAAACGTCTGTGCACACACTGTAACTACTCTAATACTGTCTTCGCAGTCTCCGTGTGAGCAATATATTGGGGGTCTTTGATTTCTCACTTAAAACTGGCTTCTGAAACTTTGAAAGTTGGCTTTCGTAAGGTATTTGTGTTTCTTTAACTGTCTGACCAGTTTTTCCAGGATTTTTGACACACTGAAAGGTCAAAAATACCTGTGACCATTCATGCTATCCACCTTTGAACACATTCAATATATCCTGTTAATCTTATTTGGTATGGGTGCCACATACTTTAAAACTATTCAAGGACGAATCACACAAGTGGTTTGTAAGCAATTTGCTGTGTAGACTGACTGCATTTTACAAGTATCCTACCAATGGAAGAAAACTGCCACTTGCATTACCAACAATGGAATCTCTTCAATCATTACATTTCATATCCCTACAAATTGCTACACCTACACATTCGAGTTCAACAGATTCAAATTGTGACTCACCGATATCGCGGTCATACGCTACCGAGTTTTTATTTTGTGTAGTACACAATTTTACATTTCTGAATATTTAAAGCAAGCTGCCAACCTTATGATGATCTGACTGAATATTTATGTAGCTCTTTTTCTCACTGTATTTCATTATAGAGAACAGCATCATACATAACAAGTTTGAAGTTATTATTAATATTGTCTGTCAGATCATTAATATGCAAAATGAATAGCAAGGGTTTTGTATATATTTTGTTTTGAATTCTAGATGAACTAGGAATATCACTAGCAAGTGAAGGTGCAACCAAAAAATTTAATTTGCAGCCATTGAAATCAGTAAAATCAAACTTGCTCTCACATACAACAAAATTGTTGGGGTAAATTTGGAGTTTTAACCTGGAAATATTTTGGCAAAACCAATTTGCCACTCTGTAGATGAGTATTCCATTGTCTACAAAAAAGTAAACTCACTGTAAAATTGTAAGAAAATGGATAATGATTTCGATAATATACTCTCTCTAAATGTGGATAAATACTAGACAACCTTTAACAATGACAAAGAAACAAAACCATTTTATTGCAACATTTTTTTAACAGCCCACGAGTAATGATACAAAGCTACGTTATGTTTAGCGAACATGTAAAATCAGTAGTACCGAAGGGAAAAGGAAGATTTGAATTTCTTGTAGAAGCTGGAAATCACAAGATGTGTTGAGGGAATCATGTACAATACTACAGATCAACCTATTCAGTGCAGCACTTAACTGTTCATAGTCTTTATCAAGTAGATGTAAAAGCATACATCACCAATTTAAATGCCTGCTGCTAAGATTGTTACAGGTCAGCGTGGGAGGGAGGGAGGGAGGGAGATTAGGATTTAACATACCGCCAACAGTGACGTTACTAGAGTTCAGAGAGGAGGAGGAGGAGGAGGAGGAGATGGAAATTGGATACCCCTTTTCAAAGTAACCATCATAGGATTTACATTAGATGAATTAGGGAAACTGTGCAAAATCTAAATCAGGATGGCTAGCCGGAGACATTAACCACCATCGTCCTGAGTGAGTCCAGTGTTTATCACTGCACCAGCTCACTTCGTCAGGTCAGTGTTGACCATCCGAAAGTATGAAAGATCTAGTCAGTGAAGTTAAACGAGAATTCTACAAAAAAGAGGAGACTCGTGTACCCTTGTTGGTTGGATTCATGAAAAATAATTGAGAAAGTCTGTACAACAATTCTGCTGCCTTCACCAGAATACGATAAAAGCGCGCATTTAGTCAGTCATCCCCCTGACTCCGGATTCAGAATTTAAGGAGAGTTATAGTTTAATATTACGTTTGTAATGGGGCCATAACAGTTTGAATATCTGCTTTGATTATGGAAAGTAAGGAAATTGCACATCATTTTCAAAGGGATCACCCTGACATTTACACAATGATTTAGGGTCACCACTGAAATCAGGACATGGATTTGAACCACCGTGCTCTTAAATGTGAGTTCAGTATCTTACACCCGTGTCAGTACACTCAGTTATTGCTCCTTGTGCAAATGGAACAGCACAGAAAATGGATGGGAGTGGTACAAATCCCCCTTCCCCCATTATACAACGCAAAATGGCTCGTTTATGTATGCAGATGAATCAGGAATTCATAAAACAATATAGTGGTGCTTTTGACAGCCTTTTTAATATTGGTGTATCTTCTCAGCAGTACACTGTACCCAATAGCGTACTCTTCAATATTTTGGCTAGGCGCAAAAATGTGTAAATATTTTTGTGTAGTCAGATTCCTTCCACTTGTAAGATGTTCCAATAAGGTTCATGGCAATGTATTCAGGAAGGGTTTCATTCTCTGGCTGACATCACTTTTCCTGCCATGAATATGCGTGTAAGAAATTTGGTGTCTACATCAGCTCTTAACAGAAATTTGACACCAAATGTATCTGGTGCTACGTTTTGCATCAATTTGCATCTACTTTAGTGGGAAAAATTTTTCATGAATTTTTATGGTTCCTCCTGGACTATAAAATTTTCTGTGTGACGAGCATGAACTTCTGACACCAATGCAAACTTTTACAGCTTTAGTCTTTTTGTCCTCCGTTCCACAATAGTGAAGTGAAACAATGTCATAAGTTTGTGAATCTCTCTTGACATTGTTTTATGTAAGGGCTGTGATCCCCAGTTTTCTGACCACAACCCATCAATTTTGATTCCTGTAGCACACAAAAAGCCATGGGAGTACAAAACTGCAATTAATGCACCTAGATCAGAAGGAGAAATACTCCAACCACTGTTTCCAAGTTGCCTATGGGATTCTGTCTCTTTGCAAAGTTTTATGTGTTTCAGCATTGAGTCATCTACGAACAGCTGACCAGAACTAGCAATGGTGTGAATTTTGATGTTTCACTTCACAATAGGCGTTGATCCCATTATTGTCATGAAATATTTTGTTTTTGTAGTCTTCTAGGTGCATTCAAGATCTGAACCTAGATCTCTCATTATGTTTAGACTTTTCTGTATGGTCTACATAGTATGTGCTGGCAACTGGCATCTACCTACTTCCTCCGTGTTTCCCCCTGCAGTATCAAGTACCATCCTTTCCTGAACAACAACCTTGTTTGACGGAAATGTGTCGTCCTGTGGTAACAGACATTGGTTTTAATTCTTGAAAGACGACTAATTTCACTTTATGCAGTAATGTTTAGTTTCCACTTTTCTTTCAATTTCATGACCTTCGGACTCTTACTAAACTCCTTGCAGAAGTTCTAAGTATTCCATTACTTCCTCCTCTGACAACCTTATGAACAATTTTTGTACCTATATCATGACTTATACACAACCACACGTACATTACAGCATCATATAGTCATGGACAAGGCAGCTGAGCATTTGCAGTACTCCAACATATGTTCATAAAAAATGTTAAGGTATCAAAAACACCACTGCCATGGTTCTAAGTACCCAGTGAAACAAAGTAAAAAGCATAGCTACAGGTCTAATTTCTACAGTCTAGTCTCTGATGAAAAGAAATAAAGATCACAAATGTTCAAAGTCTAGGGAAAAAAAATATTGTCATACACAGAAAAAAATCAAGACAGTCAATTTGGCCCATGTGGGATCGCCAGCTTTATCAGCAAATTTGACTGATGAAATCTTCTCAGGTTACCTGCAAAGTAGTGGCGTCACATTGAAACAACAAAGATGCTGCAGTTCTGTTGATAAGATTTCATCAAAGTCAATATGACCACTTACATAATTCTCATGTTACAACCATGCTGACAATGTGGAAGTAATAAATACAATATGCCACAAAAGTTGCATTTACACCATGAGGTTGTTCCACATTTCCGTAACATAACTAGCATGTGGTGCTGAGGAAGTGTAGTAATTTTGGGGACAGAGCAATAATGTGTGATATAGATAGTTCATTTACTGAACTGCAACCAACACTAATAATGTACAACTTTAACATTAAAAAGTCTGCATTAATAACTATGTTACAGATTCAGAAATAGGGTGAGGAAAAATGCCATTGGCAAGTGCAATTAGGAATAAATGTTCACGTGTTAGCATCTTCCTTCAGCCATTAAAGCTGATTACTTGGTCTGAGACAGAGCAATAATATGGCATTATCATTTATGTTCATCATTCACAGAGAATATACATACCCACCTACTTAGTTGAGTGTGCCAACATGCTGCTTCCAGGATTTGGGGATGCGAGCTTGCCCTGGATTAAATTCACCTCTCAGATTAACATGAAGGCCTGGTGACCTGAGCAGACTGGATGCGACTTAATTGGATTCCTGACACCCAACTAGGTGAACACTGGACTGATACCCACTATCTTACCTCAGATACACACTCCACAAACATTTAGAAAACTTTCTCACACTTAAACATGAGATTTACTCTAGACACAAGCAGATGGGGTACAGAGATCCCATCCCAGGGGAATGATGGTATTAGTAAGGTCATCCAGCCACCAACTATCACTAACATTGCCAAAACCCATATAACAATGCTGACCTCTTAGAGAAACAGGAATAAGAGGAGTCATGGATTGGTTTTGTTTTGCTTTACAGCACAAAAAACAACTGGGGTCATAATTGCCCAAGTCAAAACTATGGAACACGAACACACAAAGGAGTTAAATGACTATATGTTAGTCCCAAAGGACAGAATATGACAGCTAAAAAACAGGCATGTTCAAAAAGGGCTAAAAATACCATGCAGAAATTGTCCAAATCTAAAAATTAAATGACCTTCACCATATTGCTTCGGCAGATAAAAAGTAAAATGCGACTGATAAATCAGAAGGAAAGCCAAGCTGGAAAGTAAATTGTTAATAACAGGGCATTCCAGCAGGAAGTGGCAGGCAAATAAAATTTGGGCACAATGTGTACAAAGTGGTTCGGTAGTGCCACTAAGCAAATGACGATGGATAAAAAGGCAGTGCCCAATATGAGGCCACATTAAAATAATCTCCTCCTGGCAGGAGGGGCGAGAGATGGTCATGCAAGGCAGTTTGAGAGGCTTAATGAGCCAAAGCTCATTCCCATGATGGGAGGACTGTTGGTGATGCCAAAGGGACACCACCACCTGACAGACAGCTTTCTAGAGATCAGAGGGAAGATAGGTACTCGTGAGCTGAGGTACGAGGACTGCAGCCTTGGCAACAGCGTCAGCAGCCTCATTTCCTGGCAGACCGACATGACCAGGGACCCACAGAAACATGATACTAGCTCCACAATGATTGAGCAAGTGACAGTTTTCCTAGACTTGCTGCACTAAGGGATGAGCAGTGTACAGTGTACACATACTTTGGAGGGCACTGAGTGAGTCTGAGCAGAGGACAATTGGAAAGGCTGTGTCACCGAATGTACTCCGTGGCCTGATACAACGCGAAGAGCTCTGCTTTAAATACTGAGGAGTGTGCCGGAAGCCGATATCAAAAGACACAGGTGTCACTGACGAAGGCACACCCGAGCCCATGGTCAGCTGAGAGCCCTCAGTGTAGACAAAGGTACTGTCGCAAAGTTCCATGTGAAGATTGTGGAACTGGAGGCGATAGACCATGGCTGGAGTGGCGTCCTTAGGAAGCGAATGAAGGCAAAGGTTAACATGGGCTGCTTCATGAAGCCAAGGTGGTGAAGGGTTCACACCCACCGGGAAAATAGCAGGTAGTGTGAAATTAAGCCACCGTAGCAAGTGGCGAAAGCGGATTCCAGGAGGTAACTAAAGAGGAACGAGCCCCATACTGACAAAGGAATCATCAAAGAAGGCGGAATAGGAGGGTGGCCACGCATGGCAGACAAATGGCATGCATACCTGCTGAGGAGAAAGCCATGATGGTAGGACGGTGGTAGTTCAAGAGCTTCAGCATATAGCCTCTCAACCAGGCTAGTGTAAAAGGCACCCGTGGCCAAACAGATGCCACAATGGTGGATAGTGTTGAGACAGCTAAGAGGGATGGGCGTGCAGATGCATAAACAAAGCACCCATAGTCTAGTTTCGAACAGACAAGGGACTGGTACAAACAAAGAGTGGTTCGATTGACACCCCAGGAAGTACCACTGAGGACACGTAGGAGATTGAGGGACTGTGTACAGTGGGCTGCCAGGTACGACACATGGGAGGACCAAGAATGTTTCCTATCGAGCATGAGCCCCAGAAATTTCAGTTTCAACGAACAGAAGGGCAACAGGCCCAAGATGTAGAGGCAGTGGGAGAAACCATTTGTGCCACCAGAAATTCATACAGACTGTTTTGTCATGGGAAAATGGAAAGCCACTGTCGATGCTCCAGGAATGAAGGCGATCAGGACAGTGCTGAAGATGCTGCTGAGTGAGACAGATCAGAGAACTGCAATAGATGGCAAACTCTTCTACAGAAAGAGAGCCGGAGATGCCCGGCGGGAGACAGGTCATTACAGGGTTAATGACGATAGCGAAGAGGACAATGTTCAGGACAGAACCCTGAGTGCACACCATTTTCCTGGATAAACTTCACCGACAAGGCAGAACCCACATGCACCTTGAAAACTGTCTTGTAAAAATGCCCGAAGAATATAGGGCAGATGCCCACAGAAGCCCCACGTGTAAAGAGTACGGAGGATAACAGTTCTCCAACAGGTGTCATAGGCCGCCTTCAAACGAAGGAGCCATTGATATTACACAATACAGCATTACTCTTAACTGTACCTCATGTAAGACAATTTTCGTATGTGTTTCACAATCCTATGATATTTAATCACATTTTGGACAGAAGTACAACTAGGCCTCCTATTATCTACCTTTCTACCAAAACAATTTTACTTCAGGGTACTATCATGTCTGTATGAAGAGCTACAAAACATACTGATCATTCTTGTCTTCAGATTTCATTAATGAGGTACTGGAGCTTTTTTCCTCTCTTAATACCTAAATTTATTTTTATCACCCCTCCCCCCACCCAAAGTCAGGACATGCGGGGACCAAGCAGCAATCGGTATTGTAATTGTAAACTGTCGAAGCTGCGTTGGTAAAGTACCGGAACTTCAAGCGCTGATAGAAAGCACCGAAGCTGAAATCGTTATAGGTACAGAAAGCTGGCTGAAGCCAGAGATAAATTCTGCCGAATTTTTTACAAAGGTACAGACGGTGTTTAGAAAGGATAGATTGCATGCAACCGTTGGTGGAGTGTTCGTCGCTGTTAGTAGTAGTTTATCCTGTAGTGAAGTAGAAGTGGATAGTTCCTATGAATTATTATGGGTGGAGGTTACACTCAACAACCGAGCTAGGTTAATAATTGGCTCCTTTTACCGACCTCCCGACTCAGCAGCATTAGTGGCAGAACAACTGAGAGAAAATTTGGAATACATTTCACATAAATTTTCTCAGCATGTTATAGTCTTAGGTGGAGATTTCAATTAACCAGATATAGACTGGGACACTCAGATGTCTAGGACAGGTGGTAGGGACAGAGCACCGAGTGACATCATACTGAGTGCACTATCCGAAAATTACCTCGAGCAATTAAACAGAGAACCGACTCGTGGAGATAACATCTTGGACCTACTGATAACAAACAGACCCGAACTTTTTGACTCTGTATGTGCAGAACAGGGAATCAGTGATCATAAGGCCGTTGCAGCATCCCTGAATATGGAAGTTAATAGGAATATAAAAAAAGGGAGGAAGGTTTATCTGTTTAGCAAGATTAACAGGAGGCAGATTTCAGACTACCTAACAGATCAAAACGAAAATTTCTGTTCCGACACTGACAATATTGAGTGTTTATGGAAAAAGTTCAAGGCAATCGTAAAATGCATTTTAGTCAGGTACGTGCTGAGTGAAACTGTGAGGGACGGGAAAACCCCACCGTGGTACAACAACAAAGTTAGGAAACTACTGCGAAAGCAAAGAGAGCTTCATTCCAAGTTTAAACGCAGCCAAAACCTCTCAAACAGAAGCTAAACGATGTCAAAGTTAGCGTAAGGAGGGCTATGTGTGAAGCGTTCAGTGAATTTGAAAGTAAAATTCTATGTACCGACTTGACAGAAAATCCTAGGAAGTTCTGGTCCCACGTTAAATCAGTAAGTGGCTCGAAACAGCATATCCAGACACTCCGGGATGATGATGGCATCGAAATAGAATGACACGCGTAAAGCTGAAATACTAAACACCTTTTTCCAAAGCTGTTTCACAGAGGAAGACTGCACTGCAGTTCCTTCTCTAAATCCTCGCACAAACGAAAAAATGGCTGACATCGAAATAAGTCTCCAAGGAATAGAAAAGCAACTGGAATCACTCAACAGAGGAAAGTCCACGGGACCTAACGGGATACCCATTCGATTCTACACAGTACGCGAAAGAGCTTGCTCCCCTTCTAACAGCCGTGTACCGCAAGTCTTTAGAGGAACGGAAGGTTCCAAATGATTGGAAAAGAGCACAGGTAGTCCCAGTCTTCAAGAAGGGTCGTCGAGCAGATGCGCAAAACTATAGACCTATATCTCTGACGTTGATCTGTTGTAGAATTTTAGAACATGTTTTTTGCTCGAGTATCATGTCGTTTTTGGAAACCCAGAATCTACTATGTAGGAATCAACACAGGTTCCGGAAACAGCGATCGTGTGAGACCCAACTCTCTCTATTTGTTCATGAGACCCAGAAAATATTAGATACAGGCTCCCAGGTAGATGCTATTATTCTTGACTTACGGAAGGCGTTCGATACAGTTCCGCACTGTCGCCTGATAAAGTAAGAGCCTATGGAATATCAGACCAGCTGTGTGGTTGGATTGAAGAGTTTTTAGCAAACAGAACACAGCATGTTGTTATCAATGGAGAGACGTCTACAGACAAAGTAACCTCTGGCGTGCCACAGGGGAGTGTTATGGGACCATTGCTTTTCACAATATATATAAATGCCCTAGTAGATAGTGTCGGAAGTTCCATGTGGCTTTTCACGGATGATGATGTAGTATACAGAGAAGTTGCAGCATTAGAAAATTGTAGCGAAACGCAGAAAGATCTGCAGCAGATAGGCACTTGGTGCAGGGAGCGGCAACTGACCCTTAACATAGACAAATGTAATGTATTGCGAATACATAGAAAGAAGGATCCTTTATTGTATGATTATATGATAGCGGAACAAACATTGGTAGCAGTTACTTCTGTAAAATATCTGGGAGTATGCGTGCGGAACGATTTGAAGTGGAATGATCATATAAAATTAATTGTTGGTAAGGCGGGTACCAGGTTGAGATTCATTGGGAGAGTCCTTAGAAAATTTAGTCCATCAACAAAGGAGGTGGTTTACAAAACACTCGTTCGACCTATACGTGAGTATTGCTCGTCAGTGTGGGATCCGTACCAGATCGGGTTGACAGAGGAGATAGAGAAGATCCAAAGGAGAGTGGCGCGTTTCATCACAGGGTTATTTGGTAACCGTAATAGCGTTACGGAGATGTTTAACAAACTCAAGTGGCAGCCTCTGCAAGAGAGGTGCTCTGCATTGCGGTGTAGCTTGCTCGCCAGGTTTCGAGAGGGTGCGTTTCTGGATGAGGTATCGAATATATTGCTTCCCCCTACTTATACCTCCCGAGGAGATCATGAATGTAAAATTAGAGAGATTAGGGCGCGCACGGAGGCTTTCAGACAGTCGTTCTTCCCGCAAACCATACGCGACAAACAGGAAAGAGAGGTAATGACAGTGGCACGTGAAGTGCCCTCCGCCACACACCGTTGGGTGGCTTGCGGAGTATAAATGTAGATGTAGATCTCTTCTAGAAGTGGCAGAATATTTCTCTGAAATTGTGTGTATGAATGTCCATTTAGAAAGCCTGAGATAAAATAAGGTACCACAATGTAATTTCCTATGATGCTGCACTGCAAGTTTATGGTCTATGTTGCACTTGACTAAGCCAGTGTGGAGTTTTGGCAATCTAGTAGAGCATGTTATGCAAATTTACATTACCGTTGTTAGTAAACTGTTTCATCGCTACAGAGCACAAATTAGAAAAACATACGGTTGTCTTTCAGTTGCTGAAGGGCAAACTGACAAAATTCCGTACGACATTCAAAATCGTGGTCATCAAGTGCCTCATGTAACAGATGATATGGATGGGAATTCTGCCAATGCAGGATGCAAATGACACTTCTGGCTGATCGCATATTCCTTGGGAATATGTCTCTCTACCACGGAATTAGTCAGATGTAGCCAGAACTGGTGTCCGCGTGTGTGTGTGTGTGTGTGTGTGTGTGTGTGTGTGTGTGTTTTCTTCTCCAGGTCTTCTGATCACTAAGCAGATGTGCTAACCCACAGACTACAAGTTGGCTAAGGTGTTACTTGGGAATTTGTATTTATAAGGGACACATGCTACGGTAGTCTGTGGGGTTGCGCAAAGCCAGTAAGCCATAGGGATTTAGTGGTTAGCACACCTGGGTAGTGAGCAGGAGACCCAGGGCTCAAATCCTGCCCTTCATAGAAATTTTTATTTGTTGTTTCAGTCTGCATATATACATGAAAGCCACTACCTGAATTAGCATGTTCAGTTTTGGCTTCTAGTGGTCTTCAGTCCTAAGACTAGTTTGATGCCGTTCTCCACCCTAGTCTACCCTGTGCAAGCCTCTTCATCTCTGTAATTACTGAAACCTACACGAATTTGGACCTTCTTACTAGAGCCAAACATTTGTAACCTCCTGTAACAGGAGATAAATTTGAATGGATACAGGCAGCAATACCTAAACGTGAAACAGAAAGTCATTGCTCACAATGGGGTACTTGAGAAGCTGACTGGCAGAAGCTGGGGAACCAATCCACACCTCATAAGGACTTCTGCACTTGGGTATGCTGCTCCTCCGTGGAATGCTTCAGTTCATGCTAAGCAAGTCAATATTGTGGTCAACAATACTGCAAGGATCATCTCAAGATGCTTTAAGCCAACACCAGTGTAGAAATTGTATCCAATTGTTGGAATGGCCCCACCCAGCATTCAAGGGCCATTGTTGCAGACAATGAGAGAACAAATGAGAATGACCACCAACATCCTCTGTATGGTTATCAGGCAGCAAGATCCTGCCCTAAATCCTGCCAGAGTTTCCTTGCTAGGACTGCACCACTGGAGGGAGCACCAGAGACAATTCATCTTGCAACATGGAAGAGCTCACTGCCCATAGACATCTCACCAAAAGAAGAACTAGCTCCTGGCAAAAACCTACACTACCCTGTATAGAAATCCCTCGACCACCTAAGGGTAGGAGTCCCCCAATGCAAGACCAACCTGAAGAAATAGGGAATGCTTCCAGCAAGTGCTGACACCTTTTGCGACTGTGGGGCTGAAGAAGATCCAAGCGACCTACTTTTATGCCCCTCCTACAGAACTCTTGCACATTACAAGATGTTTACCACGGAAATGAAAGCTATCACAGCTGCTATTTTTAGGAAATAGCTGACCAGACATGGAAATGAATGAATGAATGACAGGAGATCAAAAGTTCCTGTTTGAGGGCTACACAGTGTAGAATGAGTATGTCAATCGGGCAAAACGGATGTGAGCACTGAGAAGATCATCACACTGACGCACCAGATTGAGGATATCCGTCTGCTAAAACACCACGTCATGCTGCAAGAGGAAGTCCATAACTACCTGCTGCACAACCTCATCTCAAAGTTTGTTTCAACCCTTCAAGACCTTTTTAAGGGATCTAATGTGTGAAAATAATATGGGGAGAGACCAGGACTACAGGGTAGGTGCCCGAGGGTCTCCCACCTGAGTTGGCATTAATTTCTGCATTGTGAAATTTTTGACATGGGGATGCAAACTGTTATGAAAAAGCAGCACCTCTTCATGCACAATTCCAAAATGGTGTTTTTTGATTACCATGCTGCCCCATATTCTTACTTTGTTCTCAAATGAATGTCTACTGGTGTTTGTCATTTAGCAGCCAAGAAAAGAATAACAGCATGTTGGTCCTGTTTGGATGTATTTGGTAATAATGTTGGCATAGCTCACATATCTGCATGCACTTAGGAAAGATATGAATGCCACACTTATTTGCCTACATGCCTGTGCTTATATACATGCATCAGAATCAAACTATGCTGCATAAAAGCTGCAGCAACACCCTCAAATAAACTTTTTTATCACCCCTAATACAAGGTTTATCCCCTCTCCCTTTCCAATAGCAAACTGGCTATTCCTTTATGTCAAAGGCCATGTCCTATTAAGTTATCCCTTCATTTAATCAAACTGTGAAATGAATTTCATTCTTGGCATAATGCAATATGCATTTCTGGAATTTACTGGCATATATTCTGCAAGTTGGCAACAATCATACTAAATAAAATAAAATGTACAATTAAAAATATCCCTTATTTACTTTAAAATTATTCTGGAGGTGTTAGTTGTGTATTAATTTTATTAAATTTAATCTGAATACAATTTTTTTTTACTCATAAACAGCTGTCGCTACAACTTTTTTCAATTTTCCTTGTCCTGCTGCTCATGCCTCACTAATGTTCCTTCTAGATAGCATTTCAATAAATTGCTGTCAGAATCACTCTTCACTTAAATTTTACAACTTCTGTTTATTTCTATATAATGATTTCCCATCAGAGACTGACAAACTGAATGAACAACCATAATTATGGCTAGGACACTTAACAACCACAAGGCCTCCATTACTGACAATTATATAACCCACATCTGGCATCAAGCACAACTGATATTAAATGCATTTGCTTAACTGGAAACTAACAGGAAGAACAGAAATTTGTGGAGAAATTAAAACATCTTGTGAATAACTACAGTGCAAATCAGAATGAAGACTTATCCCTTCATAATAGAGCCATTAGCCCAATCAAGTAACTAAACTGCTGCATAATATGCTTAGTATCATAGGACAGAAGTTACAGTGGTCAAGTAAATGAACTGTCCAGCACACACTCCCGAAAAATTGAGCACTAGTTCCTGGTTTAAATCAGACATTAAGATTTCCTGTAGGACTTTAAAAAGTCGTAGGTCTCAATCATAGAACATGTAAAGACTTGTAAGAAAGCATACTGAAAGGAACTGCGAATGCGAAACTACTTGGAAACAGCAGCAGACTGCTGGGCAATAAATCTAAGTCTATATGGGGCATACTAAAAAGTAAAATAGGGAATATGGAAGGAGAGCATGAAACTACACTTACAAAGAGAGAAATGCTGTATGCAAAAAGTTTCTGTATGTGAACTTAATAAATGTAAGCACGTTAGACAGGTCCATGCACACCAGCCATGGCCTTCATTTAAATCAAAGAAGGAAAGAATTTTTGGTTGAGGAAATCAGTCGTCTAGGAAATTTGAGTCACAATAGGCATAATATAGAAGCAGTCCAAAGTACTTTGGACAAATGGGTCATAAAAAAAGATGCGATGTCTTATAAAAATGGCGAAAGACATTTTTTAGGGAACTAGACTATCAGAAAAAAATGTGATGCAGAATTAAATTGCAAATATACATTGAAGATTGCACACCAGAATGTACAGTCATTAACAAACAAAGTTGATGAAATAAATATATTCCTCAATAGTGAACAGAAAGATGTTTCAGTGTTATGTTTTTGTGAGCATTGGCTACAAAATGATTTTCAGTACTTAAAAATAATGCATTTTAACCTTGCAAACTGCTTTTGTAGAATGGAATCAAAACATGAGGGAACTTGTATGTAGATTATAGGAGAATAGCATCTGTTTGCAAACTTTGTTGTTAGACTTTGAAATCTCAGCTGTTGAGTTAATGTCTGAAAAAACTATTATTTTATGTGTGTATAAATCTCCTGTTAGCAACTTAAGGCTTTTTCTTTCAAAAAATTGGACCTTGCCTTAGACAAAATTAAGACAACTGGGAAAACAGTGGTACCAGTGGTGATTTTAATATTTACTTTCTGAGCCATATCCCTCACAGGGAAACGTTTTTAAATATTATAAAAGCCTGCAATCTTTTTCTGAATATTAGCTCCCCAACCCATGTAACAAAAACTAGTATCACTCTCCTTGATCAGGTATGTGTAAACATGGACAAGTGTACATCAGAAAACTTTGATACTGGCTATAGTGACCACCTTTCACATTTACTAAATGGTTCAAATGGCTCTGAGCACTATGGGACGTAACATCTATGGTCATCAGTCTTCTAGAACTTAGAACTACTTAAGGACATCACACAACACCCAGTTATCACGAGGCAGAGAAAATCCCTGACTCCTCCGGGAATCGAACCCGGGAACCCGGGCGCGCAAAGCGAGAACGCTACCGCATGACCACGAGCTGCAGACTTCACAATTACTGACCATACCTGCAAATCACATTTCAACCAGCACAGAATAAATCATCCATAAAAGAATTTATAGTAGGAAAAATATTTAACACTTCCAGTACCTAATCAGCGAACAATCTAGGAGAGAAGTATATGATAACCCTAGCTCCAACAAAAATATGGAAATTTTTAACAACTTTTCAAGCATAACTTTGACATAGCCTTTCCACAAAGGAAAGTGATTTCCAAAAGCACAGATAGATTCAAAAACTGGATTACAGCAGGCATTAGAGTATCTTGTAAAATGAAGCGGGAACTTTTTCAGCAGTTAAAAACTCACAGCAAGCCAGAATTTATTAATTATTTTTAAAAAAATACAAGTTAATTTTGAAACAGGTCATAAAAGAGGCAAAAATTAAGGAAAATGACAAATATATTATGAAGTCATCCAATAAACCTAAGTCCATGTGGAAAGATGTGCGGGATCTTACGGGGAAGAAGACAACTCGCAAAAATATTGTGATATCACATGATGGCAAGAATGTCACTGACCCTAGGGCAGTTGCAAACAGTTTCAATTCTTATTATGCAACTGTTGCTGGAAAATTAGTGAAGGAAAAATTTGGAAATCCACCTAATACAACATGTAAAGAACTTTCATCTATAGGAATAAATAATATATCCATGTTCCTCAGTCCAGTAAGCCAAACAGAGCTCCTAAATACCGTTAATTCACTGAAGAGTAAGTATTCAACTGGTATTGATGATATTCCAGATTATATTATAAAAATAACAGCAAGACAAATACTTTCACCTTTATTGGACATATGCAATTGATCCTTATGTGGTGTCTTCTTTCAGCAACCGAAAATGGCGAAAGTAATACCCCTATATAAAAAAGGTGATCAATGCATGGGTAACTATAGGCCTGTGTCTCTATTGTAAGGGTTTTTAAAAATTATTTAAAAAGTGTTCCTTTCAAAACTAATTACATTCTTCGACAAGAATAATAATATTTATGTATGTCAACATGGCTTCAGACCTTAGCGATCAATTGAAACAGCCACTTTCAGTCTGATAAACCATGTCTTAAATGCAGTGGACAACCACAGAAACATCTCAGGTTTATTCTTGGACCTAACAAAAGCTTTTGATGTTATTCACCATTCTATACTCCTGAGGAAGCTTGAATGGTATGGTATGGTATAAGAGGTGTGCCAAATCAGTGGATTGAATCATATTTTGAATATTTCTCTCAGGTAACAAACTAAGTATACGGAAGGAAATGAACCTTTCAGAACCATGTGGACTAAACCAAGGTGTTCCACAGGGCTCCATTTTAGGTCACTTCCTTTTTTTGGTGTACATTAATGATTTCCCATCACACGTTAGAGATTCTGTACCAGTACTGTTTGCAGATGACACCAGTCTATTGATTGAAGGGAATAAAGAAGAATCTTACTGCATCTGCAAAAAGATATTACAAAAAGTGTGTCTGAATGGTTTACCAGAAACAGTTAATCCCAAAAAACAGTACTCATGAATTTCCACACTGATTAAAATAAAAATCCGGCACAACCTGTAATATGTATAGATAACCAAAACATTAGTGCTGTCAATGAAACTAAATTTCTTGGGATTCATATCCAGGAGAATCTTAAATGGAGCACTTATCACGTCCCTAAATTCAAAACTAGCAAAAATGAGCTATGTAGTAAGAATTCTCTGCAACAATACTAGTGTAGAAACAGTTAGGGCTGTATACTTTGCTAGTGTACATTCAGTATTGAAGTACGGTATCATTTTCTGGGGAAATGTACGCAAGGCCATAACAGTTTTCTGGAAACAAAAAGCTATTACAAGAAACGAGTGAGCAGCAGAAACCATGCAAACCTTTCTTCAAAGATTTGAAGATCCCACCCCCTCCCTGCATTTATATACTGGAAGTAGTTATGCATGTCAAAAAAGCATACTGAGAAAAGAAAACCTTTTTCCTCAAAACAGAAGTGTCCATGATTACAGTACCAGGTCAGACAGGGACATACATGTTAATCATTGTAACACAACATTATGCCAAAAAGGTTTATATCATGCTGGAACAAAACTTTACAACAGATTACCAAGACACACAAAATCTCTTCCTGAACTACAAAGCTTTAAAAAGTCTGGGGACTAGTGTAGCAGGGGATACAACCCGTCGGCTTTGGACATTGACGTCACAAGTCGCCAATAGAGAAGCGATTCTTCTTAGTGTTGTAGCTCCCTTCAGTGGCTGATAAGTGTTTTTTGGCTTTTTTAAAAAAAAATCTCACGAGATAGAATAAACAGATCCACTTTATTAGGCAATCAGTAAAAAAACGAAACTGAAACATAGCAGCAAAAGCGAAAATTGTAAACAGCTATCTGGCAACTTGTGACGTCATTGTCCAAAGCCGACGGGTTGTATCCCCTGCTGCACTAGACCCAAAGTCTGTGACAGCCTACCTTCTGAAAAACTGCTACTATTCAATCTGACAGTATCTTATGCAAGAAAACATGTAATTTGTATCTTTCACTGTAGAAATAAGTTATAAATATACAGTATTTCAGAAATTTGTAATTATTAACTGTATAGATCCAATTTGTCATAAAAATTTAAATCATGTACGTTTGACGTTTGAAAAACCAATAGTTAAAAAAGGTTTTCTGTTCAATATCCTGTATACAATACATGTACTGAAAACGAAATATGAACAAATAAATAAAAAATACTGATAATATTAGTATCAGCAAAAACCCTACCAAACTACATGTATGATTATTTTATAAATGCGTCCCAAACAGCTTAAATTTTCCATATCACGATAAAGTCAAATATCTTACAACTGCCCACAGCATGAGGTTAGTTTCAATTAGCGAACACAAAGCAGTAAAGGTGATTAAAAGCCTCAAATTCAAGATGTCAGCAGGTGTAGACAAAGAACCAGTGTCACTTCTAACTCTCTATGCTTCACACATTGCAAAGCCCTTGTGTGTACGTTGTGGTGTCAGCACATATCGGTGTGTTCACAAATAGGAAAGAAAGTGTAGTTTTCAAACAACTTGCCCCTTCCAAACAGCACAGCTATTCTTTGTTTAAAGCAATTTATTCAGTTCATATTTATACACCCACATACAGACCAATCACAACCTGCTTCCTTTATTTTAGCCCCAAAACAGGAAAAAAATTATGTGCAAAAACAATTACAAGATTCCATATGGATCACACTTTTAATTCAAATTAACCATAAGTTATACATTAATGTACTTCATATGAAGCTACCACCAGAAAACAAAGTAAAAATATCAATACACCACACCATACACCATTATGGTTCTGAACCTATAAGGATGGAGTGCAGAAGTACTAACTTTCAGTCATCCATTTGTGTCACTCACATGGGAATCCAAGTACCAAGATTAAATTAACAAAGACCATCCTGATATGGATACTGACAGGATAATTTCTACAGATGTGAAATTACCCTCTCAGTCTCAACAAACTGCCCTCATTTACCATAAATGCCATTTCTCATTAATTTTACTGGTCAAACCACTGGAGTGATTTCTGTGGAGTGGCATTTTGATCACCAATGCTATCTAACCTAAAATACAAAGAGGGAGAAATCTTATATTTAATGGAGGAGTTTTTCTATCTTCTCTGTAAGTGATTGTCAGCTGTCCTGTCACTAAAATGACATGGATCTGCACAGCTTATTCTCATTTTGATTTCATTTTTTAATGTGCTTGACAAGAGAGAAAAAAAACCGATCTGGAATATTCATATTGAGGACAACATAAAGTAATGTAACTATGGTTGCCCCTCATGGTTGATTCCACTTCCATCTGGTATGAAATGTTGAGAAACTCCATCAAAAACCGTCTGCAGCAAGGCTCTAAATGTTACATATTCGACTGTCCACAAAGATCAAGTGCTAAATCTTGTTGAAAGACTGACTGGCATACTCAATTAGCAGTAAACTTCATGTTTACAGAATTAGTTGACTATTCACTCTGAGCAGAACAAAATCAATAATTTAACATCACACAGATAAGATGACACGAAAGACATTTTGAGTAAACGGGTAATTATAACGCAGTAAAGCAGCCAAAAGCGAATTTTGAACGTCCGTTTCTTACAAGCAAAAAAAAAAAAAAAAAAAAAAAAAATAAAATAAAATAAAAAAAAATTAAAAAAAATGGCAAAAATATTTTATTCTGACCTGTAGCTCCAGAATACTTCTGATCGGTTCGAATGTAGGGTGCTTCGGAACTAGAAATATTGGGATGTTCTAGTTCTGGTATCAACGTGCAAGACATGTTTTCATTAAGCTGAAATCCAGTTCTGCAAATGCAAATGCCTTCGGCTGTACCGTTGTGTCTCTGTGCACACATTTCATTCGGTTCACACTCGAAAAGAATGTGCACATCACAAGTTTTTCCTGAAAATTACGGTTGTTGGTTTAAAACATAAAAAGAAATGGGATTTTTCTTATGCGATTGCGAGAAGCAATTGTAGAAGCAATCTCTCTCTCTCTCTCTCTCTTCCATTGTCTTGTGCATTATACCCATTAAATTTAATGAACACATTATCATTGTTGGAAATATACACAAAACGAGCGTAGAAAAATGATTTTACCTTCACATAACACTCTGTCAAAATACCCTACCAATAATACAACAACAAATACTTTCTCATAAGACGTCATAATGACATTTATCGACATCATTAAATCTCTTTCATTAAAATACTGGAATATATTTAATGTACATTGCACAGCTAACACGAAACACGAAAAGTCAACGCGATGAACAATTCCTATCGTCTTGCTCTCGGAGTAAGTCACATTTTACTTTCGAAAGAAACGTCAAACACCTCTACCAATTCACCCTACGGGCAGCCAATACTTCTGTAACTAATCGGCGCAGTACTGTCAACAGCGAACGCAGTCTTATCGCAGTGCATAAACTACACATATCCGTCGTATTTCGATACATCGATATTATTAACCAAGAAATGTCAGTGCGAACATTTAAACGTTTTCTCACATTGTATCAATAATTAAGAATTTTTATTCGCCATTGATGATATTAAAATGAAATAGGCTTCGTCATTGTTGCATAATACGGGATGTAGTAATACATATGGGTACATAATAATAAAATAATGTCAGTTAACTGTAGTCCACACATTAAGCACCACAATAATAAAATACGCTACAGGAATAGTTCTAAGGGCTAGTGACCATACGTTATAGTATAATGTAGTACGGTACAAACACTGTGCAGTAATAACTGGATAAAGTATAAACGACATAGTTATACAAAACATAGAAGCGTAATTTTACAACCCATAAACAAACCACCTAATGATACAGTACAGTATAGTAAAATTTGTTAAATGCTAATATCCTCCTCAGGTCTCCGAAAAAATTCTTTAAAATGGTAAAATGAGTAATCTTATAGCCAGCTGTACCATTCAATTTTAAAAATTATGAGATCCATAGATCGAACATAATGGTTAATTTGGTAAAAATTCTCAGTGGGTTCACTTTGTGAGAATTTCCAGTTCTTATTCACCCGTGCCTTGGTACCTTTAAATTACCCTTAGCTCTGGTGTTGTGTTCATGAGTTTCTCCCCTTGATATTATTTTTAACACACAGCACAGACACATTTAAGTATAAATTTATAATTGTATTTTGGGCCTGGAAAACAAGGACAAGAATGTTCCACGTGTCCTGTTTTACATATTATATGTAGGACTTTTTTGTATTTTTGGAATGTTCTTGAGGTGAGGCGAGCGTCCCCATATAAACAGACCATTTGACATATGTGACTCGAATAGAGAAAAATATCTCATCCCAACGTAATCCAAGCTCACTAAATCTCTTTGGCTTCAAATGAGGTATGACACTCTAGATATTTTTTCGCATACGTGATTGATATCCACCTGTCAGTGGAGTTCAGAGTCAATATAAATACATAAAAGTTTTACTGATTTATTTTCTATTTCATTAGACATTCCAATTAGAAGTGGTTGTGTTTTAACGGGATTACACAGGTGCTTCTTAGCTGCAACACATTCCAAGGCTGTATCAAGAGTTTCTTTCGTTTTCCTGTGCAGATCTGACAGTCTCCAATGTGTGGTAAGTAGCGTTGTATCATCCGTATAACACATAACAGAATGAGTTATGTTATTAGACAAGTCATTGATTGCTGCAATGATTTATTTATTTATTTTGAGCCAACATCAACTGATTACAATTTTTTTTTGTTCCAGTCTTCCGGATAAGTCAGAGCCTTACTTACTTGAATTACATATAATTGCCTGGCATTTTTATCTACACAACTTTTTCTAAATTTAGTTGAGAGAACAATGTTACATATATGGACTATACATAAAAACAATTTATTATTGCAATACATAGATTAAGGAATGTACAGTTTGTGACACAGTAGTCAGATCTGAGATTCAAATATTTACTGTTTGTGACACAGATCTGAGATTGCATATATTTTTAGATAGATGGTCTTCCATCATACGAGTGTACTAAATCTAGAAACTCATCTATTGAATATACAGGATTTTTTAGGAGCCGTAATTTTAATTTCTCTTTTAGTTTTGGAATGGACAATTTGGAGGTATTAGGATGGAAGCAATTCAGTAGTTTTATGCCTGCATAGCGAGGGCTTTTCTCATAAAGTGTTGTTCTATGAGAGATGATGTGAATACTCTCTCTACCTCTACTGCCGTGATCATGTATTTCTTTATTAAGTGTTTTGTTACTGTTTACTGCTATAATGATTATCTTCAGTACATACAAATTATGAACAGTTAGTGTTTTAAATTCGTTAAACAAATTTCTGCAGGACTCCCTGGCACATTTCTTTCCCATAATTCTAAGTGCCTTCATCTGCAAGATAAGTACCCTTTTCATATTACTTTTAGTGTTGGATCCTCATACCTCTATCCCATAGCTTAGATGGGATTCAAATAGTGCAAAATATATTTGCCTCAGAGTGGTCATGTTACAAAAAGGTGTCAGTTGTCTTAGGACATATATGGTAGTACATAGCTTTTTGCAAATTTCATTTACATGATCAGACCAGTTTAACTCTGCATCAAGTGTCAGGCCAAGAAATTTGGTCGAGTATTGCTTTTTAATGTATTTGTCACCCATTAAAATTTTGTTTTCATGAGTTTTTGCCCCCCCAAAATCAAATTCAATATAAAGAGATTTATTTGTGTTTAATTTTAGTTTGGTTTCATTAAAATATTGCAGAATTAAGCCTGCTGCAGTATTGGATTCCACTTCGAGCTGCGAATAGCTTGGATTGCGGCATATTAATGTGGTATCATCTGCATATAAGACAGCTGTAGCATGGTTTGTTATGGACTGCATATCATTAACATAAATAATAAAAAGAAGTGGTTCTAATATTGACCCCTGCGGAATACCAAAATTTGTGTCAGTGGTGTTTGATTTGTATGATACCTGTGTAGTGCTAATATACACAAACAGCTTCCTGTTTGTGAAGTAGGACCTAATCAGATTATGGGCTGTGCCTCGAATGCCATAGTTCCACAGTTTGCCCAGCAATATGGTCATATCAACACATTCAAATGCTTTTTGTAAGTCCAGTAAGATGCGACACTCATGTCTTCATTATCTATTGCCTGAGTGACACCTTCGATTAAGTTGAATGCTGCTGTAATGGTGGATGACCCGTTGACAAACCCATACTGCCCCTTAGGAATCGCTTTTTTGCATACCAGGAAGTTCCAGATTCTTATGTATATTACTTTCTCAAAGATTTTGAATATTATTGGAAGAACAGATACGAGTCGAAAGTTTTCTACTAGGTTTCTGTTTCCTTTTTTTAAAATAGGCACAACTCGAGCAATTTTCAACTCATCTGGAAATAGACCATCTTCCATATGAAAGTTGATAACTGTTGATAAAGGTAATGTAATTTTATGTATACATTTCGTAAGACTATCCAGACTAAGACTATCATATCCTGACGCATGGGAATTCCTTAAGACTCACTATTTTAATTGCTTCTTCTTTACTTGTTGGTGTCAAAAATATACTTCCTGACACAGGTGTTCCTCTGAATTTGTATTTATGATTTTTAAGCTGATTGTTTATGCTGGAGCCAACAGAAGCAAAGTAATTGTTAAATAGATCTGTTATCTTATTCTGATCAGTTTCTATTGTGCCATTTATCATTAAGTGATTTTAAGTTGTATGTTTCCTAGATTTACCTGTTTCTCTATTTACTAGCGATATTATTTGAGTTTTGAATGACACTATCAAAATGTTTCTGTTTTACCGAAATTAGGAGGTCTACATGGTATTTCTGATACTTTTTGAACTCTTCTTTTAATTTTTTATTGCTCAAGTCATTCAACATAGCATACTCATACCATCTTAGTTTTTCTCTAACCTCAGTGACTGAATTTGATATCCAGTTTCCAGTTGATATGCAGTATCCATAAGCATATAACATAAATTTCATCATTTGGTATCTTTATACGTGCTGCACATAATTCAATTGTCTCTTCTAAAGTATATTTACTTACATTTACAGAATTAAAATCAAATGTGCTTTTTACATAGGTTGACACACCCCCACTTCTGATAGATCTGCAAAACTTATTAGCTAGTACCATGTTTAGAGGTTTAAAAAGTTCTAATTTGGCAATAGATAACCAGTGCTCACTAATAGCAAGCACATCAGGCATAGTTTCATTTACAAACACATCTAATTGTTCATATTACTTGCTCAAGTCCTGTACATTCTGGTGGATTATTTTAAAGTTGTAAACACCTTGTTGTAGATTTCTGTGCTTTTCCATCTTAAATAAGGGTTCTTGTGGAACACCTGCGCTGATTTCCATTAAGAGGGCATTTACGTTTCTGACAGAGGCGAAGTGTTTTCTGTTGCTTAAACAAGAATGAATCACAGCTAATGTGCTCCAACGCACCCCATAAAACTCCAGGTTCCTTATTAGTATGTCAACAGGATTGGCCACATAACAGCAGTGATATCAAGTTTTTGTCTTCAAGAGCTGTTAAAGTTTGGTCCACAATTTCCAAGATGACTGCTGTTGTGCATCTCCCATTGCGAAAACCAAACTGATTGATACATAGGAGACTGTGTTTTAGTCTCAAATACCTTTGAAAATATTGGCGCAACTGAGACCTCTCTGTAGCTTTGGGGAAGAAACTGAGATAACTTTTGATACCTTAAGTCAGTTCGCAACTACTCCAAACTCTAAACATTTGTTAAAAATAATACATAATGGTGTAGGCAATGAGTGTACTGTCTTTTTAACGATATAATTCGGCAACAAGTACCAGTCCTTACTTTAAGAATTTCGAAATTCGGAAACAGCTTTTATAATATCAGCAGATGTGATAATACTCCATTGAAATTACAGATAAATCGCGTTTGTGTGTCTTAACGTTCCTTAGCCACCAGTTTTGATTGCTAAATGTTGCTAGTTGCATTGAGAATGGTCATTCGCCTTATTAATCATGTTTCAATTGGCGTAAACAAGTCAGTAGAGCACTTGCCTGTGAAAGGCTAAGATCATAAGCAAGGAATCCAAATTCATACATGTACTGAGCTGTATATCAAAACCAACTATTAATTGCATAACTTCTCCTCATCCTCTGTTTTTTGAGTGATATATTTCGTTGTCTTCTTTACCTCTCTAAATTAAGCGCAAAAGAAAATTCTCACTTACGAGTATATCCTCTTCTGTTTTGTAGTGCTGTAGTTATACTATTATGTCATAGTCATATCACACAGCTCTTTGTGCAAGCAAGAAGCAATAGAAAACCACATCATGTCCGCAAAATTACACATGTGTTGAAAATCATGTAATTTTCTTTAACTGCAGATCTACCTCCGTTCGCTACACATAAAATACTTTTATTGCATCTCATCATCTCTCATGTCAAAAAACAAACCAAAAAAATGTTTACTGCATGCTGTGTACTGTATATTTCACAACAGAAGGAAAATGGCTACGAAAATGGAAGAGAACATATGGACAATATGAAATACTGAATAGTACGAAAAAATCCACAAATGAGAACATATTAAGGGAAAAATGGCAGTAATTCTGCATACTTCACACCTTTGAAAAATTATGATATTCTACTTTTTAAACTTTGGAACTGTAATTTTGTTATAAATTATAAATAAAATATTAATATACTGCAGCTGCCCAAACAGAATTTTGGCAGTCCATTAGAAAAGTTCATCATGGTTTGTAGCAACTCACTTAGTGTACAACATTGATCAGACTTGGTGAATACATTGGATGAGTAGCTATATACACAGCTGATAATACAGAAGTCTCAAATACGGCAAATACTACTCTCCAAAGCAGTGAAAACGGTTTTGAGGTAGCAATAATAAAAACTACATATCAGATTCGAGAATAGACATGACCTGTCGGTATAAGTCTCCTTTAGGATATTTTGAGATATTTCTGAGAGGAAAAAAATGGCTCCTAAACCAAAAAAATTCAAAAAGATATGAGATTATAGATAGTCTGTGGTAACTTTAACATTTTCTTTTGCAGTAAATGTAGATAGATGGTCACTGCAATTGATTATTCAGACTCTGTAAAGCCACAATAATATTTACTTTGTTCCTCTGTCTGCAGCCCACCTTTACATATCGGATGTCACAAGTGGTAGATATTTTTGTTTCTCCCTATACTGAGCGTGACTGCACAGTGGTTAGCACACTGCACTCCCATTCAGAAGGATGACGGTTCAAACCCACATCTGGCCAAACTGATTTCGGTTTTCCGTGATTTCCCTAATCGCTTCAGGCAAACGCCAGGATGGTTCCTTTGAAAGAGAATGGCCGATTTCCTTCCCCATCATCCACTCTCCTTCCCAACAATGGTCTCCAATTCGTTATCCTCACATTTAACCAGTTCTGTGACAAAAATGGTATTGATAATCTTACTACCAACCCATTCCACCTGTGTCTAATTCATAGATGGAGCGAATGATCAGAAATTTTAAAACTCAAATGCGCAAGACCATGGTGGAATTCCCATATCGTGAAGTTCTGGCCAGCCTCTTGGCTATGCTCTTTCACCCATCAGTAACCAAAGCCTCGGCCAAAACCTTTGCCGGCACAGACAACAGATATTATTCAACATTCTACACACAAAAGAGTGAGCCCAGATCCTGTGGCAATATACATGTAATTAACATGTAACCTCCCTCATCAGGGCTTTCTCCTTTGGCCAGAGATGATGGTAGATACCAGACGTTACGTAGCTCATTATGATTTACAAGCTGTCGAACTTTCTCTACATTAAGAGAATTTTGGGCACTTCTACAGCAACCATAACCCAGGTGTTAGCATACCAAAACTGAGGAAGAGCAGCTGGTCTGCCTCAAGAGCCAGCACAGGCCACAACACCCAGCACAGGGGGTGACCCCACGTGGGCTGAGGAAGGACTCTGATGCCAATTACCACAGACATGTTCCCAGCGTATCCCAAAGAACAGACTGGAGCGGTACTAAGATCTATGAGTGTACTGCACACAGCCACAGTGGTTGAGGCCAAGCAGTAGCAGGAACTGCTCATGAAATTCGAATGCATTCTTCCACCAGGCCCTCCCAGCACTCACGAAAGCAAACACCAGTCCAAACAACTCCACACAAAGGTCTGATCAACTACTAACAGATACAGCAACTCGAATACCAGCAGTTGGATCAGACTCCATACTGTAGGTGTAGAAGGATCATGTAATGAAGCTTTCCCTCTGCCTCTGTCGATCCTAGGATGATCATGTGCCTATTTAAGGAAACTGGAATTTTGTGGCATACAGCTCTCTATTTGGATTATAAATGGGAAATCCTAGAGGCGTCTGAGTGGACAGCATATGACCCTCCTGAAGTATGAGACTTAAGTGAATACATGGCCACAAGATAGCAAGATAGCACCACATCAATAGATGAATTAAAAAAAAAATATTTCTATATACAAGAGATGAAGAGATTCTCTTCTGAGAAATACTTGATTACGGAATGAGTAGTAGACATATAATTATTGGTACACATAGCACAGTCGATCAATTTTAAACAAACTGAGACAAAACGAATGAAAAATAACAAAAATTCAAGGTATAAATAAGATGTTACCAAAAACAATAAAAAAACAATTTTCATGGCACAGGAGGGAAAATGAACAAAAGTGAAGGAAAATAAGTGAAAATAACCATTTTTTCTCCAAGCATTTATTTATATATACTCAAAATTCTATTGCTTACATGTGGACACACACACACACGAAGACAGCCAGAAGACTAAACAGAGAATTATATGGATGAGAGTTAGAAGAATTTTTGAAGCATTCCAAGTACTTTCCATATGTGGACGCAATCAAGGTGAAGATGAAGAAATGTTTCCTTTTTTTGACACTGAAGGAGAAGGAGGAGGAGATTAGTGTTTGATATCTTGTCGACAATAAGGCCATTAGAGATGGAGTGCAAGCTCGGATTAGGAAAGGAAGGGGAAGGAAACTGGGGGTACCATTTCAAAGGAAATTTAGGGAAATCACGGAAAACCTAAATCAGGATGGCCAGATGTCGGTTTGAACCATAATTCTCCGAATGTGAGTCCAGTGTGCTAACCACTGTGCCACGTCGCTCGGTGAGACTGAAGAGCAAGAAAAAATTTCCATTTCTGAATGGGAAAAATGGAAAAAATGAAAAGAATATATTCGAAATGATATGACAGCATATCTTAAAAGGTTGAAAAGCTTGAACATATTTTATGGAAAAAGAAGAAGAAATGAATACAAAGATTATGGTGATGACCCAGGATGAGAAAGAATAGAATTTTATGAAGGAAATGAAGCTTATGAATGTGTCAAATCTTACAAATGTATCTAATCTAATGCATGATGCGAAGATTACACAGAAAAATATTTAAAAAATTGAAAATGAACAAAAAACTCAGAATTGTATCAAGAAGACCATCTCATGATATTTTGTATGTTGCCTCATCCCTGTGTATTTTAGTTTAACCTGTCCATCTACAAAATACTGAAAATTGAACCCACTAATTAGTTTCAAGTTTCTGTCTATCAAAATAATTTTAAAATCTTTGTTGGGTTCCATACAAACTTCTTCCCATATCTCGTGTTCAAGTAATAACAGCCAAGGGTGTTGTATACAATGAACGTCTTGCTCACACAATGGTCAACAGCATGTACCAATTTTAGAAAATGCATAACACTGTGCTGTCTGTAATAACGTTGTTTTATTCTGCTACTGGTTTTGGTTCTGCACCATCATCAATAGCAGGAAAGTTATGACAGCTGTGTCACATGTCATAAATGCTTTAACTTAAATTACCACAGGAAAGCATAATTGCAAGATAAAATAAAATAAATAATTATGGCAAGATTATATGACACATTGATACAAGCACAACAAGCAATCACTTTTTGTCCTTGTGTCAATGTGCCATCATAATTCAATATTGTTACAAATTTTTATTTTATTTTATCTTGACAATTATGTTTTCTGTGGTAATTTATGTTAAAGCACATTTGACACCTGATGCATCTGTGGTAATTTTCCTGCCATTGATGATGGTTCATTACCAAAACCTGTAGTGAAAAGAAATATTGTTATTACAGACAGCACAGTGTTACACATTTTCTTAAATTTGTGTCCAATGTTTACTTCTTGTTCTCTTATTTTTTAAATGATTAAGTATTGCCTGTGTTGACAAGTTTCTTCAATAGAGTCTCCACTTATATGGAAAAAAATGTATAAAAATATTTTTTAATAAATGGAAATTGTGCTGGAGAAATCTTTTGAAGAGTGTTATTTGCACAAGCACATGAAGGACAATCATCAACACACATGCAAAGAATGTGTTAAAAGGTATCAAAAAGTAGGCACCTTATCAATAATAGAGTGCTATGTGTATGCAAAAAATCTGGTTTATGTAGACACTATAAGAAATATTTAAAACTAGTCTCGAATGGTTAAGACACAGAACTGTTATCATATATGAAAAATAATGAGGAAATTGGGTATGAAGAAAAAAACAAAAAATGTATCAAGTGAGAAGAAATGAAAGATTCTGGTTGTTTTCACCCAACTCCTGCATCTAGGAACAAGTGTACAAGTAGATGCAAGATTTGTTACTGATAATGTCGGAAAAATAAAGTGATGTGTACCTGTGGAACAGACGTTCCTCGACCTTATCTTAAATAACATGTACTAATGGCCAAACAAACAAAATTAACAGAAATATGAGAAAAATGAAGTTCCACGAAATTTTTGTATGATCTGGACATATACCTAAGACTACTTCAGTATGCACTGTGTCCAGTCTCTGGCATATATCTTTCTAAAAATTTTCAGTCAGTATTCTGTATTGTGTGTCATTTGTGAGATTTTTCTTGCCATACATGACTATGTAAGCAATTGTAGCTTTCGGAATGTTATCACTGAACGTGGAACACAGTTTCATTGTAGTGTTTTGTGTTGCTAAGACTTCTTTCTGCATAACATGTTGATCATAAAGATAGGATAATGAAACTGAAAAGATTTACATGAACACCACCTTTCCATTGTGTAACAGATTGAAAATCACGAAAAGCATCATAAGCCATCAGAAAGTTGGTTGGTTGAATTATATTCCACATTTTTTTGTAAAGAAACTTCATTTCTCCAAATTTTTGGGTACATATTCTTCAGTTTAAGTGATCAGACAATGAAGAGCCAACCAGCTGGCTATTTTTACGATTTGCCTGAAAGTTGATGAAGATAAAATAGGGCATGTCAAACATGGCAGAATTATAGTAATTTATGACATCTAATTCAAAATATCTCCTGCCACTCAATCCTGCCATCTCTGTATTTGTGCTTCAAAGAAAGATATTGTTATTTTCAGATTTTTAAGCCTTTATTGTTCTAGTTCACATATTTTGCTGCATATTTAATAACAGACAGATGAATATCCATATTTTCTACAGCAACTTTACATTCTTCTGGAAGTGTATCTTTCATTAAAACTCCTTCATTATTGTGGTGAGTCCATCAAAAAATGGTAATTGCACTTAAACTCCATTTAAATTTATAGTTAAATCACTGTCGCTCGTAACTTGTTTATAATCTTTAAATAATCCACTAAGCTTGTTCACTGAAGAAACACTTCATTTTTCATCCTTTTTATCTTCCCATTATCAGGTTTATGACCTTCCATACTTAACTCATCAGCAAAAGACAAAGCCAAATGTAACAAAACTAATGAAGAAATGGTGGTTTTTTCACTGGCAGAACATTTTGTTATATTCATGTACAACCTAGCATCACTCTCCACAGTGACTCTACTAACACATTCATCTGCTTCCAAAACTATTCTTTGATGTATTGTTTTGAGTAAAAAATGTTGTATGAAACCATCCAGTGCAACATGCTTGTAACTGCCTTCTGTACATGCAGTCAGTCTTTTCTTAAGTATTGATGACTTACCAATCAGGTAAACCAATATACTCATTTATTACTGAATAATTATTACCAATTAAATGACAACATACTGAGAACTAATGATAATAATTTCCAAGAAAAAATGAAAAAAAAGAAATAAAGCAAACTTTTGCCTAACTCCATTTGATCTGCAATGATAGGACTGAGCAGATGTGGGAAAACAGCATTAATGATCAACTACTATATCTGAGGTCAAGGTTGGTTGAACTGAGACAAAATTAATCATTTATATGTTTACCGAAAGAGTTTAAGTCGACCAAAGCATGAAGAATTTATGAAAATGTGCAAAACAGTTCAAGACAAAAATATAACATTTTTTTTGTTGCCACAGTCATTGAAAATAACGATGAAAGCATACCATTGGATGATGTAAAGAAAACTCAGTTGTTTTATTTGACGAATTTCTTCTTGAAAACTGGGATGTAGTCAGAGAATATTTTACTAGAGGATTACGACATAAGAGGATGCATTGTTTTTATTTGACTCAAACATACTGAAGATGGCAAAGCAACTACTGTGAGATAATCTAAGTTTTTAAATGATTTTTAGGTAAGAGAACACAAATTTAGATCACATCTACTGCGAGTTGGGTGGTGGGAATCTAAATTTTAACGAAGTTAAAGGAATGTGTGGTAAGTGTTCGAAAGACGACAAGTTTGGTAGTTTAACAACAGACATTATATGGAGACCCATAGAGACAAAATTACTTTTGTTAACATCATGAACATAAAACGTTAATTTTGATGAACATAGACCTTAATTATAGCTGGTGACACTAACTTTAATTTTCTGTGCAATAGTCCTTCCACTGGGAAATTTAAGAGGATGCTTTCTTCCTCAAATATGACGCTACTTCAGCTGGCACCTACTCATCACACGACTACCAGTCACACTTTCATAGATATATTCGCAACAACATCTCCGAACAGAATAATCCGCACTTCTCAAATATCTGCGCCTGGCATGTCTGCCCATGACATCATTTCCATGACGTATTCACTAGAATGCCCTAGAAAGAAACAAAAACTGTCTACATACCGAGACCTCAAACGCATAAATTTGCCTGAACTCGAAACTGAGGCACAAGAAATAGTTTGGGGGATGACCTCTACTCCCCTCATGGACATAAACGACAAACTCCACGATTTCACTAACAAAATTACTCAACTATATGACAAATATGCTCCAATACAGACCAGAAAAGTAAAAAGGCAACCTGCACCTTGGCTGACTGATGAACTAAAACAGCTCATGAATCTCAGAGACGCTGCACATCGAGCATACAAGATACACCCTACACCTGAAAATCACGCTGTATACAAGCAGAAACGAAACAAAGTCAGTCAAGCAGTGAGAAACGCTAAGCTCAGACATGCCCGTACATTAGCTGACAATAGATGTAGACCAGCTATCCTGTGGAAAAATCTCCGTAGTCTCGGTTTAGGCAAAATAAAAGTTGCAGAAAATCCCATGGTCCCAGCTGAAGAACTAAACCGATTCTTCACATTACCTGCAACCAAAATTGATCCGCAAAAAAGACAGAGAATCATTGACTACTTCATTGGGATGAACGACTGTAGCAAAGAAAAATTCTATCTACAGCACGTCACTTGCAGTACTGTCAAGAAAGCCATAATGCGGATTAGATCAGCATCTATTGGACATGATGGTATCACTATCCAGATGGTAAAACTTATTATTGACCAACTACTGCCCTCTATAACAAACATTTTCAACGATTCATTAATCACAAGTGTTTTCCCTGAGGCCTGGAAACTGGGACAAATTAAGCCACTGCCTAAAAAGGACATCGCCACAGCAGCCTCTGACTGCCGCTCCATCTGCCTTCTTCCTGCACTATCAAAGGCCTTAGAATATATAGTTCATGACCAGCTCACCAACTACCTAACTACTGACAACCTACTAGACGAATATCAATCAGGTTTCCGTAAACATCGAAGCACAACATCCGCTCTGATAAAGGTGACAGATGACCTGAAACTTGCCATGGACAGACAAGAAGCGACTATCATTTGCTTCTTAGATTTCAGCAAAGCATTTGATACTGTCGACTTCGACATCTTACTAGCCAAACTTAGCGGTCTAAATTTCTCACCAAGTGCAGTGCAATGGTTTCGCTCATACATGACGTCTCGTCTGCAACGCGTCCTGTCTGGGTATATAAAATCACAATGGCGGCAGGTAGTGTCAGGCGTTTCCCAAGGCTCAGTATTAGGTCCTATACTCTTCTCTCTTTATGTCAATGATGTGTCATCGGTCCTGACCTATTGCAAATACCATATGTATGCTGATGACCTTCAGTTGTATCTAAGTGCGAAACCAAGCAATCTCAAGAAAGCTATTGAAAATTTCAATACTGACCTCGATGCACTGTCAAAATGGGCACAGGACATAGGTCTAAAACTAAACCCATCTAAAACCCAAGCGGTACTTGTTGGTCACTCTAAGCTCATTAGCCCAAAACATCGGGAATCCGTACCACCTCTTATCCTAAATGGAACAAATATTAACTTCTCGCCCTCAGCAAAGAGTCTGGGAGTAATAATAGATGAAAATCTAAATTGGACAGAGCACGTAACTGCAGCGTGCAAAAAAGCATCAGCATCCCTTCATGTCCTACAAAAATATAAAAAACTCTTCCCTTTCGATCTGAAAAAGAAATTAGTACAAACGCTTATACTCCCAATCATTGACTACAGCGATATTATCCTACAAGGCCTCTCTCAGGAAAATTCCCGACGTCTAGAACCGGTCACGAATGCCTGCATCCGATATATCTGTGATGTTCGACTTTTTGATCACATTTCACCAGCATATGCAAAATTGTCCTGGCTGCGTGCAGACAAACGCAGAGATTTCCATACACTCTGTCTCATCTACTGCCTTATAGATGTACACTGTCCCTCATATCTCTCCTCGTCCCTAACACTCATGTCAGAACAACATGACAGAAACACACGTTCCCATCATAATAAAATCCTCTCCATTCCACTGCATCGCTCAGTCACCTTCTCCAAGTCCTTTACAGTAGCGGGAACCCGACTCTGGAATAACCTCCCTTGTTATGTTAGAGAACTTAAAAACATGACCGGCTTCAAAAAACACTTAATGACGTATCTACTTAAGCAACAGTAATGCCTTCCTCTGTACATGAGTGCACTTCACCTCATTACTTCCCTCTCACCCCCTCCTTAAACCTCCCTTACCCAAAACTCGCTATACTAGTAAACATCTACTTTACACACTAAAATATTAATGTACATCTGCACAAACCTTCATTACTATTGCCAATCTTTCTCATGTTTGTCATTATTATTTGATTTTTTTACTGTTATTATTATTGCTTTCACCATAATCTGTATGTATAGCACCTGATGTAAAAATACTGCCAGCATTTACTTTATTAGGTCTTAGTCATGTTTATCATTATTATTTGATTTTTTGTTTTACTGTTATTATTATTGCTTTTATCATAATCTGTATGTATAGCAACTGTTGTAAAAATACTTCCGCATTTACTTTATTAGGTCTTAGTCACTACTCTTTATTCATATTGTCACTAGAGTAAGCTAATTTTCTCATTTAAACTTTGTTCATGATGTAACTCTGATGTGTGAAATGCTGCATGTGTGGAACACTGGTCCGATGTAAGAGAGGGCCTGATGGCCCTAATCTGATCAGGTTAAATAAATAAATAAATAAATAAACATTTAATGAAAATGTTAAATAAAAATTTTATGTTTCTTTGTTGCTGTTGTTGTGGTCTTCAGTCCTGAGACTGGTTTGATACAGCTCTCCATGCTACTCTATCCTGTGCAAGCTTCTTCATCTCCCAGTATCTACTGCAACCTACATCCTTCTGAATCTGCTTAGTGTATTCATCTCTTCGTCTTCCTCTACGATTTTTATCCTCCACGCTGCCCTCCAATACTAAATTGGTGATCCCTCCATGTCTCAGAACATGTCCTACCAAACGATCCCTTCTTCTAGTCAAATTGTGCCACAAACTCCTGTTCTCCCCAATTCTATTCAATACCTCCTCATTAGTTATATGATCTACCCATCTAATCTTCAGTATTCTTCTGTGGCACCACATTTCGAAAGCTTCTATTCTCTTCTTGTCTAAACTATTTATCGTCCACGTTTCACTTCCATACATGGCTACACTCCATACAAATAATTTCAGAAATGACTTCCTGACACTTAAATCTATACTCGATGTTAACAAATTTTTCTTCTTCAGAAGCGCTTTCCTTGCCATTGCCAGTCTACATTTTATATCCTCTCTACTCCGACCATCATCAGTTATTTTGCTCCCCAAATAGCAAAACTCCTTTACTACTTTAAGTGTCTCATTTCCTAATCTAATTCCCTCAGCATCACCCGACTTAATTCGATTACATTCCATTATCCTCGTTTTGCTTTTGTTGATGTTCATGTTACACCCTCCTTTCAAGACACTGTCCATTCCATTCAATTGCTCTTCCAAGTCCTTTGCTGTCTCTGACAGAATTACAATGTCATCGGCGAACCTCAAAGTTTTTATTTCTTCTCCATGGATTTTAATACCTACTCCGAACTTTTCTTTACCCTTAGTAAATGTTATCAAAGTACGATCACCCCAAGAGGTGAGTACAAAATATGATCATCTGAAGGGAAGTAGTATAGATGTGTACAACCCTGAGGGCGTTAAAAAGCTAAACGAAGTAGAAAGAACAAGGAAGATTTAAAGGAAACTTTTCGAACATGGAACAAACAACTGCGAACAGAGTATGAAAAGTATAAAGAAGAGGATCAACCTGTTGTTGATGCAATCATACAAGTTAAAGAGGGGAATGAAGGTGTGGGTGATGATGTTTTGAAGGCCATTGAACAAAACAGAGTGGCTGGAAAACAGATGATTCCCTATCATCATCATCACTATTTAGAAGAATTTAATGACATACCACTGACAAAATCTCATGAAAGTCTACAGTTGGATTACATATTAAGTGAATCTGAACTACAGGTTTTGTTGAAGAAATATGGAGAAGAGTTTAAAAATAGTAGGAAGGAAGCTCCAAGAGCCCTTCAGGGTGATAAAGAACAAAATGGGAACTTCGTCCAAGTCAACAAAAGAACAATTACAAGTGAAAGAATGATGAAGTATATCAATCAAATTGAAGATCAAGTTTTTGGACTAATGCCTTTGGGTACATATAAATTTGTTGATAAATTGCCAGTAAAATTTGAAGAAGACATCTTAACTGTTGATGAAAGGATATCTGAATGATCAGACAGACGGATAAATTTTTTAACTACAAATCAAATTACTATGGACGATTTGAACACAAAATCTGATGGTGTTAACCTATCCAACTTTACAGGTATTTTGTTCAATTCAGGGCCGTTATAATCTGAGAAAAACCGAAATAAGATAAAATCGAGTAGAGGTATTGAGTATGATAATTTGACAAAGGAGATTGTTGAAGTCTATTTCCCAAGATGGCAGTTGATTGAGACTCAAGTATAGATGAGAATGTACTGAAATATTGATCCCGAAAGACTCAGGTGAAGGCCTGATAATAAAGTATACAGAAACAACACTTGAGTATGTTTGGATAAACATGCAGTTAACTAGTTAACATATCAACACTTACTCATGAAGAAGAAATGGTCAGCAAGTAAATTAATTGCCACAAACAAGTTGGAATAACACAGATGTTCATGAATAAATTTAGTGACTTCATGAAGAATAGTCCTAAGTGAATAATATACTTGATAAGATTTCTCACCAATCTTCCTCACACATTCTGTAGAAAGTGAAAAGTATGGGGAAGGTCTATTAGACATTCCAATCAAGAAACTTCCATTCAAAATTCATCTGACAGGTTAGAGCTGTTGTGGTTCTGGAATAAAATTGAGTAAAGGACTAGCCAGAGGAGAGCAAGGATAAATCCATTGGATTAAGCATGTAAAACATGACATTGTCTATAGAGATCATAAAAATTTAAAGAAAAGACACAAAGCTGACAAAGAACCTCAACAATTTGGAAAAGAAAACAATGCCAGTTCTTATGCCTCATTTGGAGAAAATTGGCTGCAACAGTTGTTAGAGGAAGAACGTATGGAAAATGAAAACTAGGTGTGGGCCTGGATGAAAATGGTTGGGGTTTAGCAAAATTTCATTCTTTCTCATTCCATATAAATGAACAATTTTACTATTGACTAGAGTTTGTTACCTACTTGCTAAACTAAACCAAAAGCAATTAAAATTAAATTCAACAATTTTAATAGATGCTTAAAAGAGAAGTAGAGATGAAAAAACTGATGGATAATATGGGGCATATCTGTTATGAGGAACATCGTTGTATATCTTATGCGAAAGAAGGAAGGTTCAGTTCTAGCAAAAAACGCAGGTTGATCTCTTCTATTATTATTGACCACATCGCCATATTTGGCAACTGTTGGTTCATTGTTCAGTAGGGCAGCTACTGTTGTAAATGCAGTCATAAACAAGAAGAAGAAATTAGCAGAACAAAAGACACATAGTCTTCTAAAGGAGGAGATAGGAAAAGCGATAAAAAAATTTCGAAGAAAATCTTGCTAAACAGTTGAAAATTAAAGAGTTGCATGGTGTTTACATGACTGATGAACTGCCTAAGAATCAAACAGTTTTGAATGTGAGTAGTAAATTTAGATATTTCTGACGATGGCACAAAATGGATATGGTGCTATTCATTGGTAACATAAGAAAACCACTGCTTAACTATTCAGGTGAAAATGAACTACATGACAACACTGAAAGAATACAAAACTTTGATACTTATGAATATTTGTCATAAAGCTCTTGTCAGATGGTCATAAGTTTAATGGAATTCTGAGCCTAATAAGTAGACATTTTTGGAAATAAGATGTTAACCAAAGGTTGATTACAGTCCAAAGAACTACGTAAATGAAACCAACACTGAAATAATTGGAATTAAAAAATTAAATACTTTGAATAAAAAAATTGAATATTTTCACTCAAAAATCGAAAATTTTCAGTTATTTGAAACAAAAATTGGCAAGAATTGGCTTAAAAAATCCATTATTTTCAGTTAAAAATGGATTTTTTCAATCTGATATTAAAAAGACTCAATAATTTAGCTAAACATCTTATCAATGAGGTAGCCAATCTTAAAAGATTTATAAAATCAGGCCCAAAGATAGAAAATTTTAACGATGATTTAGGTAATGCTTTTAATAACAATAAGGTGTTAGAATTAAAAACTGAATATTTTTCAATCAATAATCGAAGATTTTTAGTGAAAAAGAGAATATTTTACATTAAAAAATGAAGACTTTCGATCATCAGTATATCCAAAAATTGGAAACTTTAATAAGAGCTAGCTAAGGTTCTTATAGCAATTAAAGCACTACATACAAAAATCGAAGATTTTCAGTCAAAAGATGAAGATTTTCGATCAAAAATCGAAGACCTGCAGTCATTACAAGAAAAGGTAGACCCAGAAATTGAAAATGTGTTAAATAGGCCCACAAGGAATTAGACAATACATTTAACAGAGAAAACTAGTTGATGTAAGTGATATAACTGATAAGAGGTGTGTGGACAAACAACATTTAGAAAAGAACTGAGTAACGTTTTTAAAACAATTGTGGGTTAGATTTCTTTAAATTGTAGAAGACTAGTAGAACTGCACTGAGGTGCCAAAAGTTATGGAATACCTCCAAATATTGTGTCAGACCTCTTTTGCCCAGCATAGTGCAGCAAATCAACAAGTCACTGGAAGTCCCCTGGAGAAATAATGAGCCATGGTGCCTCTGTAGCCAACCATAATTGCGAAAGTGTTGCTGGTGCAGGATTTCGTGCACAAACTGACCTCTCTATTATGTCCCATAAAGGTCCTATAGGTGGCCAGATCATTTGCTCAAATTGTACTGAATATTCTTCAAATTAATCACAAAGAGTTGTGGCTCAGTCACACAGTGCATTTTAATCCATAAAAATTCCATCGTTGTTTCGAGACACAAAGTCCATGGATGATTATAAATGGTCTCCAGGTAGCCAAACATAACAATTCCCACTTAACGATCGGTTCAGCTGGGCCAGAAGACCCAGTCCATTCCATGTAAACACAGCCAACACTGTTCTGGAGCCACCACCATCTTGCACAGTTCCATGTTGACAACTTGGGTCAATGACTTCGTGGTGTATGCGCAGAGACCCTACCATCAGCTATTACCAACTGAAATTGCGAGTCAGATTCGTCTGACAAGGCCACAGCCTTCCAGTCATCTAGGATCAAATCTGTATGGTCACCAGACCAGAAGAGGCGTTGCAGGCGAAATCATGCTGTTGACAAACACACTCGCGTCACTCGCCTACTGCCAAAGCCCATTAACGCCAAATTTTGCCGTACTATCCTGAAGAATACGTTCGTCATACGCCCCACATTGATATCTGCGGTTATTTCGCGTGGTGATGCTTGTCTGTTAGCACTGACAACTCTAAGCATTCATTGCTGCTCTCAGTCGTTAAGTAAAAGCCTTCGATCAGTGTGTTGTCTGTGATGAGAGATTATATCTGAAATCTGGGGTTTTTGGCACACCCTTGACACTGGGTCAGGGAATACTGAGTACACTAATGGTTTCCAAAATGAAATGTCCCATGTGTTTAGCTCCAACTACTGTTGGTCTGTTAATTCCTGTTGTGTGATCATAGTTACGTTGGAAACTTTTTCACATGAATCACCTGAGTATAAATGACAGCTCTGCCAATGCACTGCCCATTCATACCTTGTGTTTGCGATACTACTGCCATCTGTATATGTATATGTCACTATCCTATGCTTTTGTCACCTCAGTGTAAGTGGCTCATTAAATGCTTATGATGCAGTCACCAGACGATAGAAAAATAATTTAAAAATTTTGCTTCAAATGCTGAATATGTAAATATGGTAACACACATCAACACCTATATTACTAAACAATATTTAGAAGAAGTAAAATACCTTGCTACAGAGGCTCAGTGTTCAAGTATTCCAACCACCTCAACAACTGTGTTATTAAGCAATATCTAGAAAAAAGGAGCAAAAAATCTTGCTACAAAGGCCAAATACCCGAAGATGCCTACGAGTATTCTAACGCAACTTGATAACTACTATACAAAGAAGGAAATAGAAGGACTGGTCTCAGATAACCACACAAAGACATATTTGGTCCCATATTTACATCAGATAGACAGATGACAAGATACCTCATGCCACAAACAAGTGTATCAGTTTTCTCTAGGGTCTAAAAAGGGTGTGATATTACGTAATCTTAACTATGATATACCACTTAAAAATCATTCTCATAGGAAGAAATGAAAATAAAAGACTCAAGTTTAACGATTTTGTGGTCACATTACCATATGAATCAGAGAATCAGACAGTTTCATTAGAGATGGCTAATCCCACAATGCCGTATGCTCATTTCCATTTTTCCGTAATCATAAACTAGAAATAAGATTAAAAACAGAAGGCAAAACATTGATATGCCAGGAGATGAAAAATTAATTTTATTTGGTGAAATTTAATCTATATAAATGGACAACCCCAACCGCATCTGGTGTGTGGAGTGTAAAAAGATTACTGAAAATCATCATGCCCAACATACAACAACTAAAAATGGGAGACAGACGTTTGAAGGTGTTTGTGCAGAATGTGAAACTAAAAAGAGCATGTTTGTTAAAAAAATTCTTGTAACTGCACTTGAAGAAATTATTAATGAACTACACAAACTGTCAAGAAAATAATTTGGAAGGAATGTTGTCTCACTTGGTATTGATAATCTATGGCAAGCAGATCTAATACACGTCGACAGTGGGGACTTGAAAGGCATCTCAAAAATAAGCAAGTGGCATAAGTGTTTATTCACTGTTATCGATTTATTTTCTAAATTTGCATAGGTCATAGCAGTTAAAAACAAAACAGCCGAAAATGTTTCAAAAGCCTTTGAAAAAATTGTACACCAAAGGTGTACTTAGCAGACTTTGCCCTGCATTCTGCTTGTGGTACTCCAAGAAATCTACAAACAGACAGTGGCAAAGAATTCTCCAACAAAGAATTTCAAGAACTGACAAAGAAACACAGCATCAAACATGACTCAACAATTATAATGTTGAAAGCGTCTATTGTTGAAAGATTTCACAGAACATTGATGGGAAAAATGCGGAGAGGTTTGCTCTTCGGCAATTATAAATGAGCTGAACCAGTTGAAAATTGGTGAATTAGTACAACACAAAACATTCGATAGTAAATATGAAGCCAAAACATGCAACCAAAGAAGACTTGCCGAAGATAGTTTATGTGACAGATGTTGAATAAAAAGTAGGTGATAAGTTTAGAATAAGCAAACTTAAGGAAATTTTGAAAAAGGCTATATGGCCAACTGTTTTAACAGAAATTTTCGTTGCTGAAGGTGTTATTCTTTCTAACCCAGTTACATACAAGTTAAGAACTATGGATGGTGAAGAAGTGAAAGTAAATTTTTATGAACTTGGAAAACTAACTATCCTGATGCACACTATGTTGAGAAAATGTTGAGAAAGAAAGGCAACCAAGTATATATTAAGTGGATAGATCTTGATAATTCTCACAATATGTGGGTAAACAAAGACAAAATTGTTTAAGTGGATAGTGTTCATATGGAAGTGAATCTGTTGTATTTTCCATGATACATCTTTCATTGTCACGGGGATTCAAAGCCTTTTTACTGATCTTAGTACAGTAAATTTCATGTTTAAGTTCATAGTCCTGTACTTTTCAATGTTGTTTAACAGAGAATCCTTGTAGTCATATAGACAATTTTATTTTTTATGACACATTTCTTGACTCCTTTAGAGCCACCTAAATGTGTCAGCAAAGCTCATTTACAGATAGTCTGTCTTCTTGCAAAAAAATCATATATATGTCTTCATTATTGCATATCAAATCTATTTTTTTGTGTCATACTTGAGTTCTTTCATGAACAAATGCGAATCATATCCTGACAAATTATGTAGATAAATTGGTACAAAAATAAGATTTTTTTATTTTTAAGTTACACCAGTTGTGTAATGGATTTACATATTTTCCATTTAGATGGTCATGGTAACGAACTTTTCTGTTTTTATGTGAACAACAAAATCCACACAATGAACGTATTTCAAATCTGTAGTGTCTTGTTTCTACTTCAAGTATTAATGGTCTGATTTCTTCAATTTCAGAAGAAATTCCTCCAATTTCTTCAACCTCTTGTTTCATACATTCGATAAATTTTCTTATGACAGTTTGATTCTCTATACACGACTGGGTCTTTGTGCTGTCCACTGATATGCTTGATGTGGTAACAGACATCACTTGGTTTGTGTTTTTGATATTCCACTATATATGTAGCTTCTGGGTTTTGATGACAGTTGTCCAGCTTTTGAAGCCAACTCTCAAAATCGGCATAAAAAAGGAATGGAACCTTCACTGCATGTTGATAATTTTTAAAATATATATATGTAGCTTTTTCTGTCAGTTCAGCTTTTAAGGGCTTATTAACTAACCGATTTTTTGTATGATTATCAAATTTTTCCTACTTGTTGAAACTGAGTAGACAGATGCCACAGATAAATTTTGTTGCTTTATGTCGTGTTAGTTGAGGTGAAACAGTTTGTGAGGTAATGAGGCAGATGTGGCATACTGGAAATATTCTATGTTCGAAGTTGATGTGGGCACGTGGAGGCCTCTCGGAGGGCAGCAAACCACGTGGTGCCAAAAGTTAGCTGAGCATGAGGGGTGGCCCAGCACGTGGTCCAGCTGTGTGGCTGGGAATTACATGGTGACGCTGTGTCGATGAAGGAGACATGCCGGGAGTGCCAAAGATGGCGGACTCTGTGAAACCTTAATGGGAGACGTTTCACAGTTCATATAGAAATTAATAGCAGCCAGATGAATCACGATACCTCATATAGAAACATGTACATTACCATTATTTGCATGACAATTCTAATGGTGTAATCAGATTTTCAATATATTTATTAGTTTAAAGTTTAGTATCTGACTGTAAATGATACAAGTAACACCCAACAACGAACTTCCAAAGTCTAACGATTCATCCAATTTCGTCGATCGATGTGTCTTTAGAAAGCTACTAGTGTAAACCTAAATTTGTATGAATTACAGGCATGTAACTTGAATAGTACATGAGTTACTGGAGTTCTAAGTGGCTGATTACTACTAATCACGTCAGGCCATAAGTACTCCACAGTGACACGAAAAAACGTTAGCAGCATGCTTATAAATATATTTATTCGTCTATGTCTTTGTTAATGCCCGATATATACCATTCATTAAGAAACTGGTTGAATATGTACTGTGTTTTAGAAAGCACAGAGGCATTAGGTTACTGGCCTACCTTTATTCTACACCTATGGTATATGTTTATTCAATTTGTTTATGTATCTAATAGTGTGTGTTAGAGCGTGTTTGTGATCCAGCCGTAGGAATATTTATTTAATTTGAAGTTATTGAAATGGAATTCCAGTATTTCAAATGTGTTTCATTAGGTCTGTGTGGGTGCATTGGCTTGAAAACATGGTGGGAGCGCTCTAGCCATTCACAGCGCTCGTGAATGGGGAGACTGGATGGAAGCGAGAGAAAAGTACTGGACAGTACGGCACAGGACACAGCAAGTGCTGGACGCGACAGCGTGAAGGACGCACGGTCGGGAGAGAGACTTGGAGAGTGTGGATCGGTTTCCGCGTGGTCGCGGCACATAGAAATAATTTGGAGTGCCGACTTTAGTCCAGTCAAATAGTAGATATACCTTGCAAAAGGTGGGGTAGAAGAGTTTATTTTTTCAACTCGTTCATATGGTTGGAAAGATTAGAAAACCGAGTTTTGCCAAAAAATTTCGCTTGGGAAAACTTTCTGCAGTTAAGAAACTTCGAAAATTTCGGACTTTTTTCAGTTTTTTCAAAATATCTCAGTTTCATTTGTTCCTATCGCTTTAACGTCTATTTTCTTTTTTAAAGAGCACAAAATTCTCTACAAATTTGATTCTTGCCATTTTTTTCTACTCCCAATATCTAAGGCGCTACAGCGCCTCAAAAAATACCAATTTTTCAAATTTTGAGCGTAGTGGCAAGATACCTTATTTTTGAACACTATTTTTTCAGTTTCTGTTTGTGTAGTATAAATACATTATACATCATGTTATAATTTGGAATTTAGCACCTCACTTTCAGGTATTCAGTTTGTCTGTATGCAACAAGAGGATTGCTGGGAACCCAACAATTATGATTTTTACATCACTACCTGAAGTTCACTATGGGCCACCTCAGCCCTGGTATTTGTAAAACTATAAATATAAAAATACATCATTAAGAGACATAAACACACACCACACACACACACACACACACACACACACACACACACACACACACACAAAATAAATTGTCTCAGGAAACTGAACTACACTCCTGGAAATTGAAATAAGAACACCGTGAATTCATTGTCCCAGGAAGGGGAAACTTTATTGACACATTCCTGGGGTCAGATACATCACATGATCACACTGACAGAACCACAGGCACATAGACACAGGCAGCAGAGTATGCACAATGTCGGCACTAGTACAGTGTATATCCACCTTTCGCAGCAATGCAGGCTGCTATTCTCCCATGGAGACGATCGTAGAGATGTTGGATGTAGTCCTGTGGAACGGCTTGCCATGCCATTTCCACCTGGCGCCTCAGATGGACCAGCGTTCGTGCTGGACGTGCAGACCGCGTGAGACGACGCTTCATCCAGTCCCAAATATGCTCAATGGGGGACAGATCCGGAGATCTTGCTGGCCAGGGTAGTTGATTTACACCTTCTAGAGCACGTTGGGTGGCACGTGATACATGCGGACGTGCATTGTCCTGCTGGAACAGCAAGTTTCCTTGCCGGTCTAGGAATGGTAGAACGATGGGTTCGATGACGGTTTGGATGTACCGTGCACTATTCAGTGTCCCCTCGACGATCACCAGTGGTGTACGGCCAGTGTAGGAGATCGCTCCCCACACCATGATGCCGGGTGTTGGCCCTGTGTGCCTCGGTCGTATGCAGTCCTGATTGTGGCACTCACCTGCACGGCGCCAAACACGCATACGACCATCATTGGCACCAAGGCAGAAGCGACTCTCATCGCTGAAGACGACACGTCTCCATTCGTCCCTCCATTCACGCCTGTCGCGACACCACTGGAGGCGGGCTGCACGATGTTGGGGCGTGCGCGGAAGACGGCCTAACGGTGTGCGGGACCGTAGCCCAGCTTCATGGAGACGGTTGCGAATGGTCCTCGCCGATACCCCAGGAGCAACAGTGTCCCTAATTTGCTGGGAAGTGGCGGTGCGGTCCCCTACGGCACTGCGTAGGATCCTACGGTCTTGGCGTGCATCCGTGCGTCGCTGCGGTCCGGTCCCAGGTCGACGGGCACGTGCACCTTCCGCCGACCACTGGCGACAACATCGATGTACTGTGGAGACCTCACGCCCCACGTGTTGAGCAATTCGGCGGTACGTCCACCCGGCCTCCCGCATGCCCACTATACGCCCTCGCTCAAAGTCCGTCAACTGCACATACGGTTCACGTCCACGCTGTCGCGGCATGCTACCAGTGTTAAAGACTGCGATGGAGCTCCGTATGCCACGGCAAACTGGCTGACACTGACGGCGGCGGTGCACAAATGCTGCGCAGCTAGCGCCATTCGACGGCCAACACCGCGGTTCCTGGTGTGTCCGCTGTGCCGTGCGTGTGATCATTGCTTGTACAGCCCTCTCGCAGTGTCCGGAGCAAGTATGGTGGGTCTGACACACCGGTGTCAATGTGTTCTTTTTTCCATTTCCAGGAGTGTATTATTAGCTGCAATAGGCAACCTAATTAGGTAGGTAATTATTCTTGTGTATAAAAGCCACACAGTTGACATTAAAAATAAGTAGCTTTATTACAGTTAAAATGCATTGTCAGTTACTAAAAAATGTTGACAGTTCTGGGTGTGTAATACTTGTTATATTGCACTTAAGTGCACTTGAGACAGATATGAGCATCACTTCGAACGTTTTGATGGGCCAGGTTCCTCAGTGTCACCAGAAATACCTTGAGTTACGGATTCAGGGTCTGTACATACAGTTGATCCCAGATTGACCTCTTCTTTAAACAGCGAGTCAGCCTCAGCAAGTTCGTTGGTTTCGTCAGCGGTTTCCTCAACATTCTCCATAACATCTTCTTCACTGTCTTCATATAAAAATTTTGGCGCGTTTTCACAGTTGACCCCAATACATTTCTTGCAAATTGAAGAACATTTCAAACCCACTTTTCTGCAGGAGCACGCTCCGCCACAGTTCAGCTTGCATGAGCATGAAACAATGTGAAGAAGTGCTTCAGGTGCGGGATCTTGGCTCATTTTAACGGGTATTGGACCGTGGTCACTGTGATTCCAGCCCCATTTCTCAGGAGGTTCCCAGTTTCCCATCCAACTTTGGACTTGTTGGTAAGTCCGCAACGAATGATGTTGTGCAGCATCTTGTGTAGGTGGCAACTGTGCAAGATTCAGTTTGCTTTTTGTGGCAGACTTGGCGAATAGCTGGTACCGCAAATGGTCTAGTATGTGGGAACTGCTAACACCTCCACTATACAATGCGATAGTAACCTGTTCTCCTGCAGTTATTATTTTTTCACGGGTAGCATGTGGTTTATTGAACGTGCGAAGTGCTGAGGTTAGGTGTTCATTTTTCGCAACAATACTGCAGCACTTAATTTTTCCTTGACCAAAAAAAGCAGATGTAACACATCCGCTAAATGCGTGAGTGAACAGAATATATTCACTGTCAAACTTGTAAGATACAGAGGAAAACCACTTGTCTTCTGCATTTCCTCTTCCTGGCTTTAAGAAAAATAAGTTTTCAATGACTTGCCCCAAACCGGTCATGAGCACAAGCAGGTCAACATCTTCTCCTACAATGACACTTCCAAAATCTTTGGTTCTTGAAATGGCAGATGTTAAAATTATAACGTCAGCATCTTCTTGTACCTGGTGCACTTCAGTGCTACACTCCAGAAATTCCATTTTAAGAAGTGTAATCAAACGCATCTTGTTTCGTTCGTTGTACAAGAACTTGTCCTGAGGGACTTGGTTCACCATCTCTGATTCAACCACAACGTCAACCGAAGAATGTTGTTTGGACCTACGAATCGTCTCAGCACTCTTTGTGCTACATTTGTCTCCATCACATGGATACCCATCAAATACAATAGCAAATTGAGATCCAAAATGACGTTACAGGTAAGAAACATAGCTTTGGACTATTGACTTGAAGCAAACATTTCGAGTCCAAGTCACTTTGTGGATAAGGTACCCTCCATCAATGACAAAAATTTACTCGGTCCTCCTGACTTCACATCTTCTACTGGAACGAAGGCATTGTAGAATGAAGATCTTGTTCCTTGTCACATGCCTTTTCTTGAGAATAGGGACATTGGGTAAGGAGCAAGTTCATATTTCAGAAAGGCTTTTAACTCTTCTTCACTTTGTTTCATTAAACAAATCCTTTGGAAAAGAGTTAAAGGATCAACAGGAGTAATTTTAGTGCTCCCACCTTTTACAGAATTGAACACAGAAAGGAGAGTCACAACTTTATCTTTTATACGGAACTTTACATCGTGGAAATTGTCACCAACTATTCTTTGCTCGAAATTTGAAAAATTGGTATTTTTTGACGCGCTGTAGCGCCTTAGATACTGGGGGTAGAAAAAAATGGTAAGAATCAAATTCGTAAAGAATTTTGTGCTCTTTAAATAAGAAAATACACGTCAAAGCGATAGGAGCAAATGAAACTGAGATATTTTGAAAAAACTGAAAAAAGTCCGAAATTTTCGAAGTTTTTTGACTGCAGAAAGTTTTCCCAAGAGAAATTTTGTTGGCAAAACTTGGTTTTCTAACCTTTCCAACAATATGAACGAGTTAAAAAAATAAAATCTTCTACCCCACCTTTTGCAAGGTACACGCTTTTTTTCTGAGTTTCACTGGACTACTTGTGCACTTGTGAGGTTTCCGTGGCTTCTACAGTGAAGACGTAGTGTGCGTTTAGAAGAGAATATCTCGTGAGCTGTGTTGTTGTTGATAGCTAATTATGTGCAGTAGGAATCTATTGTTGGCCTGTTATCCAACTTATATTTTATTTAATTGCTGGACCATCGACACCAATAAGTGTTTTGCAGAAATATACATCATTCTCAAAAGTACTTCTACTATCGTACTCATCATTTAAAGTCGTTAAGGTAGTACCTGCAGATTTTATTTAACTGCAATCTTTCATTTATAAATTTCTACGTTACATTCTCAGTTGCCAAGTGATAGGAACTTTTGACCATTCCATTCATGTGTATATTCATATTGTATACTGTATACTCAGCAGTATTTGGCCTGTAATGCGGCAACTACGTATCCCAGCCCCTAGACAACGAAACCAGCCAAAACGTTTAATATTTCAACTCTGAGTCAGAGAGTACATAGTTGAGGGCCACATCACATCAATTCATCTTTTCTTATTTGAAAGCCCGTAAAGCTGAGACAACTATTATATCCAGCAACAGGGGGGGTCCCATCTTCTTTAAAATATAGTAACTTGACATTTCTTTCTTTCTTGCATTTTGTTATTTTTAGTGGATATACTTAGATGATGTCTGATTCGTTCTAAGCACTATGGGGTGACTTCTTCAGTTGTTATTGACTTTTTCTTCACACAAGTAAACGTTGATGGAGACATTACTTATTTCCTCAATTTTAGGAATTGCATCAATTTCAGGCTAGAAATTCAAATTTCCAAGTTTTTCATCAATGTCAAGACCGACGTTTTTGTTCTTACTAACTGTCTGTCGATCTTTCTTTACAGGAAAGTAAGCAGATTTTACAGGTCATAGGAAGCGTTTTTATCATTAATTTTAACACTGATACAAACTTTCATATCTCTTATTTTTGTGGTAGTTCAGTGCATGGTGAGCCTCTTAGTGGAGCATAAGTATTAATTGGCAGTTACAGGTGAATAATTGTGTGGTGTCACCGCCAGACACCACACTTGCTTGGTGGTAGCCTTTAAATCGGCCGCGGTCCGTTAGTATACGTCGGACCCGCGTGTCGCCACTGTCAGTGATTGCAGACCGAGCGCCACCACACGACAGGTCTAGAGAGACGTTCTAGCACTCGCCCCAGTTGTACAGCCGACTTTGCTAGCGAAGCTACACTGACCAATACATTCTCATTTGCCGAGACGATAGTTAGCTTAGCCTTCAGCTACGTCATTTGCTACGACCTAGCAAGGCGCCATTACCAGTTTATATTCAGTGTAATAAGGTCTAAACAAGAGCGATGTTCTCCAGTTGGGGATTAAAGTTAAATATTCCAAGAACTACGTTCTTTTCTTTATAGGATAAATACTTTACCTTGTTCCAGACCTCACGCCAATCTGCGTGAGCTTAACGCGTGCCTTTCGGCTACCTCCGAGTGGCTTGGCAGTCTTGCCACACCACTACAAATTGTGTTTAATACCCAACCTGATCCAGAGGTTTGAGAATCAGACATTTTTTTTTACATAATCTCTCTTTTTCCTCCGTTATAGAGTTTAGTCAAATCTCTTTCATTTGTGATCCTATAGTTCTGTGTTTGAAACCTGAATTCCATGACACTTTCACTTGCCTAGATTTTGTAGTCACAAATGCAGTAAAACTGACCTTCAGTTGATGACGAATTTTTAGATAATCTTTCACATTTTTCATAACTTTGGTCTCAATGCATTCAAGAAGAAGTTTGAATCAAGGAAGTTAGGGATGTTTACGAAATTTATAATCTGTAGCCTGTCAGCAAATGCTTTGTCAACACGATATTGATTAACCATTGTTCTGTGTCCTTGTCCCCCATAGAAGTTGGTAGAAAATGGAAAGATTTCTTTCAAGGTCCTGGGTTTATCCCTTTTTTAGATTTCATCATCATTTTAAATTTTTGAGAGAGACACACTCTCCAATTTTTTCGAATATTCCTGCAAATATTATAACGTTTAGCAACAAAATTGACCAGTTCAGCTTTTCTTAGTCTACTGTACTCTCTAAAATGTATACTCAAGAAGTTCAGCTGCTGTGACAGGTCCATTTTCCGTTTTACTTACTGAGGAACAAATTTTAGTAAGAAATTAGAAAAATGGCGTAGGATATTGTAGGGCTTGTTTTGCACTTTTCTGTTAGAAAATGTTTTACTTTAGATGGACCGTGGCAAACGGTGCAGCTGGCATATGGATTTTAAAAAATCTTGGAGAAATTCATAAAGACAGATTTCGAAAAGATGTGTATCATAATGTATGTACAGATTATGTATCTTGTTATAGTAAGAGGTACTAGAAAGTTATATGTGAAAGTGGTAGAAGTGTAGCCAGGTCTACGGTCGCAGGTTCGAATCCTGCCTCGGGCATGGATGTGTGTGATGTCATTAGGTTAGTTAGGTTTAAGTAGTTCTAAGTTATAGAGGACTGATGACCTTAGATGTTAAGTCCCATAGTGCTCAGAGCCATTTGAACAATTTGTAGCCAGGTTTGGACTCAAACAACAGGGAATATTGTCAATTCATGCCAGTCTCGTGTATAATAAAATTCTATGAAATTCTCGCCAAAAGTAAGTTAAAAACAGTGAAAATTCTTTTTTCTCTTATGCATCTGTTTTCCTCCTTTTTGATAAAATATTTTTTCCCTTGAAATTTCATCATTCTTTCTCGATTTGTTTAAAATTGATCGAATGCACTAGATACGCCAATAACCCCAATATACTTCTGCTGTGGGCATAGGAATGATTAATGATGTTGCTGATATTATTATTCCATTTCACAAAAATATCTTCAAAGTCTTTTCTGTTAGTTATACTTATCCTATCGTGTGGAAGCAAAGCAAGACTGATCGTCCAAAATCACCAAGTGACTATAGAACGGTCAGCATGTTACACATACTGTCTAAAGCCTTGGAGCACATTATCCATGAACGATAGATAGCCACCCTAAAATTTTATACTTTCCTTCATAGATACCAATTAGGCTTCCAGAATCACTATAGCACAGCAACAGCAGTAATGGAAGTGACTTACAAAATAAAACGTTCCATGGACTGGCATGTAGCGACTGTTTTAAGGATGTCTGATCCAAGCAAGGCTTTTGATGTTACTGATATCGATATCCACAAATACTATAAACATGGCTGTGTATACCGGGTTGTTATAATTGAAGTGTAGCTACTCACTTGATATTTATTATACGACTCGTGGAAAGTATCCAAATAATCAGCGGCTCCATGCCACAGGACTGGCTGACTCTCCTCTCTACATGTCTGTCGTAATGTCGACGATGATCATCACCGATTCAACTGTATAGCCGTTGCGGATGTCTGGTTATTGGGGCGACAAATAGTCGCGTGTTTCCTACGAGGACCGTCGCATGTTATTCACCCTGAGTCCTTTCTTTACCCAGCGGTGGAAAATTTTCCTGCAAGAAAGTCTCGGGCGGTTCTCTGGATAAAGGGCTGGATTTTGGCATATGTATGTGGAGATGCTCATAACTCGCGCCCTGATTTCTGGCAATATTTGCAGATTGCACATGCAGCGGTTGCGAGCAGTTCCCGTTATCTCGCGTATTTTGCCAATTATCTTAACAGCTTTCTTACCACGCTTTCACTAAGTTGGCGTGTTCCCTGCGTGGCAGGTGCCCGCTCGATTCGGAATGAAACATGACGCGTATACGCCTTAGACTCGGCCCGCCTGCCACCCTGTATCACCTTGCGGGATTTTCAGGGTTCCGGATGGGTAGGCTACTTTTCGTCTGTATATATGTGCACGAAAAACTGAAATAAATAAATAAGAAAAATTAATATGAACAGTGTGATGGTGCAGCACGGTGGCGGGATGGGGGAGGCATCGCGGTCAGGTCTCGGGGTTCGACCCCTTGCCACCTTGTCTCCTCCAATCTGTAGCTGACTGCGGCCCTAACAGACTGAAAATACAAAAAATAAATTAATAAATAAAGATTAAAAAAGAAAAAATTAGTCTAAAAAGCGAAAAAATTAAAGAAAAAAGTAAAAAAAAAAACAGTTAAGGCAACTGCTCGCGAGAAGTGGTAAATCCGGTTTCGAGTCTCGGTCCAGCACAAATTTTCAAACATAAAAAAAATGGTTCAAATGGCTCTAAGCACTATGGGACTTAATGTATGAGGTCATCAATCCCCTAGATTTAGAACTATTTAAACCTAACTAAGCTAAGGACATCACGCACATCCATGCCCGAGGCAGGATTCGAACCTGCGACTGTAGCAGGCGTGCGGTTCCGGAGTGAAGCGCCTAGAACCGCTCAGCCGGCTTTCAAGCATCGACATTGCATTTCTACAGTGCCCTGTGTGGCTGGAAGACATTAGTTTACTATCCACCCTTTCCCTGTCCTGTCCAACCCCCTACTTCAGATACAATCTATACACCCACTGCGTCATTATGAGTGGTACCTGTTCTGTCGGACACGTCCGACAGCCGGCCGATGTGGCCGTGCGGTTCTAGGCGCTTCAGTCTGGAACCACGTGACCGCTACGGTCGAGGGTTCGAAACCTGTCTCGGGCATGCATGTGTGTGATGTCCTTAGGTTAGTTAGGTTTAAGTAGTTCTAAGTGTTGGGGGACTGATGACCACAGATGTTAAGTCCCATAGTGCTCAGAGCCATTTGAACCACGTCCGACAGAAGAGACACTACTGGTATAAATGTATTCCTTTTTCCTAACAAATAATATAAATAAAACCTATCGAAATAAGCAGAATGAACAACATAGCTAGCATATGGAAGAGGGAGGAAATGTTCCTTTTAATAGAGCTAATCAAGTAACTTTACACCCATCCAATTTTGTGAACGAACTGTACGATTTGCCAGGCAGATACAGTCCACAACTGCCGCTTGATATGGCCGAGAACAGAAAAAAACTCTAAACAGCACGTCACATGTGATGGAGGCTTTGTGTTTCGTGTGGTTGGTTTCAGCATCCGTGTCCATTTCGATGTGAGCAGCCTCATTCCATGTGAGAACAGCATAAGTCCTTTGTATTTACCATTCTGTTTTCCTCCATAAAATGGAGCACTATATAGGGTTATCAGAAAAGTCTGAAAAGCTTTTGAGGGCACTGCAGGACAGGTTGTACTACGAACTATCTTACCAGAAGATACTAATGTAAGGCCATATTTATATGCTGATGAAGCAAATTTTCGTCCTGTAAATGCTGCGTTGAAGGACCATAATCAGCAATGTGAATTTGATAAAAAAAAGTACACCATTTAGTTTAATAATAACTTTTAAATAAAAAAAACAAAATACGAAGTTCAGTATATAGAAACTTCCAATTAAGGCTAAATAATTTTTTTAAGTATTACGTACACTTGAGAGCAAACAAATACGTAATTTTAATGTAGGACCAGTGACACTTGTGTTGTCAAGAATCATATATCTACAAAAGAGCGTAATGGCCTGCAACACTTTACCATATGAAAGAAGAAAAATTTTGGCTTTTTCAGTCTCAGTTAAGGTATGGATTAATACCCCAGAGAAACAGCAAAACATTCAGATGGTTTCAGAGTAATCACAACGGTACATAATAGAATACACTGTAAGCCCATGTTCATTAAACACAAGGATTTTAATTACATACTTTCTAAACTACCTAGCATAACTGAAACAAATCAAAGGCAGAGGTATAATACGAGAACTTGTGCCTACCTATTCTCACTACGGCACAGGTTCACAATATCTTAACAACAGCCATGTTTATACTGTCTGAAAAGCTTGTAAGGCTGTTGCAGGGTACGTTGTGCTGAGCAACATTTGTTAACAAAAAAATTCGATGCGTTGCGCTGTTTCGAGAAAAGCAATAGTCATGAATTACGATTATTTTTCTACACCCGATTCCCAACCATTTCCATAAAGTTTATCGGAGGTTATTCACACTTCCACACATGTGCCGCTTCCGTAAGGGCCTATGTTTTGATATCCAGTCAATCGGTGAATGGTACTTTCAGCGTTCCGTTCCGGCGCGTCTTCAGCTGAGGCACTGTTTACTTTGTACTTGTCCCCACCACCCTCCCTCTTTCCAGTATGTTTTATAATCTTTTCTTTCGTCCGATTTGTTCATAAGTTCTAATTTTATGCTGCATTTTTTAATCCGTAACCATCACTTTTTGCTAAATTTCCCAAATTTTAAAGAAAGGTTTGGGATTGGACTGTAAAGGGGCCTGACGACGTAATGAAAGTGTTCGGTCTTCTGGACACTTGTTGTCATTTTCATATGGTTTTTGTGTCAGATTGCTTACGATCTCTTTCTTCTTTTTATTCGGATTTGTACATGATGCTGTAATTTAAAGTTGCGCAACCGGTCGTGCCTGTGATAAAGGATTTACAGCAGCTGCTGCTGTTTATATTCAGCATGCAAAAATTTGGCTGTGGATTCCCATCTAGTAAACTGTTGACTTCAGGTCATCTCTTACATTTAACCAGCCAGGGTAGCAGTACACAAGGAATCAAATGTGAAGAAGACGACAGGTCAAAAGCAGTGCTATAAATAATAAACTCAGATTAGCAGATGAGACGATTCATACCTGATAAGGAAATAACAGTGCTTATTGACCTGGCTCTTAGACATAACGGGATGGCTCAAATGGTTCAAATGGCTCTGAGCACTACGCGACTTAACTTCTGAGGTCATCAGTCGCCTACAACTTAGAACTAATTAAACCTAACTAACCTAAGGACATCACACACATCCATGCCCGAGGCAGGATTCGAACCTGCGACCGTAGCGGTCGTTCGGCTCCAAACTGTAGCGCCTAGAACCGCACGGCCACTCCGGCCGGCATAACGGGATGCCATCACTATATAAGTGAAACTTAACAAGAATGAAGCTCATATGGAATATCATTTCATATACTCAGAGAAAACTAAAACTTCTGAAACTGCAGATTGGAAATGTTTCCATAATGATTTCTCCAACCCACAGATGACTCGATGACATGTTTCTGAGGTATCTGTCAAAACACACTATTGCAATGATTTAGCCATTTCGTTTTTATAAGTAATATTAGGAAACCGGGGTTGCCTAGGTATGTATTTATTCCAATTCTATTAGTCCAATCACCTTCCCCCTCTCTATGTCCATTTCCATCTCTCTCTCTCTCTCTCTCTCTCTCTCTCTTTCCAAATCCTCCACCCCCTACTCTCTGTCCATCTCCTTCTGCTCCACTCTCTGTGCATCTCCTCCCTCCACCTCTCAATGCCTCTCTCCACCTCGTCTCTGTCTGCCTCCACTTGTCTTTATCTGTCATCTCCTCCTCCTGTGCCAATGTCCTCCTTTCTCCTCTCTGTCTGTCCATCTCTTCCTCTCTTCTCTCTCCACGTTATCACCCCCTCGCCAGTTGGAGGCTTCTACTTCTTACCCCACACAAAGCAAACAACATGTGTCCGAAGTTTGGGTGCAATCAATACAGGAGTTTAGGAGGAGGTTTTTACACAAGGCTTTGGTCGAATATGCATGTGTTATACACATTTCACATAGATTTAATAAATTTAACATATACTTCTACACATATTTCACATGTATCTCTATCGAAATTAGCCCTGCAGTTTCACAATGATTTATTTTCGTAGGCACACTCAGCGATACATGCGGATATTGTCTACGAAATGTGTCACGAATACAGTTAGTAGCAAAGAAGTAATAAATTAAAACGTCATGCCTAATGTGAAAATTTTCTGTACAAACAGCGAAAATGCAGTAAGCGATAAACTTTTTTCCTTTCATCATTTTGTTGAGGTTTGTCAATTAAAGGTTTGAGAATATGTGTCAAGTTTGTTACAAGTCACTAAGTGCTCTCATCCTCCAACAGTGAATGAATTAAATCTGGGTATCTGCGCACTTTGGGCTACACTTCTTTTTCACCCCACCCAACCATTTTGATAGGTAGGAGGTTCTTACCCCAACAGCGATTCTTTCCAGTGATATGTGTAGCAAGTTTGCTTGAAATCAGTCCAGTGGTTTGGAGGGGATGTGGAACATACGTACAAGCTGTTACACATACATACCTGGTGGTTAAAATTAAAATGCAGCTACTAACAGAAGTCAAGTGAGGGCTGAAATTATCGTATGGCAGCGGAACTTGGTAGATATTCTAGAGCGTTAATGCGGAACCGATTAACATCGGAAAAAATTAGTTCCAATTTTGGCCACACAGTGAAAACCCAGTGTTGTAAATGCAAGCAATGGATTAGCAATAGCATATGGGCAGAAAAGGTGAAACAAGTGAGAAAAGCATAGTGTTGATGTTGTTATTAACTGCCTCTTACAAAACTTGTTCAATGTGAGCACTGGAGACATCGACGAGATGCTGTACAGCACCAGGTTTGTACCTCGTGGCCGAAATTGAAACAGCATAAATCGGTTCTGATATACGTCGGAAAGCATTTGTGGTGAATGTGCCGCCAAATGACAGTCTACGACAACAATAGAAACTTGGGTTCTGCGACGTAACAGGCGACGCCATGCAGGAAAAGAACGTAAAAATCCTTCACCGCGGCAGGCGCGTTCGTCGGCGGTGGGGGCGAACATAACTGACTTCCACAATGAAGGCCACGATGTGTGCAAACGTGGTCCTGATGCTACAGAACGGGACCGGCGGAGAGAGGGATACTGGCACAATAACGGCAAGTAAATTGTGCGTAATGGGGCCCTCGACAGTGCGCCATTGTTTGTGCATCGTGGCCGTGTAGAGTCCTGCTGCACGATAGCGGACGTTTGTAAGACTGAGCCCTCCTGCACCGAGTGAGTGTGTCACAGCGTACTTTGAAGATGGACCCAGCCGTCAGAAAATATCGGATTGCCGCTTGAATACTACATCCTATCGTAATCGGCAGAGGTAAAATCGCCGGCCGTAGTGGTCGAGCGGTTCTAGGCGCTACAGTCTGGAACCGCGCGACCGCTACGGTCGCAGGTTCGAATCCTGCCTCGGGCATGGATGTGTGTGCTGTCCTTAGGTTAGTTAGGTTTTAGTAGCTCTAAGTTCTAGGGGACTGGTGACCTCAGAAGTTAAGTCCCATAGTGCTCAGAGCCATTTGAACCATTTTTTAAGAGGTAGAATCTGTGCAATATGAACCATTCTGGATGCTACATCCGCATTCAGGTAGGCAACACGCTGCAAAGGATCATCAAGCGGGTCATTCTCAAAACTTGACTAAAGACGACCGCCGCTGTAGGCGCGTTGGCGACGTAATGGTGATCCCAAGATAGCGGAGATGTTGGACACAGGGCAGAGGCGCTACATCTTCCGGAGGTAGGCCGCGACCAACAGACAGCGCCGCTCATTTGCGCACATTCATCACACTTCCAGCTGCTCTCCCACGAGCCGTGATGGCGTGGAAGATTCGTGAAACCTCCTACCGAGAACGAACCAATAGCAGGAGGTCATCTGCGGTTGCACGACATCGGACGGTGTAACCGCGTAAAGAGAGTCCAGACAACTGCGACGTCAGAAGGCTAATGAGCGGGTCCAGGGGCACCGCATAAAGATGCATGGACAGGGGGTAGCTTTGTCGGACCGACTGTTGAATCGGTATTGGACCGGCCCAACGCCCGTTGACCTGGACCAACGAACGCCGAGCCGCCGAAGGACACTGATGAAACGGGCAGGGAAGCACATTCTAAGACAAAGTATAGGAAGACATGGCGCACCATGTCAAAGGCGCTGTCAAAATCTACAGCGACAATCACCGCACTAAGTCTGCACGCCTCTGCAAACGCAATCACGTCACGACTGTCTCCAGTTGCCGTCTGGACGTTAACTGTTCCACCTGGTGTAGTTTGCGCGGTGGAGAGGACACGTGGTAATACGGGTGTACAGCGCGCCGCCAGTAACCGCGCAAAAATCTTGTAATCAGTATTTAATAAGATGACAGGGCGGTAGTGGCCCGTAGTAATTGCAGGCGTCGATTTATGAACGAGAACAATAATGCCCTCGACGAAGCTGGCAGAATCGCAGCTGCAGACGTAATCAGTTCGTTATACATCTCTGTCAATCGTCTAAACATGAGACCACAGAACGTGCGATAAAGTTCAATAGGGAATCGGTCGATGCCTGGTGTCTTGCACGGTGCACCCTTGAAGATATCGGTAGGGACCTCCTCGGTAGTGCAAGGTTCCATTAATGTAACCCCCCCCCCCCTTCAAATTTGAGGATGGGCGGAACCTCCACGGCGATAGGATTGTAGTCCAGGACAGCCCCATTATCTGCACGGTAGATGTGGCGATAATATTCGACAAAGCAATCGACTATGTCTGCTTGGCAGGTGACCCGTTGCGCACGATGATCTATGAGTTCGGCCTGCGATCGTGCTCAACATGATGCATGGAAGGATTCTCCCGCCACACCTTATCAGGTCTGCAGGCACGCACCACTGCCCCCTGTAGTTTCCGGCGAGTAATCGCTAGTAGCTTCGCCTTAATCATGCTGCGTTCGGTTAGCACTTCCGGCGAAGGTGGTTGGCCATCGAGGTCGCGGAGGGTGCTGAAGTAGAAGTCTGTAGTGTACCTGTGCCAAACGGCCACGTCCCTGCTGTAAGTTATGGCCGTGCGCCGGAGCATCGGTTTGCCATGTTTCAGCCACCAGTCCACGGCCGACGCATAGGATCGGAGACGCCGTTTGCATCTTGTCCGCGTCTCAGTGATACGTTGGCGACAATCAGGAGCCTGCAGATGTTGAGTTTCCATGGTGCTCGACTCCTCCAAACCGCATGGCAGGGAAGGAGCAATGTGCACGTGTACGCGCAGTGCTCACAGAACACCAAAGGCCAGCGCTCTACATCGAGGACCGCATCAACGAGACTGCAGGAGACATAAATGAGGTCTAACCGACTAGCCGAACGGCTCGTGTGAAACGTGAAGCCCTGGTTGTCTGTACGCCATACGTCCCAGGTATCCCGTAGGGCTGGATCACGAACAATGAGATGCAGCTCCTGGCACGGTATAAAATTCGGGTACTGATCTTTCCGGCCAAGTACGCAGTCAAAGTCCACTCCAAAGAGAAGATGTTCATGTCGACCTAAGAACAGTGGAGCAATCTCTTCCGCACAAAATAGTGCTCGTTTACGTCGACGTCTAGTACCAGGAGACGCATAGACATTAATGACACGCGTGCAGTGAATCGTAAAAGACAAACTCCTGGAAGATGGGAGGTATATGATATCGTCAATCACACTGCCACCCCACAGCCAATGTGATCTCTATGAGAGACATAGAAGTCGTATCCTGCTATCCGGCGGAGCGCTGCTAAATGCACCTCCTGTGACAGTGCAATGTCTAGTTCCGAAGCTCATATCATTTCTTTCAGAAGCTGGATCATGATCGGGGCGCGGACGCCGTTGACATCAGTGTCGCGATATGGTATGCATGGAGCTGTGTCCTACCACAGTGGAGCGTTGCAGGTCACTGCTGTGAAGATGCGGGGGTAACCGGCAGCAGGAGCTGCTGGCGACCCTCGTACGGCGCAAAAGTTGACATCAGTAGGTCGTTGCCCCTAACGGTGGGGACTCCTGTATGAGATCTGCTGTTTCTTCAAACTCCTTGCTCCACGCTGCGGTGAATCCGTCGCCGTAGTATCCATATGTTCAACTGCTGCCGACACTGCCAGATCGGCTGGTATCGTTCCTTCTTCGGTAGGGGCAGGAACATTCCGTTCCGTCGATACGAGAACCACTGAGGGCCGCTCTCCCAAAGTCGCACTGACTACGCCGTCGTCCACGGTCTCAGACGCTGAAACGTTGATTTCCTCAACAGGTAGTGTATCATTTGGACAGGGCGAAGAGTTCCGTTCCGACGTCGTACGGCCCCCCCGTTTGCATCGTTTAGAGGAGCGTTGTTTGCGCAGTCGTCCTCCCGTGTCCGAAGACGGGAGGGAGTCGCGCCGGCCAGGCAGTAACGCCGCCGTCGGGACAACCAGAGAGTCGACCAAGCAGTCACGATGGACATTAGCGTCGGCGACAGGCGTAGTCGGAGCTATCACCGGAACTGTGAAGATGGCTAAAGTCAAATCGTCAGTCACCTCGTCCGCAACCGTTTCAGGAAAGAGCGGAACACTATCCATCAACTGGTCACGCGATTTCGAGAGCCCGGGCAGTCGGCGGTGACTTAAGCGCTGTCGCGTACGTGATGGGAAGTACCGTAGACGACGAGGGAAGTACCACTTCCCAAGTTGGTAGCTGCGTTATCCGCCACTGCAGACATTCAGATATGATGTGTCCCACTTTTCTACACCCAGAACAAGTACGCGGCTGTAGGTCGTACATGATTACGGCCCGACATCCGCTGATGGTCGGCGTGATCTGACGCACCCCTTTAAGAACAGGGTGTGTGCGGAAGTGGGCCCTGCGTTCTGCCTTATGATCATGAACAGTACCCTATGGCCGGAAAGCGGCTTTGACGTCCTCTGCAGGTACCTCGAATGGCAGTTCGAACGCGCAAATAGTTCTAACGCCTAATCTCGCATGTTAGACTTTGACCACGCCGACGTTACCGTCAGACCCTGTTTGGCTGCGTTCAAAACGCGCTCACATTCAGCGTAACTGACCATTTTAATGCAAACGGTGTTGCTGAGAATCGAGAGGTGGATACCCAGAAGCTCCGATGGCGGGATCTTCGCCTCCTCACGGAGGAAACGTTCCACATCTAAGGCTTTCAGTCATGCAAATTCCGGGCAAAAGTTGAAACGTAATGTCGATTTTCTGAACTTACTTATCATGATCTCAGTGCACCAAGCCCGCGCGCAGGCTAAGTCGAAATGTAAACAAACACGAGCTCACACGCTCCGCAGGCGGAAGTACGGCGCGTCCGTTCCGAGTGGCCGCTAAAGCCGGACTCCGTTCGACCATTCGGACACAATCCTGTTCGACTCAGATTTCCAACTTAACGCACGCTGCAATACAGTGTCCCTCGTCCATTAACCCTTACTGATTTCCTTGGGAGTTCAGACGATATTAGTGTATCCGCACTGAAGCAAACGTCATGTGGCCGTCATGCAATCACAGAAAAATACACACACACACACACACAGACACACACACACACACACACACACACACACACACACATATATATATATATATATATATATATATATATATATATATATATATATATATATATAGTGTGGTCCATTGATAGTGACCGGGCCAAATATCTCACGAAATAAGCATCAAACGAAAAAACTACAAAGAACAAAACTCGTCTAGCTTGAAGGGGGAAACCAGATGGCGCTTGGTTGGCCCACTAGATGTCGCTGCCATATGTCAAACGGATATCAACTGCGTTTTTTAAAATAGGAACCCCCATTTTTACTACATAATCGTGTAGTACATAAAGAAATATGAATGTTTTAGTTGGACCACTTTTTTCGCTTTGTTATAGATGGCGCTGTAATAGTCACAAACGTATAAGTACTTGGTATAACGTAATATTCCGCCAGTGCGGACGGTATTTGCTTCGTGATACATTACCCGTGTTAAAATGGACCGTTTACCAATTGCGGAAAAGGTTGATGTGGTGTTGATATATGGCTATTGTGATCAAAATGCCCAACGGGTGTGTGCTATGTATACTGCTCGGCATCCTGGACGACATCATCCAAGTGTCCGGACCGTTCATCGGATAGTTACGTTATTTAAGGAAACAGGAAGTGTTCAGTCACATGTGAAACGTCAACCACGACCTGCAACAAATGATGATGCCCAAGTAGGTGTTTCAGCTGCTGCCGCGGCTAATCCGCACATCAGTAGCAGACAAATTGCGCGAGAATCGGGAATCTCCTAAACGTCGGTGTTGAGAATGCTACATCAACATCGGTTGCACCCGTACCATATTTCTATGCATCAGGAAATGCATGGCGACGACTTTGAACGTTGTATACAGTTCTGCCACTGGGCACAAGAGAAATTACGGCACGATGATAGATTTTTTGCACGCGTTCTATTTAGCGACGAAGCGTCATTCATCAACAGCGGTAACGTAAACCGGCATAATATGCACTATTGGACAACGGAAAAATCCACGATGGCTGCGACAAGTGGAACATCAGCTACCTTGGCGGGTTAATGTATGATGCGACATTATGGGAGGAAGGATAATAGGTCCCCATTTTATCGATGGCAATCTAAATGGTGCAATGTATGCTGGTTTCCTACGTACTGTTCTACCGATGTTACTACAAGATGTTTCACTGCATGACAGAATGGTGATGTACTTCCAACATGATGGATGTCCGGCACATAGCTCGCGTGCGGTTGAGGCGTTATTGAATAGCATAATTCGTGACAGGTGGATTGGTCGTCGAAGCACCATACCATGGCCCGCACGTTCACCGGATCTGGCGTCCCCGGATTTCTTTCTGTGGGGAAAGTTGAAGGATATTTGCTATCGTGATCCACCGACAACGCCTGACAAAATGCGTCAGTGTATTGTCAATGCATGTGCGAACATTACGGAAGGCGAACTACTCGCTGTTGAGAGGAATGTCGTTACACGTATTGCCAAATGCACTGAGGTTGACGGACGTCATTTTGAGCATTTATTGCATTAATGTGGTATTTACAGGTAATCACGCTGTAACAGCATGCGTTCTCAGAAATGATAAGTTCACAAAGCTACATGTATCACACTGGAACAACCGAAATAAAATGTTCAAACATACCTACGTTCTGTATTTTAATTTAAAAAACCTACCTGTTACCAACTGTTCGTCTAAAATTGTGAGCCGTATGTTTGTGACTATTACAGCACCATCTGTCACAAAGCGAAAAAAGTGGTCCAACTAAAAGATTTATATTTCTTTATGTACTACACGAACCTGTAATAAAAATGGGGGTTCCTATTGTAAAAAACGCAGTTGGTATCCGTTTGACCTATGGCAGCGCCTTCTAGCGGGCCAACCATAGCGCCATCTGGTTTCCCCCTTCAAGCTAGACAAGTTTCGTTCTTTGTAGTTTTTTCGTTTGACGCTTATTTCAGGTGTAAATCCGTGTTCGAGTCCCGGCACAGATTTTCAACTTTAGACATTGCATTTCCAATGCCTAGAAAATGCTAAGGATCTTTCTGTACATCCCAGACCAGCTAAAAGACTGAGGAATATGACGTTTCAGGAACCCAATGGTGATCGTAAGGCAAGAGTTGCTGCAGCCTGAGAACATCAGGCATTAACTCGCACGCTGGAAACTCCGTTCGAATGTGAGGCACGACGTAACTTTGGTGAAGAGCGTCATGCGTTATCTCGCTCCTCAGAACCCTTCCTTCGCAGAGTTTTAAAGTTACTTCTCTCCATAGAAGCGGAAATTTTGACAGGAAGTGGCTTAGGCGAGTGAGCTTTTATACCCAGAATACCGCTTACCCTTAACAATTTAGCATTTTGTTTTAAACGTGTACGATACCCAATGAGCTTATGTTATGCCATGACCATAAACAAAGCACAAGACCAGATGCTGCGTCTTGTGGACGTGGAACTCAGAGTCATTTGCTTTTGCACTGTCAACTCTGCGTAGCTCTCTCTCATATTAGTGAAGCAAATAAGCTCTTCGTTCATATCCGCAATCGTACTACTTCAAACGTTGTACACAAAGAAGCATTTTAAGTAAAAAATAAATTCCATGCTTAGGAAGTCTTGGGCATGGCAATAAATAAATACCCGGGAAGTGACGAGTTCCTCAGCTAGTCCCACATGCAAGGAAGAAAGGAAGGAAGATTACAGTTTAACTTACTGTCGACAGCGAGTTAATTAGAAATTTAGCACAAGCTCGGATTACGAAAGAATGAGGAAGGAAATCGACCGAGCCATGTTTCAAAGGAATCGTCCCGGCATTTTTCTGGAGCGATTTAGCGGGCCCAGTAACAGTATGTAAATTCACACTAAAGAACTTGTGAACAAGAAAATTAACTGTGGAAACCTCATAAAAATTCCCCAGCTTGTCCCACATGCAAGGAAGAAAGGATGGAAGATTACAGTTTAATTTACTGTCGACAGCGAGTTAATTAGAAATGGAGCACAAGCTCGGATTACGAAAGAATGAGGAAGGAAATCGTCCGAGCCCTTTTTCAAAGGAATCGTCCCGACATTTTCCTGGAGCGCTTTAGCGGCCCCAGTAACAGCATGTAAATTCACATTAAAGAATATGACAAGAAACTTAACTGTGGAAACCGCATAAAAATTCGTTTTGTAGTTTTTGAGATTTGCATGTTCAGACGGACAAACAGACACGATGGCTTTATAACTTTGTTATCAGTACAGAATAGACAGATGGGATCAACATGTGTGTACTTAGCTCAAAGTAACTTCTCCACTAAATCCAAAAGCTGCTAGGATACTCCTGATGTGGTTAGGTACAAACTAGTACATTGGATAGTAAGAGCTGTTTTTGTGCAGCCAGAAACGTTACCTGGTACGCGCTGTTGTTTAAATATTAATTAATTAATTCTGCCGAGATTAATAATTTTATCTTCAGTACACTTTTAGTGGTCCTAACTGACTAATTTCTAGGTGGATAAATTGTTTTCTGTTGCGCTGAAATAATCAATCTAATTCAGACCCAGTCTTTAGTTACCAGTCAGATGTACTACTATTTTCGGTATTACTTCAGTGTGCTTGTATAATTAATATCAGCCAGTCATTTGTCCATGTATATTCTGCAGTAGTCAGGGCAATTTTTAGCTTAAACTAGCCCGCATCTCGTGGTCGTGCGGTAGCGTTCTCGCTTCCCACGCCCGGGTTCCCGGGTTCGATTCCCGGCGGGGTCAGGGATTTTCTCTACCTCGTGATGGCTGGGTGTTGTGTGCTGTCCTTAGGTTAGTTAGGTTTAAGTAGTTCTAAGTTCTAGGGGACTTATGACCACAGCAGTTGAGTCCCATAGTGCTCAGAGCCAGCTTAAACTAACACACTTCAATTTATGTCCACTTTTGGCACAGATGACAACGGCGAGGCGTAGCGGCATGAAAGCAATGAGGCCTTAGTAGATCACTGGAGGAAGTTGGCACCACATCTGCACACACAAATCACCTCTTGCTCGTAAATTCCGGGGAGGGGAGCCATGATCTCTGACGCCACGTGCTATCACATCCCAGATGTGTTCCATCGGGTTCAGATCTGGGGAGTTTGGAGGCCAGTACATCAACTGGAACTCGCCACTGTGTTCCTCGAACCATTCTACGTCTACATCTACATCTATACTCCGCAAGCCACCTGACGGTGTGTGGCGGAGGGTACCTTGAGTACCTCTATCGGTTCTCCCTTCTATTCCAGTCTCGTATTGTTCGTGGAAAGAAGGATTGTCGGTATGCTTCTGTGTGGGCTCTAATCTCTCTGATTTTATCCTCATGGTCTCTTCGCGAGATATACGTAGGAGGGAGCAATATACTGCTTGACTGCTCGGTGAAGGTATGTTCTCGAAACTTCAACAAAAGCCCGTACCGAGCTACTGAGCGTCGCTCCTGCAGAGTCTTCCACTGGAGTTTATCTATCATCTCCGTAACGCTTTCGCGATTACTAAATGATCCTGTAACGAAGCGCGCTGCTCTCCGTTGGATCTTCTCTATCTCATCCTTCAACCCTATCTGGTACGGATCCCACACTGCTGAGCAGTATTCAAGCAGTGGGCGAACAAGCGTACTGTAACCTACTTCCTTTGTTTTCGGATTGCATTTCCTTAGAATTCTTCCAATGAATCTCAGTCTGGCATCTGCTTTACCAACGATCAACTTTACATGATCATTCCATATTAAATCACTCCTAATGCGTACTCCCAGATAATTTATGGAATTAACTGCTTGCAGTTGCTGACCTGCTATACTGTAGCTAAATGATAAGGGATCTTTCTTTCTATGTATTCGCAGCACATTACACTTGTCTACATTGAGATTCAATTGCCATTCCCTGCACCATGCGTCTATTCGTTGCAGATCCTCCTGCATTTCAGTACAATTTTCCATTGTTACAACTTCTCGATATACCACAGCATCATCCGCAAAAAGCCTCAGTGAACTTCCGATGTCATCCACGAGGTCATTTATGTATATTGTGAATAGCAACGGTCCTACGACTCTCCCCTGCGGCACACCTGAAATCACTCTAACTTCGGAAGACTTGTCTTCATTGAGAATGACATGCTGCGTTATGTTATCTAGGAACTCTTCAATCCAATCACACAATTGGTCTGATAGTCCATATGCTCTTACTTTGTTCATTAAACGACTGTGAGAAACTGTATCGAACGTTTCGCGGAAGTCAAGAAACACGGCTTCTACCTGGGAACCCGTGTCTATGGCCCTCTGAGTCTCGTGGACGAATAGCACGAGCTGCGTTTCACACGATCGTCTTTTTCGAAACCCATGCTGATTCCTACAGAGTAGATTTATAGTCTCCAGAAAAGTCATTATACTCGAACATAATACGTGTTCCAAAATTCTACAACTGATCGACGGTAGAGGTATAGGTCTATAGTTCTGCACATCTGTTCGACGTCCCATTTTGAAAACGGGGATGACCTGTGCCCTTTTCCAATCCTTTGGAACGCTACGCTCTTCTAGAGACCTACGGTACACCGCTGCAAGAAGGGGGGCAAGTTCCTTCGCGTACTCTGTGTAAAATCGAACTGGTATCCCATCAGGTCCAGCAGCCTTTCCTCTTTTGAGCGATTTTAATTGTTTCTCTATTCCTCTGTCGTCTGTTTCGATATCTACCATTTTGTCATCTGTGCGACAATCTAGAGAAGGAACTACAGTGCAGTCTTCCTCTGTGAAACAGCTTTGGAAAAAGACATTTAGTATTTCGGCCTTTAGTCTGTCATCCTCTGTTTCAGTACCATTTTGGTCACAGTGTGTCTGGACATTTTGTTTTGATCCATCTACTGCTTTGACATAAGACCAGAATTTCTTAGGATTTTCTGCCAAATCAGTACATAGACCTTTACTTTCGAATTCACTGAACGCCTCTCGCATATCCCTCCTCACACTACATTTCGTTTCGCGTAATTTTTGTTTGTCTGCAAGGCTTTGGGTATGTTCGTGTTTGCTGGAGCCGCCGCTAGATTGTTTCCTTCCCACAGTTCCGGTGTTAAGGAGCTGTTCGCCTGCAAGATGGCGGATTCGCGCCCTCCCATCGGCTTGATGAAGAAGGTATCTGGATTCATCGGACCGTACAACGCTCTGCCACGGTGGCAACGTCCGGTGCCGACAGTCATGTGCTCATTTCAGTCATAACTGCCGATGTTGTGGTGTTATACGAGTGTGAGTCAAATGCAAACCTTAAATTTGTAATAACAAATCGATGTTTCGCGCCTATCCTGTAAGTTGGTAAGGGTGCTACAGACAGCGTGCAGAATGGCCTGTAGGTGGCAGCATAGTGCAGATGCACACATACCGTCGCAGTATCAGTATAAAGATGGCCGCTCCAATTGCGACTCGCACCAGGGAAGAACAGCGTTCTGTTATTCGGTTTTTGCGTAGTGAAGATGTGAAACCTATTGAAATCCATCGACGAATGAAGGTTCAGTACGGTGATGCATGTTTGTCACAGCAGCAAGTCTACGAATGGAGTAGGAAGTTCGCAAACGGTGTGACTTCAGTGGAAGATGCTCCTCGTCCAGGTTAGGCACAACTAGTTGTGACTCCACAGAACATTGCAGCAGTTGAAACCATAATGAAGGAAAACCGCCGAGTGACACTGAATGACATTGCAGCATGTTGACATATCAGTCATGGGTCAGCACACCACATTGTGCATGATGTGCTCCAGTTTCACAAAGTGTCTGCAAGATGGATGCCACGGCAGCTGACTCCTGAAATGAGAGAACGACGTATTTATGCTTGTGGAGAACTTCTACGGCGCTTTGAACGAGAAGGTGATGGCTTCCTTGCAAGAATCGTTACTGGGAACGAAACCTGGGTTCACTTCCACCAACCGGAAACGAAGAGAGCGAGCAAGGAATGGCGCCATTCCTCATCACCAAAACCAAAGAAGTTTCGAACAGAACCATCAGCAGGGAAGGTTACGCTGACTCTCTTTTGGGACGAAAGAGGCGTCATTTTGGAGCATTACATGCCTAGAGGAACCACTGTCACCAGTGTGCATCATACACAGATTTCTTAAAAAGTCATCTGCGGCCTGCAGTCAAATCAAAGCGACGTGGATTGCTGTCAGCAGGTGTCCTTTTGCAATATGACAATTCAAGGCCCCACGCTGCTCGTATAACAGTTGCAACAATCACAGACCTTCATTTTGAGTGTCTTCCTCATCCACCATACTCACCAGACCTTGCCCCAAGTGATTTCCATATGTTTGGACCACTCAAAGACGCAATGGGAGGAAAGAAGTTCCATTCTGATGAACAGGTACGTCACGTGGCGCATGAGTGGTTGCACGGACTACCAAAAGAATTTTTTTCTAGAGGAATTTATGCATTTTGTAAGCGCTGGAGGACTTGCATTGAGCGTGGGAGAGATTATGTTGAAAAGTGATACAGCATTGTACCACTTCTGCACAATAAATAATATTTAAAAAATATTTAAGGTTTTCATTTGACTCACCCTCGTACATTGGCACATGCATGGGTTGTCGATTGCGGAGGCCCATTGTTAGGAGCGTTTGGTGCACTGTGCGTCCAGGGACACTTGAACTCTGCCTAGCATTACAGTCTGATGTTATTTCCGTCAAAATTCGCCGCCTGTCCTGTTTTAGCAGTGTGTCCAGTCTACGATGGGTGGCCACCCAACCCCACGACGTCTGGACATGGTTTCACCTTGGTTTCCCCACGTGTTGAAGACACTCGCCACTGCACTTCTCAACACCCAACAAGTCGTGCAGTTTCCGAAATGGTTGTGCCGAGCCTTTAGGCTATCACAATCTGCTCTCGGTCAAACGCAGATTGAACGTGCGCCTTCCCCATTATATACACGGACAGCACAGTCACTGATCCTACACGCGCCGTGCGTGTGTCTGACTAACAGTCATTCCTCGCCAGGTGAGGCTGCTATTGCCTGGACGGGTTTATATCGATAGTAAGTCGGAAGTCATAATGTTCTGGCTGATTAGTGTATAACGAGCTCATCTGTATGAGTATGGTGAATTATATCAATGGTAACACGAGTTTTCCACATATTCTAACAAAGGATGCTGCAAAAAATGCCGGTCGATGTGGCCGAGCGGTTCTAGGCGCTTCAGTCTGGAACCGCGCGACCGCTACGGTCGCAGGTTCGAATCCTGCCTTGGGCATGGATGTGTGTGATGTCCTTAGGTTAGTTAGGTTTAAGTAGTTCTAAGTTCTAGGGGACTGATGACCTCAGATGTTAAGTCCGATAGTGCTCAGAGCCATTTGAACCATTTTTTTTTTTTTTTGAAAAATATTTAACTCGATGGGTAGCTCATTCGAGTGGGACGGTGGTGTGTAATGTCGTGAGTAACAAGAAAGTCTAAATCTGAAAGTAGGGTCGTTAATGGAGTTAAGCACTTGTCACTTAAAGCACGTTTAATACGAACACCAACGTACAGGCAGAACACAGGTGAACCCTTGGAAGGAGGATGCAGCTATTCATACAGACATATACACTGTCCAGTCACATCGATGTGATCACCTGTCAAAAGCCTGAATAACGATCTTTTGCAGTGCGATCGCTGCAACACTTGCAAGAAGAGAGGCAGTGATGTTCTGGAAGGTACCGACAGTGATGTGGACCCATCCAGACTCCAGTGCCGTGGCCAGCGGAGCTAGGTTTTTCGAGTGAGAATCCACGCCGCGAACAGCCTGATGGAGGTGGCCCACAGATTCTCGGCTGTGTTTAAATCTGGTTAAATTTGATGGCCAGAGGAGTACGGCAAACTCATCCTGGTGCTCTTCAAACCACGCACGTATACTGTGAGCCGTGTGACATGTTGCATTGTCGTGTTGGTTGATACCATCCTGCCAAGGAAAAACAAACGGCATATAAGGGTGGATATAGTCCCTAACGACGATGTATAAGCCGGCCGAAGTGGCCGTGCGGATCTAGGCGCTACAGTCTGGAGCCGCGTGACCGCTACGGTCGCAGGTTCGAATCCTGCCTCGGGCATGGATGTGTGTGATGTCCTTAGGTTAGTTTGGTTTAATTAGTCCTAAGTTCTAGGCGACTGATGACCTCAGAAGTTAAGTCGCATAGTGCTCAGAGCCATTTGATCCATTTGACGATGTATACTTGTGTTGATGCACTGTGCATACTACACTCCTGGAAATTGAAATAAGAACACCGTGAATTCATTGTCCCAGGAAGGGGAAACTTTATTGACACATTCCTGGGGTCAGATACATCACATGATCACACTGACAGAACCACAGGCACATAGACACAGGCAACAGAGCATGCACAATGTCGGCACTAGTATAGTGTATATCCACCTTTCGCAGCAATGCAGGTTGCTATTCTCCCATGGAGACGATCGTAGAGATGCTGGATGTAGTCCTGTGGAACGGCTTGCCATGCCATTTCCACCTGGCGCCTCAGTTGGACCAGCGTTCGTGCTGGACGTGCAGACCGCGTGAGACGACGCTTCATCCAGTCCCAAACATGCTCAATGGGGGACAGATCCGGAGATCTTGCTGGCCAGGGTAGTTGACTTACACCTTCTAGAGCACGTTGGGTGGCACGGGATACATGCGGACGTGCATTGTCCTGTTGGAACAGCAAGTTCCCTTGCCGGTCTAGGAATGGTAGAACGATGGGTTCGATGACGGTTTGGATGTACCGTGCACTATTCAGTGTCCCCTCGACGATCACCAGTGGTGTACGGCCAGTGTAGGAGATCGCTCCCCACACCATGATGCCGGGTGTTGGCCCTGTGTGCCTCGGTCGTATGCAGTCCTGATTGTGGCGCTCACCTGCACGGCGCCAAACATGCATACGACCATCATTGGCACCAAGGCAGAAGCGACTCTCATCGCTGAAGACGACACGTCTCCATTCGTCCCTCCATTCACGCCTGTCGCGACACCACTGGAGGCGGGCTGCACGATGTTGGGGCGTGAGCGGAAGATGGCCTAACGGTGTGCGGGACCGTAGCCGAGCTTCATGGAGACGGTTGCGAATGGTCCTCGTCGATACCCCAGGAGCAACAGTGTCCCTAATTTGCTGGGAAGTGGCGGTGCGGTCCCCTACGGCACTGCGTAGGATCCTACGGTCTTGGCGTGCATCCGTGCGTCGCTGCGGTCCGGTCCCAGGTCGACGGGCACGTGCACCTTCCGCCGACCACTGGCGACAACATCGATGTACTGTGGAGACCTCACGCCCCACGTGTTGAGCAATTCGGCGGTACGTCCACCCGGCCTCCCGCATGCCCACTATACGCCCTCGCTCAAAGTCCGTCAACTGCACATACGGTTCACGTCCACGCTGTCGCGGCATGCTACCAGTGTTAAAGACTGCGATGGAGCTCCGTATGCCACGGCAAACTGGCTGACACTGACGGCGGCGGTGCACAAATGCTGCGCAGGTAGCGCCATTCGACGGCCAACACCGCGGTTCCTGGTGTGTCCGCTGTGCCGTGCGTGTGATCATTGCTTGTACAGCCCTCTCGCAGTGTCCGGAGCAAGTATGGTGGGTCTGACACACCGGTGTCAATGTGTTCTTTTTTCCATTTCCAGGAGTGTAGATTGACGAGATCACACAGGTAATGCCACCCATAACGCTCCCTCTTCCGCCCTGGACCTTCTGACCATTGTTGCAGGGTGTTTGCTTTCAAACGTTTCACCACGTGCACTCCAACGGTCGTCTGTCCGTTAGAGTTAAAATGTGATTCATCTGAAAAGGCCACCTGTCGCCACTCAGTGGACGTCCAGTAGCGGTATTGGCGTGCAAATTCCAGCCCTCGTCGCCGATGAACATCAGTCAGAATGTGGGCATGAACCAAGTGTCTGCTGTGGAAGCCTATATGCAGCAACGTTTGGTGAACAGTCATTGAGGAGACACTGTTGGTAGCCCCTCACTTCATCTGTGTGGTCAGTTGCTCAACAGTGCACGTCTATTCGTCCGTACTCGTCTCTGCAACCGTCGTTCACTCCTGTCATCTCTGGCCCGTGGTGCACGAGAGTTGCCTCTGCGCTGGTTTTCGATAGCACCATTTTTCCACACACATGATACTGTACTTGGAGAGGAGCACGAACAGTTTACAAACTTAACCGTTTTCGAAATGCTTCCACCCTTGGCCCAAAATCCAATGATCTTGCCCTTTTGGACGTTAGATAAACCGTTCTGTCTCCGCATTACGACGATGACTGCACTGTTTTTCGCGTCCTTCCGACACGCTTTATATGATATCCACTGCTAGTGCTGCCACATGTCGCCTGTGAGTGGTTATTGCACACTGACGTCGAACACTGGCGGTCGTCACATTAACATTTCAGACTGTGGAAACATAGTAAATCTAGAGTACCTTTTAGAACCGTTAAATACTAAATGATAAATAACTACAGGTGATCAGGTTTCAACTGGTGGCCCACAGCATGCCAGCCAGCGACGCTAACGGCTACGCTACACTGCTTGCAGCACAGCTTCTCTTCTGGTGGTCTATATTTATGTATTCTGTGATTTCGCTAAACCAACCCGACCCATCCTCTGCTAGGCAAATGTGACACAGACTTACGCTCCTCCCTTCTTTTATCACGTCCTATAGGTCCCCAAACTCCACTTAGCCTTTCGGATCCGCTTACCCTTTCCCACCCGCATCCTCCATCAAATTGTAAAATTCCGCACCCTACTCTTCCATCTGGAACACTTCCGAGTATCCTATGTTACCTGTGAACTCGACACTACCCACCTGCTAGTTTCCCTCTGCCCTCTGATGCTGATGTTCTGTCGCACTTCTGCCACCAAATTCCCCTAACTCTACATCTCCGCGACCTCAACGTCATTTCCCAACGAAACTTTAACCGCCCTCCCTTACTGGATAACGAAATCTGCGATGATATACATGCATTCTACCTGATCTAGAGATCCCACCCACCCTCTCCTTGTAAGGGCTCTCTTCCCCTAGACTCCTCTCCACCCATTTCATAAGTCTTGGTTTGGATCCACAACACTCTTCACTTTTCCCAAATCACTCCACCAAACATCCGCCCATACGAACACCCTCCTACGCATTACCCTTGAATGCTACGTTCCCATGATACCCTTAGCCCTGGTAGTCCACATTCACTCATTACTTCACTCATGTATGTATCTATTTTAACCAATAAACTCATCGGCCTTTTACCTGTTAACTTATGCAATTGCCCATCTGTCTTATATATCCGTGTGAAACATTCATTTTCCATTCATCTTAACACATTGGACTCACATTCGGGAGGACGATGGGTCAAACCCGCATCCGGTTATCCTGATTTAGGCCTTCCGTGATTTCCCTAAATAACTACAGGCGAATGCCGAGATGGTTCCCTTGAAAGGGCAAGGCCGACTTCCTTCCTCTTCCTTCCCTAATCGGATGGGACGGATGACTTCGCTGTTTGGTACCCTCCCCCAAATCAACCAATCAACCGACCAATCCATTCATCTGTATCTACATTTCAATTAATCAACAAATGAATCTTTCATATTTTAACTTTTGCAACTGACAATATGTCCCTTTGTTATGTAAGACACTCGTTTTTGTCAATCGCAATGTCTAATTTTCTACTAGATTTTAAAAATTTTACTCTCACGTGGCTGAAGAGCGGTGAATTGTATCCTCTGACAGCGTACCCTCCACCCATATGGGGTAAGGGGAATGAAATAAGAATAAAGGAAACAATTCCCTAAACCACTCAAGTCAAATTCAGGAACAGTTTTTTTGAAAAGGTCACAACCAATTTCCTTTCCCACCTTACCTCAACCTGAGCTTGTATCTCATCTGTAATGACTTATGTTGTAAAGTCATTTTACAATCGTCTCATGTAGCGGCATTGAGAATTTGACGCAACAGTTGTGATAAATATTCCACAGGTTTGACCGATGGTGCGTAAAATTATCAGCACTGGTCTAGTGACTGCGTCGTCAACGGGACTTTAAACCTTAATTTTCTCTCTTTACCTCCTTTCGAAGAGAAGATGATGAAAGCGATTGCATTACATCGAATACGTTAAGTACTCACACTCGGTCGATCTGTCGCAAGTTTTTGGGGACTTTCGAACTGGGAAGAGGCCTGAATGAACGGTAACACACCAGATGGAATACGTTGTGGTGAAACACAGGTTCCGTAGTCAGATATTGAATTGTAAGACGTGCCCAGCAGCAGATATAGACTCACAATTTAACGACGAAGAAGACAAAGCTGAAGTTTAAGAGAACAGTCAGGAAGAATCATCTGTAAAGAAATGGAATAATGAAAAACTGAGGAATGTTAATGTGCGTTTGAAGTTCTCCGAGGCTGTCGGTAAAGTGCTAATAAATACCACAGTACAAGTTCTATTGAAGATGATTGTACATCTAGAAAATGGAAAATTACAGATATTGGACAGACAAATATACGTGCAACGAAGATAGCTGCGAGAGATCTGTGAGTAGCAGAAGAAACACAGTACAAAAATATTCAGGAAAAGAAACGAATACAATTGATGACAGCTCATTAACAGTTGTAAGAAATCCATTTGTTGGTTTACATACTGCGTACATTCGAAGAAAATGTGATTTATAGCTCCTAATGTTGCTCCAACACATTCACAGTAAGGCTTATTTTGTACATGTGTCCGATCAAGATGGCTGCAGAATGTATGTTTCGAAATACCGTGGTTATGAACTTCAGTTGAAAAGGAAGGGACATCCCTAAAAATTGCACTCACAGAAGCTGTACAGGAAAATGTAAGTACAAGACGGCAACTGCAAAGAAATCTTGTGTTACGGCACAAATGCTTCAACTGATCGACAAAAGTAAGAACTGCAAAGAAGTTCGAGAAAAGAAAGAAATTAAACAAAATAAGACATTCGTAAAAGAAATCATTAGGAAGTGCAGTGAAGCTAAATTGAAATGGAGGCACGTAAAATGTGAAGAAATCGAAAATTAAATATTCGTCAGAAGTGCAAACTCAAGATACGGGAAAGGGAAAATAACTTTCAGATAATGTAAAAGCAAAATTGTCAAAATTAAATGTGGAAAAACAACTCCACTATTACTCGCCGAGTAGGCAACGCATACGTGGAAAGAGTACCTTCGTTGAGGACTTCACCCATAAGGAGCAAATGTGCGCTAGCGAACTACAAGACGAAACAGATGTCGATTTGGGAAACGTAGAGCACTCAGTATTATTGTTTGAGTGTAATTTAAGAATTGGTCAGTCACGTATTAGCTTAACTCTCCTCTGAAAGCAGGGCCAAAAGACCTTTCTGCCAAGCACACCTAAATAATTACTCTAACAACATTTAATGAAAATCTGTTGTCATTTAACGTGAGCGCACTTGTGCAAGGGCCGGCCGCTGTGACCGAGCGGTTCTGGGCGCGTCAGTCCAGAACCGCGCTGCTGCTACGGTCGCAGGTTCGAATCCTGCCTCGGGCATGGATGTGTGTGATGACCTTAGGTTAGTTAGGTTTAAGTAGTTCTAAGTCTAGGGGACTGATGACCTCAGGTGTTAAGTCCCATAGTGTTTAGATCCGTTTGAATTTGAACTTGTGCAAGGATACTGGTTTACTTATTTACTGTATTTATTTGTGCATGGTATGGGTGTGACCCAATGTTTATAACATTTCTTTATTTAAATGTCGTTATGATATGTTAGTTTAGTCTGAGAAGTGGTCCAGTTGAGTCAAATCATGTCTTTAGAACTTAGGTACAACTTATTTTTCATGGGGATGGCCTTCACCCAATGGAAAAGCAGGCAGTGGTGGAGTCAAGTGAAGACAGACTTTTTTTCGAGTTGTGTTGGAGACTGATTCTGGATGACGAACGGCCGCTATTAAACTTTAACTATCAAAACACTTAGATGTTCATTCTGGAAGAATGCAGACCTGCCTGTGGTGACGTGCATGATTCGGTCGTATAGGTGACTGATTCTGGGTGGTGAACGGCCACTACGATACTTCAACTTTTTCCGATTGTATTACAGAACTGAGAATAGAAAGAGTATTAGTTTCTACTCGTTACGTCTTGTGTGTTAATTTGTAAATCATCATGTTGAACTCACTTGATGATACCTTCGTTGTGTGGAGCCATGGTGAAGAACTGAAGAACACCTCGGTGACCTCCTAAGACACATGAACAGCCTCCATGCCAACATAAAATTTATCATGGAAGTAGAAAAGGACAAAAAACTACCATTTCTAGAAGTGCTGGCCACAAGGAATGGTGAAAACCTAGGACACACCGTGTATCGAAAACCGACACACACGGCCCGATACCAGCTCAAACTATCATATCACCACCCGAGCCAGAAAAGAGGCATGATTGATACGAATATGTGAGCCGCAGCACCTCAGAGGCGAAATACAACACTTGAAAAGTGTTCTGAGGAGCAACGTGTTCTCCACAAGTGACATTAGAAGTATAACAGAGCCAAACTTTCCGCGAAGTGACAAATCAGAGAAAGAAATGTCAGGTTCGACCTTTCTGCCATACATTTCCAGAGTGACGGACAGAATCGGCCGTATATTGCGCAGATATGGCGTAAATACTATTTACAAACCGACAAAGGAAGAACAAGATCAGCAAAGGAGAGAAGGAACCCACTTGCAATGTCGGACATACCGCATACCATGCAAATTCGTAAAGTGCCCTCCGCCACACACCGTTGGGTGGCTTGCGGAGTATAAATGTAGATGTAGATGAAGTTTATGTTGGAATGACTGGACGATCAATCAACACCAGGATCATGGAAAATAGGCGACATAGCAGGCTGGGGCTGGTGGACAAATGGGCTGTGGCAGACCACGTAGTAAAATTCGCTGACACCGAAGTTCTGGTTGTAGAGAAAAACTATCACACCCGCTTGTTCAGAGAAGCTATAGAAAAACACAAACACGAGAATAGCTTCAACAAGAAAGAAGAAAGTCTCAAGGTAAACGGATCCTGGCTTCTCGTGCTGCAGCGAACGACCGTCGCAGCTAGCAAGAGAACCGCTCCGGAAATGACCGCGGAAAAGCCCTAGGATATTGGCGCGCCAGGTACATATAGTCTGCGGCCGCGAGCTCTGCTTCAGTTCACCACCAGGGTAAAACTTTGACAATGTCACCCACTCGTGCTGGCGAAACGTCAGAAAAATTATCAGACGAACGTGTTCGAAGAACCCGTGACAAAAGCCAACAGGCAGTTTGTCAATGTAAAGACTATTTGACTGCAGGATCACAGGTACAGATTAATATTTGCAGCGAATTGTACGGATCAACCATATGCATACAAGGAGCTATTCCTTTCAAACAGAGGTTACCTAAGATTCGATCAGCATACGGTAAAGAAGCAACTAGTTTTTTCGTATGGGCCGGCCGCTGTGGACGAGCGGTTCTAGGCGCTTCAGTCCGGAACCACGCTGCTGCTACGCTCGCAGGTTCAAATCCTGCCTCGGGCATGGATGTGTGTGATGTCCTTAGGTTAGTTAGGTTTAAGTAGTTCCATGTCCAGGGGACTGATGACCTCAGATGTTAAGTCCCATAGTGCTTAGAGCCATTTGAACCATTTTTTTCTCGTATGGGATGCTGTTTAAAGAGCAACTAGTCAGCAGCAGAAAACAATAAGGTAACATCGCATATAGGTGATATACAATATGTACAAGAACCAAGACGGGAACAATAAGAATAGAAAGATAAAGAAAAAAAATGGTTCAAATGGCTCTGTGCACTATGGGACTCAACTGCTGAGGTCATTAGTCCCCTAGAACTTAGAACTAGTTAAACCTAACTAACCTAAGGACATCACAAACATCCATGCCCGAGGCAGGATTCGAACCTGCGACCGTAGCGGTCTTGCGGTTCCAGACTGCAGCGCCTTTAACCGCACGGCCACTTCGGCCGGTGAAAGATAAAGAAAGAGGTGCTCGAATTAAGAAGGACGCAAGGTGGAGATACAGTTTCTTCCCCCTACTTTTCATCCTGTACATCAAAGAACCAATGACAGGAGTAAAATAAAGGACCAGGAATGGTTTTAAAATTCAGGATGAAAGAATGGCAGTCGTAAGATTAGCTGGTGACATTACTAAGTTTACTGAAAGTGAGGAAGAACTGCAACCCCTTTGGAATGGAATGAAACGTCTAATGAACAAGCACTATGGGTTAAGAGTAAACCGAAGAACGACGAAAGTAGTAGACATGTAATCAGAGTTGGGAACCACAAAGTAGACGAGGTTTAGGAATTTCTGGTACCTTGGAAGCAAAATAACACGTGATGGACGAAGCAAGGAGGGTATAAAAAACAGATTAGCACAGGCATTCCTCACTAAAAGAACTCTCCTAGTATCAAACATAGGCTTTAATTTGAGGAAGGAATTTCTGAGAATGTACGTCTGGAGCACAACACTGTATTGAAAGTGGAACATGGACTGTGAGAAATGTAGAAAAGAAGAGAATAGTTGTGTCTGAAATGTGTTACAGAAGGATGCTAAAAATTAAGTGCACAGATAAGATAAGAAATGGAGAGGGCTTCCGCAGAATTACTGATGAGAGGAGTATTTTGAAAACACTACATCGTGGAACAACTTGCATAGTGCTCGAGGGACCTGAAGAGGGCAAAATCTATACGGCCTGACAAAGGTTGGAATAAACCCAACTAATAATTGAGAATGTCGGATGTAAGTGCTATTCAGAGATGAAGAAGTTGGCGTGGGAGAGGAAGTCGAGCGAGTGGGCTCCTCAAACCAGTCCGAAAATTACGAAAATAAAGAACTCGGCCCAAGAAAACAGTTTTGAACTTGTAACTTACAAACAGAAGAGTTCGGTATGACAATGAGCGTTAAAGGTGGTAGAAATTATAACTAGTAATTTTTTAACGACTGCAGTTATACGTTTTATTGACTGTTGTCACAAATCCTCTCTCATTCACACATTTTTCTAGTTCATGGTCGTTCTCCGTGTTTAGTGAGTACTATCGTGCGTACTTTTCGTATACGGACAGTGTTTTGCGACACTGTACTCAAGGATGGGGGCGTGTGTTTTATATCGGGAGATTATTCAGTTTCTCTAAAATAGAAACGGCATAAAGATCGAATGACAAGACTATTTGTTAGTCATTATTATCTTAGTTGTTATACCCTCCCAGAGATGTGGGCCAGCAAGCGAGAATTTGGATGGGAAAAATTAGACCCTAACTCTGGACGATCTTAACTGTAATACCGTCCTGATACAGATTTAACTGTAATATCATCCTGATACAGATTTGATGAGATAATAGCTATGACGGTACTTCACATAAAGTCACGATCAACCCATTTTTACTCTTTCCCTACAAATCTGGGGACCTATATGCAAATATAACTAGACAGTGACTCATTAGGCCATGCTCACATGATTTACAAACAGCTGGCAGAAAATTAAATGAGAGAGATGATGGCTGTGACAGGTCTCAGCAAACCTGCGATGAATAATAAGGGTGACTAGTTGCCTGTCGAAGCTTCGAGCTGTCCCTATGCGTCATCGAGGCAAACGCTAGCAAAACTTCCGCGTTGTGAGTCAAGCGGAGCCCACAGCGACATAGGTTGATAACATTACTATCGCCAGCAAGCTTTCACTATGTCTGTGCCCAAATATTACCACATCACAGACTACTTGTTCCATCAGCTCGCCCTTTCTCCTTTCTTCAAGGCAGCGGTTCACAGCAGCGATCACATTCACAATATCCCATAGAACTTATTCATGCCTTGGTCAATAGCAGCTCATAGAACAAATTAACCTCGACACCCCATTTACTACATCATCAAAAAGAAGCTCACAACGGACTAAAACGAACAAGTAAAGCATGAGGAATACAGAGTAAATCTGTGTCATGGGCCAAGACTAGAACCTGAAAACCTTTGATTTTCACAATCAAGTGCTGTGCGGGTCAGCTATTCAGCACGAGTCAGTAGTCATCCTTGAATAGCACAGTCGGTACAGCACTTACCAGTGAAGAACTAAGCTTCCAGGTTCGAGTCTCGGTCCGTCACACAGTTTTAATCTGCCACTATGTTTCAAATAACCACACACTCCACTCCAGGGTGAACATTCATTCTATGAGGAATACATCATTTCCTGTGATCCGCACCTACAAAAGCCTTATTTGATCCACCCTTCAATTTACCGACGATTCTTGCCTTATCGAATCTTTCAAATTTTATGACTTGCTACTAGTTCTTGAACGTTATGCTCTCTGCCTTGCATTCCACATCTGGTCACCTTTCCCTACGTGCATTCTTTACCAGCTACTTGTTTCCCAATAGTACTCAAAACTGCTAGAACGCCTCCAGAAATCATAAATAACGTATGAACATGATTAGCAAAATCCCATCGTGCACCCACTCCTCATCCAATTTGGGCCACTGCCTCTGCTACGACTGTATCAACACATACCTTGTTCTCTGCACCTCCACACGCTCTACATCTTGTCACAAGGTAAATTTAACCATTTCCCACTTTTTGACGCAGAAATCAGTCCAGAAACGTATATTTCATACACTGACTGGATCAATCTTAAGGAAGTGAATTCACCCACGCAAGTGGTTGCTTACAAAACGCTATTTAGATCGATTCTTTAATAATTTTTCCACTCTGCTGCTGACATGCCCTCTCTGAGCTATTTTTTAAAAAATGTGACTAGTGGGGCGCATTTACTGTACCCTCTGTCTTTTGCAGGGCATTGTTGTAATCACTCAGAGATTTTCATTCAAATTCTCTGGACTTATATCCTCCTTACTGCTGGTAAAAGTTCATCCGTCAGAATCGTTGGAAAATCTCGTTGAGACTTCCCTGCTGTTCACAGATCTAAGTTTGTAATTCTGTATAATCAATTATTTACTCACGATACCTTCGCTCTCGATCTGTATTGCCTCAGGACCTTCTCAAATTGTGTAAATATTCGATTTAGTGTACCCTAACCGAGCGAGACAGTCCAATGATAATAACAGTGGACTCGTACTCCGGAGGTTGGTGGTTTAAATCCCCGTCTAGTCATCCAGAGTTAAAGCTTCCGTGATTTCACTAAATCGTTAAGGCCAATGCCGAGGCGGTTCCTTTGAAATGACATGGCCCAATTTCTTTCTCAGTGTTTCCCAGTCCGAGCTTGTGCTCCTTCTCTAATGATCTCATTGTCGACGGGACGTTAAACTCTAATTTCCCTTCCGTTCGAATACTCTCACTTCCTCATTTAACCTCTAACAGAAGGAACCGTGCCTTTAAGAGGTACCGTACGAACAGCCAAGCTTCCTAAATGTGTGAAATATTTCTACTCCACAACGCTTGCGACATAGTTATCGTTGATTCTAACTCAATCCCGTCTTTCATTTATGCCTTAACATTGATTAACGATGATATCTAGCCATTGGTGTCATCTCATTTACTGTATAAGGAACTAAAACGCCTATTAAAATTGACTTGGCGTATGAGGTCTCAGCCAATTGTGTCTGAGCTCTGTTTTTATCAGCATTATCGAAAAGATGAATGGTTGTTAAGACGAACCATTCATCACTTCAGGGAGGAAACATTAGAGTACCTGTTACACCTTGATTGTATTAGGCCTTCTCATGCATGCGGAAATTCCCTAGCTTCCAGTGATTACATTAATAGAACCTACTAATTGTAACAAACACGTTCTCAGAGATTCGGATGTATGCCAACACCCGATTCAAAAACCAAATCGCGATTACAATCCCCCAAATCCACGTCCACATCTACACTCCGCAAGGCACGTCAAGCTGTGTAACGGTTCCCTGTTCTACTCATAAATGGTGTTCAGGAAGAACGGTTGTTGGGAAACCATTGTGAGAGCTCGAATCTCTCTTGTTTGCATTTATGGTCTTTTCGAGAGATGTACGTAGGAAGAAGCAATATACTGACTGAATCTTCCATGAACATACGCTCTCAGCGTTTTAAAAATAGCCACAATGTGATGAAGGCGGCCCCTCTTGCGACATCTGCCACTGGGGTTGGCTGAGCGTCCCTGTTACACCGTCGCATTTATTGAACGATCCTGTGACGAAACGTGCTGCTCTCCTTCGTATCTTCTGTATTTATGCCATCAATCCTATATGGTAAAGGTCCCAAACTGATGACCAATACTCATTCATTGGCTAAATGAAGGTATTTCAAACTACCTTCTTCGTGTGTGAACTACACTTAGCGTAACTCAGACTGGATCAATTAATTCATTTATTTTTAAAGATTGCTCATATGCATTTAGTAGGATGGCAGTGTATTATGTATGAGCAAAGACAACGATCTTTTCTCAAGGCCACAGCTTACCCACTACTTGTAGTAGTTATATTCAAGGTCACCCCCACTCCATCCCTCCCTCCCCCCCCCCCCCCCCCGCCCGCCCCCAAGAATCACCAAATCACCAGCAACTGATCAAGGTCACCCAGGGGAACCGGCACCCTCTCCCCTTGTCGTTCCACTTCCACTTTCCTGCTCTACTGTCATCCGCTTCTCCAACAGACAGGCTGCATGAATAGGAAATGAGTACTCCCTTCCCCTTTATTATATTAATCCAGCTGCCTGAGCCCCTTCATTTCAGGTCTGATCTAAATACTAAAAGGATGATGTGCCAGCAGGTACCAGCCACCACCCCCAGGCATTAAAAAAATAACACTGTCAGATTTGAAAGACATTATGACCACCGACCTGTTATCGATGTAAACCCGTCCAGATGATAATAACGTCACCTGTCGAGCAATAACTGCTAGTCATACGAACGCACAGTGCATGTAGTATCAGTGAGAGCTATGTTTGTGTATAGTATGGGGAAGGAATGGGACCTATCTGAGTTTGACCGAGGGCAGACTGTGATGGACCGAAGGCTCGGCAAGAGCATTTCAGAAATTGCATGACTTTCCAGTGTTCAAGGAGTGCTGTAGCGAGTGTCTTCAACACGTGGCGAAACCAAGGTGAAACCACGTCCAGACGTTGTGGGGTTGGGTGGCCATCCCTCATTACAGATGTCGGGCGTCGTAGACTGGGCAGACTGGTAAATCAGGACAGGCAGCGAACTGTGGCGGAACTAACGTCAGACTTTAATGCTGGGTAAAGTACAAATGTGTCTGAACATACAATACACCGAACACTGCTAACGATGGGCCTCCGCAGCCAACGAGCCATGCGTGTGCCAATGGTGACACCACGACATTGGCAACTACGACTGAAATCGTTAGATGACCATTGGCACTGGACGTGGTGCAGTGGCAGAATTGATGAATCTCAATACTTTCTTCATGACGACAATAGGAGGGCAAGAATCCATCGTCTTCCAGGGGAACGGCTGCTTGACACCTGTACCGAGACAAGAGACAGAGACAAGCTGGTGGCGGCTCCATTATGTTCCGTGGAAGATTCACGCGGGCATCTATGGGTGCAGTGGAACTCGTGAAATGCACCATGACGCCCAAGGAGTATCGTGCACTGGTTGCAGACCACGCACACCCCTACATGGCGATCATGTTTCCTGATGCAGTGGCGTCTTTCAGCAAGATAATGGGCCATATCAGAAGGAACACACTGGCGAGTTTCTGTTGATGTGTTGTCCCCAAACTCTCCAGATTCTGAACCCGATGGAACACATGTGGGATGTGATTGAATGTGGCGTCAGAGATCATCGCTCCCCTCCCCGAAATTTATTGAAGTTAGGTAACTTGTGTGTGCAGATTTGGTGCCAACTCCCTCCAGCGAACTACCAAGGCCTCATTGCTTTGATGCCATAAAACTACGGCACTGTTATCCATGCCAAAGCTGGACATACCAGCTATTGGGTAGGTGGTTATAATGTTATGGCTGGTCAATGTACTAATAATAATATTATAATTATTAATATTGTTATTAATAAACATATTCGTTTATAATTATGGTTTGTTATTTCTTCCAGCAGTGCAGTACGCCCCTGATCCTGTAGTTGCTGAAGTGCTGGACGAGAACACTCACATACTGTTGTCCACACCCAAACAGCAGTTCACAAAATGGCTCTGAGCACTATGGCTCTGAGCACTATGGGACTAAACATCTGAGGTCATCAGTACCCTAGAACTTAGAACTACTTAAACCTAACTAACCTAAGGACATCACACACATCCATGCCCGAGGCAGGATTCGAACCTGCGACCGTAGCGGTCGCGCGGTTCCAGACTGAAGCGCCTAGAACCGCTCGGCCACCCCGGCCGGCTAGCAGTTCACAGGTGGTCTTCCTGGTTTATTGGGTATACTGTCATTTGACTGTACTGTACTGCCGCAGCCGTAGCACAAGCAGCTATAGCTGCAGCCATTGCAACTACAGGTATCACATCTCACCGAGCTACATGCAAGTCCCTCAAGAGTACTGCTGTTCACCAACACTTTCAATGTGACTTCAAGTCGCTCTAAATTCGTAAATGTGGGTCTATCACCGGACTGCGTGACTGAAGTTGAAAACGTGCAGTGCACTGATGCCAAAGTGCGGTATTCATGGTATGAGTGCAAATATCTTTGCAGTATGATGGGATGTACAAAGAATAAGACGACGACTGAATATGATTCAACCGATACTGCTATAAATGTTCAAATAAATTGCAAATTCCGCAATATCTGACGCCGAACTACAAACCACGCTGGCAACAATTTGCTGCGGATATGCTGCAGCATATTGATACGGATGCCAGCTTCCTGGAAACACGTTTATTCTCAGATGAGGCAACCTTTCATCTATCAGGAAGGGTTAATAGGCATAACGTTCGGATTTGGGGTTCGCAAAATCCCCACGTTATCATTGAACATGTTCGTGATAGCCCTAAAATAAACCTCTGGTATGGGCTAATGCACGACGGGGTTGTTGGACCGTTCCTCTTTGCGGAACGAACAGTGAATGGGTCAGTGTATCTGGACATGTTGGAGCAGTTTTTGTACCCTCAGATATAAGACTTGCAACTGTGAGGTGACGGGCCAATTGTGGTGTCCTGAAAATATTCTAAGTGAAGAGTTGGCGTGGCCGCACAGGCCACTCGGCTGGCGCGGTACGCTAGCCAGGCCGACCACGTGCTGCCGAACGTTGGCCGAAGCAAGAGGGGTCCATCCCGATCGCGTGGCTGGGAATTCCATATTGACGCTCTAACGAGGACGGTGCTTTGTGTCGATGAAGGAGATGTCTATGCCAGGAGTGCCAAAGGTGGCGGACTTTGTGAAACCATAATAGCAGACATTTCACAGTTTGTATAGAAATTAATAGTAGCCAGATGAATCATGACACCTCAAAAAGAAACATGTGTATTACCATTATTTGCATGACGATTATGATGGTGTAATCAGATTTTCAATATCTTTATTAGTGTAAAGTTTAGTATCTGACAATAAATTATACAACTAACACCCAGCAACGAATTTCCAAAATCTAAATGGTTCATCCGATTTCGTCGATCGGCGTGTCTATTGAAAGCTATTAGTCTAAACCGAAATTGGTATGAATTACAGGCCTGTAACTTGAATAGTACATGAGTTATTGGAGGTCAAAGTGGCCGATTACTATCAATAGCGTCAGGCCATAAGTACTACACAGTTAAACGAAAAACGATAGCAGCACGCTTATAAATATATTTATTCATCTATGCCTTTGTTTACATCCGAAATATGCTATTTATGAAGAAATTGGTCAAATATTTACTGTGTTTTAGAAAGCACAGAGACATTAGGCTACTGGCCTACTTTTGCTTGCTGTTCCTTTCATATATGTTTATTTAATTTGTTTATGTATTTAATAATGTATGTTAGAGCGTGTTTATGGTCCAGCCAGAGGAACACTTATTTAATTTCAAGTTATTTAAACGTAAATCCATTATTTCGAATGTGTTTCATTATGTCTGTGAATGTGCATTGTCTTGAAGACATGGCGGGAGCGCTCTAGTCAATGACAGCGCTTGTGAATGGGGAGATTGGATGGGAGTGCGGCGCGAGGGACAGTACGGGAGAGTTTGGGTACGGCACACGACACAGGAGGGGCTGGACGCGACAGCGCGACGGACGCAGAGTCGGCGAAAGGATTTGGACAGTGGAGCAGTTTGCGCGTGGTCGCGGAGGACAGAAATACTTCGGACTGCCGACCTGTGCTCTTGTGTGATTTCCGTGGCTTCTGCAGTGAAGACGTAGTATGCGTTCAGAAGTGAATATTGTGGTGTCACCGCCAGACACCACACTAGGTGGTTGCCTTTAAATCGGTCGCGGTCCGTTAGTACAGGGTGATTCAAAAAGAATACCACAACTTTAGGAATTTAAAACTCTGCAACGACAAAAGGCAGAGCTAAGCACTATCTGTCGGCGAATTAAGGGAGCTATAAAGTTTCATTTAGTTGTACATTTGTTGGCTTGAGGCGCTGTTGACTAGGCGTCAGCGTCAGTTGATGCTAAGATGGTGACCGCTCAACAGAAAGCTTTTTGTGTTATTGAGTACGGCAGAAGTGAATCGACGACAGTTGTTCAGCGTGCATTTCGAACGAAGTATGGTGTTAAACCTCCTGATAGGTGGTGTATTAAACGTTGGTATAAACAGTTTACAGAGAATGGGTGTTTGTGCAAAGGGAAAAGTTCTGGACGGCCGAGAATGAGTGATGAAAATGTAGCACCCATCCAGCAAGCATTTGTTCGCAGCCCAGGAAAATCGACTCGCAGAGCTAGCAGAGAGCTGCAAATTCCACAATCAACTGTATGGAGAGTCCTACGAAAAAGGTTAGTTATGAAACCTGAACGTCAACTACCCGAGGCGATGGATCGGCCGCCAGGCAGCCCGTGACAGAGCACTTCATCACTGGCCTCCAAGAAGTCCTGATCTTACCCCATGCGATTTTTTCTTATGGGGGTATGTTAAGGATATGGTGTTTCGGCCACCTCTCCCAGCCACCATTGATGATTTGAAACGAGAAATAACAGCAGCTATCCAAACTGTTACGCCTGATATGCTACAGAGAGTGTGGAACGAGTTGGAGTATCGGGTTGATATTGCTCGTGTGTCTGGAGGGGGCCATATTGAACATCTCTGAAATTGTTTTTGAGTGAAAAAAACCTTTTTAAATACTCTTTGTAATGATGTATAACAGAAGGTTATATTATGTTTCTTTCATTAAATACACGTTTTTAAAGTTGTGGTATTCTTTTTGAATCACCCTGTATACGTCGGACCCGCGTGTCGCCACTATCAGTGATTGCAGACCGAGCGCCGCCACACGGCAGGTCTAGAGAGACTTCCTAGCACTCGCCCAGTTGTACAACCGACTTTGCTAGCGATGGTTCACTGACAAAATACGCTCTCATTTGCCGAGACGATAGTTAGCATAGCCTTCAGCTACGTCATTTGCTACGACCTAGCAAGGCGCCATTACCAGTTACTATTGATACTGTGAATCATGTACCGTCAAGAGCGACGTTCACCATTAATGGATTGAAGTTAAGTATTCCACCAGCTACGTCCGTTTTTTCTAAATTCTAATTTCCTTGTCCTGTTCCAAACCTCACGCCAGCCTGCGTGAGCTAAAACGCGTGCCTTTCGGCTTCCTCTAGTAACACGGTGTTCGCTCTCCTGCCAACCACAACAAATATCTCTCGAGCTATTTTGTTGTTCATAACTAATTATGTAAAGTAGGAATCTATTGTTTCCCTGTTATTCAGCTTATATTTTATTTAATTGCTGGACCATAGACACCAATAAGTGTTTTTCAGAAATATACTGCATTCTCAAAAGTACTGCTACTGTCGTACTCATCATTTAAAGTCGTTGAGATAGTACCTGTAGATTTTACTTAATTTCAATCTTTCCTTTATAGATCTATATGTTACATTCATAATTCGCAATTGCCGAGTGATAAAAACCTTCGACCATTCGATTCATGTGTGGATTCTTATCGTATACTGTAAACTCAGCAGTATTTGGCCTGTAATTCGCAACTACGTATCCCAGCCCCTACTTTTAATATTGCAACTCTGAGTCGGAGGGTACGTAGTTGACGGCCACCACACCACATTTCATTTATATATTTGAAAGCCCACAAAAACCAACATCATTTTTACAAGTCTGAGCTCTGCCGCATTGGTCAACGGCTGTTCGCAAGTTCCTGGTTAGGAAATTTCCCAATCGTTGGATCAGACACGGACCACGTTCATCCGACATTAGGTCGCTTGATTTCTTCATGTTGGGATTCGTGAAGGACTGCGTGTATGCAACCAAAGTGTACGATATTCCTACGTTGCGACATCGTATCACTAATGCGATTACAACAATAACAGAGGAAATGTTACATAGAACTTGGCAAGAAACTGAATATAGACTCGATATTCTTCGTTCTACAAATGGTTCACATGTAGAGGTGTATTGATGATAAATAAATAAATTCTTTGAGATGCTCTACAATGTGGTGTATTTTTCATTGTCGTATCTACTGTGTTTTTTTTCTGGGTCTTTGAAATCAGGGAAGTTTGAGTGGGACACCCTGTATTGTCCCATATACCAGTTTCAAACGTACTACGGTATAAACAGAATGGCATGATCAGGGTTAGAACCTGGAATCCATTGGTACGACAAACTAATGCTCTACGGAATTCCACGTGGGATCGCTACACGGCATACGCTCACAGTTAAGCTTTTCATGTGCTTTGTAGGTCAGATGTTACTTATTAATCAACGTTTACGCACGTTCTCCTGGGCAACTGCACGTAGCACAAACGATATCTGAGTTTTGGTTGATACCCTATCGATATACAACGTTTGATACCGATCTGACTGTCTGACATCTGGAAGATTGGGTGTGAGAGACTGAATACTAAAATTAGAAAGTTTTTATCAGCAGTGGCAGGAACTACATAAATAAGCTAGGAGATCGTCGAAACATTACAAGCGGAAAGGAATAAGACATTTTTTCAGAACTTTAACGAATTAGCACACGTCATTGCTTTTACTATATTTACAATCGAAAAACATGACCAGTGTTTGATCAATCAGCATTTAAAGAGCACCCTAAGGTACAAGCAGTGCGGTCTAACGCACGGCTTTCCGGGTGGGGAGGAGCGCCTGGTCCCCAGCACGAATTTGTGTCGAGGTCCGGTGAACCGGCCAGTCTGTGGATGGTTTTTAGGCGGTTTTCCATCTTCCTCGGCGAATGCGGGCTGGTTCCCTTATCCCGCCTCAGTTACACTACGTCGTCGATTGCTGCGCAAACAAGTTCTCCACGTACGCGTACACAACCATTACTCTACCACGCAAACATAGGGGCTACGCTCGTCTGGTGTGAGACATTCCCTGGGGGGTCCACCGGGGGCCGAACCGCACAATAACACTGTGTTAGATGTGGGGCGGCGAAGGGGTGAAGTGGACTGCGGTAGTCGTCGTGGGGTTGTGGACCACTGCGGCTGCGGCGGGGACGGAGCCTTTCCGTCGTTTCTAGGTCCCCGGTTAACATACAATACAATACATACAAGGTACAAGCATGGACTCAGTTATTTGGGGAAGAGAAATTCTTAGCCAGCACAGGCAGCCATTAATAGACGAAAGTGAAACGAATATCAAAATCAACAAATCAGTAAATTACTTATTAACATAAGTAAAAGATAAATCTTACACAGAAATTTATTTTTAAATGAAAGAAAAGAAAAATCCGCTACTAGTTCAACGCTGCATATTTTACTAATGTTGCGGCCGTTTAACTTACTGCGATAAATGGCAAGAAAAAGTTGTCCTTGAAACTCGCACTAAATGACTTTTCTGTTGTATCAGTAGTCTCTGCCACAACAGCGTCAAATACGACCCCTTTTAGAAGTGCGTGTGTTTTGATTGAAAACATTTTGAAAAAAAATCTCTTTTTATTTGTCTTGCAGGCATAACATACGTATGACGATCATACTGACAGCTTTTTAATTAACCGCGAATTCTCTTCATAAAGAACCATCTCTCGGAGTATCTTTCCGTGCCCAAGGGGATCCATCATGCATGGTGGATAAAAAAGCTATTTATGTGTTGAAAAAGTTTTGTTCCTTGATGAAAATGGATTGCGACCACAAGAGCAGACTGCAGTTTGTTCTATTTGTCTTTTGTTTACCACTACGTATGTCGAAGTATGATCCTGTGGAGCTTCAGAAACTATTTCAGAATTCTATCAAAACTTAATTTATGTATATCAGGTTGTCGATAGTGATGTCCTTCGTGTGGCTTTACAAAAAGAAAAGTATAATTGTGGTTCCTGTACACTGTCTGTCGCCTTAATATCCTGAACCAAAAATTAAAACAGTCACTACACTGAATCCTGAAGCAGAACCAACAGACGAAGATACAGAAGGATTCAAGGAGGAGTCGATAAATCCCAGAAATTTTGACTAATGAGACGCAGCAACAAAGTAAACACTTTTGTGACATTTACGAGTTCCTAACCAGGAGAGAATTTTATTAGACCATCTGTGTGCTTTAATAGTTTAGTTTCTTGAGTTTCTGTGTGTAAATTTAATATCTAATAGCCACAGTTCTCGCGTTTTCGTTTGCGTTAGAAAGTAAACCGATTTTGTGACATATTAAAAGTTCCTAATCAGGGGATACTTAGTTTCACTTCATTGTTTCGGTAGTTAGGTTTTTGAATATCTGCGTATTACTAGACACAGTTCGTGCGTTTTCGTCAGGGTCTAGAGAGCACGTAGAAAATGTTGTGGGGAAGGCTAACCAAAGCTGCGTTTTATTGGCAGGACACTTAGAAATGTAACAGACCTACTAAGGAGACTGCCTACACTACGCTTGTACGTCCTCTTTTAGAATACTGCTGCGCGGTGTGGGATCCTTACCATGTAGCACTGACGGAGTACATCGAAAAAGTTCAAAGAAAGGCAGCACATTTTGTATTATCGCGAAATATGGGACAGAGTGTCACAGAAATGATACAGGATTTGGGTTGGAAATCATTAACAGAAAGGCGTTTTTCGTTGCGACGAAATCTTCTCACGAAAGTCTAGTCACCAACTTTCTCCTCCGAATTCGAAAATATTTTGTTGACACCGACCTACATAGGGAGGAACGATCACCACGATAAAATAAGGTAAATCAGAGCTCGTACGGAAGATATAGGTGTTCATTCTTTTCGCGCGCCATACGAGATCACTTAAATGTGATTTGCAGAGTATCCATGTAGATTCAGATGTAGATGTAGAGACTGAACTGCTTGTTTCTAAGAAAATAAAAACAATTTGCGTTGGCAAGTACCTTAAGGCAGGTTCTTCAAAGTGACATGTAAATGATGATGTCAGCTCTCTACCCCTAGTTACTAAACTAAACGTAAACTATGCGATTGAGACAGGCGTCACTTTCGTGAACACAGTAATAAACAAAAACAATTTATCGTATTCGGGTAGTTTCGGCGGGCGACAACGATGCAGCGTGGCGGGTAGCCATTCACGTGGCGCCGTCCGAGGAGGCCGAGCGCTTCTAGGCACTACAGTCTGGAACCGCTAGGTGGTAGCCTTTAAATCGGCCGCGGTCAATTAGTATACGTCGGACCCGCGTGTCGCCACTGTCAGTGATTGCAGACCGAGCGCCGCCACACGGCAGGTCTAGAGAGACTTACTAGCACTCGCCCCAGTTGTACAGACGACTTTGATAGCGATGTAGTACCGTCAAGAGCGATGTACACCAATTATGGATTAAAGTTAAGTATTCCAAGATCTTCGTACTTATTTTGCAATTCTCAAGACATTGTCCTGTTCCAGACCTCACGCCAGTCTGCGTGAGCTTAAACGCGTGCCTTTCGGCTACCTCCGAGTGGCTTGGCTGTCTTGCCAAGTCACTACACATAGGGTATGCATACAAAGGTTTACAGTTATCAATTATTATTTAACTACTCATGAGAGTGGGTTCTACTCCTCATTGTCACTCTGTTCCTTAAATTCTGGTTTCAGTCTCTAATTACTGTAATCCAATAAGAAATTTTATGTCAAGTAAGTCTAGGTCTTATTGGTTATGTGTACTCTATGGGCATCTGAAGTGGCTGTATGTTCTAATGACTGGCAGCTTCACACCTCGTACCACACTAGCATCTTCTCTCCCTGTTCCACTCCCAAACAGAACGAGGGAAAAATGACTGCCTCTATGCCTCTCTACGAGCCCTAATCTCTCTTATCTTATCTTTGTGGTCTTTCTGCGAAATGTAAGTTGGCGGCAGTAAAACTGTACTGCAGTCAGCCTCAAATGCTGGTTCTCTAGCCGGCCGCGGTGACCGAGCGGTTCTAGGCGCTTCAGTCCGGAACCACGCGACTGCTACGGTCGCAGGTTCGAATCCTGCCTCGGGCATGGATGTGTGTGACGTCCTTAGGTTAGTTAGGTTTAAGTAGCTCTAAGTTCTAGGGGCTGATGACCTCAGCAGTTAAGTCCCATAGTGCTCAGAGCCATTTGAACCATTCACGTGGCAGCTGGAGAACGTCGACCTTACCAGCCGCATACGCAGCCTTCAGGCATAGCCTTGTGTCGTAAAACACGGTAAGGTTGTCAACTCTTATCGCTGTAGGCGCAGCTGAATAGCGTCGTGCAAATCTATGGTAGCACAGTCCAACGCACAGCAGAACACACCACAACAGTTGTGCAGACGTGTACATACAGCAGCCAGGAACAATTTTTTTTTTTTATTTGAACTATAAGAAATCATTTTAAATTGTTCTGGGCTTGCAGTGTTATATGCGTCTTGCAAGGATATTATGTGTACATTAAGCCAAAACGCTGCTTTGTGTGGCAGTTGTTATTATTGTGACTTTATTTTCATTGGCTATCGGCCTATTTCAGATCAAAGGCCATTTTCACGGACTCTGCAACATATAGTACGGTGTTAGGTCATATATCTATGAGTTTTCCTCATAAATAATAATTTTGTACATTTGGCGTAAGATGTATTTCCATATTACGTCGTTGACGCTCTTGCTATCAGATATCTTACTTGGTGCGTTTTTAAGCAAAGCACAGGCGAAATTATAAATGACTCGCTAAGTAATGTCTGAGCAGTGGAATTTTTCTTTGTTGGCCAGTATCGTTAAGATCTTGTTAACATTTTGTAAGTTTGACAGCTTCGAGTTATGTCAGCGATGTTACATGGTTCCAGATTTGTTTTTATAAATCTGTGGAGTTGCGTGATAGTAAAATCTTTGCAGCTGTATATTGGTGTTTTATGAAATTATCCGTGGTCAATAACTTCAATAAAATTATCAAAATAGTTTTTATGTTTTAAATCGGTTTGTTCGTTTATAGTTATTTCTGGATGTTTGTGGGTGTGTATATAGATTTCTATCTCTTCCAAAAAATTCAATATTGGGCCTTTTGGTGTTACGTGGAGAATTTGCATCGAATTTGCAATCTGGTCTATGATGTGATTTTCAGTTTTTACATGGTTAAATAATGTAGATGGGTTTGTGTCTCTTTTTCTGGCATGTTATCGGTATCTAATTTGGAAATTTCTGCATGTTTGGCCTATATAGAATTTTTCGCAGTCATTACAATTAATTTTGTACACGCCAGGGTATGAATGCACTGGCAGTTTCGTATTTCTGGTGTTAATTAGTGTCTTTAGGTTGTGTGCAGTGGGGTATGCAAGTCGAACTATGGTCTTCTTTAGCAAAGCGTTAAATTTGCTGAATATATTGCCTACATATGTAGCGAGATACCAACGAAACAAAAAATTACATACATACCACAAACATATGTTACATGGCGTTAGTTCGTCAACACAAAATGCTTTAGATGTGCAAAACAGGTCAGAGGCAACGGAAGTCACTCCTGAAGTACACATTGCTCGAGTACTCTCTGAAGACCATGGGTTTGATATGAATGAATCGAATGCAACTCACAACACTGAATCGGCAGATACTATATCTGTCGCCAGTAATGTCAAATTCTCCAGTGAAAGTACTGAAGTTAATGTTACTGATAATAAAGATGATGTAATGAGGGATGATGTACTGAGGGATGATGTAATGAGGGTTCATAGGGAGTTGACTCACAAAATAGACAGTGAAGATCAAACAGGGGACATTCAAGCAACGTTAAATCAGTAGTCTATAAAAAAATTGTAAATGCGATTAAGGAGTATAAACAAGCATTTAAAGAACAAATAAGGAAAAAGGGGTGGTAGACCAGAGTGATGCTCGATTTTGGAAACGATATTCATCATTTTTTGTCAATAAAATAACAAACAAATTATAAAACTAACCTTAGACCTTCATTGTACACCTCTAAGACTGTATTATGTAAAGAGGACACTACACATCAACGAAAGCCCTTCGTGGAGTGGGTGGTCTGAATGCAGCAATTTTCAACGCATAACAAAATTTCCAAAACTGTTTTGAACCTGACGATAATGTCTAACGAAGTACGTGCGAATATTGAACAATATGATTTTGAGCAAAATGGCTGCACTTTAAAACAAAAGTCAATTTTTTCGACAAAAAGCGTGCACAAAAAATCGATATTAAATCATATCAGAAGACCGACTCACAAATTATAAAAAGATATAATGTAATTGCATGTATATTTCATGGGCTCGAGCCAATCTGAAAAATGCTGTTTTAAAAGAAACGAGCGTTTGAAGTTTCTACTTGTGTTTTTTAGTATTGAAATTGAACAAACCATTAATCGGAAATACCATCGCCATACAGTTGGCTTTTTTCCGCCGGCGTTGAAACACTCCCATTTTGGCGAAATTATATCGATTAACTGACTTCCGCTTATCAATTGAAGCGCTTTTTGTACGGCTGGGATTACTTTTTGAACCTTTTCTATCCGTATAAATAGGTTTGTTTCTCATTTTCAGGCACTCACGTTTTACTTCGTGTAAATAACAAGCGAAACGACAAGTTCAGCAGACGCGACAAAAGCATGCGCTTTCAGAACGTTTACGTAAACGAAAATGATGTTACGAAGAAAAATCTTGTTGAGAAAAGTATTTTAATTGATGCTGATGCCCTCTGTGATACTATCCGAAGCTAATACTACTCCTGTTCAGTCGGTAACTATTACAGTGTTATTTCGGTTTCATTCGAGCGCTCGGATGCGCCAGATCCTTATGTAGTAAATTGTGGTCTTAACATTTTTTAACATTTATGGCATACTTTGTATGAATGAGTCTTAAAAATAGACCCTGTATGGAACATTTTAAGCCAATAAAAGATAAGGATAAAAAATTACTTCCCTGGTCTATCCCCTTAAATTAATAAACACTAAAATTGACAAAATAAAAGATGAAATACGCTTAGAAACCTGAGCCTTAATTAATAATTATGAAGAGAGGCAAAAGCTAGTAACAGAGGCCCTATCAGAGGCAGCATTGAAGAGTAAGGAGTTGCCTGAAGCTCAGGAACCTAGGATGACGTTCTTAGAATCTAATGTTGTACAAGTAACAAATGATCTAAAAGAAACTAATAAGATTTGTGAACTAGTTCATAAGTAACAGAACAGCAACATAAAAACATTCATGCTGATTCGAGTTCTAGAGGAGACGAATTTAAAAAATCATGTAACGATGTAACTCAGAACTGCAAGACGTTCGCGAAAAAGCTGAAAAGAGGCTCGAGGCAGAATTAGATACAGTATCCCGACTACTATTCAGATGGAAATAGAAATAAAGCAGAGACTTGAAAGGTGGGACAAAATGGAGAAATCGAAAGATAAAAACAAGTGTTATGTTATGCCTGACGATAAATACTTGCGTGTATGTAAGTTCCACATTTCCTCTGCTAGGGGTAGCATCACCCACTGGCATTCAAACAAAAATTTGAAGGAATATTTCCGGAATAGTGCGATGATAAGAAGAAGATGCGGTGCATAATTAGTAGACCAGGAGGTAACGTATTATCCTGGGGAATGTGACCTGGATTGCAATGCAATACATACGTTCAATTCAGAAAAGGTGTTATGAATCTATATTAGTCGAGCAGCGCTCAGAATTGCGTGATGAGACGGGCAAGTAATCGCAACACCAAGAAGGAGCCCTACGCCATAAACTAAAGTTGGTAGGCGTATTTCTATACCTGAAAGATGAAGTTTATTCAAATTTCGCGCCAGTCACATAAGAGTGGCCACTGTGAAGATGCAAATCAGGTTTTCTTCAAATACACGCTGTGACGGTCGTGAGCGTTAGTTACCTTTGCGGTCGGAAGCAGTGAGTTGATGTTAGTCAAGACTGCCTTTAAAGACACGATTATCAACACCTCACTGAATTTGATCGAGGTCGTCTAATAGAGCTACGAGAAGCTGGATGTACCTTCCGCAATATTGCAGAAAGTCTTGGCAGGAATGGAGCCACTATACATGATTATAAGCTAGGTCCTACAAATATCCATCACATTTCACCTGATGGATTAGTTTTATCTGTTATACTGTGGGTTCACTAAATTGTGGCTATCGCTACTTGAAACATAAACACAAGTATAATATGGTTCTTCAGCCATACTAGAAAATAAAAAAAATTATCTTGCTTTATATGTTATTTGCTTCGGTGGTTCCTTACCTAATAATCTCTTAACCCAAATGGTTACCATATTTCACATTTTGCATGATTCGTGGTCTGTCTCTCTCCTATAGTTGGAAACTAACTTACTCCTTCCTCCAACCCGGGTCATGGTAAGTTCACTCTTTCATAATCTCTTATTCGTTTGATTTCATCATGGCTTTCCTCCAAAAGTTCAGCTTTTTGTCCTGTCAACAGTATATGGAGATACACAAAAATTATCACATAATACTCTAATCAAACTAACAAATATTCATGTAATTCGACGCATTGTGTTACTGGCCAACTGTACGTTCATAGTGTAGCATTCATTCACATCTCCAAAATCCTCACAGCACTGTGTTTCTTCACGTCTGCTGTCCTCAAACACTCATCATCTCATACTACTTAACATCACTCACATAAACTCAAATTATCAAGCTTCTTGGTTAGCGCTCTTTCGCATGTGGTGAACATACAAAAAATCTCAACCAATATCAACGTCTTCATGAACGGGCAATTACGGGCAATGATCCGTTTAATGCTTCTGTTCTCAGTATCTCCTACACCATCTTCCTGACTTCTCCTGATGAACTTGTTCCATGAAAAAACTCTCTAATAAGACCTCAGGACTCTTATTTTTTCAAGGGGTTACTTCATATTATTACTAAATCTTCTTACATCAGACCTTAGACAGGATGTCATGTCTCTGCTCAGTTCTTCAAAAGTTTTCATTCCCTAAACAACTTGGCATGTGAAATGTGGCGATTTCCAATTAATTTGTAGCTTCGCAGAGTTCCTAATTCGATGATGTTGTGGTGAATAATTTTCCACACATGGTAAGATCCACAAAATACACAAAAGAATTTTCTGCCTAGAATCTGCTCTTCTCTGATTGTTTCTGTGATCGTAATAACCCACAGTAAGTTTCACCTCTCGTATCAGTTCTCTCTGATTTTCCTTCCTTTTATCTGCTCTTGTTCTTATCCTCTCTAGAGCTGATTTTACAATTTACGAGAGGCGTTTACGTCCAACAGATGGGTCGTCTACAATTCCTTTTAATCTTCGTTATCCAATCTATCTCACATCCCACTACACAATTTTCGTTTAGAGTGACCTCACTAGTTTCTTCATCTTCCTGAAATTACTGTGTAATTATTTCCATCGAACTGGTTACCCCACGGATCATCTTTGCACTCACTATATGCCACATCTTAGCCGTTTTTCCGTTTCGTCTCCGTTCCTAGCAGTACCACATTGGAGCATTTTCCAGCGCCTACAACGTCCACATGCTCGCTCATGTCCACTTCATCTTCTGGTGCGCTTAACTCCTTAATAGCTGAATAAATGTCAAGATGAAAGATAAAAATAAAAAATCGTGGTGCTTTAGAGTACCCGAAACACTCAGGAGAATGCAGCACTTATCAGAAGCGTTGGTAGATTCATGAAGAATCAGCATCTACCGACGTTGACATTCAAAAACAATTAACCTTCTAGTTATCAGCACAGCACAGCATGATGAAAATTCACGACTCGGTATTACGCAGGTAACAAACTGCCAGCAAATCCTCTCAAGTTAAAAACTGGAAAATTTTCTTTAATTACGTTGAATCCTATGTACTCTGACTTCTTCTATTGATCCGCTGTTCCACGCGTCTTCACATTCTTCCTCATCTTCTAAATCATCTATTTCACTACTTTCTAAGAGCCAAGCTGGAGTCACATCTTCCATCAAATCACCTGTTCGAATCTCCTCACAATCTCTTGGTTAACACAATCTCATGGCCAACTTCACCTTCTGCTTTTCCCAATTCTTCCTCTTCGTCCCCTAACATCATTCTCTCTTCTTTTTCAGTGACAACAAGGCCTAACGAATAACTTCCTTCTACCGATGTTTCTGCATCGTCTACGAATTTTAATTTACTCTTCTGGTCCTTCAAATTCACCAGTGCAAGCCTTTCCTTGAAATGTACTACGATACGGTAATGCTTCAGAAAACCGAGTCCTCATATGGCTTTCACCGTCAAAATGTTCACAATCAAAAAATTTGCACTAAATGCACGTGACTGGCATTCAAAATCTGCTGTCATATGCTCCACAACCTCTGCACAGTTTCCGTTTACTGCATCTTATATCTCATACCCTGTATCTCAGATAACGGCCACGTCTTCCTCCTGTCACATAACTCATAGAGTTCCTTGTCCAACACTGACAATTGCATACCTGAATCGAGTTACGCTGCACTACGTTTTCTCCCATGTTCACACTTACGAGGTGCATTCAAGTTCTAAGGCCTCCGATTCTTTTTCTCTGGACTGGAAAGAGATAGAAACATGCGCATTGTTTTAAAATGAGGCCGCGTTCATTGTCAATACGTCCCAGAGATGGCAGCACCGTATGGCATATGGAATTTTACCGCCAGCGGCGAGAATGAGAACTGTTGAGAACTGTTTTAAATACTTAAAATGGCGACGTTTTCCTTACTTGAACAGCGTGCGATCATTCGTTTTCTGAATTTGCGTGGTGTGAAACCAATTGAAATTCATCGACAGTTGAAGGAGACATGTGGTGATGGAGTTATGGATCTGTCGAAAGTGCGTTTGTGGGTGCGACAGTTTAATGAAGGCAGAACATTGTGTGACAACAAACCGAAACAACCTCGGGCTCGCACAAGCCGGTCTGACGACATGATCGAGAAAGTGGAGAGAATTGTTGTGGGGGATCGCCGAATGACTGTTGAACAGATCGCCTCCGGATTTGGCATTTCTGTTGTTTCTGTGCACACAATCCTGCATGATGACCTGAAAATGCGAAAACTGTCATCCAGGTGGGTGCCACGAATGCGACCACATGGCTGCCTGTGTGACATGTTGCCAAGCAATGTTGACGCACAACGACAGCATGAATGGGACTTTCTTTTCGTCGGTTGTGACAATGGATGAGACGTGGATGCCATTTTTCAATCCAGAAATAAAGCGCCAGTCAGCTCAATGGAAGCACACAGATTCACCGCCACCAAAAAAATTTCGGGTAACCGCCAGTGCTGAAAAATGATGATGTCCATGTTCTGGGACAGCGAGGGCGTAATCCTTACCCATTGCGTTCCAAAGGGCACTACGGTAACAGGTGCAGCCTACGAAAATGTTTTGAAGAACAAATTCCTCCCTGCACTGCAACAAAAACGTCCGGGAAGGGCTGTGCGTGTGCTGTTTCACCAAGACAAACGCACGTGCACATCGAGCTAACGTTACGCAACAGTTTCTTCGTGATAACAACTTTGAAGTGATTCCTCATGCTCCCTACTCACCTGACCTGGCTCCTAGTGACTTTTGGCTTCTTCCAACAATGAAAGACACTCTCCGTGGCCGCACATTCACCAGCCGTGCTGCTATTACCTCAGCGATTTTCCAGTGGTCAAAACAGACTCCTAAAGAAGCCTTCGCCGCTGCCATGGAATCATGGCGTCAGCGTTGTGAAAAATGTGTACGTCTGCAGGGCGATTACGTCGAGAAGTAAAGCCAGTTTCATCGATTTCGGGTGAGTAGTTAATTAGAAAAAAAATCGGAGGCCTTATAACTTGAATGCACCTCGTATGATCGGATATGCTCTGTTCTCTGTACTGTTGTCAAATTCGTGGATTTCCACAGCTTCAATTCGTTGTGATTTATATGTGGTGCTACTGATAGGCTGGTGGTAAGTAACTGTAATGCTGGAGCCTCTTCTGGTAGTCAGCTTCCAGGTGCGTTCCCCCATTCTCATACTTATGGTTATGTCTGGGGTCAGGCTCACGAACTTCCACAATTTCGACTCTTCTTTCTTGACAATCGTTATGGCTCCAGTTACTTCTCCTATCCTCGGGGTGATATTGAGGTTCCTATCGTCGTCTTTCATTTCGCCTATCCGGTCCGTTTCCATTTCTTCACTGTGGGTGTCTCACTCTCCATTTTCAGTTATTCGCTTACTGATTTTCAGGTGGAAAATACGACTGTACCTCGACTGTAACCTAACACTTGCTATAAGTATTGAAATCCACGTACATCATGCATGTTCCTACTAGCGATTATAACGTCTCTCTGTATTTGACACGGAAGTTCAGTCAAACAAATTCGTATTAGTTCTGCCAGCTCGTAAGTTACATCTCAAAATAATATTGGTTTCTATCGACCATCTCCTTGAAATATTGTATGGGACCCTGCCACCTCGAATCTGCACAATGTTCCATCATCAGTATCCCCAGTTTAACTTGATCTTGTTTTGCCTTGGGGTGGGAATCATGAAGGAAAGCTTGTTTGAATTCTTGGAACGTCTTAACTGTCTTGCAATCACTGTCATTCTCACTGCTACCTTATCTTTAAAGTGCTTGGATACAAAGTTAATCTTCAAAACATGTGGCTGTAATCTAGGTAAAGGCTGTCGGAACTGCTCAATCCATTGGGTGTAAGCGGTTTCATGCATCCAGAAACAGTGAAAATTTTTGCACAGATACAAACTGTTCCCTGATTTCTTCATCATCTAGATCGCACGAAAAGATTTTGCTGGTTACAATGGTGATTACCAGTGGTGTCGGCACTCCGTTGATGCGACATAATCTGTCTGTAAGCTTTCTTAGTTATCCTCCCTCTCGATTTTTTCTTCCTCCCTTTGGTTCCTCACGTTTTCCCTTTCTTTACTGCTTGAGTTTCTACTGCTCTCCTTCTCTTTGATAAGCACATCCAACGTTTCTCTATTCTTTCACTTAATGTTAATCTGGATGTCTTTCAACTGTACCAAATCCCTAATATCTCCATTTTCACGTAATCTTACTGAGGCTGTCCTATCTGATATGGTCGTGTAAACAATCGCTCGACGACGATGGTTAATACTTTGGCTCGTTCAATTACTTTGCCTAACATATTCTTCTATGAAACAAGGATCTGAACGTAGGTATCAGTGTCCTGTCTTCAACCATCTGCGGATCTCTTAATATGTCTTCTTTCGTATTATAGGACTGTGCCTGTGGGTCTGCCTTCTTCGTGAGCTGTTTTTTTGCTTCCATAATCTGACCTTCAGTCAATTTGTTTAATAACTTTATATGTTCCTTGCGCTTCTTTACTTGATCACTGAGTTTCTTGTTTATAGCCCCTGCTTGTTAACCTATATTACCATTTAGATTTTTAAATTCCTTCCTATATATTTTTTTTCAAATTGTGTGTCTCCCTTTTCCTCGCTTTTTTGAGATCGTTCTTTCACTTTCTTCAACTACACACCAATTTCCTCTTCACTTTTCTTTAATGTTGTTTCGATTTTCTTGAACCGTGCAACTGGAGAACTCTGCGGCATCTTCATATACGGGCGTATGTTGGCTCGGCGTGCGATGCACCCGCTTAAGCCGCGTGGTCGCTGGATCCCACGCCGTGATGAGCTGCAGGCCACCGTCTCTATTTAGGGTGTTATTAGTGATTTTTATTTAAATGGCTTCTTTAATTACAAAATCCCAGAAGCCGTTTGTGCGAGCCACGACAGATGTTTCGTCAAATTTTATCCGTTCTGAACCATGCTCTACATTCTTACATTAGTTAATTAATAAGTACTTACTTACTTTGACCGATGCAAACACATTGCCTCTACCAACATCAAAACTACAGCAGCCGCTACTGTGTACGAAACGTAAACAAACATGACCTTGATTCATCTCTGGAGTGGGGCATGTGCTCTGGCTCGTGATCATGTTCTGACTTAATAGCATACCTCCCTCAGTCTGTCTCTGCAGATCATTTGTCAAGAGTCAGTTGTATAGGATGGTTCTATTGATGAATTTAGTTCTACTAATATTTCCTGTGAATTATAGATCACGTATTCACAAGCTAGGTTTCGTACTTATTTTTCAACATATCTAACAGAAGTAAAAGATATGTGCATTTATCATATCCATCCATAAAAATGTTTTGGTATCTGTCTGTGTGTCTGAGTGTCTGAGACACGCGGTGCGAGGAAAAAAACTCCATTGTCTTATCTCAAACAAAATTAGCTGTCGTTTTCTTAAAATTTGACTCATACGCAAATAATTAATAAGAAGAGACTGTCATGATTTGTTTATCGACGGAAAATACTTGTAAAAGTAGTGTACCTTGTGCTTGTAAGCTGTTGTTTGAGTATAATTTACATATTAATGCATACTGCAATCTCTTCTGTCGGTTTACTTGTGTTCTAACCGCTGGTATAGCACCTTTCGCATTTCCCCCATTGTCTTAAGGCAAGTGATATATTGTGATTGTGTGAGTGAATGCGAGTGATGTAGGAGTGAGGTGCTCACTGTTAGCAACAAATTTAGCGACTTTACGTCCACATTCGTTCCTTTTAAAATGTGTCAGGGTGCTAATAATCTCTCCTTTGAGTGCCGGTAAAGTCAAAACACACTGACACAAACACACACACACACACACACACACACACACACACACACACACACACACTGAAATCTCTATGTTGCACATTGCACTTTGCTAACTGTTGCGTTTACACAAGTAACGTGTGAAAGGAAATTTTCTGCTTTAAAGTGAATAGAGGGTAGGTTTCGTGGACCGTTCGGACAAGAAATCTTAGAAGCATTCCTACTCTTGAACATTGGAGCAGGTATTACTAATAACACTGATGTTATGTTTCATGATAAAGTTATACTGCCGGTAAAAATTACTACACTCTTTTAGAGGTTTCCAATTCACTCAAGATTTATTGTTGCAACAGTGACTATGCAATACATGAAATGATTACATTACAGACCAATACCACAAGCAGTTCTGAGGTACCACATATCGGTGTTTGCTGAAACACCCGTATTAATGCCTGGTGAATCCTCAAAAAATGATTCAAATGGGCCGCGCGGGATTAGCCGAGCGGTCTCAGGCGCTGCAGTCATGGACTGTGCGGCTGGTCCCGGCGGAGGTTCGAGTCCTCCCTCGGGCATAGGTGTGTGTGTTTGTCCTTAGGATAATTTAGATTCAGTAGTGTGTAAGCTTAGGGACTGATGACCTTAGCAAGTAAGTGCCATAAGATTTCACACACATTTGAACATTTGTTTTTATTCAAATGGCTCTAAACACTATGGGACTTAACATCTGAAGTCATCAGTCCCCTAGACTTAGAACTACTTAAACCTAACTAACCTAAGGACATCGCAAACATCCATGCCTGAGGCAGGATTCGAACCTGCGACCGCAACAGCAGCGCGGTTCCGGACTGAAGAGCCTAAAACCTCTCGGCCACAGCGGCAGGCGCGGTGAATCCTCCATGGGCAGCAATGCAGGCGCTGATTCTGGCAGTCATTCAATGTACAAATGGCTCTGACCACCATGGGACTTAATATCTGAGGTCAGCAGCCCCCCAGAACTTAGAACTACTTAAACCTAACTAATCTAAGGACATCACACACATCCATGCCCGAGGCAGGATTCGAACCTGCGACCGTAGTGGTCGTGCAGTTCCAGACTGAAGCGCCCAGATTCGATGTACAAATGACGAATGCCGTCCTGGGATACGTTATGCCACGCCTGCTTGATTTGTTCACGTAGTTCTGGAAGAGTTGTTGGTTGACGAGTCACACGAGTCGCTTCTCTTCCCATCAAATCCCACACATGCTCGAGTGGAGAGAAGTCCGGAAGTCTTGTGTATGGGCGAGCATTATCCCGTTGAAACAACACACCACCTTCTTGTTGCAAGAACAGATCTAACAACATTCTGCACGTACCGAGCGATGATTAGCGACCTCTCCGGAAACACCAAAGTTGAACGAGAGTTGTAGCTTATCGCACCCCCGACCTCAAGGCCTGGGATGGGGCCAGTGTGTTTGGACGAATGCACTCTACGAGATAGCGCTCACTAGGTCTACGTCGAACGTGCAAATGACCATAACTTGCGTGCAGGCAAAATCTGCTTTCATCGATGAAGACCTCAGCGCGTCATTCCGTCTTCCAGGCGATCGTCTGACGGCATGAGTCGAGCCGTGGACGTCGATGCTCTGACATGAGTGGAAGACGAGTTAGAGGGTGCGTGCCCGTCGCCCCCTACTAATAACTCGTGCGCAACAGTTCGTGTTGACAGGTCTGGGTTCACAAGCCCTGTTATCTGTGCTGTAGTAGCTGTGTGATCCGTCTCTGCTGCCCTTCCAATACGACGATCCTGGCGGGCGCCTGTGCTGCGTGAACGTCCAGAACCTCGTCTGCTGGTGTGAGATTGTTCACGTGACCACTGATACCAGTATCGTTGCACAACTGACGCAGCACTTCCGGCTTCTGTGGCAATTCTTCGGCAGGCCCGTTCCGCCACTAAGAAGGCCACAGTTTCAGCCCTTTCAAGCTCGCTCAATTGGCTGTAGGAACCCCCAGTGCATCTCAGTAACACGGTTGCCTGGTTGCTTCACACGTTTGCAACAGGCTAAGGAAATTTTGGAAATTTGTGGTAAGTTCTTATGGGACAAAACTGCCGAGGACATCGGTCCTTATGCTTACACGCTACTGAATCTGAGTTACACTAAGGACTCGCTACGGTCGCAGGTTCGAATCCTGCCTCGGGCATGGATGTGTGTGATGTCCTTAGGTTAGTTAGGTTTAAGTATTTCTAAGTTCTAGGGGACTGATGACCTCAGACGTTAAGTCCCATAGTGCTCAGAGCCATTTGAACCATTTTGAGTTCAGGACAACACAGGCACCCATGCCCGAGGGAGGATTCGAACCTCCTATGAAGGAAGCCGCGCGAACCGTGAAAAGACGCCCAGAGACCGCGCGGTTACCCCGCGGCGAACACGCTAAGGCTTCTGGCTGTTAGCATTCCCTGTTACAGGGTAGACACAGATACCACTCTGGTAGTTATGCCACTACGCTATCTGTTGGCAGACGACGCTGAAACCGTTACCAGTATATCATCTATCCCGCAGGTACCATACACCGTCATCGTATCAAAATCGACGTCGTCTTTCCAGGTGTACTAATTATTTTTCTGGCAGTCTATAAGTGAGTTTGCCGTGTCATTCAAAAATTTGACGAAGCTGTTGATTGATTAGCGAGCCTGGAATAAAATTCATCAGGTGTGATAACATCATAGAAACCACTTCTTTTTAATAATTCAGTCATTAAATTACAATTTACATTACAGTTTTAATTTAACTATTACCAGGGTTATAAGATTATCAGAAAATGCAAGAATTCTTAGTTGCGTACTCCCTGAGCCCTAATGGAATACCTTTTTTCATCGATCAATTAGAGCTTTAAAATGCTCTAAAATGTAAGAAAACCATATTGAAATTTTAAAAAGTTATCACTTTCGGCTGCCCTGGGTGGCAATAGCCGCTCCCGGCCCCCTCCTGCATGATTCGTACATTTCGTGGGCCCCGTCACATCAATACGCCCCCTGGGACCTCTGTACTCAGTCTGAACCTGATCATTTGCATCAATAGCACTAGCTCCTTACATTATTTGGTAATATTGCTATTATATTTTTCTATTGTAATATACAGAATTATTCTATACAATACTCAGATTTATTATTGTTCTTTTAGACAAACACAACATTCATGCCTCACCGGGATTCGAGCCCTGACCTATCTCGGACGAAGAATCAGAAGCTTATAGCTTAGACCACTGGGCCACCGGGGCGGCTACTAAAAGTTGTAAAATTCTCAATATTTCTAAATTCAAAGAAACATTAATCCGCACCAGAAAATAGTTCTATGCTTTTATTAGTCTGTTTTCTTGCACTTAAATAAAATAAATAATTGAAAAAATGGCTCTGAGCACTATGGGACTTAACGTCTGAGGTCATCAGTCCCTAAGAACTTAGAACTACTTAAATCTAACTAACCTAAGGACATCACACACATCCATGCCCGAGGCAGAATTCGAACCTACGACCGTAGCGGCTCCAGACTGTAGCGCCTAGAACCGCTCGGCCTAAATAATTGAAGTCAACTTTGTCTGCACTCCTATATTCATGTGGGTTCTAGTTTAAAATGTTTAGCGCATTCTTCCTATTTCAGTGATTTTGGGAAATTTCAAAAATTGAGATCAAAAAATAAACTGCGGACGTTAGTTGTCCTCAATCAGTTTTAAAGGAGTTGTGGACAAAGCACGAAAATTGAGAACTGTCCCCAGAAAATAAGGACGCCTGGTCACCTCAGTTTAATGACTAAAAGTGTAATAGGAGATTTGCATTGATATGCCGTTGGACGTTGGCGGTGGTGGAGGGGGGCGGTGATGTATGGGAGACCAATGTTAGTAAAAAGAGAGGGCGTCATTTTACAATTCTCGCCTACGCCGGCAAAACAACTAGCAACGGCGCTGACTAAAAGCTGTGTTTGTAGCGATCTTGCCTCCCATCGGTCACATCTTTCATCGTCACATCCACCAGACTCCGTCCGTGCTTTATTTTCTTCCATGTAGACTTGAGCGACGTCAATTCGGCTGGCAACGGTCGCTTCCTCGGTGTGAGCTCCATCTGTTACACGTGTGCGCGCCAGTCAATTACGCTGAAACGGCGGCCCCTCTGTTCTCTGCTTCACTCCCCTCTTCCCTGCCGTCCTTCGCTCAGCTGATATTCACCGTTGCTGCCCTCTTTACTACTTATCTCGCTCGGTGTTAACTGCTGACAATTTCCTCTTTGTACCTTCCAGTCTTCGTACCCGCATCTGTTTTTAGAATTGTAAGAAGAATTGCCTGGTCTTTGCTGCCTATACCAAATAGTTGACCCAGGCCAACATTTCGCGTGTGTAGGGACTGTCACACAGGCGTTTCCTAGTTTTTCCTGTCAATTTTGTTCTGATCTCTCCCTCTCTCTTCTCCCTCTCCGGCTCTTCCCTAGTTTCCTCTGTGGTAAAATTTTCCTCTCCTAACTCGTAGCGCGTTATCGTTGTTCCTATTCGATCCGTTCATGTAATTCATCCGCTGTTCAAGTGGTCTATGAATATTAAAGCGCGATTTAGCCCTTTGTACTTGCCTTAGGAAACTGTCTTCATCTTTTCAAGGGCCTCCTCCCAATACTTCCTGAACTGCTTCCGACAACTTCTTCCATAGCGCCGTATACTGTAGTTTATCATCCACAAATTGGTTTGTGTCGCGCAGTTTTCTAAGTATCTATTCACTATACCGATACACTCTTCCACTACTATGCCACAAACTCCACAAGAACTCCATTACTACATTAGACTGAAATCCTGGTGACCGATACTTTTCCACAATCTTGTGAATAAATTCCTCGTGGTTCTGACATTGGTTTCGTATATTGTGCGCCCAATAGAGAGCATTATCTTTCATTAAACTACATGCAACATCGACTTTCTTATCCTTATTCGAATGTGCTGGTATTTTGCTTCAAACCGTCCCCAAATTCTTGGGGATGCACTAACCCTCCTTTAAATTCTAAATTATTGTATTTAGCCTCTTCGCAATGACATTCAAAGTTCTAGAATATAAGTTCACACATGACAACATTACTTGATCCTACTTGTAATTGCTAATCTGTTCTGCTTATTCGTTTCTCTACCGCTGTAGTTCGTTGTTGTATGGTGTCTACTATGCCTCTGGACTCCTCATACTTTTCAATAAACTCTCGTACTCTACTTTCTACAAGTTTCACTTGTTGAGTAATCTTTGTTTCGACCTGTTCGATGAGCTGCACAGTTATCTTTCAATTGTCCTCTTCGCCTGTTCCGTTATGTCCTCGATTTTCTTGTCAACTTATTTTTGTACCATTTTGAGTCGATCCTTCAATTTTAGTTCCACTTCGGCATGACTCCTCCAAGCTTGGTTTGCCTTGTGTTCATCTCGGGTTGGACAACCCGTATTTTCATTTTTATTTTATTTTGACATGCGTCCATTTTCGATGACATTTCCTTCATCATTTTGAAGAAATGCCTAAACCAGGTTAGCACTTATGTCTCCTACTGGGTTTGCTTCTACTGTCATATTAGTAGTTACTGGTCGAACTTCTGATCCTCTTGTTTCTGCTGGCCTCTCCTCAGCTTGTAACCTACAGTGCTACTTCGTACAACTTGTTCAATCGTTTCGTCAATAGACGCCATCTTGATAGCTTTCAGTCTCACTTGGGCTCGAATAAGCAAAGACAGTCACCACTATTAGATACAGAACAATATGGTTTACTGACTAATACAAAACTTTTGCCATAATTATATTCAGTCCAGGTGCTTCCTTTTTTTTAACTTCAGTATTGACAGTCTCACTTCCTTCTGGGCAAACGGAATCACAGTTCTATTATTCACATGTTGCTCTATTAACTAAGAGTCCGGCAGCAACCTTATCAGTAGGTACTGCACTGACGTCTCCCCGTCTGTCGTCATCGTGCCATTAGGTCGACTCAAGGATAATAATACAGTGGGTGGTCGAAGATTGTTTGTTGCAAGTTTGTGTGGAAAGCCCAAAACATCTGTTCGCCTCGTGATACCTGACATATACCTTCCGATTTTCTACTTTTGTTTGGAGTAATAGTTCTTTTCATTGTTATCTGACTGTTCGATAGAAATTCAGCTTTCTTTATCTTTCTGATTCTCCTAATGATCTCTGGTTGTATCTTCTCGCCTGCATTCCTCTGCATCTTAAAGACTGTAGGGCGGTACTACAGGAAATTTAAAACCCTTTCGACTTGCTAACAAATGTTGGGATCGCCTTGTCTGCGTCATCTGAAACGCTCGCACAAAATTTGGAGGACAGACAAGGTAACTGCCGGCCGGCTATTGTGGTCTAAACTCCGAAGACTGGTCTGACGCAACTTTCTATGCTACTCTGTCCTGTGCAAGCCTCTTCATCTCCGAGTAATTACTGCACAATACATCCTTCGTGCTGCATTCATCTCTTGGTCTCCCTCTATGATTTTTACCTCTCACACTTCCCTCCAGTACTACATTGGTGATCCCTTGATGTTTCAGAATGTGTCCTACCAACCGATTCCTTCTTCTAGTCAGGTTGTGTCATGAACTTCTTAACTCCACAATTCTGTTTAGTACGTCCTCATTAGTTACGTGATCTACCAATTTAATCTGCAGGATTCTTCTGTATCACCATATTTCAAAAGTTTCTACTCTGTTCTTGTCTAAGCTGTGTATCGTTCATGTTTCACTTCCATACATGGTTACACCCCATACAAAAACTTTCAGAATAGGCTTCCCAGCAACGAAATCTGTACTTGACGTTAGCAAATTTATTTCCTTCAGAAACGCTTTTCATGCCATTGACAGTCTACATTTTATATCCTCCCTGCTTCGACCATCATCAGTTATCTTGCTGCCCAAATAGTAAATCTCATCTACTACTTTGTCTCGTTTCCTTGTCTAACTCCCTCAACATCACCTGATTTAATTCTACTACGTTCCATTATCCCTGTTTGCTTTTTTTGATGTTCATCTTACATCCTCCTTTAATGACCTTGCCCATTCCGTGCAACTGCGCTTCCACATTCTTTGCTATCTCTCAGAGAATTACTTCGTTATCGAAAAACCTCAAAGTTTTTATTTCTTCTCCCTGGATTTTAATCCCTAGTCTAGATTTTTCTTTTGTTTCCTTTAGTGCATGCTCAATGTACAGATTAAATAGCATCGGGGATAGGTTACAACCCTGTCTCATTCCCTTCTCAACCACTGCTTTCCTTTCATGCCCCTCATTCCCTTCTCAACCACTGCTTTCCTTTCATGCCCCTCGACTGTCATAGCTGCCGTCTGCTTTCTGTACAAGTCGTAAATAGCCTTTGACTCCCTGTATTTTACCCCTGTTACCCTCAAAGTTTCAAAGAGAGTATTCCAGTCAACATTGTAGAAAGCTTTCTCTAAGTCTACAAATGCTACAAACGTAGGTTTGCGTTTTCGTAGCCTATCGTCTATGTGAAATCGTAGAGTCTGTATTGCCTCACGTGTTCCTATATCCAAACTGATCTTCTCCGAGGTCGGCTTCTATCAGTTTTTCCATTCTTCTGGAAGGAATTCTTGTAAGTGTTTTGCAACCATTACTTATTAAAATAATAATTAGGTAATATTCACGCCAGTCAGCACCCACTTTCTTTGGAATTGGAATTATTACATATTTTTTAAAACCTGGGGGTATTTCGCCTGTTTCATACATCTTGCTCGCGAGATGGAAGAGTTTTGCCATGGTTGGCTCTTCCAAGGCTATCGATACTTCCAACAGAATGTCGTCTACTTCCAGGACATTGTTTCGATCTTAGGTCTTTCAGTGCTCTGTCAAATTCTTCACGCAATGGCGTATCTCCCCTCTCATCTTCGTCTACATCATCTTCCATTTTTATAATGCTGCTCTCAAATATATCTCCTTTGTATAGATCCTTTATGTAAGTCATACACCTTGCAGCCTTCCCTTCTTTGCTAAGTACTGGGTTTCCATCTCAGCTCTTGATCTTCATACAGGTTCAAAATGGTTCAAATGACTCTGAGCACTATGTGACTCAACTGCTGTGGTCATAAGTCCCCTAGAACTTAGAACTACTTAAACCTAACTAACCTAAGGACATCACACACATCCATGCCCGAGGCAGGATTCGAACCGGCGACCGTAGCGGTCGTGCGGTTCCAGACTGTAGCGCCTCTAACCGCTCGGCCACTCCGGCCGGCTTCATACAAGTAGTCCTCTTTTCTCCAAAGGCATCATTAATTTTCATGTAGGCTGCATCTATCTTTCTCCTAGTTTTATATGCTTCTAAATCCTTATATTCGTCGTCTAGTCATTTCTGCTTCACCATTTTGCACTCCCCGTCAATATCATTTTCTAGACGTTTGTATTCCCTTTCACCTGCTTCATTTACTGGATTTTTATACTTTCTCCTTTCATCAATTAAATTGAATATATTTCGTGTTACCCAAGGGTTTATGCAAGGCTTTATCTTTTTTTCTATTTGACCTCTAGTGCCTTTACTATTTCGTCTCTCAAAGCTACCCATTCTTCTTCTACTGTATTTCTTTCCCCTGTTGTCAATCTGAGGCGTAGCGCCGTACACCGATCCTGCCTTGGAGGCGGTTAAGTGGGAGATGTGCCTCATAGCTGGATAGTGACAGATGGTGACGCGAGACTGGACGCGCACGTAGTATCAGCCGACAGAGGACAACATTGGATAGGGGACTGATTTAGTTTCGGTGGTGCCCACTAGAATGCACTAAAGTAATAGAATGTTTTTCATAAACTGTTAGTATTTTCATAAAGCGTTATTATGTCTTTTTTTGTACATAAAATGTTATAAATGTGTTTTAGCAGTATGAATGATGCGTGAGTGTGGTTTAAGGTTAATATGAAGATAATTGTTTAACGAGTTATGTAGTGGGATTTAGTGTGGAAACGTTTCGAAGAAGTATGGATGCGGACAAAGGGGATTTTTGTAGAATAGATTTGTAAAGTAAGTTTATCGTAAAGGGAAAGTTAATTCAGGTATAAATAACAATAGTAAATAACTTTATGCATAAACAAAACTTCAGCATATTATTTTGGTAAACATTTTTGGAAAGCAGTGATCAATTAATTGTTACATTTTGACTAAAGTTCAGTCTTGATCACATCAGTTGACTGCGTAGCAGCAAGGAGAGCTCCGCCTACCATCCTAAGGGAGCCATGGGTCTGATGATGGTTTTGTAGAAAGAACCGAAACCGGTTATCATTAAAACATACATGATGTGATCAAGACTGAACTTTAGTCAAAATATTCAGCATATTAGATAATTACGTCGGTAAAAAGTGCAGTCGTTAAGTTTACTATATTGCGATTGTTATTGATGAAAAGCGCGGACTGACGCGGGAGAATATTGTTTTGCTATTGGCTGTTGAGTAAAATGACCAATGGTAAAGCAATATTCTTCGCGCGCCTTTCTCTGCTGGTGGAGAAGACAGAGTATTCTAGAGAAGAGTCGGAGCCTAGCCATGAAACAGTTCGGACGTGTGTAGTAGTCGTTCCAATGGAAATGATAAGTTGCCGGATCTAGCAGTGTTTCATACATTAAAAGTGTTGTAAAATCACGGCATAATTATTCCGATGGGTGTGTAGAAATTTCGGAATTTTTAAGTGAATTTTGTGACGAGAAAAGACATAAATTCCGCGTGGCTTATTGAGCAGGTCGGTGGCTAAAAACTGTGACTGCATTAGGTACCGACAGACTTAATATTTGGCGAGCATTGTCAATCAAAAACAATCCGTATTTTTGTAGCTATTACGTTTTCGGGAAATGCAACACCATAAACTTGCTAACGCGAGTGAAAGGGATTGTGAGTGACTGTGTTAAGACTAGCACGGGCTTGGCAGTGATGCTTGTTCACCTAAGTTTCAGAATATATTAAGGACAAAATTTCCACCCTTTCATTTCGTGTGAAAACTTTCTCCCGAAACGTAGATTAGTGACTTTAATTGCAGCCTGGTTCACGTCGAAGTACAGTAGGTTTCGCTCGGCTTCCCTACTGATGATATGCTGAGACAATGTTCACAGGTAGGTGCAGATTCGTCGTAAAGGGACGGAAGGAACCGCGCCGCCGCAAATCGATCTCCGATGCTCCGTCTGAGACTCTCAACAATCTCCGGTTCTATCAGTTTACTCAGGTTCCATCTCTTTAATATCCTACCTTTTTGCAATTCCTTCAGTTTTACCGGCAGTTCACAACAAATGTATTGTGGCTGGAGTCCACATCTGCCCCTGGAAATGTCTTACAATTTAAAATTTCGTTCCAGTGTTTCAGTCTTATCATTATGTAAGCAAACTGAAAATTTCTGATGTCTCTAGGTCTCATCCACGTATACGACTTCCTCCGATGATTCTTAAACCAAATGTTAACGATAATTAAACTGTGCTCTATGCAAAATTCTACCAGCTGGCGTCCTGTTTCATTCCTTTCCCCCAGTCCACATTCATCTACTACTTTTCCTTCTCTTCCTTTTCCACTATCAAATTCCTGTCCCCCATCACTATTAAATTTTCGTCTCCCATCACTATCTGAATAATTTGTTTTATCTCATCATACATTTCTTTAATCTCTTCATCATCTGTAGAGCTATCGTCCGCGTCATGTGGAACGACGCTTCCGCGAACAGAGGCGGAGCGATAGGCAAGCGTGGAGGGGATGAAGTCTTCACATGCGTGGTGTCAGAGAACGGGCAAACAGAAGTCCGCCTTGCCGATCCGTGTTGCTGCGGTTAACTGTCGGCTTCATTTCCCTGTGGTACCTCGTATTATATGTTCAAATCTATGATGGGAATAATACGTTTTAAAACCGATTTCGATCAGTTCACCACATGAGAGAAATCTTACTTCACACCTTGGTGTTGTGTCCACTGCTCCAAAGCATAAGTCTGCGAGACGTTAGAAGGGAATAACAGCTGATGAAGTCTTTTGAAGATGCCAAGCGCATCTTTTCTGAAAATGACGTTTTTCTAACGACAAGATAATCGAAACTGGTTGTGGAAATTGTCATTTATTGCCATTTGGACCGTGACATAAGTAAAAATGTAATACATAAGAAAATTAACATCAAACTCAAATCGAAATCATTGTACATGCTTGACAACTGTTTCTACTTTATATACCTTTTTTAAATGTGTATAATTCGTGTATGTGTGTGTGTGTGTGTCTGACTGTAGTTAAATGTAAATTACTGTGAGTAAATAAGAATTACTGGTAGTAAAGACCAGAGTAAAAGACTTTCATAAAAACTGTGAGTATATCATATTTTTCACTGTCAACAGACATTACGAGTGTAAAATAACTAGTTCGACATTTCAGTGAGGGAGCGTATTTATGATCCATTGAACAGGCAAACAGTCAACCACCTTGTATGAATAACTCTCACCTTGAAAATCATAGGATTATGCGTCGCAATATCGGAGTTTTCGACGAATTTATCCAGCCGCATTCTCGCGAGTAGTTAGAGCATACGACTCGCTGGGCAAAGCTTAACTTCTCCTTGGGCAATAAGTGGAACATTGTAGTCTACATTCTTCATGAGATATAAATTCCTAATCAGTAAAGGCTAGGAAGTTCTCATATACCATGTACGCAATTGACGTGTTGACAAACAGATTTTTCAAACCTTGACTCTTCAAAACCAAGAAATATTATTACTTTATTTTGTTCCAAAGTCTACATCGTAATACAATCGTCACTGCTATCTGAGACTGTGTTTGAACAACCTAATTTCAAGTTTAGGATGATAGGTTCAATGCTTATATCCATCCATCTTCACCTCCCTGTCAAAGTCTTCTTCCTGAAGCTTTTCAGCTTACCGCACACAGTGTGACCACGCTGAAGCGGGATGTTATCTGTTGCTTCATGCACAAGCGATTCAGTGTCTGTTATGTTGAATGTTTTGTTTTTCCCAAACATATCTTTTTACCTGTGCCCAATTTAATTCTGTCGAATTATACGTACAGTGATGTGCGGGTAAACTTACAATTTTGTGGCCACATTCACGTGCATGAAAGTCAAATTTGTACGTTCTGTCGCCCGGCATGTATCAATTAACACGCTGCATCACGAGCCTGCCTTATAATGTGCGGAATACTTTTATTCAAATCAGAGCACTGTGTCCGCTTTTCTGGTGTTTGTACTTAGGGTTATTTGGTAAGCGTGACAGTGTTACGGAGATATTTAGCAAACTCAAGTGGCAGACTCTGCAAGAGAGGCGCTCTGCATCGCGGTGTAGCTTGCTGTCCAGTTTTCGAGAGGGTGCGTTTCTGAATGAGGTATCGAATATATTGCTTCCCCCTACTTATACGTCCCGAGGAGATCACGAATGTAACATTAGAGAGATTCGAGCGCGCACAGAGGCTTTCCGGCAGTCGTTCTTCCCGCGAACCATACGTGACTGGAACAGGAAACGGAGGTCATGACAGTGGCACATTAAGTGCCCTCCGCCACACACCGTTGGGTGGCTTGCGGAGTATGAATGTAGATGTAGACGTAGTGCTTTCTCTGTAACATGTGAATGATAACTGGGCATGGTAATTACAATGAGCGACTTCGAAGTAAGGTATCGGAAGAATTGTTCAGTGAACTACTTCTTGAAACTGACAGTGTTTATTTCCGAATGTTGCTGTTGTTTTTACACCTACATGCTAGTTTACTGTCAGGAACAAATCCAAAAGAAGAGCCTCATGCAGAATAATTATCCGAGAACCTGTTCCTATGGGAACTTTAAAATCGCCAGTACCATCACTCATTTTCCAGTAGATACTCATGAACCATAGACCTTGCCGTTGGTGGGGAGGCTTGCGTGCCTCAGCGATACAGATAGCCGTACCGTAGGTACAACCACAACGGAGGGGTATCTGTTGAGAGGCCAGACAAACGTATGGTTCCTGAAAAGGGCAGCAGCCTTTTCAGTAGTTGCAGGGGCAACAGTCTGGATGATTGCCTGATCTGGCCTTGAAACATTAACCAAAACGGCCTTGCTGTGCTGGTACTGCGAACGGCTGAAAGCAAGGGGAAGCTACGGCCGTAATTTTTCCCGAGGGCATGCAGCTTTACTGTATGGATACATGATGATGGCGTCCTCTTGGGTAAAATATTCCGGAGGTAATATAGTCCCCCATTCGGATCTCCGGGCGGGGACTACTCAGGAGGACGTCGTTATCAGGAGAAGGAAAACTGGTGTTCTACGGATCGGAGCGTGGAATGTCAGATCCCTTAATCGGGCAGGTAGATTAGAAAATTTAAGAAGGGAAATGGATAGGTTAAAGTTAGATATAGTGGGAATTAGCGAAGTTCGGTGGCACGAGGAACAAGACTTCTGGTCAGGTGAATACAGTTTTATAAATACAAAATCAAATAGGGGTAATGCAGGAGTAGGTTTAATAATGAATAAAAAAATAGGAGTTCGGGTAAGCTACTACAAACAACATAGTGAACGCATTATTGTGGCCAAGATAGACACGAAGCCCACGCCTACCACAGTAGTATATGTCTATATACCAACTAGCTCTGCAGATGACGAAGATATTGAAGAAATGTGTGATGAGATAAAAGAAATTATTCAGGTAGTGGAGGGAGTGGGTGACTGGAATTCGATAGTAGGAAAAGGGAGAGAAGGAAACGTAGTAGCTGAATATGGATTGGGGGAAAGAAATAAAGGAAATTATTCAGGTAATGGAGGGAGTGGGTGACGAATTCGATAGTAGGAAAAGGGAGAGAACGAAATGTAGTAGGTGAATATGGATTGGGGGGAAGAAATGAAAGAGGAAGCCGCCTGGTAGAATTTTGCACAGGGCAAAGCTTATCATAGCTAACACTTGGTTCAAGAATCATAAAAGAAGGTTGTATACATGGAAGAAGCCTGGAGATACTGACAGGTTTCAGATAGATAATATAATGGTAAGACAGAGATTTAGGGACCAGGTTTTAAATTGTAGGACATTTCCAGGGGCAGATGTGGACTCTGACCACAATCTATTGGCTATGAACAGTAGATTAAAACTGAAGAAAGTGCAAAAAGGTGGGAATTTAAGGAGATGGGACCTGGATAAACTGACTAAACCAGAGGTTGTACAGGGTTTCAGGGAGAGCGTAAGGGAACAATTGACAGGAATGGGGGAAGGAAATACAGTAGAAGAAGAATGGGTAGCTTTGAGGGATGAAATAGTGAAGGCAGCAGAGGATCAAATACGTAAAAAGACGAGGGCTTGTAGAAACACGTGGGTAACAGAAGAAATATTGAATTTAATTGATGAAAGGAGAAAATACAAAAATGCAGTAAATGAAGCAGGCAATAAGGAATACAAACGTCTCAAAAATGAGATCGACAGGAAGTGCAAAATGGATAAGCAGGCATGGCTAGAGGACAAATGTAAGGATGTAGAGGCTTATATCACTAGGGGTAAGATACATACTGCCTACAGGAAATTTAGAGAGACCTTTGGAGAAAAGAGAACCACTTGTATGAATATCAAGAGCTCAGATGGAAACCCAGTTCTAAGCAAAGAAGGGAAAGCAGAAAGGTGGAAGGAGTATATAGAGGGACTATACAAGGGCGATGTACTTGGGGGCAATGTTATAGAAAGGGAAGAGAATGTAGATGAAGATGAAATGGGAGATACGATACTGCGTGAAGAGTTTGACAGAGCACTGAAAGACCTGAGTCGAAACAAGGCCCCAGGAGTAGACAACATTCCATTAGAACTACTGACGGCCTTTGGAGAGCCAGTCCTAACAAAACTCTACCATCTGGTGAGCAAGATGTATGAGACAGGCGAAATTCCCTCAGACTTCAAGAAGAATATAATAATTCCAATCCCAAAGAAAGCAGGCGTTGACAGATGTGAAAATTACCGAACTATCAGTTTAATAAGTCACTGCTGCAAAATACTAACGCGAATTCTTTACAGACGAAGGGAAAAACTGGTAGAAGCCGACATCGGGGAAGATCAGTTTGGATTCCGTAGAAATATGGGAACACGTGAGGCAATACTGACCCTACGAGTTATCATAGAAGCTAGACTAAGAAAAGGCAAACCTACGTTTCTAGCATTTGTAGACTTGGAGAAAGCTTTTGATAATGTTGAATGGAATACTCTCTTTCAAATTCTGAAGGTGGCAGGGGTAAAATACAGGGAGCGAAAGGCTATTTACAATTTGTACAGAAACCAGATGGCAGTTATAAGAGTCGAGGTATATGAAAGGGAAGCAGTGGTTGGGAAGGGAGTGAGACAGGGTTGTAGCCTCTGCCCGATGTTATTCAACCTGTATATTGAGCAAATAGTAAAGGAAACAAAAGAAAAATTCGGAGTAGGTATTAAAATCCATGCAGAAGAAATAAAAACTTTAGGGTTCGCCGATGACATTGTAATTCTGTCAGAGACAGCAAAGGACTTGGAAGAGCAGTTGAACTTAATGGACAGTGTCTTGAAGGAAGGATATAAGATGAACATCAACAAAAGCAAAACGAGGATAATGGAATGTAGTCAAATTAAGACGGGTGATGCTGAGGGAATTAGATTAGGAAATGAGACACTTAAAGTAGTAAAGGAGTTTTGCTATTTGGGGAGTAAAATAACTGATGATGGTCGAAGTAGAGAGGATATAAAATGTAGACTGGCAATGGCAAGGAAAGCGTTTCTGAAGAAGAGAAATTTGTTAACATCGAGTATAGATTTAAGTGTCAGGAAGTCGTTTCTGAAAGTATTTGTATGCAGTGTAGCCATGTATGAAAATGAAACATGGACAATAAACAGTTTGGACAAGAAGAGAATAGAAGCCTTCGAAATGTGGTGCTTCAGAAGAATGCTGAAGATTAGATGGGTAGATCACATAACTAATGAGGAGGTATTGAGTAGGATAGGGGTGAAGAGGAGTTTGTGGTACAATTTGACTGGAAGAAGGGATCGGTTGATAGGACACGTTCTGAGGCATCAAGGGATCACCAATTCAGTATTGGAGGGCAGCGTGCCGGGTAAAAATCGTAGAGGGAGAGCAAGAGATGAATACACTAAGCAGATTCAGAAGGATGTAGGCTGCAGTACGTACTGGGAGATGAAAAAGCTTGCACAGGATAGAGTAGCATGGAGAGCTGCATCAAACCAGTCTCAGGACTGAAGACCACAACAACAACAACTCATGGAATGATTGTAAATCACCCGCATTTCATCAAGGTAATACATTTTGAAGTACCCCCTTCTCTTGCATCGTACATCTTTATAGGGGATATGGTTCGTGCTGCAACTAAGTCACTTCTTTCAGTCAGAAAGTGTCTTCGTAACGTATTTGAAATCAATGCCATTTAAAATTATTTGCCAATTTTGTCTTGCATAATTGTAACAAGATTTTGTGATGTCGTGTATTCAGTACTTACATACATTTAAAGCATAGAGCGCCTCAAAGTATCATTGTCAAAACCATCCATTTGTGTTAGGTTCCCTGCAATTTCGATGCCTTCCGGGCGAGACGAAACCAAATTTTCCTAACGTTTCTACAGCGCCAACGCTTTCGTTTACTATTCCGTACAGTTCTCTTGCCGACACGTGCCTCTGCGGCTCGCTCTTGTATCTTTAAAATGTCAAAACTAGGAGTTCCGCTTTCAGATCCATGTTTGAAAACTTTGTGAATGTGGTAAATAAACTTACTCGCCTGTTTGTGAAGCGCTTCGCGTTAATTGCCGTCATTTGACATATTTATCTGGCAATTACTCTAAAACATTTACAGCGATACATTCAAAGCCATACTATTACAAGAAAGTAACATCGACAACTGAATGACTAATTCGGTCGCTCTGTGAATGAAACTGCTTGTACGAAGTGCGGCCACAGCTCAGCATGCGGGAGAGTGATTCTCGCAGTCTCGTTGTTAATCGTGGCTAGCAGTTCGCAGTGAGAACGAATCCTACTGGCTGCTTGCAGTCAGTGGAGGTGGACGCGCAGAAAGGCTAATAATTGGACCACCTTCCTACATAAAGCGAACTTTAGTTGACATGTACTACACTGGTAGGTGTGGGCTTTGTGTCCATCTTCGCTACAATCATGCGTTCACTACGCTGTTAATTGTAGCTTATTCGCATTCCTTTTTATAAGAAAACCTACACCTGCATTACCACTATTTGATTTTGTATTTATAACCTTGTATTGACCTAACCAGAAGTCCTACTCCTCCTGCCACCGAACTTAACCAATTACCACTATGTCTAACTTTAACCCATCCATTTCCCCTTTTTAAATTTTCTTACCTATCTGCCAGATTAAGGTATCTGACATTCTACTCTCCAATCTATAGAACGACAGTTTTGTTTATCCTGAAAACTACATCCTCCTGAGAAATCCCTTACTAGAGATCCGAATGGGGGACTATTTTACCTCCGGAATATTTTATCCAAGATGATTCCATCATCATTTAACCATACAGTAGAGATGCATGCCCTCGGGAAACATTACGGCTGTAGTTTCCCCTTGCTTTCAGCTGTTCACAGTGTCAGCACAGGGAGACCATGTTGGCTTATGTTACAAGGCCAGATCAATCATCCAGACTGTTGCCCCTGCAACTACTGAAAAGGCTACTGCTCCTCCTCAGGAACCACATGTGTGTATGGTATCCCAACAGATATCCCTCTATTGTGGTTGCACCTATGATACGGCTATCTGTATCACTGAGGCACGCTAGCCTCCCCAAAAGCGGCAAGGTCCATGGTTCATATGGGAAGGGGGGAGGGAGGGAGGGGGGGGAGGGGGGTCATACTTGAAAAAATTCGTAAAATGTGGTGATGCACACTGACAATGCAGAAACGACTGAAGTTTAAAAATAGTATTCCGCTGATAAACCTGAAATGACGAAGAGCTGTCGGAACTTACATTGTCCTACAATTTTCTGAAAGATGCCACACTATTAGTTCCGGGTTGAATCTGAATATGTTAACGGTCTTTTCGTCCTCCTCCTAAAGACGGAGGTGTCGTTATGTCCAGGCCAACAGTCCAACAAAAACAATGAATTATTCTCTGCAACTGTTAAGAAGATGTTACGGATGTAGTATTGAAAATTATTCTCTCCTATTTTTCCTGCTTTTAGCACATCGATTACAGTTTTTACTTTTAATTTTTGGCCTTAATTTGACTCGAGGTTCCCGAAGACAGGTGATAGCTGCGGAAGCAGTAATCCACTGATATTTATCACTGGCATTATTGTATGCAAATGTGTCATAGCATTTATCGACTGCACAAGCGACTCTGTCTTTTTTCGCTCGAAATTATGAAGTGTGTTTTATACGCAGTTCTTGCACGAAAACTGACTGGTTGGCTTGATACACAGCATTTTAGGGGATACAAGAAGCTACAAATGCGTCTATAGTGCTACCTACTAATGCCATCTCCTCCACACGTTTACTTGAAGTAAACTTTGTAATTTTGCGACTTTCTCTTCCGTATAGTTTTCTAGATCTGTTTAACCAGGTCGAAGAAGCCTGAAAATCGGTAATGTTCATTTCACCTTCAATTCAGAGCTCCTACGCTAGTAGATTTCCTTCGGTAACGGTGCATTGACTCTCACGAGCAATTCTAAATCTTTCGAGTAGCTTTTCTCACACAGTACTGCGAGTTTCATTTTGTCTCATATTTTTTACTTCCTTTTTTACAACGCACGTTCAGATTTCACGAAAAGAAAACGGCTTCTCGGGCGCTTAAGTTTAAGCGTTTCTCCCTTCTGCGTTTAGCCATGAAATTTACAGTCTTTTGTTTGTCACTGAAAGCTACTGCTTTTCATGATTTCTTTGGGCTAGGAAGGTGTTGTATTTTTGCTCTGAACTTTAATTGGCACAACAATCGTTGTTAGAACCACAATCCACGGAATCCTTTGAGTTACTTCCTCTTTCTTCTAATGTTCCCACAATTTCTTATGTAATGTCGACATCTTTCGAATGAACTTCCAAGACATTAACTAATAAATAATACATATGTAGGTCTTCAGAAGAAGTACGTGATTTCAGTTGCATACAAGTTCTTCTTGACTTTTCTTTGCGAGGCAGAAAACGTTAACTGGATAGAACATTAACGCAAAACTGTGAAACCTACGGAAGACAGATTCTATTAGCAGGCATATACGAAGAAAACACAAAGAAAGTTATTTCAGTTTTATCTCCACTGTTAACACTTAGCAAAATGCTAATTATTATGGATATTAAACGCGTTGGAAATTCGAGCCAATATTAACTGTGATCAACTGTGTCAGTGAAACTATCAATGGAAACTGAAATTCGCTTTGCAACTTACGATCAGGTTGTGCCATGTTATCTGGTAACTGACGTGCCGTCAATCAAGGAAAAGTGCGCATCGTTTTGCGCATACGTAGTCTGCTACATCAACGGTAGAGGTGTAATTTTTCAAGCCGTCTGGTGAGCTATGAATTTGGCTTCTTTGGAATAGGGATTGTTACATTCTTCTTCAAGTCTGAGGATATTTTGCTCGTTTCATATATTTTAAGCAGGCGGAACAGTTTTGTCATGGCTGGCACATCCAGGGATCTCAATAATTCTGAGAGAACATCGGGTACTCCAAGGGCTTTGTTTCGACTCAGGCATTTCAGAGCTCCCAAATTTTTCTCGCAGTATCAGATCTCCCATTTCATCTTCATCTACTTCCTCTTCTCTTTCTATAATATTGTCTTCAAGTTCGTTTCCCTTGAACAGATCCCCTATACCTTCCTTCCACGTTTAAACATTCCCTTCCTTGCTTAATACTTGCTTGCCGTTTGAGTTGTTGTTAGTCATACAAGTATTGTACGTTGCCAACAGAAGAAGGGTAGACAGTATAGAAGGGTCTGAAGCGCCAGAAAACGTAAAGAACCACAAATACATCTTGTGCTGATATTCATGAGAGAATACAGTACTTTCTGGCCAGCCCCACCTTCCTTAAGAGACGCAGTTCGAAGCATGGTTTGTGGTAAGAACTCTGAATATACAAATAAGGTACGGCATCGTTGAAAGCTGGTCACTACACGCGCGAATCCGACGGCCGTGCCAAGCCGGAAGACGTCGTCTTTGTGACAGAGGCCTTTGATTATTGCTTAAAAAGATATTGTATTATTTTGTACAAAGAAAAAGAGACGAAAAGCTTTGTATGAAAGTAATTCATGTATCAGTTGTTGCCTGGTTGTCTCCATAGCATTAAGCCGCACTCATACTTCTGAGAAACCCGAGTTTCCGTTATTACATTGACAATATAAACGTATTATGAAGAGCGAATCAAAACCGAAAAGAAGATGTTATTAATAGCAATTTAAAAGCTTGCGCTGAGAAGTTATTTGTTGCAAGATTGTTTACGCTAGATGCTCGTTGTGTTATATCTTATCCAGAACATGTTACTGAACAGAGGCCGAATCATTAATTGAGTGAGGCTTAGAAAAAGGGAAGTGGACTGTCTTCGAGAGTGATGAGTTTGGCGAAGTGACTTTGGATTTTGGAGGCAGTATTAACATTCACGATCGATTTTCAAAGGCTATTATATGCTCTTTGAGTGATTTAGAGTTTTCAAAAATGAAAAGTTGCCCTAATTTTTGATACTGACGTAACGTTAGCGCATAGATATGAGTTTCATAATTGAGCTCATGAGTCATGAGTTGCATCTTATAATATCCCTGGTTGTCTTAGCAACGGATGGCGACAACTGCAAGCTGAACTGCAAAAAATACGTTACTTCCTGAGTTAGGAGCAGATTTATTTACTAAAGTCACGCAGTTAATTACCATTAGTCTTATTAAACAAGAACACACAATTGTCCTATGCGAATTTGTACTCTGCCTTCAATCACTTCATTGTCGATGGTGTGTTGTACAAAAAATTTCCTTCCGTCTCTACTTTCACTTTTGCTTTACTCCTCTACTACCTCTCTCTTGCTTTTCTTCACTTTTAATTAGTGAACTCTACTTTTATAATTTTGAGCTATGCAGTTAACAATCTTCGAACGAAAATATGTTTTGTATTGCCTTGTTATTAAACATATCTTCATAAACCCTTGCGATGTAAAATGTATGCGCTCTGTTACCGTGAAGTCACTGTCTGACATTTAGCATAAAGGCCACTGAAGAACTTCCAATCACTGTTGTCACGGGTCACGTCACAGTTGTTCCAGGACTTAATAACGAAGAATGGATTCATCATTTCAATACCTGCACTGTTTTATACCGAAATGAAAGGCAAGGTGGAACGGACTCGTTTGGTATTTTCAAAAGCAAATACTTAACAGATATAGTGCACTGCTCCATTTTGACGAGCATCTGCGGTCGGTGGCTCGTTGACATTTCCATGAATGGCGTGAAGAATGATCCCTTCTCTGTTGCAGCCAACGCGTTCCGGTAGCTTAGAAGGGTCTGGAACACTTGAACGGAGTGACATTTCCACGGAGTGACACACGGAGCCAGGAGCTGTTGCTGGGCTAATTGGCTTTTCACAGGTACAGGCGCACCCAGAAGTCCAGCAGTTCAGCACTGCTGCTTATGCGAGCTGGCTCGAGCACACACCACGGCAGTGAGCAATCACGTATCGCTGCATGGTGGTCTATTAACGCGTTTCACGGCAAATTTATTTTTACCACTGTTGTGTAAATCAGAACTGGCAATGAAATTCAACATAATGAGAACTGACAATGGAATTCAATATCTCTTTTAATAATTTGATGTTGCAAGGAACGGGGGGCAGCTAAGTAAGAAACATGGTATTTCTTATGACTGTTGCAGCCTTATGATGGCTGCAGTTTTAAGACGAAACTTCAATTGACAAATTTATATTTCGTTACCATTTTATTTAAGCGTTAAACATAAAAACACGGAATTCCGATGAATGTTACTTACCCTTTTCGCTAAAGGATCAATGTCTGGTACCACTTTTCGATTAGTGCTAATTCGAAGACAAGCTCTTAAGTTTAAGTCTTTCACTCAGCCTCTGCAGGCGGATTTGGTTCTCTTCATTGTGAAAAAAAGCAGCATGTACATGTAAGTCCTAACGTCAACATAATCGTAGCTGCAGACTTTTAAAGTCGTGAAAATTTACGGAAACAGTAGTCTGAGTAGTCAGCGAGACTAATTCTGCGCTACAATCTGGAACCGCGCGACCGCTACGGTCGCAGGTTCGAATCCTGCATCGGGCATGGATGTGTGTGATGTCCTTAGGTTAGTTAGGTTTAAGTAGTTCTAAGTCCTAGGGGACTGATGACCTCAGAAATTAAGTCCCATAGCGCTGAGAGCCATTTGAATTAATTCTGCTATGAAAAAGTTCTCGTAAACTTCACGCAGTAAGTGTATGAGTTCAAGCTGTAGCCGAGTTTCCACGGTGCCAGCAACAACTAGAAATCACTGAAACTGCGGAACCTTTTGGAAGCTGAAAAGCAATATGGTAACTTGCGCTAACTGCATATTCATTCGTTGGGTGTTCGTCTTGGAAACAAAAATACATTTTCGTAGTGAAAATGTTGGGAAAATTATTGAGACGTTCATTTCTCTGCTCCCTTATGAAGAATTCTTTCTTCAGTCATATCGCTTAATGTTGTTGAAAACTGAATTTTTTCGTTGTGTACAAAGTTTTGAAGCACATTAATAGAACACTAAGCGTATCAAGACACCATCACATAAAATAAACATATAGCCTAGGTATCCTGCATTGATACATTGACACTGATGTGTATGACCACTCTGAAGCTCCTAACCCGATCATCATGGTACTTATAATCCCTTTCAAAACACTTGCTGTCAATTTTAAGAGGAGACTCCACTCCAAAACTTCAATTAAAAAAAATGGCTAGTTCACATCTGTAGAGTGTTTACTCTTGGATCCCAAAACGATTTGGCTGTGTTCCTATTACAAGTACGTCTAAGAAATGTTTGAAATACTGATTGCGTAAGGGACTGTGGCACACCGAAAGATACCAAAGACAAGTTTTATTTCTATCACCATCTAACCATCTGTACTCCGAACATGGCATAAACTCAAACTGCAAAAACTCAAATTACAAAATTAGTTGCCAGATTTCCAGGAAAACTCTAGTGAAACAATTGGCAGCCAGTATTTGGAAATCAATTGCTTTGCCTGTTGACTGTGCAAATATTAATTTAGGGCATATACTAAAGTCCTTTTCAGTACAACCAACAGGCTCCAGAGAAACAGGGGTTTGCTTACAACCAGCTATCCCTATCACTTCACCTCCTCAACAAGTCTTGAGGGTAGATTTGTATTCAGAAAATTCAACAAAACAAAAAGGCTACCTTGCTCTTGAAATTACAAGAAGAATCCTCATAGAAGTAGGAAGGAAACACATTATGGTGCCAGTGAAATTTAATGGGTATGTTTCTTGTAGTGACATCCAGTTTTTGATAAAATGTTAAAATCCATTTTACCATAAGTTTATTTTACTAAGATCAGTGCCAACTCTTATCAAAAATATTATCCAGTCTGAATGAAATTCTTGCATGAAGTTATCTTGATGTGTTTGCATACTTCTGTGCATTAACCCTTAAACATAAACATAGGCTGATAGTACATAATTAGAAACATCTGGTCTGAGAGACCTGATTTTTCCTGTTCCATATTTTTCATAGTCTAACATTTTAGCCGGCCGGAGTGGCCGAGCGGTTCTAGGGGCTACGGTCTGGAACCGCGCGACCGCTACGGTCGCAGGTTCGAATCCTGCCTCAGGCATGGATGTGTATGATGTCCTTAGGTTAGTAAGGTTTAAGTAGTTCTAAGTTCTAGGGGACTGATGACCTCAGAAGCTAAGTCCCATAGTGCTCAGAGCCATTTGAACCATTTAACATTTTAAATAGTTTATTTTTGGGTTTAGGACCATATTTTTATATGAAACATTAAACTGAGTTATTTTTTACTTTTATTTCTTCAGAATAACACAGTTACTACATAAACTGTTACTGAGAAAATAATATTGTAACTGTTAATGAAAACCAACGATTATTCATTTTTGATTACATATGTGATACACAATTTCCTGCTACACTCCAGACATATTGGCTTGTTACTCTGAACACACTTGTAGGAAGTCTTTCGACCTTTGGAAGATGGACACTTAGGGTAGGTTTTACTCTTCTAAAGTTTATCCCTTGGAACTTGACCGTCTCCTCCCGCAACAGATTCCTCTTCAAGTAGCTCTTGCCATATGAGGTCCTTCATATCACGAGGCAGATTCAGACTGCTGAGCCGTCGTCTGATGTGCTGTTCTATCTGAGAGTGGGCCAATATTTTGATAAACCTCACCCTTTTGATAATAGGGTTTTGTCGATAGCACACGAAAAGCATGAAACTGTTTACACAACTTACGTTTATAAGTGTGTAAAAAATAGCTAATGGCCGTCTTCTGGATTTCCTATTGGAAGAATATAAGTGACATTTTAGGTCCAGAAGGTCTACTCCACCTTTTGTCTTATTATAATAGCAGGTAATTTCAAACGGTTCAAATGGCTCTAAGCACTATGGGTTTTAAAATCTGAGGTCATCAGTCCGCTAGACTTAGAACTACTTAAACCTAACTAACCTAAGGACATCACACACATCCATGCCCGAAGCAGGATTCGAACCTGCGACCGTAGCAGCAGCGCGGTTCCGGACTGAAGCGCCTAGAACCGCTCGGAAACAACGGCCAGCAGCAAATAGTTTCTGGCTTTTTCTTGACAGGGTCCGTTTCGATGCGGTGGTGCATTGAAGATATGAGAGCAACTGCTTTGTTCTTCTTGGGAACAACAGACAACAAAGTAACAAATAAATCATTTGCAAAACCTTATAGAACTGATCCAACTGGTCTAGATTCATCAGACTTGAATTCTGGTGGAATAACAGTTTGATTTTTGTTTCATGGTTCCAACAAATGGCAGTGACCTTTTTCTCAGTTCTTCTGCCAGTTCCATGGATGAAAACCAATTATCTGCAGTGACGTTTCTGTTTGAACCTTCAATTGGTTTGCATAGGCGCATTGTTGATTGCGTAGGTTTAGAAAATTTCTTTTCTTCTTCACTTAGTACAATGCCATCACTGTCCCTTCCAGTATGGTTCAAAGGCTCTGAGCACTATGGGACTTAACATCTGAGGTCATCAGTCCCCTAGAACTTAGAACTACTTAAACCTAACTAACCTAAGGACATCATCACACACATCCATGCCTGAGGTAGGATTCGAACCTGCGACCGTAGCGGTCCCGCGGTTCCAGACTGAAGCGCCTAGAACCGCTCGGCCACAACGGCCGGCCTTCTAGTGTAAATGTAAGAATTGAAAGGGTATGAAATAACTGAGTCAGCCATGAAGTGTCTTGATGCCATACTTGGCGGGTTTCTTTGGTATATAAATGCGAAATCCGCACCTCCCTCTGAAAGGAACAAGCATTTCGTCAACCGTCACATTCTCACTAATGCAATACATCTGCGGGGAATTATATATGAGAGATGCCAGCCGCACGGTCACATTTTTTCCTCACCTCACGTGTTGTATAATCATCAATCCGTAGGCAGTTGATCAGTATTTCAAACCGTTTGACAGACATCGTTGTTCTAAATATTGGTCTTCCAATTAGGTCCTTGGCGAAGAGAGATGGTATTTTCGTGGGCAGATTTGAAAATGGATGCGAACATTAGCAAACCAATGAAGGCATGAATTTCTACAGAATCAATTTTGCGGTAGTTAGATTGGTTTTTAGTGTCTTTCAAGTTGTTCTTCACTGAAAAAAATTTCCTCCCAAATTGCACGAATATCAGGATTATGTAAGTTAGTAGCTTTCCTAGTCAGTCTAGGTAATTGTCTCAAATGTTATGACTTGGTGTTCTGACTGCTCTTTTTGGTTTCAGTCTATTCCATACGCAATCTTTTTTGTTCCTTTTTCCAAGAAAAGCATCTGGCATGTTGCTTTGTTCTCCGTGTATATTGTTCGTAAAAATATCTTGCGCGTCTTCAAGTACATTTTCACTATCGTCGACGTAATCGTCGTCATCATCGCTACTCTCACTTAATGTCAGCCTACTGCCTTTATTTTTTCTTCTCTGATAATCATCTCTCTCGTCGGTAATTGTAAAATTAAAATCAGAATATACAATTTCCACCTCGGATTCATCACTGCTTTCCTGTGGCCACTCGGAAATTCTCTCATTTCTTGGGCCTCTAGTTAATTTACGAACACACGCCGAAGTACTAGCCATCATGGAGTCTTCTAAAACACACGAAAGAGGACGCGTCACGAAAGTAAGAAACAGTCGAAAAAATAAATCACACACAATACGATACATCCGATCTAACAGACCGATAGATTTCACACCTAATTCGATATACCCGGCCTGACAGACCCGTGGGGTTCACGAAATTACAGCGTAGCTGACAGTTACAAGCCGTAATCTGAACTACAGTGCCTTTGCTACGTATATGATTTAACATTGTGAAGGTACTGTGGAAGGGAAACCGGAGAACAGATCAGTGTTGCCACAGTACACATTTAAAAAACACTGACGTTCTCTCAGACCGATGTGTCAGTTTGAGGGTTAATATTATCGAAAATGTAATTTGTTTCTTTTATAATAACGTTAATGTAACGATAATCAAAGAAAATTTAAACTTGAAATATTAAATAAACACTGCAAACAAATTATTAATATTTCTCATAAAATGAATACACAGAACGATTGAACTACGTATGAAAATTCAAAACTCGAAATCCAGTGAAGTTATTGACTTCAAAACTTGCGTATTGCTACATATTTACGCAACAGACACGATTTTAAAATTTGGTTGGTATCGGCAAAGTAGTAGAAAAGTTAAATGTTTTGATGGAGTCTCCCCTTAGGCCTGTATTACACTATCAAATCTCTTTGTCCAATATCTTTGTCAAAGAAATTTGATGGTGTAATAGGGAAATGTATCAAATATTGTCAAATCTTGGGCCTCGCTGAAGATTTGATCAAAGAAGTCGCTTGTCTTCTGTTCACTGCAATGTGACATGTTAGCACGTGGGGCGCTAGGATCGATGCAGCGTTCTGTCATCTGTAGTGTTTTTATGAACATTGTCGGTAAATACAGTTGGTGTGTGCCGACAACTACAAAATTAATAGGGATGTATGAAGCTGATGAGGCGCTTTATAACGTGAGGCACCCTGAATACAAAAATAGATTAAGGAGATTGGAGACCTAACCTACTGACGGCCTTGGGAGAGCTAGTCCTGACAAAACTCTACCATATGGTGAGCAAGATGTATGAGACAGGTGCAATACCCTCAGACTTCAAGAAGAATATAATAATTCCAATCCCAAAGAAAGCAGGTGTTGACAGATGTGAAAATTACCGAACTATCAGTTTAATAAGTCACTGCTGCAAAATACTAACGCGAATTCTTTACAGACGAATGGAAAACTGGTAGAAGCCGACATCGGGGAAGATCAGTTTGGATTCCGCAGAAATGTTGCAACACGTGGGGCAATACTGACCCTAAGACTTATCTTAGAAAATAGATTAAGGAACGGCAAACCTACGCTTCTAGCATTTGTAGACTTAGAGAAAGCTTTCGACACTGTTGACTGGAATACTCTCTTTCAAATTCTAAAGATGGCAGGGGTAAAATACAGAGAGCGAAAGGCTATTTACAATTTGTACAGAAACCAGATGGCAATTATAAGAGTCGAGGGGTATGAAAGGGAAGCAGTGGTTGGGAAGGGAGTGAGACAAGGTTGTATCCTATCCCCGATGTTATTCAATCTGTATATTGAGCAAGTAGTAAGGGAAACAAAAGAAAAATTCGGAGTAGGTATTAAAATCCACGCAGAAGAAATAAAAATTTTAGGGTTCGCCGATGACATTGTAATTCTGTCAGAGACAGCAAAGGACTTGGATGAACAGTTGAACGGAATGGACAGTGTCTTGAAAGGAAGATATAAGATGAACATCAACAAAAGCAAAACGAGGATAATGGAATGTAGTCGAATTACGTCGGGTGATGCTGAGGCAATTAGATTAGGAAATGAGATGCTTAAAGTAGTAAAGGAGTTTTGCTCTTTGGGGAGCAAAATAACTGATGATGGTCGAAGTAGATAGGATATAAAATGTAGACTGGCAATGGCAAGGAAAGCGTTTCTGAAGAAGAGAAATTTGTTAACATCGAGTGTAGATTTAAGTGTCAGGAAGTCGTTTCTGAAAGTATTTGTATGGAGTGTAGCCATGTGCTGTTGTTGTTGTTGTTGTGGTCTTCAGTCCTGAGACTGGTTTGATGCAGCTCTCCATGCTACTCTATCCTGTGCAAGCTTTTTCATCTCCCAGTACCTACTGCAACCTACATCCTTCTGAATCTGCTTAGTGTATTCATCTCTTGGTCTCCCTCTACGATTTTTACCCTCCACGCTGCCCTCCAATACTAAATTGGTGATCCCTTGATGCCTCAGAACATGTCCTACCAACCGATCCCTTCTTCTGGTCAAGTTGTGCCACAAACTTCTCTTCTCCCCAATCCTATTCAATACTTCCTCATTAGTTATGTGATCTACCCATCTAATCTTCAGCATTCTTCTGTAGCACCACATTTCGAAAGCTTCTATTCTCTTCTTGTCCAAACTATTTATCGTCCATGTTTCACTTCCATACATGGCTACACTCCATACAAATACTTTCAGAAATGACTTCCTGACACTTAAATCAATACTGGATGTTAACAAATTTCTCTTCTTCAGAAACGCTTTCCTTGCCATTGCCAGCCTACATTTTATATCCTCTCTACTTCGACCATCATCAGTTATTTTGCTCCCCAAATAGCAAAACTCCTTTACTACTTTAAGTGCCTCATTTCCTAATCTAATTCCCTCAGCATCACCCGAATTAATTAGACTACATTCCATTATCCTTGTTTTGCCTTTGTTGATGTTCATCTTATATCCTCCTTTCAAGACACTGTCCATTCCATTCACCTGCTCTTCCAAGTCCTTTGCCGTCTCTGACAGAATTACAATGTCATCGGCGAACCTCAAAGTTTTTATTTCTTCTCCATGAATTTTAATACCTACTCCGAATTTTTCTTTTGTTTCCTTTACTGCTTGCTCAATATACAGATTGAACAACATCGGGGAGAGGCTACAACCCTGTCTTACTCCCTTCCCAACCACTGCTTCCCTTTCATGTCCCTCGACTCTTATAACTGCCATCTGGTTTCTGTACAAATTGTAAATAGCTTTTCGCTCCCTGTATTTTACCCCTGCCACCTTTAGAATTTGAAAGAGAGTATTCCAGTCAACATTGTCAAAAGCTTTCTCCAAGTCTACAAATGCTAGAAACGTAGGTTTGCCTTTCCTTAATCTTTCTTCTAAGATAAGTCGTAAGGTCAGTATTGCCTCACGTGTTCCAGTGTTTCTACGGAATCCAAACTGATCTTCCCCGAGGTTGGCTTCTACTAGTTTTTCCATTCGTCTGTAAAGAATTCGTGTTAGTATTTTGCAGCTGTGACTTATTAAGCTGATAGTTCGGTAATTTTCACATCTGTCCACACCTGCTTTCTTTGGGATTGGAATTATTATATTCTTCTTGAAGTCTGAGGGTATTTCGCCTGTTTCATACATCTTGCTCACCAGGTGGTAGAGTTTTGTCAGGACTGGCTCTCCCACGGCCGTCAGTAGTTCCAATGGAATATTGTCTACTCCGGGGGCCTTGTTTCGACTCAGGTCTTTCAGTGCTCTGTCAAACTCTTCACGCAGTATCATACCTCCCATTTCATCTTCATCTACATCCTCTTCCATTTCCATAATATTGTCCTCAAGTACATCGCCCTTGTATAGACCCTCTATATACTCCTTCCACCTTTCTGCTTTCCCTTCTTTGCTTAGAACTGGGTTTCCATCTGAGCTCTTGATATTCATACAAGTCGTTCTCTTATCTCCAAAGGTCTCTTTAATTTTCCTGTAGGCGGTATCTATCTTACCCCTAGTGAGATAGGCCTCTACATCCTTACATTTGTCCTCTAGCCATCCCTGCTTAGCCATTTTGCACTTCCTGACGATCTCATTTTTGAGACGTTTGTATTCCTTTTTGCCTATTTCACTTACTGCATTTTTATATTTTCTCCTTTCATCAATTAAATTCAATATTTCTTCTGTTATCCAAGGATTTCTACTAGCCCTCGTCTTTTTACCTACTTGATCCTCTGCTGCCTTCACTACTTCATCCCTCAAAGCTACCCATTCTTCTTCTACTGTATTTATTTCCCCCATTCCTGTCAATTGCTCCCTTATGCTCTCCCTGAATCTCTGTACAACCTCTGGTTCTTTTAGTTTATCCAGGTCCCATCTCCTTAAATTCCCACCTTTTTGCAGCCATGTATGGAAGTGAAACATGGACGATAAATAGTTTGGATAGGAGGAGAATAAAGGCTTTCGAAATGTGGTGCTACAGAAGAATGCTGAAGATTAGATGGGTAGATCACATAAGTAATGATGAGGTGTTGAATAGAATTGAGGAGAAGTGGAATTTGTGGCACAACTTGACTAGAAGGAGGGATCGGTTGGTAGGACACGTTCTGAGGCATCAAGGGATCACCAATGTAGTATTGGAAGGCAGCGTGGAGGGTAAAAACCGTAGAGGGAGAGCAAGAGATGAATACACTAAGCAGATTCTGAAGGATGTATGTTGCAGTAGGTACTGGGAGATGAAGAAGCTTGCACAGGATAGAGTAGCATGGAGAGCTGCATCAAACCAGTCTCAGGACTGAAGACAACAACAACAACAAACCTAAAAAAAAAAAAATGGTTCAAATGGCTCTGAGCACTATGGGACTTAACATCTGTGGTCATCAGTCCCCTAGAACTTAGAACTACTTAAACCTAACTAACCTAAGGACATCACACACATCCATGCCCGAGGCAGGATTCGAACCTGCGACCGTAGCAGTCGCGCGGTTCCGGACTGAGCGCCTAGAACCGCTAGACCACCGCGGCCGGCTACAACAACAAACCTAACCTAACCTAACTCTCTCCTGTAGCAAGGAATCTGAGTTTTACAGTGAGCCTGTCTTCTTCAGATGTAGCAGTTCGTAAGTGAGTATTGTGCTTTGTGATATAAAGATACACTTTACTGAGCACATACAGAAATGTATGCTCATCCATTCTTAAGTAATTGATGTACGACTTGACGTCCTGCACTATAAGCTCATGTAACAAGTTTTGTTGAATGCTTTTATCGTGTCGTCGGAAAACCCATGGCTTCACCCAGGTACGTTTCATTTTTTCCTCCGCTTCTCTTCCGCATGGGCACACAGTGCAATTGTGGTATATGCAACTGCTGCGGTTAATAACAAGTTGCTGTTGTCAGCCATCTTGAACTTTGACGAGAAATATGATGACAGTGTAATACCCCTTTTTAGCGCCACGTCAAAGATATTTGTCAAATATATTTGACGAATGATCACATCTTTGATCAAATGTTTGACAAAGAAATTTGATAGTGTAATACCGGCCTTAGCACTGTGCCGTATGTACTGTATGTTCGTATCTAAGGCTACGCCGCACCTACTTGTGGTCATTCCTCTGAAGGGAGCATATGGTTTGCACTTATGCGCTACCAGTCGTAAGGGCTTCTGACCGTCGTATTTTACAGCGAGCGCTCACAACCAGGCGGCGAGTCAGTGTCAGCGCTCTTGGTCGCCTAGGCGCATCCTCAACAGGCCTGCTGTAGTCAACGACACGTGTTACTAGAAATTAGTTTTAACATATGCTGAACGGTTGCAAAACTGCGACAATTCATTTTTTATGATAATTTATTTTGTCTTTGCCGGTTTCATGCTGGTTTGCTCATCTTCTAACGGAGGGAGAAGTATGGATTTAATTGCATGTCATTTGTCTGCGCTTCCACTGCAAAGATTTTGTATTCACCCTTTTCATTCTAGGAACCTCTCAAGGCGAATGCTGCTTTCGTAGTAAAGTCTTGGCCTTTGAGATAGTCTTGTTTCTCTTCGTTAGGAAATATTTTACAAATTTCAAGAGACATTTAGCCGACTTTGTGCCTTTCCAGGAAACAGCACAAGAGGTAGTTTCTTTCAATCCCGCATTAAATTTATTTACAAAATTTACAAGATTGCCAATGGTTACATTAAACTAGTGTTCAAAATTTACTAGTTTTTCAATTAATCTGACGTTTTCTTCGTCATTGTAACTTCTGTACTTCGGCCACACAAGTCAGAAATTATTTTAAATTTCCATCAGTTTGGAGTTTTGTTTGAAAGCTTTTGCGACCGTTTGTCAGTCTTGTTTGCTGACTGTTTTCTTCTTTTCCCATCAAAGCTTAAATTTAGTCGGTCAAATTCTTGCCTGTGGTACTCTGCATCTTCTCGACGATTTTTAAATAATGAGTAAACTTTGGGATGAACTTTTGATATTAATGTATTTATTCTTCGATTCCATCCTCCTGAGACGTTATTAGTGCGATGGTGGCTTCCACTGCAATTTAACATGTCTCTCGACATATGTTCGTTATCGAGCCACTAGTTCAAAAAATCGGAATACACAACCAATCATCGTCTAGCATTTCCAGGGAAGATGTGCTAGAGCAGAAAGCATTCTTATGTGACAGCGTATTTCCTCGTTTTCCTTATAGGCGGGAGCGAGGCCGCAACTCTGAACTTGTTTCCACAAACATTGATTAAAATGATAACTGCAACCAGCAATCTCTGTTCCAGAAAACAAACTCTTAGCTACTTGGGAGATAGCAATTTCGAAGTCCATCATCAGAGTTGCAGGATTCCATCCAGGCACGTTCGTTTTAATAGCTTTAAGAAACTTTCATATGTTTCTCGCTTTTTATTTGACAGTAAAGCGTAAACAACTGGAATGGTGTTTCATTCTTCTCTAGAATTATAGAGGTCAGCGAGGAGTATAAACAACTGTCCAAACTGCTTGCTCGAGCTCTTGAACGTTCTGTCCAGAAAGAATGATTCGAAGTTTGATAAACACGCTTTTCCCTTTTCGCTGGCAAACACCAGTATTCTGTCATTAAGTCCCCTGTTATCATCTGCAAGTAAAAAATTGCTACCATCATTCATCAGTAAGTTATTTTCTTGGAAGAATGTTCCTCCAGAATCGGTGGGATCTTGTGTAGTTCCCATATATTTTCGTCTAATGCAGTGTAACCATTGTTTTGCATTTCTATGTGTTGGTAACGTTGCTATTAAGTCGTAGCCTCGACTGGAGAACTGCCCTACTTCTTCAACGAAAGCTGATGAAACTGTAGCGTCTGTTTCTTTTGCCCGCTTCTTTGCGTTAGCAAAATGTTTTCGCATTTCATCTGCTGCTTCATCTGGAGTACAAACGTGGCTACCTTCCCCTAAACCTTTTATTTTTTGTGGATAGTCTCCCTCTGCATTTATTCTTTTCAGAGTTTACACTACGCTATTAAATCACTTCTCGTTTGTTTGTATATTACATCAAATTCTATTGTCCGTTGTAAATCAGTAAAGGCTTCTCTTTCGTGGTCTCGGTGAGCTCAGCTATCTCAGCTCTAAAACAGGAACACTACTTGCTAATCAGAGGTTAACTGTAGTACTGAACTCTAGGAGAAAGCCACGCACACTACGAACTGTTGCAAGGACAGGGAACTTTGTGCAGGAAGTGGGCTTTGGCCTTCCCCGGAATATGTCGCAGGCAGTGGCGGACAGGGTGGTATATCCTATTTCTGAAACACCCTGTCCACTACCTACAGTGTCCTGGGCTCCGTGCAAATGTCAATACATTCCCTCTCCGTACATGTATCACTCCGTGCAAATGTATCAAACTCAGCATGGAAGACACACTCAGCTCGTTCCATCTCGGCGTATACATTTAGACTGAGTTCCAGGTGACCTCAGAGTACCGACTTTTCCGAAAGTAAGATGACGTGTATGACATCGCCATAGCAGCAGGTAAGCAGAAACACCACCAGAAACAGATACGCCCCTGCCTTCCGGTAAAGATACTGGGACTAGAGATGGGCAAACTCGTTCATCCTTGGGAACTAGTTCACTAGTGATCGCTCTGTTTTGGAAATAGTTAATTTTACTCGTCCAACGTTCATTTGTACTTGGTATACGGTTCTTATGAAAAACTGAAAATTGATAGCATAGGTGACTGAAGACGGAAGGCGTCAAGAGGGGCACTTGCCTCCGCCCTGGAGTACAGAGTTTTTATTCATAACAGAATTCTTACACACTTGTAATTCTCGTGATTCTGCAAAACCTCTCGTTTAGCCAACTTTAGAGTTATGTGGCTGATAGCAGTGAAATAATATAAGGTGGCATTCGAAAAACCAGCCCCGAGTACAGACTGGTCGCCAATTATGCAGGATTTGTTGACCGCTACGAGCAGAATACATAAACATGTAATAATTAGGCAGTGAAGAAATAACAAATAAGCTAATGCAAACAACAGCTTCGAAACAATAGATGACTATTGGTAGGCGACAATGAGCAGTCTAATGCTCGGGACCGATTTTTCGTGCGCCACCCTGTATAACTGAAATAATATTGTAGAAGTTATCATATTCTCTTTACAAAATGTGACACCAGACCCTCGATTATGGAACGCGGACTTCATACGGTTACATGTCGGTCTGCCTTCCATAACAATGAACATGCTCTTTTACCTTGGATCAAAAAAAGACGGAAAATGGTCACACGTGTGGGCCGTGCCGGTTTCCTTTGCGTGTGTAATAACAAAAAATCTTGCCTTTTTACAAGTATTTCTTCTGCTTTTTAACGAAATAGTGAAGTAAGCTGATATAGCGTTTTGTTACATGAAAAGATGTATGTATTACATACCACGTAATTTTATGTAATTAACGTAATTATAAAATACATTTTAATTACCGGTCATGGACGCTGACTAGAATACGAAAAGAACCAGAGGTTCAGAGTTCAAAAAAGGTTTGAAACAGATCTAAAATGGGCGTGCGCAGCGAAAGAAACGAACAGCTCTATACTGAACTAACTATGAGCAGTCGGCAGTGGAACTGCGACGAGCGGCTACGCTCAGAAGGACGAATCCGGCCGCGCGGTACCGAGACAGATGGAAACGGGACCGAGGCTGGAACGAGAGTGGCCGACATGCCGTAGCGGGAACGAGACCGACCGTTTCCCGTTCCCGGGAACTATAAGTAGAAAGCCGCAACCGAAGTGAACTATGAAAGACAGTTCCTTAGAATTCGTTCATCACTCGTGCCGTTCATTTTGATGAACCGTTCCTTAGGAACCGTTTGTTCGCGAACGACCCATCTCTAACTGGAACGTCCTCTCACACCGATACGGCCTTAATTGCTACCACCTACTGCCCCAGGGGCCTCATCCTGTCCATAACCGTAGAACGAACCAGCAGTCGGTTACTCGTAGGTACTACCCGGCCCATTGTTCGAAACACTACAAGCACCGATGGCGCCCACACAGCTAAAACCACTACATGGACGTCAAGGTAGGTTTCCAGGGCGTCCGCCAGGGGATCGCAATGTGTTCCATTCATTTCTGATGAATTTCATCCTAGGCATAGGAAACATTAGGTCGGATAGTTCTTGACCTCTGTGCAGACTAGATGGAGGAAGGCTCTGGTAGCCACGGGATTTGAATGAGCTAACTCTGGACTCCATCTCGCGTTCGAAATACAGAGTGGTTCTATCGGCAGAGACATTATCGTCTTTCTGTATGCTTGGCGGTGCCTTTTATTTGGCATAGTGTACACGATGTTTCACAGTTACTATTATAGTGTTCTAGGGGTTGCAGAAGGAACAGAGTTGTGATGAGGAACCCATTAATCCACGCCGGTAAATACACGTGTGGATATAAATGTTTTAAGATAGGGTAAATTTCAAATTTGCCGTTTCACGGTACGCACACAAACTGAGAAGAGGGCGCCATTATCAGGGTCTGTTGTAACTATGGCATCACATACCATTTTCGTCCGACTACAACAATGGTTACCAAACTTCCTGAGACCATTATCCCTGACTGCAGCGCATGCGACTCCTGTATATAAGAAGGACGAAAGAACAGGACCCGCAAAATTACAGACCAATATCCTTAACATTGGTTTGCTCCAAGATTCTTGTACATTTTCTGAATTCGAATATAATAAATTTCCTTGAGACCGAAAAACTTATGCCCACGAGCCAGCAGGCGTTTAGAAAAAATCGCTCGTGCAAAACTCAGCTTACCCTTTTCTCACATGATATAATGCTCAATATGTATGGAGGGCAACAGCCAGATACCACATTTCTAAATTTCCGAAAATCGTTTGACACAGTCTGTTAAGGGAGGTGCGAGCATATGGAATAGGTTCCCAGGTATGTGAGTGGCTCGAAGACTTCTTAAATAACAGAACCCAAACCCACTACGTTCTCCTCGATGACGAGAGTTCATCAGAGAGAATGGTATCGTCGGCGATATGCAGCGGAAGTGTGACAGGACCGCTGTTATTTTCTATGCGGTGGACAGGGTGAGCAACCATCTGCGGTTGTTTACTGATGATGTTGTAGTGTACGAGGAGGTGTCGAAGTTGAGTGACTGTTGGATGGTACAAGGCGATTCAAACAACATTTCTAGCTGATGTGATGAAGGGCAGCTTGCTCTAAATGTAGAAAAATGTAAGTTAATGCGCATGAGTAGGAAAAATCAGATACAGCGTTAGTAGTGTTCTGCTTGACACAGCCACGTCGTTTAAATATCGGCATCACGTTGCAAATTGCTATGAATGGAACGAGCATGTGAGGATTCTCGCACGGGAGGCGAATAGTGGTCTTCAGTTTATTGTGAGAATTTTGGGAAAGTGCGGTTCATCTTTAAAGCCGACCGCACGTAGGACGCTAGTGTGGCCTGTTCTTGAGTACTGCTGAGTTGTTTGGGATCCGCACCAGGTCGGATTAAATGAATACATCGAAGCAATTCAGAGACGGGCGGCTAGATTTGTTACCAGTAGCTTTTAACAAGACGCAATTATTGCTGAGATGCTTCGAGAACTCAAATGAGAATTCGTGGAGGGAAGGTGACGTTCCTTTCGAGGAATACTATTGAGAAAATTTAGAGACTCGGCAACTGAAGCTGACTGCAGAACATACTGCTGCCAGCATACATTTCTCGTAGGAACCCCAAAGATAGCATACGAGAAATTAGGGCTCATACCGAGACATATAGACAGTCGTTTCTCCCTAGCACTATTTGCGAGTGGAACAGGAAAGGAAATGACTAGTAGTGGTACAGGGTACATTCCCACACACACCATATGGATTCTTACGAAGTATGTACGTGTTTGTAGATGTAGATGTGCATGTAGACGTGATAGATTATCAACAGAGGCTGCGACTTCATTATAGGCGAAGAAATGAAGGATCAGCAACTTTCAAGAACTTTCTTTCTCGTCGATGAAGCCTACTTCATCGTGCTTCCAGAAAGCACGTGTGCTGGCGAAACAGTCATGGACACACCAACGAAAAATGCGAGAAATGATTGAAATTATTAAGTAGCCTTACATCAATAGAGGATGGCTATAAACTTCCGCCGGCCGTAGTGGCCGTGCGGTTCTAGGCGCTGCAGTCTAGAGCCGCGAGACCGCAACAGTCGCAGGTTCGAATCCTGCCTTGGGCATGGATGTGTGTAACGTCCTTAGGTTGGTTAGGTTTAAGTAGTTCTAAGTTCTAGGGGACTGATGACCTCAGAAGTTAAGTCCCATAGTGCTCAGAGCCATTTGAACCATTTGAGAGCACACGCGTACGAGGACAGCAACAAGATACGTTGTCAATATGCGGAGTGTGCCACCAACGTAATCACATGGGATGACAAGAGAAGAATATCTGCGTTTCCTGGTAGCTAATGTATCAGAATTATGGGAAGAAGTGAGTCAAGCCCATCGTGTGCACACGTGAGACGTTCTTGATGGGCTTACTTAGATGATGAGATTGAACACCTTAGAGCCATTCTTCAAGGAGAATGGGTATTCCAACAGAGAGATAGATCGTGCTTTACGCCCTAGACTGACAACCAGGACGTACGAGGATCGACACCAACCCAAGAGGAAAGTGTTCTTAGCATTTATCAGTAAGGTCACTGATCGCATTGGAAAAATTTTTAAGCAAGTACGATGTGGAAACTGTTTTCAGACCCACCAAGAGAATAAAAGAATGTTTAAGTTCAGCAAAAGATAAACGACATCCCCTAGCTACACCAGGTGTCTATAAAATTCAGTGCAGCTGTGGAAAGGTCTATATAGGCACAACAAAAAGAAGCGTCAACATCCGTCTGGGTAAACATAAAAGGAACTGCCGCCTCGGACATATTGATAAATCGGCTGTAGCGGAACATGTGTTTCAGGAAGGTGATCATGAAATAAAGTTTAGTGAGAGGACTGTCATAGCAAAGCCGTTGCATTATTATGCGCGGATGTACAGAGAGGCCATTGAGATAGCCAAACACTGCAATAATTTTAATAGAAAAGATGAAGGCATTAAGCTGGATAAGATATGGATGTCGACATTGCAGCAACAGCGTGACAATCGATTACTTTCAATTGAGAAAGTTGGCAGTATCAGAGATCATAGCACAGTAGACGTCACGCGATTGACAGCGGCGCCCTCCGGATGGCTTATATATACAGTGCTCACTCACGCTGTCGTTGCAGTTCGCCCATTGTCCTCAGAGGATGCCTTCCGCAGTCGAAGGCGAAACGTCAGGGGAGAGTTTTATGTATGGACCACGGCATCTCAGCCCGGAAGTGTTAAGTGATGTCGTTCTTGATGGGGTTCCCGCTCGTTTCTGCACCACAATTTGACAATTCATTGCCTTCAACTTTAAGTTCTCGCAGAAAACCAGTATCATGGGCAGTTACATCGCCAGATTTCTTTTCCAGGGACCACCATAAACTACTAATTTACGAAGGACACAACGTGTCTGTGAAATGAAGTTATGGGATGGAGTATGGTAGATCGCGTGCAAGAGATATTTATTGAAGAATCGAAGTTTGCCATATACCACACAGCAGTCACACTGAACAACGCTTATACTGTTAAAAGTCTTGTGCTTATGTGTTATTTTCGACTTTCATACTAGTATCGTAAACGTTTGCATAAGTGTTTGTACTTATTATGTGGTACTTTGTACTAATTCCTTAAAACAAACTCCAGAAAAAACAACTCTCAAAACTCTACTCCAACTCCGCGCAGAGGACCATGAGATGCCGATTGGCCATTGTGTCATCCTCTGTCATATGGCGTCATTAGGATGTGGTATGGGGGACCATGTGGTCAGACTTTGGTCTCCCGTCCGTTGTTGGCTGACAAGACCTTGGAGCTGCTACTTAACAGTAACAAATACAACAAAAAAGATTGCCCTTTAATACAGTTCCTTCTTAATTTACTTTTTTTTGTCAACTGTATTAACATGGTTCTCTAAAGCCAATTAAGAGTAGGGCAGGTAGAGGGGTTCAGGAAACCATGATTCGCAAGATTGCAAGGGAAACAGGTTCCGCGTTTTGGCATTTGATTTGAAATCCAGACAAACTTTCATGTACTCTCTATAAAATATATTTAGCGGCCCAGATCACTTACGAACGATCCAAGCCCTCGAAAAATTTACTATTCGACGTTGTTAATCAGTCACAATACTTGCATTCTTTCCGGCCTATGTATATAACTTATGTAGTCACTTAGAGCGCGTGATTATAAAAATAAATATATTAAGATTTTTCTAGCAAATACATTTTATTCGATAATTTTGATAATTGAATGGAGGTCCGTAGAAGTTTAGAGCTAAAAACGATGACTATTTCGCATGTAATACCAAATACCGAAATGAAAATAAATTGCGCGGCCGCATCAAGACGACTGCAGTGCCATCTAACGGAGACCATCCCACAGTGCCGCATCCCCGTCACGTTATACACTATTGCGACGCTTACCAGGTGGACAGTCCCCTGCAGTAATACTTATCATCCAATGCAGGTCTTTCAGATCTTAAGTGAAAACATTGTGTTCCTGTGCTTTTTCATTGAAGGGTATCACCACACTGCAATTGTGTTTTTTTTTTAATTGTATGTATTTTTCGTCCTTTTAGCTGTCAGTTTTTAACCTTTTTAATTTCAAAATGAAAAACAGCCCTCATATTTTTTCTCTCGTCTTGTTATGTTTTTAAAAACGCTCTTGGCTGGAGAGCGGAGTATTATACCGCTGGCTGCCCACCCCTCTCCCGTATGGAGCGAGGTGTATGAAGTAACAATAAAGGGAAATATGAGCAGAGAAACATTCAAAAGCTTTCTTCACATTTCTCGACTGTATGAAACTCGATTCCATTGACAATTTCTGTGCATCGGAATACGGGGAAAATTCTGTGTTTTTATATCCATGTGCTACACTATGAACGAAACATTTGTCTCATTTGTGACCGATTCTGCACAGCACGATGAATTTGTACGTTGTTAATACAAAAGAGCTTCCCTCACGATACATAGAAAAGAAATAGAATTTTTTGTTTGAGTCAGTAAAATAACTTAATAAAAAGAAATTCATGTTTCAAAACCTTAATAATAAAACGTTTTCATTTTTGCTCTGGTGTTAACTGTTCCGTTCCGTTAAACATGGCCTGCTACAAAGTTCACCGGCCATCACGTATCCTCTTGCTCCCTGGCGCACGTGCCAACGTTATGTATGCAACAGTGGCTCCCCCCAGGATTAATGAATGCTCGGATGCTCGCAAGTGGGCCCTCCAGCTGCAAGCTTTGCAGCGCTAGGACGTTAGAACATTGCATGATGTTTTACTGCAAAAAAGGCTACATGGCGGTGTTATAACATGGCATTATTATCAAAACTGTTTGATCACTCAAAGTCAATTGGATTTGAATAACAGACTCGCTTATTAGGTAATGGTGACTTTAACAGATTGTATTTGTATTATTAGGTAATGATGGCTTTATTAGTAATGTGGAACCAAAAATATATAATTTTACTTTAATAGATGAAATCGAAGTAAAATCATTGGAAACTTGATTGAGACATCTTGTGGTACAATAATATTCTTTTAACGAATGTAATTTAAATACTCTATGCTAAGATTGGCGTGAGACTATTAACTCTATTAAATAAAATGGGGAGTTGCTATTGTTCGAATAACTAAAGATAATTCTAAATAGTGTACTGTTTGGCTTAAGCATAACATCAGAAATGTAAGTGAAATATGACATTTTTTGACGCTTTAACTGAGTTTGTACTGCTGTGAACAGCATAGCAAATCAAAATTTTCTGAGAGAGCAGGATGCGAACTCAGAAGTCTGCTTTCTGCTAGCAGTATGGTGCCAGTCGTGAAATACTTGGAAATCCCAGAAGGACCTTCAGAGTTACTACGTGTGGTTGGAAGCACACTGCACGTGAAACTTAAGGATCTGGGTACAAATTCTGCTTAAGTAAACAATTTAAAATTGTCACAAATGTTCGTAACAGAGTATATGTCACTGAAGAGTAGAGAAATGTCATCCCATTAAATATGGTTATCACAAAGCATTGTATAATTTATAGGAAACACGTGACAACAAAATATAATCAGCAAGTCGAACATCCTGTTCATTTTCTTGTGCCTTTGTCCCGCAGGGTCGGCAAGGCTGTTAACGGATTTGGTATGGTTAATGTAAGCGGTGGTCGGATGCCCCTCCTGTCGCCACCCCACGACCCCACGGGTCCAAATATGTGTACCACAACCGCCTGCCTGTAGTATTATTCATGAGGGAAATTTTGGAAATATTTGCGAGTCGTGTAACTGAGGCGGGACTTGGAGTACCACCTAAAAACCACATCCCGGCTGAATGGTACACCGACCCTCGTCGTTAACCTACCGGGCGGTTATCCCGGCGGGTTATTCAGAAATTCTGTTTCTGCACAAAATTAATATCTGTGGCCATGTGACAATTTTCAGACATCTGATCACGACCAAGAATACTTGAGCCTTACAATGAGAGCACGCAACATCTATCAACGATCCTTGGCTGAAAATTATACTTTTTATTTACTCATCTTTCCCTTTATTTGAAAAAAGCTATTGGGAAACAAGATATCAAATGATATCGGCTCACTCCACTGTGCAAGCTCTGTTTATATGCAGTTTTACCAACACATGGCTGAACTTCATTGCCCAAGTACCCACTTAGATCGTACCAATCAACTTTCGAAGGTTATAAACAGAGATCATAGAGCCGATTACCTAGACCAACACTACAATGCCCACATAGTACATAACATACACTCCTGGAAATGGAAAAAAGAACACATTGACACCGGTGTGTCAGACCCACCATACTTTCTCCGGACACTGCGAGAGGGCTGCACAAGCAATGATCACACGCACGGCACAGCGGACACACCAGGAACCGCGGTGTTGGCCCTCGAATGGCGCTAGCTGCGCAGCATTTGTGCACCGCCGCCGTCAGTGTCAGCCAGTTTGCCGTGGCATACGGAGCTCCATCGCAGTCTTTAACACTGGTAGCATGCCGCGACAGCGTGGACGTGAACCGTATGTGCAGTTGACGGACTTTGAGCGAGGGCGTAAAGTGGGCATGCGGGAGGCCGGGTGGACGTACCGCCGAATTGCTCAACACGTGGGGCGTGAGGTCTCCACAGTACATCGATGTTGTCGCCAGTGGTCGGCGGAAGGTGCACGTGCCCGTCGACCTGGGACCGGACCGCAGCGACGCACGGATGCACGCCAAGACCGTAGGATCCTACGCAGTGCCGTAGGGGACCGCACCGCCACTTCCCAGCAAATTAGGGACACTGTTGCTCCTGGGGTATCGGCGAGGACCATTCGCAACCGTCTCCATGAAGCTGGGCTACGGTCCCACACACCGTTAGGCCGTCTTCCGCTCACGCCCCAACATCGTGCAGCCCGCCTCCAGTGGTGTCACGACAGGCGTGAATGGAGGGACGAATGGAGACGTGTCGTCTTCAGCGATGAGAGTCGCTTCTGCCTTGGTGCCAATGATGGTCGTATGCGTGTTTGGCGCCGTGCAGGTGAGCGCCACAATCGGGACTGCATACGACCGAGGCACACAGGGCCAACACCCGGCATCGTGGTGTGGGGAGCGATCTCCTACACTGGCCGTACACCACTGGTGATCGTCGAGGGGACACTGAATAGTGCACGGTACATCCAAACCGTCATCGAACCCATCGTTCTACCATTCCTAGACCGGCAAGGGAACTTGCTGTTCCAACAGGACAATGCACGTCCGCATGTATCCCGTGCCACCCAACGTGCTCTAGAAGGTGTAAGTCAACTACCCTGGCCAGCAAGATCTCCGGATCTGTCCCCCATTGAGCATGTTTGGGACTGGATGAAGCGTCGTCTCACGCGGTCTGCACGTCCAGCACGAACGCTGGTCCAACTGAGGCGCCAGGTGGAAATGGCATGGCAAGCCGTTCCACAGGACTACATCCAGCATCTCTACGATCGTCTCCATGGGAGAATAGCAGCTTGCATTGCTGCGAAAGGTGGATATACACTGTACTAGTGCCGACATTGTGCATGCTCTGTTGCCTGTGCCTATGTGCCTGTGGTTCTGTCAGTGTGATCATGTGATGTATCTGACCCCAGGAATGTGTCAATAAAGTTTCCCCTTCCTGGGACAATGAATTCACGGTGTTCTTATTTCAATTTCCAGGAGTGTACTTGCTAGCAGTTCACGAGTAGTATACAATCATTCCGTGGCTAATGGTAGGCAGTAATTAAGGCCATGGACTTGCATTCCATCTACGTTTAAGTTTTCTGTGGGTCATTTGAATCGCTTAAGGCGACTTCAGGGATGGTTTCTTCGAAGGACACGGCTGATTTCCTTCCCAATCTTTGACCAACTCGAGCTCATGCTACGTCTTATTCACCTCGTCGTAGACAGGAAGTTAAACAGTGAAGTTCCTTCTTTCTGTCCCACGGACAAGAAGGAGAGAGGGCTCTGTGAACTTACGCTGATGGTTTTACACGGTGTTTTTCAATTATCATTACAAGGTCCTAGGGGTTGAAGAGGACAATTGTACGTAAAGTTTTGATAAGGAACCCATATCCGAAAATGTGCCATTTCGATGTAAAATATGTTTGAAAACCGGAACACTTTAAAATCTCCCTTTCACTGCACACACAGAGTGGAGACAATGCGCTGTCACCGAGTGCACAACAGCAGCCCACGGCATGTGCAATATTTCGAGTACTGACGTTGGGTTCGTTCCTACGTCACGAAGCACGTCCTCTTCAAAGTCGAGAGTGTAGCGTATACGTAGAACACCACAATTAAGCTTCCTAGTACGTCTGCACCTACAGCTACATGATTACTCTGCAATTCACAATTAAGTGCCTGGGAAAGGGTTCATCGAACCACCTCGAAGCTAGTTCTCTACCGCTCCACTCTCGAACAACGCCCGAAAAAAACGAATACTTAAAATCCTTCCGTGAGAGCTCTGATTTTTGTTATTTTATTGTGATGATTCTCCCCGTGTAGGTGATAGCCAACAAAATACTTTCACACTCTCAGGAGAACGATGGTGGGTGAAAATTTATGAGAAAGTCCTGCCGCAATGATAGACGCCATTGTTTTAATGACTGCCACCTGAATTCGTGTATCATATCTGTGGTACTCGCTCTCCTATTTCATGATAATGGAATAGTAGAGAGACAGCTTGAAGGTGGTTCATTGAAACCTCTGCCAGGCACTTTATTGTGAATATTAGAGTAATCACGTAGATGTAGATGTAGATATAATGCAAAACGAGCTGCTCTTTGTCATGTCCTGCCCACTCATCTAATATAGGGTGCCTAGGAAACTGTTTTCTCGGATAGCTAGACAACAATTCAAGCAAATCTTATTAATGGAGTTTATTACAGTAAATTAAATAGACAATATTTAACTTTGCGTATTTACAAACATGGGTTGGTAGCAAATGGTGACATGCAAATAATCAATGTCCTTCGATATATACACACATCAAAAAAAGTTTTGCATCACCCCAGTTTCCAGAACTCCTGAAGATAGACGTTGACAATGGATATTGTATCACAGACACAGTCCCTTTGACTGTTCAGAGATGTCACTAAACCCGCCAAAAGATGTAAACAACCATGCATGAGCAGCGCCTATTAGATGGAGAGGGTCCGACAGCCAATCAGTTCCAGTCATACCACCAGGAAGGAGGTATAGGGCTCGCAATCATGCCTAGACGGTCAATACCGCGGTTCGATCGCGTCTGCATTGTTACTTTGTGCCTGGAAGGTTTCTCAACAAGGGAAGTGTCCAGGCGTCTCGGGGTGAACCAAAGCGATGTTGTTTGGACATGGAGGAGATACAGAGAGACAGGAACTGTCGATGACATGCTCGCTCAGGCCACCCAAGGGCTACTACATCATGGATGACTGCTACCTACGGATTATGGCTCGGAGGAACCCTGACCACAACGCCATCATGTTGAATAATGCTTTTCGTACAGCCACAGGACGCCGTGTTATGACTCAAACTGTGCGCAATAGGCTGCATGATGCGCAACTTCACTCCCGACGGCCATGGCGAGGTCCATCTTTGCAACCACGACACCATGCAACGCAGTGCAGATGGGCCCAACAACATACCGAATGAACCTTTCAGGATTAGCATCACGTTCTCTTCACCGATGAGTGTCGCATTTGCCTTCAACCAGACAATTGTCGGAGATGTGTTTGGAGGCAACCCGGTGAGGCTGAACGCCTCAGACATACTGTCCAGCGAGTGCAGCAAGGTGGAGATTCTCTGCTGCTTTGGTGTGGCATTATGGGGGGCTTATGTACGCCACTGGTGGCCATGGAAGGCGTCATAATGGCTGTTCGATATATGAATGCCATCCTCCGACCGATAATGCAACCATATCAGCAGCATATTGGCATGGCATTCGTCTTCATGACGAAAATTTGCACCTCCATTGTACTCATCTTGTGAATGACTTCCTTCAGCATAACGACATCGCTCGACTAGAGTGGCCAGCATGTTCTCCAGACATGAACCCTATCGAACAGCCCTGGGATAGATTGAAAAGGGCTGTTTGTGGACGACATGACCCATAAACCACTATGAGGGATCTACGCGGAATCGCAGTTGAAGAGTGGGACAATCTGGACCAACAGTGCCTTGATGACCTTGTGGTTAGTATGCCACGACGAATGCATGCATGCGTGAATGCGTGAGGACATGCTACTGGGTATTAGAGGTACTGATGTGTACAGCAATCTGGACCACCACCTCTGAAGGCCTCACTGTATGGTGGTACAACATACAATGTGTGGTTTTCATGAGCAATAAAAATTGCACAAATGATGTTTATGTTGATCTCTATTCAGATTTTCTGTACAGGTTCCGGCACTCTCCGAACCGAGGTCATTCAAAACTTTTTCGATGTGTGTATATTTTCCTTACAAGCAAATAATACAGTTCACAAGTCTCGGATAAAGTGTTTATATCACGGCTCGTCTTCTAGTGCCGCCGTGGCTATTTTTTTCTTTGTTGTGATTTCATCCTCCTGCCCCATATGGGCAGGAGAGGGCTGGCAATGGCACAATCCGCCGCTCTTCAGGCGAGTGACATGGCAGCAGTAAAAGGAGAAAACTATACATATAAAGACGATAAAAAGGGGGACATAATAACAGAATAAGTGGAGACAAAGGAGACAATGGGGGTTAAAATATACACTGACAAAGAGACATTCATTGTGGGACAGTTAAAAAAGTTGACAATGTTGAAAGAGACGCAGTTGGCGATTCATGGAGCATATAAAATACTAGGCGGAGCAGCGCTTATATTCTCTTCGTACAGGGGTCGCTCCTGTCGTGGTGTCGACCTTGTCAGCGTACTATTGGCTGACATCGTCTCACAGCTCTCTCTGCTGTAACGTTCTAGGCCGACTAGCTAGCGCTTGATGTTACGCCGTGACACTCTTCTTTGAACTTTTTGTTGCCATCAGTCAATCTTACCTGATGCGGATCCCACGCATCACAGCAACACTCTAGAAGAGGGCGGACAGGCAAAGTGTAAACAGTCTCTTTAGTAGACCTGTTGCACTTTCTAAGGGTTCTGCCAAAAAAAATCAGTCTTTGGTTTGCTTTCCCCACAACATTACTTACGTGATTGTTCCAATTTAAGTTGTGTGTTACTGTAATCCCTGATTGTTTTGTTAAGTTAACAGCCATTAGATTAGAGTGATTTATTATGTAGTTGTTTCCTTATAGTACTCATATGGATGACTTCACACTTTTTATTATTTAGAGTCAATTTCCACTTTTTTCTCTGTACAGATATCTTGTCTAAATCATTTTGTAATTTATTTTGTTAATCTGATGACTTTAAAAGACGCTAAATGATAGCATCCTCTGCAGACAATCTAAGAGGGCTGCTCACTCAGATGACGAAAGTCATGGGACAGCGATATGCACACACACAGGTGGCGATAGTATCGCCTGTGCAAGATATAAAATGGCAGAGCATTGGTGGAGCTGTCATTTGTACTCACATGATCCATGTGAAAAGGTTTTCGACGTGATTATGACCCCATGACGGGAATTAAAAAGACTTTGAACGCAGTATGGTAGTTGGAGCTAGAAGCATGGAGCACACCATTTTGGAAGTTGTCAGTGAATTCAGTATTCGAGATCCAAAGTGCCAAGAGTGTGCCGAGAATACCACGTTTCAAGCATTACCTTTCATCATGGACAATGCAGTGGCTGACGGCCTTCACTTAACGACTAATACTGCAGTGGCGTTCACGTGAAGTTGTCAGTGCTAACAGACAAGCAACACTGCGTGGAATAACCGTACGAATCAATGTGAGACTTGCGACGAATGTATCCGTTAGAACAGTGCGGTGAAATCTGGCGTTAATGAGTGATGTCAGTAGACGACCTACCCCAGATCCTTTGCTGTCAGCACGACATCACCTTCAGCGCCTCTCCTGGCCTTGTGACCATACTGCCTGGACCCTAGACGACTGGAAAACCATGGCCTGGTCAGATGAGTCCAGATTTGAGTTGGTAAGAGCTCTTGGTATGGTTCGAGGGTAGAGCAGGCATGATGAAGCCATGGACCCAGGTTATCAACAAGGCACTGTGCATGCTGGTGGTGGCCCCATAATATTGTGGGCTCTGTTTACGTGAAATGGAATGCGTCCTCTGGTCCAGCTGAGCCAATGGTTAACTGGGAATGATTATATTCGGCTACTTTGAGACCATCTGCAGACATTCAACGATGGAATTCTTATTGACGACAGTGTGCCGTCTCGTCGGGCCACAATTGTTCTCAATTGGTTTGAAGAACATTCTGGAAATTCGAGCGAATTATTTGGCCACCAGATCACCCGACATAAATCACATCGAGAATTTGTGGGAAGTAATCGAGAGGTCAGTTAGTGCACAAAATCATGCACCGGCAACACTTTCGCGATTATGGAAGGCTATAGAGGGAGCAAGACTCAATGTTTCTGCAGGAGACGTCCAACGACTTGTTGAGTCCATGCCACGTATAGTTGCTACACTACGCCGGGCAAAAGGATGACTTTGATCACCCCAGTGTAGATAAGGAACAGCAGAGAACGTATAAGTTTCCTTGGAGAACGCCAGATGTTCCTTGTGTTTTATTCGATGACTTTCCATCAATTATTATGGTTCAAATGGCTCTGAGCACTATGGGACTTAACTTCTGAGGTCATCAGTCCCCTAGAACTTAGAACTACTTAAACATAACTAAGCTATGAACATCACACACATCCATGCCCGAGGCAGGATTCGAACCTGCGACCATAGCGGTCACGCAGATCCAGACTGTAGCGCCTAGAACCGCTCGGCCACACCGGCCGCCCCAGTTATTATGAACTGTGACCTTTCTGAGAGGGAATCACGAATACAGTCACATAACTGAGGCGATACTCCATAGTCACGCAATTTGATTAGAGGCCGCATGTGAGGAACGGTGTCAAAAACCTTCTAGATATGTAAAAATGTGGAATCTATATTACGCCACCTGTCGATGGCACTCATTACTTCGTGAGAAGCCATTGTTGTCATACTGTGGTTCGCAACCTATTGGGTATAACCCCCTGAGGTTTAAAATGAAATTTCCTGATGGGTAAAAACAAAATGAGTTCGATTGTGTTTTGGTCACGAAATTGCATTATTTTCTTAAGATCATTACTATCAACAATATTTATGAAGACTGTAATACTGACTGCAGAAGTTACAAACGAATGTACGAATAACGAATTCCTTGTTCCTCATTTAGTCCATCCACCACACACATATTTCGTACTGTGCACCGCGCATCTATGACAGTTATAGTGAGACACACTGTATATGCATAAATATCTCACGAAAATGCCTTCTCCTCGTCGCAAGTAGCTCTCGCAGTGAACTACAAACTGCTTCATTATTCACTTCGCAACAGATAAGCAAAGTAACTGACAGTACAACACAACAGTAACTATGTAATGGCTACCACATTGTCTACACAGTATCATTATTATAATTATTTTTATTAGTGCCAATGGTCAGACCCAGTACATTGACACCCTAAAATCTTCCAATTTCCACCAGTTCACAAGTAAGGAGTCCAGCAATCAAGTGATTTACAACCAGTAAGTGAAGCGCACGGATATTAGCTTGGTTGATTTTACATGGGGGTTCAGGGGTGTGGGTGAAGGAGTTTGCTATGGATAGGAGTGGTGCAGAGGAAGCATGATTTGTAACAAATACCTACTCTCTACGTGGATAGTTAACTTTTTTCTGAGAAAGAATTGGAGGTAGCACTAGCGATTTGCTGAGAATTGCTTGATCATTCTATACAAAAAAGTTGTTACTAGTAATTAGTACAAATTGGCTCGTCGACTCTTTAGTTCGTGATTTAATAAAAATCTACAAAAACTAAATACCATATATCTTTCGTAATTTTAAAAATCCAGGTGTTGAAAGGAAATTTTTGACCATTCTATAGTTTGGTTAGGTTCTAACGTTGATGATAGTGGGGGAGAACAGGGCGGGATAATAGCTAACACACTATGTGATCAAAAGTATCCGGACACCCCCAAAAACATACGTTTTTCGTATTAGGTGCATTCTGCTGCCACCTACTGCCAGGTACTCCATATCAGCGAACTCAGTAGTCATTAGACATCGTGAGAGAGCAGAATGGGGCCCTCCGCGGAACTCACAGACTTCGAACGTTGTCAGGTGATTGGGTGCTACTTGTGTCATACGTCTGTACGCTAGATTTCCACACTCCTATACATCCATGTGATAGTGAAGTTTAAACGTGAAGGGACACGTACAGCACAAAAGCGTAGAGGCCGACCTCGTCTGTTGACTGACAGAGACCGCCGACAGTTGAAGAGGGTTGTAATGCGTAATAGGCAGACATCTATCCAGACCGTCATACAGGAGGAATTCCAAGCTGCATCAGGATCCACTGCAAGTACTATGACAGTTACGCGGAAGGTGAGAAAACTTAGATTTAATGGTCGACCGGCTGCTCGTAAGCCACACATCACGCCGGTAAATGCCTAACGACGCCTAGCTCGGTGTAAGGAGCGTAAACATTGGACGATCGAAGAGTCGAAAAACGTTGTGTGGAGTGACGAATCACGGTACACGATGTGGCGATGCAGTGGCAGGGTGTGGGTATGGCGAATGTCCTGTGAACGTCATCTGCCAGTGTGTGTAGTGCCAACAGTAAAATTCGGAGGCGGTGGTGTTATGGTGTGGTTGTGTTTTTCACGAAGGGGGCTTGCAACCCTTGTTGTTTTGCGTGGAAATATCACAGCACTGGCCTACAGTGATGTTTTAAGCACCTTATTGCTTCCCACTGTTGAAGAACAATTCGGGGATAGCGATTGCATCTTTCAACACAATCGAGCACCTGTTCATAATGCACGGCCTGTAGTGGAGTGGTTACACGACAATAACATCCCTGTAATGGACTGGCCTGCACAGAGTCCTGACCTGAATCCTATAGAACACCTCTGGGAGGTTTTCGAACGCCGACTTCGTGCCAGGCTTCACCGACCGACATCGATACCTCTCCTCAGTGCAGCACTCCGTGAAGAATGGGCTGCCATTCCCCAAGAAACTTTTCAGCGCCTGATTGAACGTATGCCTACGAAAGTGGAAGCTGTAATCAAGGCTAAGGGTGGGCCAACACCATATTGAATTCCAGCATTACAGATGGAGGGCGCCACGAACTTGTAATTCATTTTCAGCCGGGCGTCCGGATACTTTTGATCACATATTGTATTTCATTGCACTCAGGTGTGATAGTCTCAGAAAGGTTGGAACCATTAATGTAGACGGACGAAAGTGGTATGTAATGTCATAATTACAACAGGAACTGACTCTGACGCCCTCTTCTCAGTTTGTGTGAACACCATGAAGTGGCCAATTTGAAAATGATCTGATCTTCAAACTTATTTTGCATTCGTACGGTACATATCCAGTTTCCATTTGGAGCTATGCAGTAAACAATCTCCGAAGGAAAATATATTTTCATATTGTCTCGTTATGAACTACATCTTTAGATACCATTACGATGTAGATAGTATGCGTTCTGTAATCAGAGAGGCGACAGACTGACTTTTAGCATACAGGCCATTTGTAGGGCTTCCGGTCACTATTGTCGCAGTTCACTTCAAACTTGTTCCAGGACTTCAGAACGAGGAACGGAATGAAATTGTGATATCTGCACTTGTCCCGAAATGAATAGCAAGGCGGAAGGGCTCGTTCGGTCCTTCCAAAAGCAAATACTGACTGACAGGGTAGACTACTCTACGGAAGTCGGCCTACCATGCGGTACATTATCAAAAATTTATGTGAGAAGTTTCCTCTGCAACCCCTAGGAGCCTGTAATGGTACCTGTAAAGCATCATGTGCACCACACCATATAAAAGGCTCCACTAAGGATATAGAAAAGAGATAATGTCTTTGTCGACAGAACCACTTTGTATTCCGAACGCTACACGGAGTCCAGAGGCAGCTTATTGAAATCCCGTGGATACCAGAGCCTTCCTCCTTCTAGTCTGCACATAGATCTAGAACTATCCGACTACATGTTTCCTATGACAAGGGTGAAATTTATCGGCAACGAATGGAACAGATTGCGATCCCCTGCGAGCGCCCTGGAAACGTCCTCTGAGGATCTCTGTGTGCCTTGTAGCCTTGTAGTGGTTGTGGCAGTGTGGGCGACGTAGGTGCACGGTGTGTTTCCAACGATGTAGCGGGTAGTACCTATGAGTAACGAATCGCTGGTTTGTTCTGCGGTTCTGGACAGAATGGGGCCTCTGCTCCAGTAGGCTGTAGCAGTAAAGCTCGGATCTGAGTGAGAGGATGTCCCAATATTTTTGCCGTAAGGTACGGACTCATCTGTTTCTGATGGTATTTCAGCTTACCTGCTGCTATAGCGATGCCGTACAGGTGATTGTACTTTCGGAAAAGATGGTAGTCCGAGGACACCGATAACTTCGCCCAAATGTACGTGCCGACATAGACGCTCTTTGCCCTTCTGGGAATGGAAATGGGCTGAGTATATCTTCCATGCTACCGGTGGCGCTGGTGGCAGCACAGAGAAGATCGCCTGTGCCGTCATTTGAGGGGCCATTGATTGCAGATCTTCATGAAAATGGGTAGCCCCACCTCCGTAGAGTAGTCTACCATGTCAGTTGGTATTTGCCATTCATTTCGGGAAGAACAGTGCAGATATCACAATGCATATTGAGTTCCTCGTTCTGAAGTCCTGGAACAAGTTTGAAGTGAACTGCGACAATAGTGACGGGAATTCCTACAAAGACCTGTATGCTACAGGTCAGTCTGTGGTCTCGCTGATTATAGAACGCATACTTTCCACATCATAAGGGTATACAGAGATATATTTCATAACAGCTTAGCTCCAAATCGTAAAACTAGAGTTTACTAATAAAAAGTTTAAAAAATAAAGGGAAAGGGAGGATAATATTGAAACAAAAGTAAAATTAGGGAAGAAAGGAAAATTGTGTTTTAATACCTCATTGACGGTGAGGTCATTAAAGACAGAGTACAGACTCATGTAGGACAAGTGTGGGAAGGGAACTTGGCCGCATCCCTTTGAACAAAATCAGCCACGGAATACCAAAATGTGCATGGGGAGACGGCGATTTGAGCGCCACTAGATTGGATTAGATTAGTACTTGTTCCATAGATCATGAATAAGACACTTTGTAATGATGTGAACGTGTCAGATTAATAAAAGGTGTCTATACAAGATATTACATTACACAAAATATTACACCACACTTAATATTTTTAATTTTTTTTCTTTTTTTTGTGGGGTTTGGGAAAATTACCCACTTATTATATACAAAAATTCATCTAATGAGTAGAAGGAGTTGCCATTAAGAAATTCTTTTAATTTCCTTTTAAATGCTATATGGCTATCTGTCAGACTTTTGATGCTATTAGGTAAGTGACCAAAGACTTTTGTGGCAGCATAATTTACCCCCTTCTGAGCCAAAGTTAGATTTAACCTTGAGTAGTGAAGATCAACCTTTCTCCTAGTGTTGTAGCCATGTACACTGCTATTCCTTTTTGAATTCATTCGGATTGTTAATAACAAGTTTCATAAGTGAATATACATACACATATATATTGAGGCTACAGTGAAGATCTCTAGCTCTTTAAACAAGTGTCTGCAGGATGGCCTGGGATGAGCTCCAGCAATTATTCTGATTACACGCTTTTGTGCGATGAACACTCTTTTACTCAATGATGAATTACCCCAGAATATGATGCCATACGAAAGCAGAGAATGAAAATAGGCGTGGTAAGATAATTTACTGAGATGTATATCGCCAAAATTTGCAATGAGCCTAATAGCAGAAGTAGCTGAACTCAAACGTTTCAGCAGATCTTCAGTGTGTTTTTTCCAGTTCAACCCCTCATCAATGCATACACCTAGAATATTCTACCTCAGCTACCAATTTCTGATCGAAGTCTATATTTTTTTAATGGTGTCATTCCATTTACTGTGTGGAACTGTATGTACTGTGTTTTGTCAAAGTTTAATGAGAGCCGATTTGCAGAGAACCACTTAACGATTTTCTGAAAAACTTCGTTTGCAATTTCACCAGTTAATTCTTGTCTGTTGGGTGTGATAGTTATACTTGTGTCATCAGCAAAAAGTACCAGCTTTGCATCTTCGTGAATATAGAATCTCAAGTCATTAGTATCACTCCTTACGAATGCTGTGGCTCGGTAAAATGAGAGTGAGAGTGGGGACACAGATGAACCAAGGAACTACATAACTGCTACAATAATAAAACTCGAAAATTAAGTTAAAATAATTAAGTGAATTAAACTTCAAATAATTAATTTGTTTGTCATGATGCTGTTATAATGCTTCTGGCACACAATGGACGGTAACCTTTTGACTGCAACGCGGAACTCCGCATCCGAAGCGCTGCAACACCCATGACACTTTGGGACGAACTCAGATGCTTGGACTTCCTCGGTTCTGGCTGATTTTCGCTCATTCTTCAGGTTGTTGATTACGTAAAACATAAAAATCAGTGATCAGATATAATTATCGTCCTTTACCTTGTCTGGCGCTTCGAGCCCTGCTATACCGTCTACCCTTCTTTGACGACGTACAGTGCCTGTATGAATATTAACAATTCAGATGGCAGTCAAGTACTGAACAGAGAAAGGAAGGTTTAAATATGGAAGGAATGTATAGAGCAGTAGTAGTCAACTTGGTCCTTACTGCCCACTAGCGGACGTTTTAGCTTTAAAGGGAGTAGATAGGTGGTAGGTGTTTAAAAAGTTTGACCGAAGTATTTCGGAAATAATTATTGTTGTATGCTTTAACTTGCTGTAACTCTGATTTATAAATTTTATAAAGTGAAGTTACATTATAAATCACAATTATCATGGAATTGGTCGGCGATTAAAAATTTTTTACCGCTTACAGAGATACAAAAGTAGACAGTAGTTAAAAACGGTCGACTCAGGCGACAAGCAAGTACTAAGCAAGGAAAGGAAGGTTTAAAAAGATGGAAGGAAACTACAGAGGATCTATACAAGGGAATCTAACTTCAGTCAATATTATAGAAAGAGAAGAGAAAGTAGATAAAGATGCGACGGGAGATCTGATACCGCGAGTTAAATCAAGGCCCCTGAATTAAGCGACATTCCCTTAGGTTTATCGAGATCCCTGGGTGTACCACCTATGGCAAAACTATTCCACCTGTTGTTGAAGATATATGAGATAGGCGGATTATTCTCGGACTACAAGAAGAATGTAATAATCCCCATTCCAAAGAACGCAGGTGTTGACAGGAGTGAATAATGCTGAACGACCAGCTTAATAAGTCATAGTTGTAAAGTACTAACTGAAATTAATTACATATGAACAGAAAGACTGGTAGAAACCAACTTTGTGTTTTGCAGACATCGCAGAATAGTCGTCAGGTCTCCTGAAAGACAAAGTTGCTACACAGTCACTGGCACAACCAGAGCTGTGGCATCGCTGGCACAAGGAGAAGACTGAGAAATCGAAACAATGATGTTTTCATTACCAAACAACCACGCTTCACGCCTTAGTTCTGCTGTGATTCAAGGGAGAGATGATGCCGTTTCAAACATAATGACAGACAAATTTCATATTAATACTGCCAGTCACCTCCTGGAGGCAGCTACAAATAGAGGCCTACACCAGCTGTTATCCACGAATGGGTCGTCAACCCGATGCCGCCAAACGCTGTCTTCACAAACAGCGGGTCTTCCAGCTTCACCTAATTCCATATGCGGATAACTTCGTACCTTCCAGCCGGAGGGCCTCCTATCGTCTACCTGCATTCACTACAAACCACCTACTTGGGGTCCGTGGTATCTGTCTGGGCGCTCTAGCTGCTGAACCTTGTCGCCCTTTGCGGGCTGTTCGTTGCCCTGTGGGGAATTCTACACGGAGTCCACACTGGCACCCACTGTTCAACTGTGCACTCCTTGATGTACCGTAAACAAAGACGCGAGCCAACGCCAGCAGGGCGGGCGTGTTTCCCAAAGCCCATCACAGCTACAAGTCGCCAGGGCCAGGGCAGACAAGGCGATCCCAACATTTGTTAAAAAGTCAGAAGGATTTAAAATTCCCTGGAGTCCCGCCTGTAACACTATTATCGATATTACCCATACTGGTCTTATCTAACTTCTTGGTCTGTTTTTACTTAATGTGACTCCTGTATAACCATGTTCTTTGATGTAACATCGATGTAAATATTTTATTCATTATTTATGATAATTTATGTAACTGTAATTAATCTTTGGATGTAATTTCAGAAGTAAATTGCTGTAAAAGAATGTAAAAGTTAATGCTTTAATTGTAATACTGGTTCATGCATAGGGAAAGTAGGTTAGTAATCATGTAAAACTTGGAGGGAAGCCCCTCCGCAACAGAACTGGGAATAGGCGGCAATAGAAAAGGTGGATCTGGCGGTCGAACTGAGAAGCTCCCTTGTGGCATGAGTCAGTCGGTGACTAGCAAGCAAAGAGTGCACATCTTGTGACCTGAAGGAGGCGGGAAGAACTGCAAGATTATATAAAAAGACATGGAAGTAATGCGGCTTATTAGTTATGGCACAATTTGGTTAGCTCTGTATATGAAAATCCGAAGCTAACAAGAGAATTTTCAGAGCCTGTTGCACAGGAAGAGCCACGGATACTGTTGCCGCCTTTTTTGAATAAGACAGGAGATAGACGCTACCACCACCTTCAGTTCATGTTATTGGTTGAGTACTGTACCATTGCATGGACCAGCTATGTTGTTTCGTGTTCTCTAAACTTTGTTTTGAGCTACGGTATTTTATCTTTAGTCATTTACCTAGACAGGGTCCTATCCCAACTGCTACGATGAATCCGAGTATCCTGTTTTATTTAAATGAAACGCAATTATTTTCCTTAACAAAAGTTAACAAACTTTGTGGGGCTCTAAACTACGTAAGTATTTAGTGCACATAAGTTTCGAAATGCACCACGTAGTTGCGGGCTTTCAAACCATATAAAATGAAATTAGGTGGCCCTCAACTACGTACCCTCTGACTCAGAGTTGCAATATTAAAAGTTTTGGCTGGTTGCGTTGTCTAGGGGCTGGGTACGTAGTTGCCGCATTACAAACCAAATAATGCTGAGTCTACAGTATACAATATGAATATACACATGAATCGAATGGTCGAAGGTTCCTATCACTCGGCAACTGCGACTGTAACGTAGAAATTTATAAATGAAAGACTGCAATTAAATAAAATCTGCCGGTACTATCTTAACAACTTTAAATGATGAGTACGATAGTAGAAATACTTTTGAGAATGTGGTATACTTCTGCAAAACACTTCTTGGTGTCGATGGTCCAGCAATTAAATAAAATATAAGTTGAATAACAGGGAACATTAGATTCCTACTGCACGTAATTAGCTATGAATAACAATATTGCTTGCGAGATATTTACTTCTAAACGCACACTACGTCTTCACTGTAGAATCCACGGAAATCTCACAAGTTCACAAGTCCGCACTCGGAAGTATTGCTCTATCTCGTGACCATGCGCAAACCGCTCCACACTCCAAGTCTCTCTCGCCACCGCGTGTCCCTCGCGCCGTCGCGTCCAGCACTCTCGAAACGATGCTCATTTCCCACTTCCATCCAGTCTCCCCATTCACGAGTGCTGTGATTGGCTAGAGCGCTCACGCCATGTCTTCAAGCCAATCCACCCTCACAGCCGGCCGGAGTGGCCGAGCGGTTCTAGGCGCTACAGTCTGGAACCGTGCGACCGCTACGGTCGAAGGTTCGAATCCTGCCTCGGTCATGGATGTGTGTGATGTCCTTAGGTTAGTTAGGTTTAAGTAGTTCTAAGTTCTAGGGGACTGGTGACCACAGCAGTTAAGTCCCATAGTGCTCAGAGCCATTTGAACCATTTTTGAACCACCCTCACAAACATATTGGAACACATACCAAATACTGGACTTACATTTAAATAACTTGAAATTAAATAAATATTCCTACGGCTAGACCATAAACACGCTCTAACACGCATTATTAAATACCTAAACAAATTAAATAAACATATATCAAAGGAATAGCAACAAAAGATAGGCCAGTAGCCTAATGTCTCTGTGCTTTCTAAAACACAGTAAATATTTAACCAATTTTTTCTTGAATAGTATATATCGGATATAAACAAAGACATAGATGAATAAATATATTTATAAGCATGCTGCTGCCATTTTTTCGTGTAACTGTGGAGTACTTATGGCTTGACGCGATCGATAGTAATCAGCCACTTTGACCTCCAATAACTCATGTACTATTCAAGTCACATGCCTGTAATTTATACCAATTTAGGTTTACACTAATAGCTTTCTAAAGACACGTAGATTGACAAAATGGGATGAAGCGTTTACATTTTGGAAATTCGTCGCTGGGTGTTACTTGTATAATTTACCATCAGATACTAAACTTTAATCTAATAAAGATATTGAAAATCTGATTACACCATCAGAATCATCGTGAAAATAATGGTAATGTACATGTTTCTTTTTTAGGTATCATGATTCATCTGGCTACTATTAATTTCTGTACGAACTGTGAAATGTCCGCCATTAAGGTTTCACAAAGTCCGTCATCTGTGGCATTCCCGGCGTGTCTCCTTCATCAACACAGCGTCACCATGGAATTTCCAGCCTCGTGGCTGGACCGGCGGTATCACGCGGCTGCTAAGCTAACGTTCAGCACCACGTGGTCGCTGCCGGGCCAAGGCTTTGATGAGCGTCCTGCGCAGCCGCCCCAACTCCGAACATATATTTCCAGGGCGCCACAAGTCGCCCATTACCTCACATAGTTTCCATAAATGGATAACTGAAATATTCGGTTCAAAAATTATTTGTATTGGAAAATAGTGTTTACAGTTTCATGTGTTATGTAGTTAACAGTGTTTCTCATATTGTGTTGTGACTAAAGTGTTCAGCCACGATCTGAAAAATGGTTACAATTATTCAAATTATACTAGATTCAGGTGCCACATATTCCATTTGAACTAAGTAATATAAGGTAGCGAATATTCTTTGAGAATGCTAGCAATAATCAGAACAGAAGATACGTTTTTACTTCATCACTGTTTCAATAGTAGGAATTTCCTATTATTAAACTGACAAAAGGTACTCCTGTCCAAGTCAGTAGTGCTCCACCATTAGCAATTATTGCCCTGTAATTATCATTATCTTCCTGCTGAAATGTACATTTAATAAGTGTTACTGAGAGCCAGTTGTTGCCTAAACACATTTGTACTTCTCCTGAATAGTTCAAGTCAATTCACTGGTACATTACTTTCAAAACTGTGCAACTGTCTTGTGTCTTATCAGCAAAACAGAAATTAAAGTGAACCCACGTAGCTAACTTTCTTTATGAGCCATGATAGCACTGGGCACAACTTTGCCTAATAAGGCTGTCAACTGTTTCTTTTCATGTAATTACAGTTTACTAGGTTACTAATAGAATCTTGGTTTGAGTCCCGTTTACCTTGCTACTTCTTCTTTCAACACAAATCTTTAGAGGAACGAAATTAGTCCGATACCTTTCCATTGCACACAGTCATGACTACAAAAATCCTTTCACAGGAATGATGTTATAGGCGTATTACTATTTTAATAGTAGCCAGTAGTATTATGCGCCATACAGTCTATAAGATGCAAAGGAAAGCAGACGAGAAATACTACCAGAGATCAGTAGGAGAAGCGGAACGATAAAGAAGGCTGAATTTCTATCGAACAGTCAGACAAGAAGATAAGGTTTAAACAATAGCCAAGATCGCGTTCAAAACTATTTTTATTGACGGGTACAACTGTCATCTTCAGATCTTCAAAAACTTTTTTGGTTGGACGTCATGCTCCATTGTGCGTTCACTACTCATGCCTTGTTAAGATTTTAGTGGGGAGTATATTTCACGGTCTACACAGCTTTGTGTATATACACTCCTGGAAATGGAAAAAAGAACACATTGACACCGGTGTGTCAGACCCACCATACTTGCTCCGGACACTGCGAGAGGGCTGTACAAGCAATGATCACACGCACGGCACAGCGGACACACCAGGAACCGCGGTGTTGGCCGTCGAGTGGCGCTAGCTGCGCAGCATTTGTGCACCGCCGCCGTCAGTGTCAGCCAGTTTGCCGTGGCATACGGAGCTCCATCGCAGTCTTTAACACTGGTAGCATGCCGCGACAGCGTGGACGTGAACCGTATGTGCAGTTGACGGACTTTGAGCGAGGGCGTATAGTGGGCATGTGGGAGGCCGGGTGGACGTACCGCCGAATTGCTCAACACGTGGGGCGTGAGGTCTCCACAGTACATCGATGTTGTCGCCAGTGGTCGGCGGAAGGTGCACGTGCCCGTCGACCTGGGACCGGACCGCAGCGACGCACGGATGCACGCCAAGACCGTAGGATCCTACGCAGTGCCGTAGGGGACCGCACCGCCACTTCCCAGCAAATTAGGGACACTGTTGCTCCTGGGGTATCGGCGAGGACCATTCGCAACCGTCTCCATGAAGCTGGGCTACGGTCCCGCACACCGTTAGGCCGTCTTCCGCTCACGCCCCAACATCGTGCAGCCCGCCTCCAGTGGTGTCGCGACAGGCGTGAATGGAGGGACGAATGGAGACGTGTCGTCTTCAGCGATGAGAGTCGCTTCTGCCTTGGTGCCAATGATGGTCGTATGCGTGTTTGGCGCCGTGCAGGTGAGCGCCACAATCAGGACTGCATACGACCGAGGCACACAGGGCCAACACCCGGCATCATGGTGTGGGGAGTGATCTCCTACACTGGCCGTACACCACTGGTGATCGTCGAGGGGACACTGAATAGTGCGCGGTACATCCAGACCGTCATCGAACCCATCGTTCTACCATTCCTAGACCGGCAAGGGAACTTGCTGTTCCAACAGGACAATGCACGTCCGCATGTATCCCGTGCCACCCAACATGCTCTAGAAGGTGTAAGTCAACTACCCTGGCCAGCAAGATCTCCGGATCTGTCCCCCATTGAGCATGTTTGGGACTGGATGAAGCGTCGTCTCACGCGGTCTGCACGTCCAGCAGGAACGCTGGTCCAACTGAGGCGCCAGGTGGAAATGGCATGGCAAGCCGTTCCACAGGACTACATCCAGCATCTCTACGATCGTCTCCATGGGAGAATAGCAGCCTGCATTGCTGCGAAAGGTGGATATACACTGTACTAGTGCCGACATTGTGCATGCTCTGTTGCCTGTGTCTATGTGCCTGTGGTTCTGTCAGTGTGATCATGTGATGTATCTGACCCCAGGAATGTGTCAATAAAGTTTCCCCTTCCTGGGACAATGAATTCACGGTGTTCTTATTTCAATTTCCAGGAGTGTAGAACATGACGTACAACCGAAGAAGGTTTTCAAGATCTGAATGTGGCAGTTGTACCTGTCGAAATCGGTCAATAAAAATAGTTTTGAAAGCAGTCTTGTTTATAAAAAATGTCTTTAAAGTACGTAAAGGTCGCTCTTTCTCATTTCTCAGTATGAGAACTTCAGCAATATAAGGCAGTATTTCACCAATCAAGAGTAGAAAAACTGGTGGCATATGCCAATTACCAAATGAGAATGAATATTTGGTGTTTTCCATACATACTTGCAACAAACTAGGTTCGATCATCCACTGTATTATCAACATCGAGACCATCCGATGGCACGATGACGACAGACAGGGAGGCAACAATACAGTACCTACTGAGAATACTGTTGCCAGACGATACGAGACTGGAGAACACAAATTACCATTAGTATCTTCACTCTGAGTTACTAGAATAGCATGTGAATGATAGAATTGTAAATCAATATGCGTAGGAGGAAGGGTGGCTGGCAATAATCAAGTTAAACAAAAAGAAGACACCTGGTGAATATGGAATTGTGGAAGAAGTGTTGCATTAGCTAGTAGACTATATTGCCTTATTTAACAGTTATCAAACGAAAGTTTTTTGCAGGAATGGCTGACCAGAACCTGGTAAATATAGAATATCATTATACTAAAATGAGCGAAGACAAAGACCAACGAAAATCGAAATTTTACAGGCTTGTTTGTTTGGTAAATGTTCTAGCTGAAGTAAAGAAAAACCTTCTCTGCCGAAATGTCGTCAGACAAAGCGTTACAGATGTGAAAAAGTGATTCACAAACCACGAGAGTGTTAGGCTAAGAAATGAGAGAACTGGTGTCGGGAGAAGCGTATGCTAAACGCGAACATTAACTTATCAACCGTCAGAAGATGTCCTCAATGAAATGTGATAATTGACAGCTAGATGGTGGAGACGAAATGCTACTTGTGCGGCTTTGTTGGTGGCAAGGAACACAAATTTTTAATATATGCAGGAACACACGTATCAATCGTCGCACTAGATCTCTTGGGTAGAAAGAGACTAGGAGCCCTTCGTTATAGATTACGTAGCGTAGGTAACAGTGACATAGATGCATTGGGAACAACACATCTCAAGTTTAGCACTGGGGCTAAGACTCTTTCTGAGCATATGGAGATGTTGCCATAAGTGAGGCAAGGGAAATATGTGACTCTTGGGTTTGATTTCCTTACTAAACATCATTCCAAAATCAATGTTTTGCAGCATACGATTGACGTTGGAGGGACTTTATTTCCGCTGGCAGATACCGCTGCAAGCGAGGCAACGTCGCAAGGCACTCCACATGGATTCTCACGATAATGTTCCATCAGGCATAGGGAAATTGGTTTGAGTTTCCATGGGTACAGACTCACTACAGGAAACCTTATGCATAGTAGAACCACTGGAGAATAATGAACATTTGGATAAAGCACACTGTTTTTTATGCAGCAGTGTAGCACATATAAGTGACGTAAATAGTAAATATATATGATTCTTCAGTTTCTCCCGGCGTATTTCTTGCTCGAACAGTCCACCGGTGTACTACCGGTCCATAGGGTCCAACGGGTGCAATATTTCGGCGATCAGACATGTCGCCATCGTCAGGTGCGCTGACGAACTCGGCTCCTGACGGCGGGCGGCCGTCTTAAATCCTCTCCCCTCGCGAGGCGTTCTCTCCGCGGTCCGCGTCCGCGCGTCAGCGGTTGGTGAGACGCTGGCGTCGGCGTCTGTGGTGGCGTCGGTTTAATTGTCTCGTCCGCCCTAGTCACCCGTTCGTTTCCTTTGCTGAGCGTCTTTTTAATTACACTCAATGCTGGTTCCATGGCCTGCTGAGGTTGTAGCCGCAATCTCGGTTGATGAGTCCGTCCCTGGTAAGAATTTCTATAGTCTCTCTAACGACGCTGTCCCAGTATTTAGATGTCTGTGCCAAGACCCTGGTATATTGGTTGTCCATTTCGCGATTTTCGGACAAACAGTGCTCTGCGACCGGCGACTTGTTGGGGCACCCAAGTCGAGTGTGCCTCTAATGTTCTCGGCAACGATCTTCGATGGTGCGCACTCTCTGTCCAATATAAGTCTTCACACATTGACACGGAATCTGGTAAATGCCGGCCTTCCGCAAACCGATATCGTCTTTGACACTTCCTAATAATGCTCGCGTTTTATTTGGTGGGCAAAAGACAGTTCCTACTCGGTGTTTCCTCAATATTCGTCCTATTTTCCCCGATAGTGCGCCAGTATACGGTATACAGGCAGTGGCTATGTCTTTCTCCGTGACTTCTTCCGTCTCCACACTCTGTACTGTAGAGGTGAGGCCGAGAGCGCGTCTGATCTGCCATTCCGAGTACCCGTTTTTCTGGAATACAGTTTTGAGATGTTCCAGCTCTTGGGGCAGACTCTGCGTCAGAGATGGTGCGCGCCCTGTGCACCAGTGTTTTTAGCACCCCATTCCTCTGCGCAGGGCGGTTGCAGCTATCCGCTTGCAAATACTGGTCCGTGTGCGTTTTCTTCCTGTATACCCAGTGGCCCAGAGTGCCATCCGCTCTTCTTTTGACCATGACGTCCAGGAATGGTAATCTTCCTTCTGCTTCGCTCTCCATAGTGAATTTGATGTTCGGATGTATGGACTTCAGGTGTGTAAGGAAGCCTAGGAGCTTGTCCCTTCCATGGGGCCAGATCACGAACGTGTGTCATCCACATAACGTAGAAAACAAGTAGCTTTCCATTTGGATGACGTCAAAGCGTCCTCCTCGAAGTACTCCATATAGAAATTAGCGACCACAGGCGAGAGTGGGGTCCCCATTGCGACTCCTGTTTGTTCATAGTATTCTCCATTAAAGAGAAAATACGTGGAGGTCAGAACATGCTTGAAAAGGTCGGTCGTCTTCTCGTTAAATTTCTGTGCAATAAGCTCAACTTACTCTCGAAGAGGCACCCTGATGAATAGTGAAACAACGTCAAAGCTCACCAGGATATCTGACTCTTTCAACTTGAAGTTGTAGAGACCTTTTTACGAAATACACAGAATTACGAACGTGATGAGAGGGCATTTACCTACATAAAGGCTAAGTAATTCTGCCAGGTATTTGGCCAGCAAATATGTAGGTGCCCTAATGTAGCTGACGATTGAGCGTAACGGCACCCCTTCATTGTGGACTTTAAGGAGTCCATAAAGTCTTGGCGGTACAGGTCCTTGAGGTGTCAATTTCTTGGCGACACCCTCTGCGTCCTTGAGAAGATCTCTAGTCTTGTTCTCCACTTTCTTTGTGGGGTCAGCGTTGATCTTCCTGTAAGATTCGTCATTTAATAGGCTCTGCATCTTCTCAATGTAGTCCTTATGGGAAAGAACAACCGTAGCATTGCCTTTGCCAGTCAGTAAGACAACAATCTCAGGGCTCTGTCTCAGGTCTCGAATGGCTGCTCTCCCCCTGCCGATCAAGTCGAATATTACCAGCAGAGAGAGGGCAGCCATTCGAGTCTCGAAAAAGTCGATGGATGGCGCCGAGAAATATCGCTTTTGTTACAGGTACAGATATCTGAATGTGCGAGCTACCACTAATGTCTATCCAGTACCAAATATCACAGAGATGCTCGACAATTATGGAGATGGAAATACTTCTCTACAATGGATTTGCGTAGTAAGTACCGCTAGATAGAAGTACAGTAGTACCGGAAGATAGATCTAAAATGCCCATGGAGGCATTTTCAGTATCACCAGATGTCATTCAACGCTAAAAATGTGCTGACCACGTTTCAGAGATAGCTAAATGCAATGTTGTATGGCCTAAAACCTAGGAAGTGCATGGTATAATCCGATGGTATTATAGTTTTATCGGAAGATGTAAACGAACATGTCAAACGCTTGGAGAAAGTATTCGATAGACTAAGAGCAGTGCGCCTTACAGTAAGAACTGCCAAACATAATTTTGAACAGACTTAATTCAAGTACTTAGGCGATGTCAAAAGTGAGGGGGTTGTATGAACCGATCCCCATTCAGTATCAGAAGTTTCTGAATTTGCAACTCCACAAACAACAAGACAGTTAAAATATTTTCCGTGCCTTCGTAATTACTGCAGAAAATTTATTAGAGCTTTAGCACAAATTACTGAACATTTCAATCATTTGTTAAGCAAATGGATTAAATTTGAATGGTTTACGGGCTGTGAATGTGTCTTTCAGGCTTTAAAAAGCATTGTTCAAAGATCTAGTACTGTATTTACAAATTTTGACAGAGAACATATTCTTTCTCATAACTCTAACGATGCTGCTCTCGGCTGTGTTCTGAGTCACGATATTGAGGAAAAAGATAATCCTGTGGTGTACACTTCCTGGCCTTCACCTCAACAGGAAAGGGAAGGAAAACTGTCTGGGCTAACAGGAAATAACTTCTTAAAGCAGGGGGGACAGTCACAAGTTGGTAAAGTTCCAGAGGTTACAAGTGACAGATCAACAGTTTTTTTTAGGGTAGGGAGGGCAGAAACATAAGATGTTCACAGACAGGCTTAAAGTGACATTCACATTGATAAAACAGACAGCCAGAGAGCAAATTTTAATGTACACAGTTCATGTAGACAGCCTCTGATTGAAACTAGAGATACTCAAAAACTGGCAGGAATATTAGGTCATCCAGATGTAACTCAGCCAGTGCACAAAATCAGTTATCGTTATTGCATCAAAATATCCGAGGACTAAGGGTAAGCTTAATGAGTAGCTTATTTGTCTTGAAGAATTAGAGTTGAGCAAACCAGTTGATATAATCTGATTCTCTGAACATCATGTGACCACTGCTATAGATGTGTTAAATGTTACAGGATTCAATTTAACTTCTTACTTCTGTAAAGAAAATATGGAGAAAGGAGGAATTGCCACATTTGTCAGAAACTGATTTGATTTCAGGAATACTGATATGAATAAATTTTGCTCAGAGCGGCACTTAGACGCTTGTGCAACAGAAGTAGTATTTTATAAGTCCATGGTAGTAATAGGTATGCACCGATCACCTTCAGGACATTTTAACCTCTTAGCAAGAATCTGGAGGACTGCTGTCCCATCTCACAGTAAAAAACAAGAAAATAGTGGTTGCTGGTGATTTTAATGTGGATTTATTGAAAAGCTCTGTCAGTGAAAAATTATTGCAGTCAGTAACACTAACATTCATTTTAGTTCCTACTGTGAACTTTGCTACTAGCATATGTAAATTCTCTGAGACTGCACTGATAATATCTTTGTGGACAAATCTAGGGGAGAAAGTTATATCACAAAACCAATAGTAAATGGGCTATCTGATCATGACATGCAGCATCTTGTGTTAAATTTGAAACTTGTCAGGATAAAAAGTCTGTTAAATCTGAGTACAGGAGGGTAATAAATAAGTCAAAAATTGATAAATTCACGAAATTGCTCAAATATATGAACTGGATAGATATTTACAATACTTCTGACTCAAATGGAAAATACAAAGCATTCGTTAATAAAGTTACCTCCACATTTGAAAATTGTTTTCCCCTAAAGGTAACTCAAATCACACAGAAGTCAAAAAATTAATCATGGATTACACGAGGAATAAAGATATCATGTGGGACAAAAAGGAGACTGTATCTACTACCTAGGAACAGCTCCGATGCTAAAATTGTAATGCATTACAAAGAGTACAGCAAAATATTGAAGCAAGTAACCCAGAAATCGAAGCAGCTGTATTATGAGAAAAAGATAATTACATCACACAACAAAATAAAAACTGTATGAGATATAGTGAAGACAGAGACAGGAGGGGCCAAAAAGGAAGAGGAACAGATAGCTCTAAAAATAAATGAGGCTTTGGCAACAAGTGCATACAATGTTGCAAACCTCTTAAACAAGTACTTCATTTCTGTTACTGACAGATTGTGGTTATCAGGTTCAGTGAACAGTGAAATGGAGTATCTTAGACCAGTATTTAAAAATAACTTCAGTAAAATGGAAATGACACTCAGGTCTCCCAAAGAAGTAGCATCCACAATAAAATCCTTAAAAGCTAAGTATTCCACTGGGTATGATATATCAATGAAGTTAATCAAAGAGTGCTCATGCGATTTGAGTTCTATCTTAAGTTATTTGTGTAATCGATCTCTTATCAGCGGAACATATCCAGACTCGCTAAAATGTGCTGAAGTTAAGCCTCTTTACACGAAGGAGGACAAACTGTCGACCAATTTCACTCGCACTGGCTTTCTCAAAAATATTTGAAAAGGTTGAGTTCAAGTGTCTCCTTATAACTGCAAATAATATATTGTCCAACTCACAGTTTGCATTTCTTAAGGGTTCTGATATAGAGAAAGCTATTTACACTTACAGTGAGAATGTACTTAATTCGTTAGATAAGAGGCTATTGGCATTTTCTGTGACCTGTCAAAAGCCTTTGACTGTGTGAATCACAGAAGTCTCTTAAGTAACTAGAATATTATGGTGTCATCGGCAATGCTGTGAAATGGTTTGAGTCTTATCTATGTAACACAGGGTGTCGTTGCGAAACACCTGTGCAGTAAGCAGTTAATCTTCTTCTGAGTGGGAATTAATTAGATGTGGTGCCGGCCGGAGTGGCCGAGCGGTTCTAGGCGCTTCAGTCTGGAACCGCGCGACCGCTACAGTTGCCGGTTCGAATCCTGCCTCTGGCATGGATATGTGTGACGTCCTTAGGTTAGTTAAGTTTAAGTAGTACTAAGTTCTAGGGGACTGATGACGTCAGATGTTAAGTCCCATGGTGCTCAGAGCCATTTTTACATGTGGTGTTCCTCAAGGTTCCATCTTTGGTCCATTGCTGGTTCTTGTGTACATTAATGACCTCTCATCTGTTACATTGCCAGATGTTAAATTTGTATTGTTTGCATATGATACAAACATTACAATAAGTAGCAAGTCAAGTACAGATTTAAAAATAGCTGCTAATGAAATTTTCACTCACAATAATAAATGGATTAAAGCTAATTCACCGTCATTAAACTTTGAGAAGACCCACTATATGCAGTTCAGAACCTGTATGAGATTTCCTTCCACCATGTGTGTAACATATGAAGACATGCAGATTGAAGAGGTTGATAGCGCTAAATTTCTGTGATTACAACTTGATAATAAATTCAGTTGGGAAGGGCATACCACAGAACTGCTTAAGCGCTTAAGCAAGTCTGTATTTGCAGTGAGAATGACTTCAGATGTAGGAGATATAAATGTAAAAAAACTTGCATACTTTGCTTACTTTTACTCTATTATGTCATGTGGGATCATATTCTGGGGCAACTCATCAAACTTTTAAGGGTGCAAAAGTGTGTGATAAGAATCATTTCTTGTCTAAATTCAAGAACATCATTTGGAAACCTGTTCAAGGAACTCTGTATTCTAACCACTGCTTCTCAGTATATTTATTCCTTAATAAAATTTGTTATAAGTAATACATCTCTATTTGCAACCAATAGCTCAATACATAGTATCAGTACTAGGAATAAGAACAATCTACATAAAGACCTAAAATCACCTACCTTGGTCCAAAAAAGGGTCCAATATTCAGGAACACACATTTTCAATAAATTGCCAGCAACCATTAAAAACTTGGTTTCAAATAAAGCACGGTTAAAACAGAATTTGAAAGACTTTTTGATAGGCAAATCCTTCTGCTCTATTGATGAATATCTTAACACAGACTGCTAAGTCAACTTAAGTAAAAATGTCTGTTAGATTTCAGTTTTGACAGCACTTGGTCACAACAGTCAAGATTAGGTATTTTGTGTATGATAAATTTATTGATAGCGCGTAACAATGTTTAATTCTGACAGCGTGTTAATTCTGTCAATATTAGCTGGTCCAGTTTACCACATTGTATTCACCTATTTTGACAATCTCCTGACAAATGATCGGGGTAGTAAGTATTATATTCAAAAATTTTATGTTTTTATGTTACACGTTCTGACATGTTCCACACCCACGAGAATCATCTCATTTTTTGTGTCTATGGAACGATAAATGAATTTAATCTAATCTAATCAGAGTGGAACGCGATTAGTCTACCACAGAGAAGGAAATGTTAGCGGTGATTGATGGGATCATGTACACTACTGGCCATTCAAATTGCTACACCACGAAGATGACGTGCTACAGACGCGAAATTTAACCGACAGGAACAAGATGCTGTGATATGCAAATGATTAGTTTTTCAGAGCATTCACACAATGTTGGCGCCGGTGGCGACACCTACAACGTGCTGACATGAGGAAAGTTTCCAACCGATTTCTCATACACAAACAGCAGTTGACCGGCGTTGCCTGGTGAAACGTTGCTGTGATGCCTCGTGTAAGGAGGAGAAATGCGTACCATCACGTTTCCGACTTTGATAAAGGTCGGATTGCAGCATATCGCGATTTCAGTTTATCGTATCGCGACATTACTGCTCCCGTTGGTCGAGACCTAACGACTTTTAGCAGAATATGGAATCGGTGGGTTCAAGAGGGTAATACGTAACGCCGTGCTGGATCCCAACTGCCTCGTATCACTAGCAGTCGAGATGACAGGCATCTTATCCGCATGCCTGTAACGGATCGTGCAGCCACATCTCAATCCCTGAGTCAACATATGGGGACGTTTGTACGAACAGTTCGACGACATTTGCACCAGCATGGACTATCAGCTCGGAGACCACGGCTGCGATTACCCTTGACGCTGCATCACAGACAGGAGCGCCTGCGATTGTATACTCAACGACAAACGTGGGTGCACGAATGACAAAACGTCATTTTTCGGATGAATCCAGGTTCTGTTTACACCATCATGATGGTCGCATCCGTGTTTGACGACATCGCGGTGAACGCACATTGGAAGCGTGTATTCGTCATCGCCATACTGGTGTATCACCTGGCGTGATGGTATGGGGTGTCATTGGTTACACGTCTCGGTCACCTTTTGTTCACATTGACGACACTTTGAACAGTGGACGTTACATTTCAGATGTGTTACGACCCGTTGCTCTACCCTTCATCCGATCCCTGCGAAATCCTAGATTTCAGCAGGATAATGCACGACCGCATGTTGCAGGTCCTGTACGGGCCTTTCTGGATACAGAAAACGTTCGACTTCTGCCCAGGCCAGCATATTCTCCAGATCTCTCACCAACTGAAAACGTCTGGTCAGTGGTGGCCAAGCAACTGGCTCGTCGCAATACGCCAGTCAGTACTCTTGATGAACTGTGGTATCGTGTTGAAGCTGCATGGGCAGCTGTACATGTACACGCCATCCAAGCTCTGTTTGACTTAATGCCCAGGCGTATCAAGGGCGTTATTACGGCCAGAGGTGGTTGTTCTGGGTACTGATTTCTCAGCATATATGCACCCAAATTGCGTGAAAATGTAATCGCATGTCAGTTCTTGTATAATATATTTGCCCAATGAATACCCGTTTGTCATCTGCGTTTCTTCTTGGTGTAGCAGTTTTAATGGCCAGTAGTGTACTTTCCATGTTACCTATACGTACAGAAATTCAAAGTAGTAACAAATAATGCTTCCTTAAAGAGGCTACTGGACATAAAAGAGGTAGCTAAAGAACTCGCAGAACATGTGTGCAGTACAATAGCAACCTGGTAGTCACTCAGAAACGACTGACTACCTCAGACGAGAAGAGGACTATCTCTAGTCTGCTACAGAAACTGGCAGACAGTATTAAAGATACAAGTCCTCAAGTTGCAGTAGTACTTGGGCAATTTAGTTTGGCGCAGTTTCTGCCGCGACAGTTTTTTAAAGAATTGCATGTAATACAAGGAGGTTTTGCAACAGAACTTCAGCAGGTAGTTGGACCTACACAATGGAATTTAGCCCTATTTTATAGTGAAGCCGCTATCGAGGTCACAACAGATGAAGCGACATTACTCACATCAGTTCTATTTCCAGCAGCAAATCGAAATGCACGTTATCAACGATGCATCATTCATCTATACCCGACGCAGAGGGAAACAATAAGTAAATGAGTTGCGAGCTAACATCCCAAAGAAATAGAACCCAGTACATTGTTCTCGATGGTGAGTGTTCATGGGAGGTGAGGGTAATATCTGGAGTGCCCCAGGGAAGTGTGGTAGGTCCGCTGTTGTTTTCTGTCTACATAAATGATCTTTTGGATAGGGTGTATAGCAATGTGCGGCTGTTTGCTGATGATACTGTGGTGTACGGGAAGGTGTCGTCGTTGAGTGACTGTAAGAGGATACAGGATGACTTGAACAGGATTTGTGATTGGTGTAAAGAATGGCAGCTAACACTATATAAATTAATGCAGATGAATAGGAAAAAGAATCCTGTAATGTTTAAATACTCTACTAGTAGTGTGGCGCTTGACACAGTCACGTCGATTAAATATTTGGGCGTAACATTGCAGAGCGATATGAAGTGGGACAAGCATGTAATGGCAGTTGTGGGGAAGGCGGATAGTCGTCTTCGGTTCATTGGTAGAATTTTGGGAAGATGTGGTTCATCTGTAAAGGAGACCGCTTATAAAACACTATTACAACCTATTCTTGAATACTGCTCGATAGAGGTGGCAAAAAATAACGTAACTGATAGAAATAACCGGTTACTGAAAAGTAACGGTTACTGCGATAACCGTTCCTCAGATACAAGCAGTTATTTCAATAACTGTCTAATGTCAACAGTGCCTCGCGCCATCTGTTGACCGAAGATCGTACTACACTTTCCCGTCAACTCATCGGAGATCTGGGTAGGAACTAAGGAGAGGGTAGACCATTTGGAAGGCGTTCTATAGGCCATGGGGATAACTGTGAGACTGCTCGCCATCTGTTGATAAGAACTGTGTACTATATCGTGCGCCTTCGTTACTTTTAGCACAAACAATTAAATAAGGTTAATGTCCGAGCGTTGGCTGATAGGAGCTGCAGTACGGTCGTTCCCTTAAGCCACCGCCTCATAAGTCAATTTAGCTTTGACGGGTTGTATAAAGAGAGGTACCATAAGGAATTCGAGCGACTATGGAAATAACTGTCAGAGATCGGTATTTTCCTCTGGCAGTTATCGTTATTGCCTCACAGTTCTCGCTCTCTGGCAGTTATCGGACTACCATTACAAGTAACCTGGAAGTTGGTAACGGAATAACTGTGTGTCTGTGTTCCTGATATAGTGACTCCAGTCTTAGACCACGGTGATATTACAGAGACTATAGTTACTGGAGCGAACAAATATTTACGTACTTCTTTGGAAATAGCCGCTGGCCATTGCGAATGACAAATAACATGTCAGAAAGTATAACATAATACAGTGGAATATAATAATTATTATCCTCATCATTTGTCAGGAGATTGTCAAAATATGTGAATATATCACAGTAACTGCTAATATTTACAGAATTGATACACTGTCAGAATAAAACACAGTTACGCACTTTTAATAAATTTATCATACACAGAATACCCAATCTTAACTGTTGCAACCAAGTGCTGTCAAAACTGAAATATAGCAGAATTTTTACCTAAGCTGGTCTATCAGTCTCTGTTACGATATTCATCTACAGAGTAGAAGGAGGGGTCAATGGAAGCGTCTGATTCCACCCGTCTGCTTCGACGTAAGGTGTTGTGGTGTGTGAATGTCATTACGGCACGGTGTTTATGAGTTGGTTTTTGTGTGTGTGTGTGTGGAGGGGGGGGGGGGGGGGTGGCTGTCGGTCTAGGTTGCAGTGCCGGAATTTGCTGGTGGTAATTAATTTTTTTTTCTTGCTGTGGTGTTTTGTGTATTTATGAAGTATTGAATGTGATTTAATTTACGTAGGGATGATTGATTTGTGGACTTTTGGGATTGTGGTTTTATTTTTCGCAGTTGTAGCTGTTGGTTTTTTGGCATCAGTAGCTGTGGTGGACCTATATGGGTCACCAGAAATGACCGATTCCCATTTTCATAGTTGTGTGTGTTACAACTATGATGTTGATGTTTTAGTATTGTCATCTGAGGTTGACCTATTTAGGTCAAGGGAAATGTCCGATTCCAATTTTCGTACTTTTAGTTGTGGGTATTGGTGTTTTGGTATGGTCACCTATGGTTGACCTATATTGTTCAAGGGAAGTGTCCGATTCCTGCAGATTTTTGTTGGTGTAGCAGAATGCTGTATTTTTTTTTCTTTTTGTTCTTCATTTTGTGTTTTGGGATCATGGTGCGTTTTTTTTACCTGCTTGTCCTCACCCTAAAACCCCCAACTTCCCGCAGTTGTCCCGTTGGTTTGATTGTATTTTTGGTGGGAAATGTTATTGTATTATTTATATGTATCTTCGTGTTTGTTGCCATGTGTATGTAGTGAGGTCATAGACACACTTAAAATAGCCATTTCCGGCATATTGATGACTGGTGGAATCAGACACTTCTGTATCAAATAGTCTTTCAAACACACTGTAAACCATGCTTTATCTGAAACCAAGTTTTTAATGGTTTCTGACTTGCTGGCAGTTTATTGAAAATGCATGTTCCTGAATATAGGACACCTTTTGGACCAAGGTAAGTGATTTTAGGTCTTTATGTAGGTTGCTGTTCCCATTTCTAGTACTGATATTGTGTATTAAGCTATTGGTTGGAAATACTTGTAACAAATTTCATTAAGGAATAAATATACTAGGAAGCGGTGGTTAGGATACAAAGTTCCTTGAACAGGTTCCTACATGATGTTCTTGAATTTATACCACAAACGATTTTTATTACACGCTTTTACATGCGAAGAACTTTTGCTACGTTTGATAAGTCACCACAGATTATGTTCCCTTATGAAATAATAGAACAAAAAAACGTGGAATGCCCTTCCCAACTGAATTTATTATCGAGTTGTAGTCCCAGAAATGTAACACTGTCAACCTTTTCGATCTGCATGTCTTCATATGTTATAAACATGCTGTAGCTGGAGAAATCGAGCAGTTTCCAAATCTGACATAAAACTTGGATTAGCGTACTCACTCTTTCCCCAATAGGACTAGCTTTTACAGCACAGGAGTAAACGAATCTTACACATTACGTATATTTTTTGTTGTAGTACAAGGCTGTACACTTTATTCTATTATGTGAGCAGCACAAGAAAGTAAGCTTCGAATTTAACCTACAGTACTCAGTTTACATATTACTTCATACTTAAAAACGCACGTTGTTAACATTTTACTTAAACAGTGCTTTGGCGAAGTTCCGCGTACTTTCTGTCGCAGCTGCGAAGATAATATTTCTAATAGCGACCGATAACCTACAAACATATAATATGAAACACTAATAATCGTTCTAACATCAACTAAAATGTACCCGGAGTTAATAAGCTAAGGTTATGACACGATTCATACGACATTCCTGCTATTTCACACTACTCGCAGTTATACCGATAACTAAACTGATGGATTCCAACTATGTCGTTATTTAACTGTCGGGGTATTCGGTATTTGCTAGTGAAAAATAACTTGACAAGTTATTAATAACCGTTAAAAGTAACGGTTATCAAAGAATAACTGGAACTGTGATAACGGTTACTCCAGAATAACCTTTTGGCCCACCTCTACTGCTCGTGCTCGAGCGTTTGGGATCCCTATCAGGTCTGATTGAGGGAGGACATAGAAGCAATTCAGAGGCGGGCTGCTAGATTTGTTACTGGTAAGTTTGATCATCACGCGAGTGTTACGGAAATGCTTCATGAACTTGGATGGGAGCCTCTAGAGGAAATGAAGCGTTCTTTTCGTGAATCGCTACTGAGGAAATTTAGAGAACCAGAAAAAAATGACTCTGAGCACTATGGGACTTAACATCTGAGGTCATCAGTCCCCTAGAACTTAGAACTACTTAAACCTAACTAATCTAAGGACATCACACACATCCATGCCCGAGGCAGGATTCGAACCTGTAACCGTAGCAGCCGCGTGGTTCCGGACTGAAGCGCCTAGAACCGCTCGGTCACCGCGGCCGGTTAGAGAACCAGCATTTGAGGCTGACTGCAGTACAGTTTTACTGCCGCCAACTTACATTTCGCGGAAAGACCACAAAGGTAAGATAAGAGAGATTAGGGCTCGTAGAGAGGCATATAGGCAGTCATTTTTCCCTCGTTCTGTTTGGGAATGGAACAGGGAGAGAAGATGCTAGTTGTGGTACGAGGTACCCTCCGCCACGCACGATATGGTAGATTGCGTAGTATGTATGTAGATGTAGATGTACAAACATGTTCGGGCTCACATGCGGTTCCTCTTCGTCGAAATGTCTTGGCTCAAACTCGTCTAGGAGTTGAACCGCACGTGTCGCGTTACACGCCCTAAATTAGACACTTGTGACCCTTAGATTAAATTGTCTGGCTGCTGGCAAGTTTGCGAAATACAAAGTTAACATAACATATAATAACAGTAATAATAATAATATCGGGAAATGAATTAACGACTCATCAATTCTGTACGTCACACATTTTCGATTTGGTTAGAATAATGTTTATTCAGAAAGCAAACTAATAGTGAAAGTGGTCGTATTTAGAGTTACTGTTACACACTTGACACAGTTCGATCATTTACAATCTCATCGCGAAATACAAGTTATCCACGCGAAATATTAGAGTTCACATCAGGCGCGCGGCTGCTCACCGCTCAGAGACTAAGTCCCGCGATACCACACAACGCGAAATTTTCTAAGTCGTTTCACTTCTTAGCTGCTTGAAGACCGACTCTCCGCTTTCGCGTCTCAATCCGAACTGTCCACTTTGGTTGGTTGGTTTTGTGGGAGGAGACCAGACAGCGAGGTCATCGGTCTCATCGGATTAGGGATGGACGGGGAAGGAAGTCGGCCGTGCCCTGTGAAAGGAACCATCCCGGCATTTGCCTGGAGCGATTCAGGGAAATCACGGAAAACCTAAATCAGGATGGCCGGACGCGGAACTGAACCGTCGTCCTCCCGAATGCGGGTCCAGTGTGCTAACCACTGCGCCACCTCGCTCGGTGTGTCCGCGTTTGTGTCTCCAGCCGAACTGTCCGCTTTCGCGTCTGCACCAGCACTCCCTCTGCCCGTCCGCGGCCGCGTTTCCCTCGCGCCGAATATCCTCGCTCAACTGACTAGGGCAGTTCCCTTTCCTGAAGCCGTCCATCTGATTGACTACAGATTATTCTACATTATTTTATATTTTAACATATTTAAATAATCAAAGCTTGACCACTTTCCCGTTCTAAATACAGTAAGAATAATATTCATTACATAATCAGCGTTAAATTATTTTACATAAAACCATTACAATTTCCTTCTTAGCTTTGAATGCCACAGCCAGTAGCCTTGCACCAATGTGCTTTCTGATAAATAAATAAAGAACAAAAGTAACTATTATGAACTAAACTTTACAACAAATATTCTATTATCTCTATGAGCTAATTGAAGAAGAAAATGGATGTATTACTATGGAACAGGTGTTCAGGCTTATAAAACCATTGTCAGAATGTTATTACTATAAGTGTTTCCACTACTAGAATAGCCGTGTTTCTTATAGTAACTTAATGCTCTATCTACACTTGAGGTGTGAAGCTGCCAGTCATTAGAACATACAGCCACTTCAGATGCCCATAGAGTACACATAACCAATAAGACCTAGACTTACTTGACATAAAATTTCTTATTGGATTACAGTAATTAGAGACTGAAACCAGAATTTAAGGAACAGAGTGACAATGAGGAGTAGAACCCACTCTCATGAGTAGTTAAATAATAATTGCTAAATGTAAACCTTTGTATGTATACTGTATGTATATGAAATTGTTTTATGGCGACACCAACCCAATACTGGGAGCGAATTTTTTGAAGAAGGACTGATTGTCAGAGTGCTACATCTAGCATTCCTCGTCAAAATCTGATCAAGCACCTGATCCCATTTCCTGCATGTCACAGAAGACAATATTAATTGTAGCAATGATGTTAATAAAATGTTATTACAGACATCGCTGGCTTCGGGCACAAGACTGAGCTCGGCCTCCGACTCTGGTAACATCACCACATCACTTGTCTGACCTTGACGCCCACTGACTTCCTGACCCTAGGGGGTGACCGTCACATTATGTCATCCCCATCGAAATACTCTCAGCATCAGCCATAGCACAGACTACTTCTCACATGAACGAAATCATATCAATTATTTCACAGCTTTGAGAAAGATGTATTCTTGAATAATAGTTATGGAGATGGTAGTCAGAGAACTCACAAACATCCACCCAAACCCTTCTCACATAGACATGTTATAGTTCAAGGTTTATATGCTTTATGGCAGGAAGATCTCACAGATATGAGGCAGTATTCATGGGTGAATAAAGTATATTTCAGTGGTCATTTATACATATTCAAAATTTGCTTGGTTCCCTTCTGTGAAAGCAAAGGCTGGGAAGAAAGTTCCATGTTGTTCAGACAACTGCTGCAGATGGGGAAGTGTTGATGTCCCATGAACCTTAAAACCGACCTTGGGTTTGAACAGAATGATAAAAAACCATATTTGGATATGCTCTAATCTTCAAGGATCATACAAGTGACTGGACATCCTCCCACAATTAACTGGGCAGTAAGCCGGCCGGAGTGGCCGAGCGGTTAAAGGCGCAACAGTCTGGAACCGCACGACCGCTCCGGTCGCAGGTTCGAATCCTGCCTCGGGCATGGATGTGTGTGATGTCCTTAGGTTAGTTAGGTTTAAGTAGTTCTAAGTTCTAGGGGACTTACGACCACAGCAGTTGAGTCCCATAGTGCTCAGAGCCATTTGAACCATTTTTTAACTGGGCAGTATAACCGAACTAAACATCATAAAATAAAAAGGAAAATTAGAGATGTTCATGATAATGAGCTTCTAAATATAGTATACAGTCATATTAAAATGGTGGATGCATGCAAGCAGAAATTTAATGTAGGTAATTTGGTACATATTTCAAAATGCTAGACTGCGTTTGAGAAATCTTACCTACTAAACTGGTCAACAGAGATATTTATAGTTCCCAAAGTGTAACTGTTACATCTTAAAGGATGGCGAAGGCGGCGATATTGCTGGGAGCTTCTACACAGAAGAATTACAGAGAAGCTCAAAACCTGATGTGTTTCTCACAGAGCGTGTCATATGACAGTGTGGGAGTAACATCTTGGTTAGATGATGCAGCTACCTGTCAGTGCACAGCACCTTGGTATGTGCTAAGTATATGGTATGTAGTAAGGTATGCAAACCCTCTAAGTATGGATTAGCATAATGTATCCCACAGGCTGTGCAATGTACATGGTACTGGCAGTATTCTTGAGAAGCTGCCTGTTGAGTTACACGTCTCTGGGTATAACTATAGCATACTTGGAACGAAGCTGGAGAAGCAGTTAGTATGTGATGATTAGGGGATTAATCTGCCTGCAAGGAACGTAATTTAGCATATTCTGCAAGTAAATGTTTGAACCGCGGGACTGCCACGGTCGCGGGTTCGAATCCTGCCTCGGGCATGGGTGTGTGTGATGTCCTTAGGTTAGTTAGGTTTAAGTAGTTATAAGTTCTAAGGGACTTATGACCTAAGATGTTGAGTCCCATAGTGCTCAGAGCCATTTGAACCATTTGAAGTAAATGTTTGGTAGAATGTAATGCTGCAGTTCAAATTTCCGTGATACAGACAAGCAAATATGTGGAAGAAGGTTCAAAAATGGTTCAAATGGCTCTGAGCACTATGGGACTCAACTGCTGAGGTCATTAGTCCCCTAGAACTTAGAACTAGTTAAACCTAACTAACCTAAGGACATCACAAACATCCATGCCCGTGGCAGGATTCGAACCTGCGACCGTAGCGGTCTTGCGGTTCCAGACTGCAGCGCCTTTAACCGCACGGCCACTTCGGCCGGCGTGGAAGAAGGACGCCAGTATAGGGTAAGGTAGTGCGACATTTGCAGTTGAAGCAATATGCACCGAACACCTATGGTTCTACCAAATGAGTAAAAAAAACTGTGCATCTGTGCATGGGACGTTTGTCCGAGGTGTCTCAACTTGTCTACTAAGATTGAACCTTTAGCAAAGCATCTGACAGACAGTTCTAACCAGGAATTTGTACATGACGAAATGCCCACAGAGGAAAGCAAGTCCTCATAGTTTAAGAATTTCCACCACCAGGAGCGTTGACCCATTGTATTGCTCACTGATTTACACGGCGTGCTGTGAGTGTGAGCCCATTGCCTCCTATTAAACCTTCACAGAGCAAGACGTACCATTTGCAGCAGTGTATAAAGTTGTATGCTCATAAACTCAACTCTCAATCGTTTTCAATTATATGTTGGGGATATCCTGCAAGATGGTTACTCTCTGAGCCCGAACAACTTGCAATACATGTTGATCGCATCTATTGCACAACCGTCCCAAGACTGAACCGCAAGAGAATGATGCGTTATACAAGAAAGCTTTTGACTATCATATCTGTAGGCTGCTCTTAAATACAGAGACAGAAAATTTGTCTAGAGACAACTGCATACCGCTGCAAACATTGCACGCAACTTTAACTATCAAGTGCCATAACACATAACGGTTTTCTTCCATACTTTTAGCGGATGTAATGCTCATTTCATCACAGAACACTTGCGTGATTTCGGTTTGCATAACGACCAGGTTATTGCCTTGCCTCAGAACGCCGAAAGATACATTTCATTCTCCAAACAGATGATCAAAAACACTACATTGTTCTTCCTGGATGCTCTTTGATTTACACATGCAATGATTCCGAAACTTGCTGAGACACTACATCAGTAGAACATGCATCTCTCTAGAGCTGCACATCCCGATGATGCAAAATTTCAGCTTGTGAAGAAAAAAGGGGTCTTCCCATAAGAGTATTGGAAGTCAATGGAGATTTATCATAACACATTGCTTGACATTGCCGCATTCACCAGCAACCTCAAACGCAATGCCATAATGGATGCTGAGTATGAGCATGTGGTGAATGTCTGACAGAATTTTAAAATCTCTAAGTTAGGCGAGTATGCAAAGCTATAAAAGCATACATGGACACAGATTTATGCCTGATTTTGGATATTTTCGGTAAATTCCAAAGTATATGCCTGACCACATACATACTGGACCCTGCCTTCGATTACACTGTGCAAGGGCTTTCGTGGGGTGTTATGCTGAAATATTGACTGATGTTGAAATGCTGCTCTTTTCTGAATGTGGGATTCGTAGGAGACTTTTCCAATGTGTCCACAGGCACACTGAGGCAAATAACACATGAATGGGTGGACAGTTCAACGCATCTAATGATGTGAGTTACATCATGCACATGGATGCTGACGAATTATACAGCAATTTTTGCCTGTTGGAGGAATTAGAAACCTGTCCAATAGTGAATTCATCAAGTTAAATAGATTTACGGATGTGACAGAAAATTCTGGTGTGGGGTAAGTCATGGAGGCAGATCTGGCATATCCTAACAGTCTGCATAACACGCACACGGTCATTTGTCCCAATGTCCAGAGTACTTAGGTACGCGCATGAGTTCTTACCCCGAGCTGATCACGACACTGGGGGGAGGGGTAAACAGAGATACATTATTCACTACTGAAATCTCCAGCTGTGTCTCAGTTTTGGGGTGAAACTGATTAGCATCACCTGTGCTATCTCCTTCAAGTAGTCACTCTGGCTGAAGGAGAATATTGATGTTAATATTGAGCAGACAACTCTCATTACATGTAGTTTTGAAAAAGATTTTTTTTACATTGATAACTAACATTATGTCCGGAAAAATAATGCAACATTTGAGAAGCCATCACAAAATTCATGTAGCTTATTGCTGGGAGAGGTGTTATGATGTACGAGATTATATCACAAGTCAAAATTTTAAATGGGCTACAATCTTTAATCAAGGATTAGTTGCTTTGGAGATAGCTAAGATTTCGGTAGTCTACTTGAAACCTGTCTGTGTGGTTCATGTATATTGGACCTTTCCAAACTCCATAGGGATCTGTTTTATAGAAGCTTTGCAAAAACTCATTCTGCAGATCCAAAGTTGCTTTGTATGTATATGGACAGCTTCATCTACTGAGTGAAGGGCTGTAATCTGTATGAAGTAATAAGGTACCACCCCAACACATTCGATACATCTGGACCTGCGGCCGATAGTCTTTATGGTATAAAGCCAGCTAACAAAAATGTTCTCGCCCTAATGAAGACAAGGCAAATGAGACGCAGATTATGGAGTTTCAGGGTCTTACGTCGAAAATGCATGCACACTGTACAGAAACAGGTGCCACTCAAAGGCGGGTGAAGGATGTGTGTTGTGTGGCCTCAGTGGGTCCCACTATTAATGATTACAAGGAATGCCTGCTCAGTGGCACTGGTGGTGCTTGTCTCCACCGCCGAATATGTTGCGCCAAGTAAACATTCGATCATGGCGGTACCATGTGGCACACACTTTATCGCAACCTAAAACTTGACTGTAGCATTATGATGGTTCAAATGGCTCTGAGCTCTATGGGACTTAACATCTGAGGTCATCAGTCCCCTAGACTTAGAACTACTTAAACCTAACTAACTTAAGGACATCACACACATCCATGTCCGAGGCAGGATTCAAGCCTGCGACTGTTGCGCATTATGATGACAAACTGATTATTGTTGAGGACAGGATCGAGACCTTCCCATATTGACACTATTCACTTGGGTGATAGGGAAAGAGTAGCTGTATTTGTATGTAAATAGCATATGTGTGTGTGACTGTATACAGAATAGTTTTAAGCCATTTGACACATGACACATTATAAGTAGATCTACATCTACATCTACATCCATACTCCGCAAGCCACCTGACGCTATGTGGCGGAGGGTACTTCGAGTACCTCTAGCGGCTCTCCATTCTATTCCAGTCTCATATTGTTCGTGGAAAGAAAGATTGCCGGTATGCCTCTGTGTGCGCTCTAATCTCTCTAATTTTATCCTCATGGGCTCTTCGCGAGATATACGTAGGAGGGAGCAATATACTGCTTGACTCCTCCGTGAAGGTATGTTCTCGAAACTTGAACAAAAGCCCGTACCGAGCTACCGAGCGTCTCTTCTGCAGAGTCTTCCACTGGAGTTTATCTATCATTTCCGTAACGCTTTCGCGATTACTAAATGATCCTATAATGAAGCGCGCTGCTCTCCGTTGGATCTTCCCTATCTCTTCTATCAACCCTATCTGGTACGGATCCCACACTGGTGAGCAATGTTCAAGCAGTGGGCGAACAAGTGTGCTGTAATCTACTTCCTTTGTTTTCGGATTGCATTTCCTTAGGATTCTTCCAGTGAATCTCAGTCTGGCATCTGCTTTACCGACGATCAACTTTATATGATCATTCCATTTTAGATCACTCCTAATGCCTACTCTCAGATAATTTATGGAATTAACTGCTTCCAGTTGCTGAGCTGCTATACTGTAGCTAAATGATAAAGGATCTTTCTTTCAGTGTATTCGCAGCACGTTACACTCGTCTACATTGAGATTCAATTGCCATTCCCTGCACGATGCGTCAATTCGTTGCAGCTCCTCCTGCATTTCAGTACAATTTTCCATCGTTACAACCTCGCGATATATCACAGCATCATCCGCAAAAAGCTTCAGTGAACTTCCGATGTTATCCACAGGGTCATTTATCTATATCGTGTGTGTGTGTGTATGTGTGTGTGTGTGTGTGTGTGTGTGTGTGTGCTTTCCTGCTTCGACTGATCGTTCTTGTCATATCCATTAATATTGATCATTCCTCCTGGACACTCTTATATCCCTCTTGGTTTTCTTATTTACAAAAGATCCGAATGACATTGACAGTTACACTGCATATAAAATTGACAGGCATTGTAACTTAGCCAGTTGGTAACTGAGGCACTATGTGTTTTAGTGCTGGTGTCTTACTGAGTGAACTACAGTGGCTGTGCGTCTTACCTACTATGGATGGTCTACTTGAAATGAAAGAGAGAGTCTTAGAGGTAAAAAACTATCATCTATTTTCATTATTAATATCAGATAACATTCTAGGACGTATGAACATCCATACATACTACACACAGAATCGCAACATCTATCGAAATTAATAGTAAAAACTTCCTCTGAAGTGTTTTCGTAGCTGAGAGCTGAGCTTTTTAAGTGCATACCATAGATTTCCAAAAAATCCATTCACATACTCCCACCATCCGTTATGGTAATTGACAGGACACTGAATGACAGAGATAGCACACATAAAATTTCGGAAAGTTGATTCCCGAAAATGAATTCACTCTACATTATTCTTGTTGTTGTACATTTTAATTGTATTTTAATAGTCGCCAACACGTATTGTATGGCAGTCCAGTAACACAGTGTCAGTTTGAGCGCTGAACAGTGAGAATATCTTTGAAAAATTCTGATATAACAATCACCATTGTTTGGAGGAAAATAAAGCCTTCATGACACTAAATTGGGAATTTTCAAACACTATCATTGTGTTGAACTCTTCACTAGAAAACATACCATAGCCACATGCTTACTCCCACTAACATTTTGATTGTATGTTACTGAGAACTGCATAACTCTAATTCTTATGCCATTGTAACTGCCCATCCAGTGATGCTGTTGTGATGATAGGAGAACTTAAAGTCCTGGGAGAAAAGTTCTTTTATGTTTTGATGATTCTGCTGCTGCTGTGGTATATAGCCAGTGAACTGGTGCTGCTGTGGATGGGACTCATAGTTGGATGATGGATCAGGTGGTGGAAGAGTGAAGTCTTATAAATCATGTAAGCGCTATGGACACTCAAATGGTTCCCATGAATCTGGTAGGATGACTGCTACAACACTGGTCCGCTGCACTGTGGGAGGAATAATAAAAAATTGAAAACACATATAATAACAATAACAATAATATTCTACAATGAGAGAGATAAGGAAGGAACAACACTTACATTCAAATGTGACAGTCTTCTTTTTATTCGCCCTGCGGGAGGTGGCTGCTCTTTGCAGCTGCTGCCAACGCTTCATGGTGTTGATCAATCAATGTACAGAGCGCAAACGCTACGTTCACCCCATGGATACGATGTAGAGTGGTTGTGGTCGGGGGTGGGGGAGCAAGTGGGGAGGGACACCAGAGGAGCGCACTACAGGAGTGAGGAAGGTGAGACATCCACTTTGGATAATAAATTATGGAAATTAAAATTAGGCCAAAATCATTTCTTCGTAAATCAGACTCGCATAAACAGAATAATGTAAGTGGACTACTTGATGGCCAACTTGGATCATAAATTATGCTCATTGAGTTTAGGCTAAAAGCATTTGCCCATTAATTAGGTCCTAAATAAACAAAACTTAAAGCACAAGTCAGCAGTTTGTTTACACTAAGGTCATAAATTAATGGTTTGTTTACATATAGGAGCTAGGCCAGGTGGCTGGTTTGTTAACATTGTTCCAGAACCCATCCTGGTCCCCTGCCTACATAATGGCCCTATTTCCTCATCTAGTATACGTACAATTAACTTGACTACCATTTCTCTGTAGACACCTGAACTGTTTTCTGATGGAGAACAGATTCTCTTTTTTCACTGAGTCAGTTTTATTAGAAATTTCATTACGAAATCCAATTTTTCGTATTTCTACAGCTTGAATAGATAATAGTATTTTTAAGAGTGTTAAGGATTTATTTACATCGGAGAAAAGTGAGACAAGTACATTTAGAATATCATACAGTCTGCCGAACAGAATTGCACACCTCAAAAAGTATTCCACTCATGAGTCACAGGAGACACAGCAAATTCGTCTGATCTGGTTTTCCCATGATCTTTATAAACTACTTCAGTTGAAGAACACGTTCGAATTACTTCTCTATCTCTCTCTGTTTGTTGGACAAACTGTAGGCGGGTTCATGAATTTAAAAAAGAATCCTTTCTAAAAATTAGAGCTTCCCGTCACTAATAAAAGAGTGAAATACAACCGAAATTTGTATATAGTATATTTAAATATTTCAAGTCGCTATGGAAGTTTTAAAGGTGTAAATCATAATGCAATGCTCCTTTATGTCCTATAATAAGTTTCACAACTTGGACGAGGGAGTAGGATGTAAGCGATTAACTCAACTGTAATCTGAAGACAGTTGAAATGAATACAAGAGAAAGAAGAAAATTCCTCGGTCTGGGGCCGAAAAAGTTTTTAAATTAGAAATTCGTTTTTGCTTAATCCCTTTACATCAGCGCACTTCGATCAACGTTTTACCGATCGGTAAATCGCATCCACGAAGTAAGATTCTAGAAATGACTATAAAATTCTCATTAATGGTGCCAGAACCTTTTCATGTTATAGTAGGGCAGTTTCTGTATTTTACAACATCTGTACAGTACCATTTTCGAAAGGACACTGCATCGAACTATAAAGACACTGTAAAATATAGACACTACCCTACTGTATCACTGCCCAACTAAGGCATTCTGACGAGCGAAACCATGTCCTTCCTGTGCGGGAACCGCACGATTTGTATGTGACCACTGTGGGACGTAGACTCTAGGACATACGGAAATTTGGGTCGGACCTGTAGGCGAGCTCGAACGACAGTTCCGCTTGCGACGCCATGTGGGTAGGATTTTGTTCACTTCCTCTCCGTCACAGCGCTACTAGTGTTGGTAGTTTGCCATTTAGCTCAAGTTTTGCGCTGTGTGATTGCATTCCCCACGTTGAATTCGTCTTTGTGTTAGTTCAAGTATGTCCTCGGTAGCGGCGTTGGCTGATTCTTTTGTTTCCATGGCGTTTAGGCCTGTTCCACGTACAGGTACAGCGAGTTTCTCTTCTGGTCAGTCGACCCGTCTGATGTGCAGCAAGTTCTCTAAAGATCCACGTTTGGTTGATAGATACTTTCGGTTTTACGGATCAGGTACACACAACATACACTACTGGCCATTAAAATTGCTACACCAAGAAGAAACGCAGATGATAAACGGGTATTCATTGGACAAATATATTATACTGGAACTGACATGTGATTACATTTTCACGCAATTTGGGTGCATAGATCCTGAGAAATCGTTACACAGAACAACCACCTCTGGCCATAATAACGCCCTTGATCCGCCTGGGCATTGAGTCAAACAGAGCTTGGATGGCGTGTACAGGTACAGCTGCCCCTGCAGCTTCAACACGATACCACAGTTCAAGAGTAGTGACTGGCGTATTGTGACGAGCCAGTTGCCCGGCCACCATTGACCAGACGTTTTCAGTTGGTGAGAAATCTGGAGAATGTGCTGGCCACGGCAGCAGTCGAACATTTTCTGTATCCAGAATGGCCCGTACAGGACCTGCAACATGCGGTCGTGCATTATCCTGCTGAAATGTAGGGTTTTACAGGGATCGAATGAATGGTAGAGCCACGGGTCGTAACACATCTGAAATGTATCGTCCAGTGTTCAAAGTGCCGTCAATGCGAACAAGAGGTGACCGAGACGTACAACCAATGGCACTCCATACCATCACGCCGGGTGATACGCCAGTATGGCGATGACGAATACACGCTTCCAATGTGCGTTCATCGCGATGTCGCCAATCACGGATGCAACCATCACGATGAATTAAACAGAATTTGGATTCATCCGAAAAAATGACGTTTTGCCATTCGTGCATCCAGGTTCGTCGTTGAGTACACCACCGCAGGCGCTCCTGTCTGTGATGCAGCGGCAAGGGAAACCTCAGCCATGGTCTCCTCAGCTATGCGGATAAGATGCCTGTCATCTCGACTGCTAGTGATACGAGGCCGTTGGGATCCAGCACGGCGTTCCGTATTACCCTCCTGAACCCACCGATTCCATATTCTGCTAACAGTCATTGGATCTCGACCAACGCGAGCAGCAATGTCGCGATACGATAAACCGCAATCGCGATAGGCTACGATCCGACCTTTATCAAAGTCGAAAACGTGATGGTACGCATTTCTCCTCCTTACACGAGGCATCACAACAACGTTTCACCAGGCAACGCCGGTGAACTGCTGTTTGTGTACGAGAAATCGGTTGGAAACTTTCCTCATGTCAGCACGTTGTAGGTGTCGCCACCGGCGCCAACCTTGTGTGAATGCTCTAAAAAGCTAATCATTTGCATAGCACAGCATCTTATTCCTGTCGGTTAAATTTCGCGTCTGGAGTACGTCATCTTCGTGGTGTAGCAATTTTAATCGCCAGTAGAGTATTTTAACGCAGAACTTCATGTTCTCTTTGTTAAATTTGTGACTCCCTTAAAAACAGGTTTCCAGGTTTATTTCCGACACAGAGGTGGCTCAGTTAGTACAGTCCTCTTTGAGAACGCTGACGTTGAGTACACGAATGTTCGTATGTTCAAAGTGCCTGCAGATGTAGATAATGTTTACCTTAAAGATGATTGGCTTAAATGTGGAGAAGGTAAAAAAATTTCATCCAGAACAGTGGTCCAGCCAGCACAGACTTCAGTGTTACAGGTGGATTTGTTCCGTAGAAATGCAGGTGAAATGGAATATCCCGACTCATTTACAAGTATATGGTTACCGTATACACGTTAGATACAGTGGCCAGGTGGGGACGTGCTTTTTGTGTAACGAGAGTGGTCATCTTCTTACCGGTTGTCCAAGAAGGGATTTTGTTTTGCGGTATTCCCTTGAACAGCAGTGTAAGTTAACAGTGGCGGACCTCGTCGCCAGTGGATCTAAATCAAGGGCTAGGCAATCTTATGTTAATGGCGCCGAACTGACGGTTTTGAATTTCGCTGTCAGTGATTGTCCAGCGTTACGACAGAAGATGGGTGCAGATGTGAATGCCTTTTGCCCGCATTCTCAAGTGATCCAAGCTAAGAGGTGCAGCCCATGATAAGGATATTGCTGATGTCGTTCCCCCTGTCTTAGCTCCCCCCCCCCCCCCTCAACCTAGTGCATTTGCTGATCCTCAGGTTGGTAGGGATGGAGTCAGGACTATTGAGCCGAAAGTTGAGATTGTGGGTTCTGGTGCTCCATCCACTTTTGCGCGGATGTTTTCTCTGAACCTCTGCAGATGTCGGAACACTTTGTGTCGATTTCCTTGTCGCCTGTTCCGTTCGTTCCAGCACCCTCCTGTTCTCTTGTCTATTACTTCCGACGATGACTGTATTTCCTTGCACTTAGAGAAACCAGACTCGGGGGTAGTTTCACATTATTTGTCTCCCGTGCCGCTCGGCCTGCCGTCTGATTGTCCCGTTGACGTGGGTCGGTCGCTTTCACTATAAGTTCCTCCTGCGCAGACAGATTCCGATTCAAGGCCGGCAATCATTGACGTGGATGTGGTGAACGATCCTGCTATCTCGCCGACGGCGGAGGATAGCTTGCCATACGGCAGGCGTAAATAACAAATGAAGCCGGATCGTGCTATCCCACAGAAAAAAAAAAGAAACATAAGGGTTGACAGAACAAAGCACTTGCCCCGCTCCGTCAGATTCGTCGATAGACGTGGCGATGTATCGTGACGTTCTAGGGGAGGAATAAGTTGTATGTTTTTTCCGTTTCCATCTGTTCTTATTCTGATTGATGACTCACGCTTACACCTTTATTAGCATAAATGTTAATAGAATTGAATCAGATTTATGTTTGGCTTCGTTTAGTCACTTTATTTATGATTCCTGTGCTGATATTAACTAGTTTAGCTCTCCCTGAATTTCAGATTGTTTTCAACTGTTTTGACACTGTACCACACAAGCGCCTCGTAGTGAAATTGCGTGCTTATGGAATATCGTCTCAGTTATGTGACTGGATTTGTGATTTCCTGTCAGAGAGGTCGCATTTCCTAGTAATTGACGGGAAGTCATCAAGTAAAACAGAAGTGATTTCTGGCGTTTCCCAAGGTAGTGTTATAGGCCCTTTGCTGTCCCTTATGTATATAAACGATTTTGGAGGCAATCTGAGCAGCCGTCTACGGTTTTTTGCAGATGACGCTGTCGTTTCTCGACTAATAAAGTCATCAGAAGATCAAAACAAACTGCAAAACGCTTTAGAAAAGACATCTGAATGATGCGAAAAGTGGCAGTTGGCCCTAAATAACGAAAAGTGTGACTTCATCCACATGAGTACTAAAACGAACTCGTTAAACTTCGGTTACACGATAAGTCAGTCTAATCTAAAAGCCGTAAATTCAACTAAATACCTACGTATTACAATTACGAACAACCTAAATTGGAAGGAACACATTGCAAATGTTGTGAGGAAGGCTAACCAAAGACTGCGTTTTATTGGCAGGCTACTTAGAAAATGTAACAGACCTACTAAGGAGACTGCCTACACTACGTTTTTCCGTCCTCTTTTAGATTACTGCTGTGCGGTGTAGGATCCTTACCAGATAGGACTGATGGAGTACATCGAAAAAGTTCAAAGAAAGGCAGCACGTTTTGTATTATCTCGAAATATGGGAGAGAGTGTCACAGAAATGATACAGGATTTGGGCTAGAAATCATTAAAAGAAATGCGTTTTTCGTTGCGACGAAATCTTCTCACGAAATTCCAATCACCAACTTTCTCCTCCGAATGCGAAAATATTTTGTTGACACCGACCTACATAGGGAGGAAAGGTCACCACGCTAAAATAAGGAAAATCAGAACTCGTACGGAAAGATATCGGTGTTCATTTTTTACGCGCGCTATACGAGATTGGAATAATAGAGAATTGTGAAGGTGGTTCGATGAACCTTCTGCCAGGCACTTGAATGTGATTTGTAGAGTATCCATGTGGATTAGATCTAGATGTAGAATGTGGTTCTTGAATGTGCGACTGGTGCCGGCTTTTCCTTTCGTGAGGGTATTCCCATTCTCAATATTCAAATATCGTATTCTATTAGGGGCATAGGGTGTCGTCTTTTTGACCTCACGTTGGTTGTTTTATATGTACCGTCTGGTTCGGGTCATATAGTGGTGAGTTCCCGGTTTTACAAAGTTGTTGTCTATCCTTTGCACAAGAGTCTTCGGTGTCTCATGCTGGGTGCTGATTTTAACTGTGTTTCGCGTCCTAGAGATCAGCCCCTGCATTACAATTTTTGTCGTGAATTAAGTGAATTGGTTCATTGGATGCGTTTGTGTGACATGTAGGAACAGAAATATCTCAACGTTTGTTACCGCCACTTTTTCCAGGCGTATCCACAAGTTCTATTTATCTCATTATTTATGTGGTTAGATTCTTGTGGTTGACGTCATCCCCATTTCCTTTTCTGACCGCTGTGCTGTAGCGGCTACTTTAAACCTTGAATAGCAACCTGCTAAACTGTTTCGGCCACAGTGGATGCTGAGCGTCTCACATGTCATGGATAACGCGCTGGATGATGTGGTTGGCGCCGTGTGGGAGCGTTGCCTTCGCTCCGCTGTGCGTTATGCTGCGCTATTAGATTGGTGGACAGATTTAGCGAAGCCGAAGCTCCATCAGCCTTTAATATTGTACTGTGCTGCTCGAGCGAGGGACTTCATGAAAACTTACGAATTTCACTACTCTCTTTTGTGTGAACTGTTTAAATGAGCAGGTAACGCCCCTCAACGGACCCAAGACGTTCGCCGCATTAAAGCAAGGCTGCTACAGCTCAGGCGACATCAGATCGGGGGGAGGGGGGTTGTTGAAGGGAAACTGACATCATCGTATCACCTGATTCGCCATCAGTCGCGGCCGGCCACGGTGGCCGAGCGGTTCTAGGCGCTTCAGTCCGGAACCGCGCGACTACTACGGTCGCAGGTTCGAATCCTGCCCCGGGCATGGATGTGTGTGATGTCCTTAGGTTAGTTAGGTTTAAGTAGTTCTAAGTTCTAAGGGACTGATGACCATAGATGTTAAGTCCCATAGTGCTCAGAGCCATTTGAACCATTTGAACCCATAGTGCTCAGAGCCATTTGAACCATCAGTCGCGACGTCGTCGCCCCTTCATTATGTCTCTCACAGTTGGTGCAGGTCGCCAACTGACTGAACGAGGTGATATTGTTAGTGCTCTCCACCAATACTACGCGGAACTACGTGCAGACAATAACAATGTGAGACTGTTTTCCGAAGATGCTTGTGGAGCCCTAAGTGAGAGTATCACATCTGCTCATAACGTTGAATTTTCGGCCGCCTTTCAGGGATATCAGGTGTTTGCAGTTATTACTGCTCCTCCCCACCGTAAATCACCTGACCGGGATGCTCTCCCCAAAGAGTTTCATGTCCGCTTTTGGCTCCTCTTAAGCGCGACGTTTACGGCGATGTTAAAAGAGCTTATGCGAGGGAGAACAGTGCCGGCAGATTTTAAAGTGGGTAAAATGGTATTGATACCGAAACAGTCTGGCAGTGACAGTGTAGATTCTTTTCGTCCTCTCACTTTGGTTAATTCTGATTATAAAACTGCTGCGAGGGTCATCAGTAGCAGGTTGTCTCCTCTTCTGGTGAACGTGGTTGGGAATATCAGAGTTGCTTTCCTGGTTGCTCAATTTTGACTCAAATAGCGGAGTACCGGGATGTGATTTCAGTTGCTGAAGTAACTTATGTCCACTGTGCCCTTCGTTTTCTGGATTTTAACAAAGCTTTTGATTACGTTTCTTAAAATTATTTGACCAATATGTTGGAGATAATTGGTTTTATCCCTGAGGCTCGTGTAGTTATTTCTCACATGTTTCAGGGCATCGTGGCGAAAATACTTGTTAAGGGTCAAATGACGCCGCCGACAATGATTTGTCGGAGTGTGTCCCTCGGCAGCCCGCTTTCGATTTCCTTATTTGATCTCTCTCTGGAACTGCTGCTTCGCCGTCTCTCACATCAGTTACGAGGAATGACCTTTTCTGGTGCGTCCCTGACGGTTTCGGTGTATGCCAACGATGTGGTGATTCTCCTCTGCCTTATTGATGAGTTTCCCTTGCTAATGCCGGAGTTAGCTGCTTACTGTCGAGTCTCTCGTGCACGGCTGAATGAGGTCAAAAGTAAAATTCTTAGACTGCAGGGCTTCGGTGATGTTGTTTTTCCATGGGGTATTGCTGTAGACCGGCATAGGTCATTGGGGTCATTGTCGATCGTTGCCCTCTTAAAACGGCGACAGTTAATTGGGGAACTGTAACATAAAAAACACAGGGGGCCATACTGGAAGACAACAGGCGCCAAGTTAGAATTCTCAAAAAATTTCGCATTTGGATACATAGATGTTTTGTAAGTCATTTTACATTGCCCCATTTTTCCCGCTCTCTGCGATGAAGGCGAAAAAATTGACGCAGTGGTCTGGGCGGTTTTTATGGAAACGTTACGTTTTTAGGTTGCGCTATGAGATAACAACCAAACCACATATCATATGGGGTTTGGACCTGTCTGGTATCAAGACCAAAGCTTCAGCTTTATATATTTGGAGCACAGTTTTTATTATTATCCAGCAGTCTCTTATTTTTACATCTCGGCTGCTCACAATCCTGCGTCCATCAAGTCTTGCTCCGTCTGTTGTTTGTCATCTTAATTTTGTCCGCCCCCGGTAGCTGAGTGGTGCCGGCACGGTAGCTCAGCGTGTTCAGTCAGAGGGTTAGCTGCCCTCTCTAACAAAAAAAACTGAGTTAATCGACTATAACGAACTTAAACGGATGTCTTAGGACGTCCGCCCCGAGCAGATTCAACGAACAAAAGCGAACAAAATGAGATTACATTAAAAAAAAAAAAGTGGTCAGCGCGACAGAATGTCAGTCCTGAGGGCCCGGGTTCAATTCCCGGCTTCGGAGATTTTCTCCGCTCAGGGACTCGGTGTTGTGTTGTCCTAATCATCATCACTTCAACCCCATCGACGCGCAAGTCGCCGAAGTGGCGTCAAATCGAAAGACTTGCACCAAGCGAACGGTCTACCCGACGGGAGGCCCTCGTCACACGACATTCTATCTTACTTTTAAACTAGGACACGTTCGAGAAATTTACCTTCCCGTCAGCTATTTTGGTGCCGATGTACTTCAGCGGCTGGGTGCCTACTACCCGATCTTTGCTCGCTCGCTGGGAGGAGTTGGTTTGTTCCAGTCCTAGTCCCATAGAAGTATTGTAACCGTGGAGCACTGTTAATCTCCCGGTTCAGTGCCAGTGGCCTCATCTTAGTACAGAGTCATAAATAATTTGATCCGCACTAATGATCATTTGCAACGAATTGGGGTCAGCGACACAGACAGCTGTAGTAAGTGTTCTCATATAGATACCATTCAGCGCTGATTTACCTGCTGTGGACATTTGGCGAACTGGTATTGGCTCTGGAAACAGTTGGCTTTCCTTACAAGATCTGTTGACACCGCCTACAACACTGACATTGTTCTGTCGCCCGCAACGCTGTTTTCTTCCGAAAACCAATTACAATACGACAATGTGGTTGCTTGGTCATTTTGTATACCTACTGGTCGCCGGTGATGGGAGAGACGATCCCCTGTGTTTTCACCAGTACATGTTATCTGCATACTGGTGTAGCTGGCAATTGCCCCGCTTTCAGGACTCTTTTTGCCAACATATTCACGCTTCAGTTTTAACGGCAGGACACTGGCTCGGTCGGACGTGAGTGGTGGAGGCTTTTGATGGCATGGCTTGTTGCACAACTGCATGAAAACGAGACGACTTGAATTACATTACTGGCAGATTGCAGTGGAAAAAAAGTGGAAACGTGGTACGGGAGCTTCAGTGCTTTCGGGGTAGAGCTACAGTTTTTTGGCGAAGTGCTTTAAAATTCGAAGAAGATTTATTAATTTCTAGCAGAGAAAGCATTAGTAAATATAAAAAAAAAAGTGTCTGATGCGGAGTAAAAAAAATGCAATAAAGTGTCTGGCTAGTATCGAAGTGTTGTACAAAAAAAAGTGGTAAATGTCCCACACTGTACATATAAAGTCGCGACCTCGAGACCCCTTGATACCTTATTTTAAAAAAATCATATTTCGGGCGTCTGCTGAAGTTATGTAAAAAACCAGACGGTTAAGGCAGCGATCGCGTCAAGCAGGAAATCCGGATGCCAGTCGCGGTCCGGCACAAATTATTTAATGTTTCTAGTAAATCGTATGGCCGTTGTACTATCGTATCCTCAGATTGCGAATGCATTTCACACTATTCATTTTTCTCAAACCGTTTCTTAGCCGCGCTTTTCTTTGGACGTTGAAACGGGTGAAAGTCAAACGGTGGCAAAGCTGGTGAGTGTGGCGAATATTCCAAGAGTTCATACTTCAGATCCTTCACTTTCAACATTGCCAAGCCACCATTGTGAGGCAATGCATGTTCCTGATGGAAAACGATTCCTTTTCCTTTGCAAAGCAGATCTCTTCAGACATATTTCTTCATACACTTGGTTCAGACGTGTTACTTAGAATTCAACAGTTGTTATTTTAGTTTTTACAAGATAAACGATAAAGAGAATCTCTTTTCCATTCAGGAAAACATTTTCCATAACCTTTCGGTATATGGACTCAAATTTGTCATGTTTGGTGCAGGCTCATCAGCTTTCACCGAGTGCTTCGACTGATATTTTAGTTCTCGAATGAAGTGATGAACTCACGTCTCGTTCACACTAACAAATCGGCCCACAGAATGAACTGGATTATTTCTTTAAAAATTCCTAAGATATTCATTCCAACAACCAGTTACGATGAGAGTTCAGAAAACGCGGTATCTTCACAAATGAAGCGTCCTTATATTCAATTCTTCTCGTTAAATGAATCGTATCCTTTCTTCCAATACACCAGTGGCGCCTGCTGTAACATATGTTCTCTCTTTCCAAGCATTAATCCCGACTTTCAGGGTCTGCTAGTTAACCGGATGTGGCATGTTAATTTTTAAGGGGTGGCTGGATGCCCTTCCTGCCGCCACCCCGTACCCCCTGGGAAGGAATTAGTGTATCCCAACTGTCTGCGTCTAGTGTGATCTATGGAATAGTGCGAATGTGTTCAGATGTCTGCGAGCCTCGTAACTGAGGCAGAACGTGGCGGCCAGTTTGGTATTCTCCTAGCGGGATGTGGAAAACCGCCTATACACCACATCCAGGCTGGTCCTCGTCGTTAATCCGCCGGGCGGATTCGGTCCGGGGTCGGTGCGCCACTGGCTGTGAGTCGTGCTTGGGTAGCTCAATGGTAGAGCACTTGCCCGCGAAAGGCAAAGGTCCCGATTTCGAGTCTCGGTCCAGCACACACTTTTAATCTGCCAGGAAGTTTCACATCAGCGTACACTCCACTGTGGAGTGAAAATCTCATTCTGGAAACGTTCCCCAGGCTGTGGCTAAGCCATGTCTCCGCAATATCCTTTCTTTCAGAAGTGCTAGTTCTGCAAGGTTTGCAGGAGAGCTTCTGTAAAGTTTGGAAGGTAGGAGACGAGGTACTCCCAGAAGTACAACTGTGAGGATGGGCTGAGAGTTGTGCTTGGGTAGCTCAGTTGGTAGAGCACTTGCCCGCGAAAAGCAAAGGTCACGAGTTCGAGTCTCCGTCCGGCACACAGTTTTAATCTGCCAGGAAGTTTCACACTTATTTTTAATTAGCCCTCAAGTCAGCCCCTTTAAACTCCGCCATTGTTAATAACTCACGATAGTCCATGTTATCATTTGGGTGGTCGCCTTTAAACTGATGCGGTCGCACGTTGCTCTTTATGTCTGTCATTTGACAGTGCATAATGTGTTTTGTTTAAGTAATTCGATTGAATACTATTAAAGGTCGACGTCGTTAGAGCCATTAGAATATTTCAGTATTCAGTGGAACAAATTGCACGTCACTGTTCCCGATCACAAACCGCCTGGTAGCCCTCTGTATCTTATATCAGGTGACGAAATGCATATCACACAATTCTAATCAGAATTTGATTTCCCAGTTAAATAAAATTGTAACTATTGATAACAAATTAAATTTAATTACAATGCGTTAAAAATTCGTACAATTCTTTTATAAATTGTCAGTAATTGAAAGTAATTAAACAATATCCATGCTCGTACACTCCAGCATTGCCTGTATCTAACTTTCCGGCATTTGATGATTCAATGGAAACGTGGAATATATTTTGCTGTTTTGCAAGGCTTATAATATTTATAATACTCATTATGCTTTGTTATTATTTTCTAGCAGTAATATATACGAGCTGCAGCGTAAATTACAGTCTTTCGCTGTACCCAGTAGCTTGTCGTCCGATGTCTTGCGTAGTTTGTTGTACGTTTATTGGATACGCAGACGAATGTAGTGGCTGCCGGAATAAGTTCCAGTCAGTGTCGGGAGAAAGTGAACTACCAGTATACATCCCGTTTTGGAAATAACGGAATTTTGTTTGCGTCGACGGCGATTTACTTATAGTGAGGAATTATTTATTTAATTTTTGACTCGATCACTTTTTTATGATACAATCATAACCGGTTTCAGCCTTCAAAGGCAACGCATGAACACTTGTTCCTAGATCATCAAATGATGCCCGCAGCATCTGAAGATGGCCTTTGAAAGCCGAAACTGGCTATGACTGTATCGTAAAAAAAGTGATTTAGTGAGAAATAAAAAATTATAGTATACGTACCAGTTGGCCGACCTACAGGATCTTAGTCAACAGTCCTAATTACTGTGCTCACTGTCTAACATACAGTTGTTGGTGGTGTTGTTGTGGTCTTAATTCCAGAGACTGGTTTGATGTAGCTCTCCATGCTACTCTGTCCTGTTCAAGCTTCTTCATCTCCAAGTAACTGAAATGGCTCAAATGGCTCTGAGCACTAGGGGACTTAACATCTGAGGTCATCAGTCCCCTAGACTTAGAACTACTTAAACCTAACTAACCAAAGGACATCACACACATCCATGCCCGAGGCAGGATTCGAACCTGCGACCGCAGCAGCAGAGTGATTCCGGACTGAAGGGCCTAGAACAGCTCGGTCACAGCGGCCGGCTCCAAGTAACTATTGCACCCAACATCCTTCTGAATATGCTTAGTGTATTGATGTATTGGTCTCCCTCTACGATTTTTACCCTACACGCTGACCTCCAGTACTAACTTGGTGATCCCTTGATGCCTCAGAACATGTGCTACCAACCGATCCCTTCTTCTAGTCAAGTTGCGCCACAAACTCCTCCTCAATTCTGTTAAGTACATCCTCATTACTTACGTGATCTACCCATCTAATCTTCAGTATTCTTCTGTAGCACCACATTTCAAAAGTTTCTATTCTCTTCTTGTCAGAACTACTTACCGTGTATGTTTCACATCCATACATGGCTACACTTCATACAAATACTTTTATAAACGACTTCCTGACACATATATACTCTATGTCAATAAATATCCCCTCTTAAAAAACCCTTTCCTTGCCACTGCCAGTCTATATTTTATATCCTCTCCACTTCGACCATCATCAGTCATTTTGCTCCCTAAATAGCAAAACTCATCTACTACTTTCAGTGTCTCATTTCCTAATCTAATTCCTTCAGCATCACCTGAGTTAATTACACTACATTCCATTATCCTCGTTTTGCTTTTGTTGATGTTCATCTTATACCCTCCTTTCAAGACACTGTCCATTCCGTTCAACTGCTCTTCCAAGTCCTTTGCTATCTCTTACAGAATTTCAATGCCATCGGCAAACCTCAATGATTTTTTTCTTCTACACTGATTTTAATTCCTAATCCAAATTTTCCTTTTGATTCCTTTACTGCTTTCTCAATATATAGATTGAATGACATCGGGGATAGGCTACAACTCTGTCTCACTCCCTTCCCTACCACTGCTTCGCTTTCATGTCCCTCGACTCTTCTAACTGCCGTCTGGTTTCTGTACAAATTGTAAATAGCCATTCGATCCCTGTATTTGACCCCTGCCACCTTCAGAATTTGAAAGAGAGTGTTCCAGTCAACATTGTCAAAAGCTTTCTCTAAGTTAACAAATTTTAGAAACGTAGGTTTGCCTTTCCTTAATCTATCTTCTAAGATAAATCGTAGCGTCAGTATTGCCTCCCGTATTCCAACATTTCTACGGAATCCAAACTGATCTTCCTCGAGGTCGGGTTCTACCAGTTTTTCCATTCGTCTGTAAAGAATTCATGTCAGTATTCTGCAGCCGTGACTTATTAAACTGATAGTTTGGTAATTTTCACACCTGTTAACATCTTCTTTCTTTGGGATTGGAATTATTATATTCTTCTTGAAGTCTGAGGGTATTTCGCCTGTCTCATACATCTTGCTCACCAGATGGAAGAGTTTTGTCAGGGCTGGATCTCCCAACGCTATCAGTAGTTCTAATTGAATATTGTCTACTCCCGGAGACTTTTTTCGACTTAGGTCCTTCAGTGCTCTGTCAAATTCTTCAAGCAGGAGCATTATCTCCTATTTCATCTTTAGCTACGCCCTCTTCCACTTCCATAATATTGCCATCGAGTACATCGCCCTTGTACAGACCCTCTATATACTCCTTCCACTTTTCTGCTTTCCCTCCTTTGCTTAAGACTGGTTTTCCATCTGAGCTCTTGATATTCATAAAAGTGGCTCTTTTTTCTTCAAAGGTCTCTTTAATTTCCCTGTAGGCAGTATCTATCTTACTACTAGTGATATATGCCTCTACATCCTAACATTTGTCCTCTAGCCATCCTTGCTTAGCCATTTTGCACTTAGTGTCGATCTCATTTGTGAGACGTATGCATTCCTTTTCGCCTGCTTCATTCACTGCATTTGTATATTTTCTTCCTTCATCAATTAAATTCAATATTTCTTCTGTTACCGACGGATTTCTACTAGCCCTCGTCATTTTACCTACTTGATCCTCTGCTGCCTTCACTATTTTATCTCTCAAAGCCACCCATTCTTCTTCTACTGTATTTCTGTCCCCTGTTCTTGTCAATCGTTCCCTAATGCTCTCTCTGAAACTCCCTACAACCTCTGGTTCTTTCATTTTATCCAGATCCCATCTCGTTAAATTCCAACTTTTTTGCAGTCTCTTCAATTTTAATAAATAGTTCATAAATAATAGTTTGTGGTCAGAGTCCACATCTGCCCCTGAAAATGTGTTTACAATTTAAAACCTGGTTTCTAAATCTCTGTCTTACCATTATATAATCTATCTGAAACCCTCCAGTGTTTCCAGGTCTCTTCCATGTATACAACCTTCTTTCATGATTCTTAAACCAAGTGTTAGCTATGATTAAGTTATGCTCCGTGCAAAATTTTAACAGGCGACTTCCTCTTTCATTCCTTACCCCCATTCCCATATTCACGTACTACTTTTCCTTTTCTTCCTTTTCCTACTACTGAATTCTAGTCCTCCATGACTATTAAATTTTGGTCTCCCTTCACTGTTTGAATAATTTCTTTTATCTCATCATACATTTCTTCAATCTCTTCTTCATCTACGGAGCTACTTGTACAACTGTGGTAGGCGTGGGCTTCGTGTCTGTCTTGGCTACAATAATTCGTTCACTATGCTGTTCGTAGTAGCTTACCAGTGCTCCAATTTTTTATTCATTATTAAACCTGGTCCTGCATTACCTCTATTTCATATTGTATTTATAACACTGTATTCACTTGATCAAAAGTCTTGTTCCTTCTGCAACCGAACGTCAGTAATTCCGGCTATATATAACTTTAACCTATTCATTTTCCTTTTTAAATTTTCTAACCTACCTACCCGATTAAGGGATCTGACATTCCACGCTCCGATCTGTAAAACGCCAGTTTTTTTTTCTCCTGATATCGACGTCCTCCTGAGTAGTCTCTGCCCGGAGATCCGAATGGGGGACTATTTTACCTCCAGAATATTTTACCCAAGAGGATGCCTCATCATTTAACCATACACAAAAGCTGCATGCACTGTGTAAAAATTACGGCTGTAGTTTCCCCTTGCTTTCAGGCGTTCGCAGTACCAGCACATCAAGGCCAATTTTGTTACTGTTATAACGCCAGATCAGTCAATCATCCAGAGTGTTGCCCCTGCAACTAATGAAAAAGGCTGCTGTCCCTCTTCACGAAACCACACGTTTGTCTGACCTCTCAACAGATACCCCTCCGTTGTGGTTGCACCTACAGTACGGCTATCTGTGTCGCTGAGTCACGCAAGCCTTCCCACCAACGGCATGGTCCACGGTTCATGGGGGGGGGGGGGACTAACGTACTATAATGTCGAATCTCTAATTAGTAATGTGATTGTGTATGTAGTTCCCAACCAGGAAGTTTAAGTTAACGCAGTTACAAAGTATGACCCTAGGTTAAGTAAGTTTCATCACATCGCTTAATACTTTGAAACTGCATCAGTTGCACAACGTGCAACCAACTTAGCAAAAGTGATTCCTAGACCATATTATTCCCTAAAGCCAACCGACGACAGGGCAATGCTATCAGCTGTGGATTCCGCGGCACCACCATCCAAAGGTGCAAATAAACCGATTAGGAATGCAATGAGAATTTCCCTTTCAACGTTGGCCCAAGTAAAAATAAGACTTTATACAGAGTGTTACAAAAAGGTACGACCAAACTTTCAGGAAACTTTCCTCACACACAAATAAAGAAAAGATGTTATGTGGACATGTGTACGGAAACGCTTAATTTCTATGTTAGAGCTCATTTTAGTTTCGTCAGTAACGTAATCAAATTGTAAATTTTCACAATCAACATGTGTGGTCTGACGAGAATCCGCCCGCAATTGTGCAATCACGTCATCAACACAGATTTTCTGTGAACGTTTGGGCAGGCATTGTTGGTGATGTCTTGATTGGGCCCCATGTTCTTCCACCTACGCTCAATGGAGCACGTTATCATGATTTCATACGGGATACTCTACCTGTGCTGCTAGAACATGTGGCTTTAGAAGTACGACGTAACATGTGGTTCATGCACGATGGAGCTCCTGCACATTTCAGTCGAAGTGTTCGTACGCTTCTCAACAACAGATTCGGTGACCGATGGATTGGTAGAGGCGGACCAATTCCATGGCCTCCACGTTCTCCTGACCTCAACCCTCTTGACTTTCATTTCTACATCTACATTTATACTCCGCAAGCCACCCAACGGTGTGTGGCGGAGGGCACTTTACGTGCCACTGTCATTACCTCATTTTCCTGTTCCAGTCGCGTGTGGTTCGCGGGAAGAACGACTGTCTGAAAGCCTCCGTGCGCGCTCTAATCTCTCTAATTTTACATTAGTGATCTCCTCGGGAGGTATAAGTAGGGGGAAGCAATATATTCGATACCTCATCCAGAAACGCACCCTCTCGAAACCTGGCGAGCAAGCTACACCGCGATGCAGAGCGCCTCTCTTGCAGAGTCTGCCACTTGAGTTTGTTAAACATCTCCGTAACGCTATCACGGTTACCAAATAACCCTGTGACGAAACGCGCCGCATTTGAAAGCTCTTGTCTACGCAACCCCGGTACCAAATGTAGAGACTCTTCGTGCTCGTATTGTGGACGGCTGTGATACAATACGCCATTGTCCAGGGCTGCATTAGCGCATCAGGGGTTCCATGCGACAGAGGGTAGATGCATGTATCCTCGCTAACGGAGGACATTTTGAACATTTCCTGTAACAAAGTGTTTGAAGTCACGCTGGTACGTTCTGTTGCTGTGTGTTTCCATTCCATGATTAATGTGATTTGAAGAGAAGTAATAAAATGAGCTCTAACATGGAAAGTAAGCGTTTCCGGAAACATGTCCACATAACATATTTTCTTTCTTTGTGTGTGAGGAATGTTTCCTGAAAGTTTGGCCGTACCTTTTTGTAACACCCTGTATAGTTAGAAGATCTAGGGGTGGTGGCGGTTGCAGTAGTATTTACTGCAATGGCAGTGAGCCGTCGTAGGCTCGATTCGAACTTTTAACATCGAAGATGTCTTATATTCTCGTCGTATAGGGGCTGCTCCTGTCGTGGTGCGGTCCTAGTCAGCGTACTACTCGGTGACGTCGTCTCACAGCCTTCTCTGCTGTTACATTCCAGGCCGACATGCCGATGCTTGATGTTACCTCAGGACATCACCCCCCTCCCCTCCACCCCTCCCAAAGCGACAGACCATCGTCGTGTTGGAAGCGCGACAACGGCGGGCTGTACGCTGCGCTGGACCGGAAGCTGTGGCTGCAGGGGCCTTCTCTCTGGCGGAAACGTCCCCCGGAACGCGACCAGAAGGGTACGCGTCCACCTCCATAGGCCAGTAACCAGATGGGGAAGACGTTGGATGCTGCGGTGTGGGTGGGTCCAGCTTTATCAGCAGGACAAGAGGACGTGGAGGAGGCAGAGGCTTCGTCTCCATGGAGACGGCCCGCGGTCTCGTGAGGACACCCTCTGGCGGATGCTGTGCCCGCACTGTCCTTGGGATCCGTGAATCTGGGGGAAGAGACATAGAAAGATCACTGTGTACATGACAATGGTAAAGCTGATTGTGATGTCGGCGCTGCATCACTTATGGACCTATAAGGAGATACGTGCAAGCACCAAGTCGACGGACGATCTCGCCTCGCGCCCACCGTCTGCTGCCGCTAAGAACCCGGTAAAAGACAATATCATGCTGCCCGAAGCGATACTTGCGGCCTTCCTTCGGCGCCGGTTGCTGAGGAGGATGGAGCCAGTGGAGAAGTGTCCGATGGCGGCGGCCGTGAAGCAGTTCCGCCGCCGATGGTTCATCTCGTGGGTGCGAACGATAGGAGGCGAGAAACAGTTGCAATGCTTGATCCCTGGTGTGTGTGCTGAGCGACGTTTGGCCACCTGCTGCGTGAAGGTTCTGACAAAACGTTCCGCTTCGCCGTTTGACTGTGGATGGAACAGTGCACTATTTAGATGCTGTATGCAATTACGTTCACAGAATGTTTCAAATTCATTTGACGTGAACTGAGGGCCATTGTCTGACACAATGAGTTCAGGTAAACCTTAGAGACAAAATATAGATGACAACATCTGAATTGTGCTACGTGACATTGTCGAGTTCACTGGCACAGCAAAAGGAAACTTGCTATACGAATCAACCACACTCAACCAACGAGTGTTCCAAAAAGGACCTGCAAAGTCTATGTGCTCACGTTGCCATGGTGATTGCGACTTAGGCCAAACAGAGAACTTTTGTGGCGGAGCCGACTGATTTTCCGTACATGCGTGACACTGTGACGTCATCTGTTCTATTTGGGTGGTCATACCCTGCCAAGTACAGTGTCGACGCGCTAACTGTTTCGTACGAACAATACCTCAGTGTCCTTGGTGAAGTAACTGCAAAACTTCTTTCTGCAAAGCTTTGGGGATCAATACACGTGACTGTTCGCTTTCATTTTGAACAAGAATCACATCTTGGTGTATAGCGAGGCTATGCCGACGTGCAAAGTATCGCCTCACTACAAAGTTCTTCATGCTACGCAAGGAACGAGGCCAAGATGTGCGAGTGTAAATTAGCAAAATGTTCAAATCTGAATCAGCTTCCATGACGTGTGCAATTTTCCTATAGTTCAACGTAAAAGATTGAAGCAATTCAGAATCCTGAGCATCGATGTGATAACAAGATGCATCACAAGCGTCAAAGTCTGTATCAGGGCCACTCGGAAGACGTGAAAGTGCCTCCTCATTACCATATTGAGCTGTCGGAAGATACACAATCTCGTAATGGTATCGAGACAACAACAAAGCCCATCTTTGCAATTTTTGGGCATTTCGTATAGGAATCGGTTACGTCGGATGAAGCAAGCACTGCAAATGCTTGTGGTCCTTTACTAAGTAGAATTTTCTGCTATACAAATAGAGGTGGAATTTGGTGACACCATACACAACAGCCAAATCATCTTTCTCAATTTGTGAGTAGTTACACTGAGCTTTGGACAACGCTTTTGATGCGAAAGCAATAGGCCTGTCCTTATTACCAGTTCTGTGCGAAAGCACTGCACCGATTCGGTAAGAGGAATCGTCAACTTGCTATACAACTGGTTTGTCAGGATCAAAGTGAACTAAGCATCGATCACTGAGAAATGCTAAAAGCTGTTTGGCACTCATCTGCACAAATGAAGGGGACATTCTTGCGACGCAAGCGATGCAATGGAACTGCAGTTTGTGCTGCATTCGGTATGAACTGAATATAATAGTTCATTTTCCCTAAGACTGACTGCAATTCTGTGACGCCGCGCGGGGTAACCGTGCGGTCTTTGGAGCCTTGCCACGGTTCGCGCGGCTCCCCCCGTCGGAGGTTCGAGTCCTCCCTGGGGCATGGATGTGTGCGATGTCCTTAGCGTAAGTTAGTTTGAGTCAGATTAAGTAGTGTGTAAGCCTAGGGACCGATGACCTCAGCAGTTTGGTCCCATAGGACCTTACCACAAGTTTCTAAAAAAATTCTGTGACATTGCGAGGAACTGCCAAATCTCGTATGGCTAACAAGTGCGACTGATGAGGATGTACACCTTGACTGTTTATGACATGACCAAGATACTGCAACTCAGGTATAAAAAATGACAGTTCTCCAATCTACAATTTAGTCCTGCTTCAGACAACACACGAAACAAAGCACGTAAATTTGCAATATGATATTCAGGTGTACGACCTGCTACGGCAATATGGTCCAAATAATTTGAACTGTTTGGTGTTTGCACAGTCAGCCGTTCCAAATACCGTTGGAAAAACGCGGGTGCGGAAGCACTGCCAAAAGGCAAACGCAAATATTTAAACAAGCCCAAATGAGTATGTACTGCACACACTTTATGAGTTTCTTCATCGAGCGGTATTTGAAGATAGGTGTCGCACAAATCAGTTTTTGAAAAGTAGCGACCAGCGCCTAATCTGTCCATGAGATCCTCTGGGCTTGGCAATGGATAAGCATCGATCACAGTTTGTGGGTTGGCTGTAGACTTAATGTCAACACAGAGGCGAATGCGACCTGTAGGTTTGGGGAGCAAAACCAATGGACTTGCCCAGTGACTAGCGTGTATGGGTGCAATAACTCCTCTATCTTGCAATTCTTTAAGTTCAGCTGCGACTTTGTCCTGTAATGCAATGGGAACAGTTCTGGCGCTGCAAAATTTAGGCTGAGCATTGTCTTCCAGAGTAATATGTGCACCAAAATTGTTAGCCTTTCCTAAACCTTTAGAAGAGAGTTCCAGGAATTCTTTTAGCAAGCTAGCTACACTGTCTTTTGCATTCAGTGCAGACACTTACAACACATGAGCCTGAATTTTAAAGCAAAACACATCAAAGGAATCAAGACCAAATATGTTCTCACAACCGCGTGATTGTAGCACCGTAAAAGACACTGCTCGCGAGCTATACATGGCAGGTGAAGTACATTTTCCGAGAACGGGAATGTCTTGTCCACTGTAAGCCGTCAGATGCGTGCTAGTTTTAGTCAGGCGTAAGAAACCTAACAGTTGATATGTGTGACGATTTAGTAATGTGACAGAGGCACCCGTGTCCAACTGAAATTTCATACGTTTCCAACAAAGAAGCAATTGAACAAAAAGTTTGTTGGACTGTGTAGCACCGAAGACATTGCTCGCTTGTTAGTTTTTCTAATGCCTGTTGCAGACTTTGAGTATACTGGATTAATGACATGGGCCCTGTGACTAGATTTTTGTGAGTGGGTCGAATTCTTATGTTTCTTCCGTTGCAAACATACGGATTGTACATGTCCTTTCCTGCCACAGGCGCAACACTGAGCTTGTCGGGAGGGCCAGTCTAGGCGTCTATGCCGTGAATGACATCGAGGGCAAGACTTAGTTCCGTTCGCCTGTGTAGCCGCCTGTTTAGCGAGCTGCTTACGCGGTGTGGATAGGTGTTTACGCAGCACTGGAGTTTGCATTTCCTCGTCATACCCTGCAAATCTGTTACCCACTCGCGATAAGTTTGTTCTGACGGTTTTTCACAATTAAAGAATTGATACCCAGCTGCTACCACATTCACTTGTTGGTCGTAATACTTAGTTAGCCAATCTACAACCTGTTCATACGAAAGTTCAGTCGAAGTGGCGTTAGGGAAAAGTTTGTTTAGGAGCCTAAACATTGCACTTCTTATCGTGGACAAGAACTATGGTAGTTTCACAGTACCTGGTACGTTGTGAGCAATTACGTGGGCTTCAAACTGTTGCAACCACTCGAGCAATTCCTCTTCTTGTTCACGAAACTGGCGAAAAGGTGGTATAGCTGTAGGTATTGCTGAAGGAGACGCTTGTTCCGTCAGGTGCGCAGCGTTAGCCAGTAGTTGCTGCACCGTGTTGAGCAGTGTAGATATTTGCTGAGTCTGGAAGTAAAACATCTGCATTAGCTGTGTTGCATCTAACACTGGCGGCTGTGGCGCCTGAGCAGGAGTGGGGTAGGTGGCGTTGTCATGTTGGAAGAGACAAATACAAGAAACAGACAAGGCAAGCAAGAAAAATAAGTACAAAGGCAAAGAAAACTTCTACAGTGCCCACTTGGAAACTCTGATTAGCAAAAGAGACTGCTAAAGCAAGTAAACACCCCTGCAAAGAAGAGACAAGAGAGAATTAAGGCGCCAGGAGAACAAAAAAGAAAATTTCATGGCCTCGAGGCACTAGGTTCTTCTTATGGCCCATCGCCGACGTGGTGTCCTGCCCACTAGTCTAAAATAGGGTGCTAGGAAGCTGTTTTCTCGGATAGTTGGACTACATACAAGCAAATCTTATTAATGGAGTGTGTTACGCTAAACTGAATTGACAGTACTTAACTTTGCCTTTTACAAAGAGGTGTCGCAAGCAATTGGCGACATGCAAATAATCAATGTTCTTCGATATATACAATTTCCATGCAAGCAGTTGATAAAGCCACGGCTAAATCGTTGGATCACTGCTCGTCTTCTAGTGTGGCTCTTCTAGTGCAGCCGAGGCTAGCTGGAGCGGCCCTTATGTTCTCTTCGTATAGGGGCCGCACCTGTCGTCATGCGGTCCTAGTCAGCATACTATTGGCTGACATCGTCTAACAGCCTTCTCTGCTGTTACGTTCCAGTCCGACGTGCCGGCGCTTGATGTTACGCCAGAACACACAACGCATGGATGGCCAGTGATTGCTTAGTGCGGGGGCAGTAATTTGGCTGTGGAGCTCTGTAAATGAAACTTTCTGCTGAAGATACACCTGAGGGTCTCTGAGTCCATCCTTTAGCTTGTATAAGGGCACTGTGAAACGACAGGGTTGGGGCAGCACTTGTGGAACTGCACCACGGCTATTACTTTTGGTGAGGATTTCTGTTTGAAGCTCATAACGGGGTTGGGCGTTTGCTAATGTGCACTGTGTGTCAGCGAGCCGTTCGGATTTGTGGTTAACTTGAAGCAAACTTAAGCTGTGCCTATGGACGCTAAACTCACATTTGTTTGGCAGCTGGCTGCGATCTGTTGAACAACGTTGTCCAGGTTTGACAGAGTTCTGCTTAATAGTACTTACCAGTTCTGAAAGATCTATTTAAAGTTTTGCTGAAAGTTATCTTATCTTCAATTGCTACATTACAGAGGCCGATTGGCTGTGGATGTATAATTGGAGTTTTGGTGTGTTGCAATTGCAAGAACTGTTCACGTCTTTATCGCTACCAAGCTCTGACAATCCACTCCTTTTCACGTTCGTCAGACATCAGAAAAAACACCTTTTGAGTGCGTAAGCGTCAGTAGAATACATGATTGAGGTTAGGAGTGGACCCCTATTCTATGACAGAGCACATCGGTGTTTAGCTGTAAAATTTGTTTAATTTCTATTTTGGTGTTAAAGAAGCACACGAGTTTACATGGATTGTGACATAACAATTTCAGGACAGTTGTCAATATAACGTATTACGTCCTGTTCAGCTGAAATGACACTGAACACAACAATATAAAATTTAAATAGAAGGTGCTCTACAAGATTTTTCTTACTTCTAGACAGTAAAGTTGGCCAATATTATCACAAATCATCCGATTGCAGTTCTAAGGTCGGTACTATTTAGGATGACAATGAGCTCTATGGAGGGTGGTTAGTTTTTGTAACAAGATGAGCAAAAGATTACTCAAGGTTGCTCGGGTTCATAGTAGACACAAGCTGGTGATCTAACAATTTTACACCTCTGCGAGCGCTATTTACCTTTAGCTGAGACGTGTTGCTGGCTGCATGGATGCTCTCGCCCTCTGAAAATCCTATAAAGCGCTAATCAAAATCTTTAGTGATATTATCAGTTGAAACTGCCCTATGTGTTTCGTTAGGCGAGGAAACATGCACTCGTCCCTAGTATGGAAAATATGGCTATATACACGTGCATAGATGGAGCGGCATGTATGCTTCAATGCCCTCACAGTTCTCGCAAGAACAATTAACTACGTGGCTGTTTCGTTTCTCCGCTATCGGAGCTCAACGACTCTTCAACTAATTTCTTGGTGAATGTCAGCCGTAGTGAATGCAGTGTTCACACAAAATTCCTCTTTTGGCGTCGTACAGAGCGTGATGCGCCCTGTTCTACACTTGCCGCTGGTTCAGAGGAGAGTCCACGAAGTTTTCGGTGTTGTGTCTTTTGTAGCAAACTGTCCCCCACCTGTGTTCTTTCGTGCTTTACGTCACAGCTTTTTCAGACCATTAGGAATGTTCCTTTCATCTTGTGGAAACTACCCCTGCCAATCGCAAAGGGCCTTACCTTTAAACTGCGTCGCAACATCGCCCCTTTTTCTCCTTCCGAGCTTATTTCAGCCAACCTTATATCGGTTCACGCAGCTCCCCCCGTCGGAGGTTCGAGTACTCCCTCAGGCATGAGTGTGTGTGTTGTCCTCAGTGTAAGTTAGTTTACGTTAGATTAAGTAGTGTCTAAGCCTAGGGAGTGATGACCTTAGCAGTATGGTCCCATAGTAACTTACCACCAAATTTCAGGCAATCGGACATTTTATGCTCGCTCCTGACTCCTAAAAGCTACACACCTACATCATGAGCCTACCACGGGCCTTTCACATGATCAACTGCATTGCTCGTCTGTTTTTATCCATGTGTAAATTCCCCAACGCAGTTTTTTAAAGAATTTCTCTGTTGCAAGCAGCGCTGGGCCACTACCTGCTCCCCTCGATGTATCGCCCAGCGTGTTCGTTGTCCCTCTCGCCGCAGGTCACCAACCTCCTGTTAGAAGCTTTTTGTTGCATGCGGGCCGTGATAACGCAACTCGCGTCTGCACCCAAACTAAAACGTTTCTTCCAAGAGATTTTTTCACCTTTTGTTCATTGACCTACAGGATTTGGGTTCGGTGTGTTAATACCATCGAATCGAGTGTCATCCCTTTGGATTACATAATGTACATTTTGATAGGTAAATCTGCTCACTATCGCCAAAGTATGTCAGGTGGCTTATACATCTACTTGTTATAACGTATAAAATCTCATGTAAGGTGCGAAATTGACATTCATTCAAGTTGAAAGCTGTTGTACGTTTGAACTGAGACACGACGATTGATGTACTGGCGAGAAGCAGTGTGCATCCTATCTTGTATAGGCTGACTCTGTCTTAGATTGTTTTCTTTTTAAAAGTTATTCAAATCAAACAACTTGGATGTACTAAAAGATGTATCTAACCTTGCCAGATTTTAAGTCATTAGGTGTTCAGTTTGTTAAGCCACTATTGAATTTTTGGAAGATATTTGTCCCACCCATAAGCAAATAATGCTTATTAAGGCTGAGCCTATAGTTATTTGAGGCAACGGCCTTGCCGCAGTGGATACACCGGTTCCCGTCAGATCACCGAAGTTAAGCGCTGTCGGGCTTGGCCGGAACTTGGATGGGTGACCATCCTGTCCGCTATGTGCTGTTGCCATTTTTCGGGGTGCACTCAGCCTCGTGATGCCAATTGAGGAGCTACTCGACCGAATAGTAGCGGCTCCGGTCAAAGAAAACCATCGTAACGACCGGGAGAGCGGTGTGCTGACCATACGCCCCTCCTATCCGCAGCTGAGGATGACACGGCGGTCGGATGGTCCCGATGGGCCACTTGTGGCCTGATGACGGAGTGCTGCTGCTATAGTTATTTGACGAATAGGATCTAGGATTTGTGCTTAAGTAATGTGAATAAGAGAATACCACAACTCTTGATGGGCTATGGGATAATGCAACCCAACTGCAAGCTTTAAGTGATGGCTTGCTTGTGCAAGATGGTTTGGATGACGGAGTGAATCTTACGTCTCAGCACAGCCACGTGCGAAGCAGTGGTGATGAAGTGGTGTGGGCTTAGTTCAGTAAGTTTCTTAATCCAGTAGCTAGACTACTAAATGGCCCAGACTCGTTGTCAGTTAAGTCGAGGTAGGTAGTGATTATCGGTTAAGTTAAAATGACAAATTGATATTCTTTGTAGCTCCCATTTGCTAGCACATCGTATTATTTATCCTATGACAAAAGGTAGACCGAGTGGTGAAAGGTGGCAAGCCACTTTCTCAATGTAACTACTCTGTCGGTTAGATTATATTCGTATTTTAGGTCATGATCTCCGTGTTCCCCAACACTAAGTTTGGTATGTGTGGTTTATGACTTTTTTATATGAGTAAATTGTGAGTAGAATGTTCTTATAACTGCACATGTAGTCTGCAGAGAACTTTTAGCTGAGGGGCTGTAGTGCAGGCGACGGAGGACACAGAGAAAGATGGATTGCGGGCCATAAATCTTGTGTCCAGTAATCTGGCTGTGCGAGTGATTCTGGAAAGCAGCGCTCTGTTAATTGTACCTGCAGAGGGATCTAGGGCCGTGGCACGCCACTCTTGCCACTTAGGGCCCGGTTCGCAAAACGTTTTGCAAAACATGGCAACAGTCTATTCTGAAGGCGGAAAGATAGCGGAAAATGGTTTTGAGCAAATGGTGGGACGCTCATAAAACAATAAGCATTCTCATGTTATAAGCTGGGACGATATGATCAGAGCGGCTGGTGTGCGTGTTTATTGGAGGCAAGACTGTAACTTCCCTGACGCCAGGAAGTCGCCACGTTCTTTTAGCGATCGAATAAAAAAACATATATTTCACAGACACGACTGTTTAGGAAGCTTAGCAGCCTTCTTTCAGAAACTGGAAATGGTCAGCGTGGAAAGATTAGATCTCTTCTTAAATGAGAGAATGTGGTCCCATCTAGGTAGACATTTTTTGCCGAAACATGGCCATGCTTACCGTGAGAACGACGCCTTCTTAGTCTAAAATCTTCTTTTTTTCAGACAAGAGGGATTCTGAGTCGCTGATTGACTCCCCTCAGGATATGCACAGTAGAGGCTTGCTCCCACAGCGTAGGAACCCCAGTGCTGTGTTTGGATTGGCTACCAGGCCAGCATAACAGTCAAGAGGGAAGATTCAATGAGTGGAGGATAGTTCAAAAAATGTGTGTGAAATCTTACGGGACTTAACTGCTAAGGTCATCAGTCCCTAAGGATAGTTCAGTTGGTTTGTACAACGTGGACGCGAGTTTTTTCTGCTAATTCGGCTCCTGTACGGCGCTTGGTGGAAAGTCACTGTGATGATTTGCCTTCTTCGTCTTCTGGTCCTCTCCTGGTGGAGAACTTCAGGTCTTTTCCTAGTGAATGAGACTTGTGGTATGCAGCTTGTGGTGGACTAAGAGCCAGTGCCTGTTTCCAGCTGTACCGACAGTGGAACTGCATATCTTTTCGGACATATCGTGTGTCACGAGGGTAAACTTACTCGTCCTGATTCGGCCTTCTGACGTTTGACAATTCCAGCAAGCGCTGCCATGCCTGTGAGTCAAATTGGTTGGCCAGACCAGCGAACAGGTGCACCTCACACTGAAATCTGCCGTAATTTCACTGCTCTGATAAGGAAACTTCCCGCATTCTCATAGTTAAAACGCCAGTTCACGTAGTTTGCAAGTTTTCGTGGACGAGTGAGAACATTACAGCTGCCGCCACGCTCTGCCCCTAGCCCACAGCGTGCCGTTTCTGCTGCCGCCTGAATCGGAGTGAAAGGGTAAGGTATAGATGCACCATCGTAGGGTTGTTTGATGATATTCACAGCTCCGTGTTCTCCGTGAACTATAGTTTGTGGTTCGAATTATATATTAATACCTTCAGTTGCTGACGTGGGTTGATAGATATTAACGGGGACAGGTGAAAATGTGTGCCCCGACCGGGTCTCGAACCCGGGATCTCCTGCTTAAATGGCAGACGCTCTATCCATCTGAGCCACCGAGGGCACAGAAGATAGTGCGACTCCAGGGACTATCTCGCGCACGCCTCCCGTGAGACCCACATTCTCACCTTATATGTCCACACACATTCTACCCAACACACTCATTACTCGTGGAAAACATTCTTACTAAGTCCCGTAAGAGTTCGCGGGTAATATGTGTGCATTCGCATAGAAGAAGAAGGTCATGGCTGGTATTGCCAGAACTATATACTTATATGGATATGGTTTCTGTTCTTTCGGACATGTCCGAAAGAGCAGACACCATATCCATATAAGTATATATTTTGTGGTGTACCTGATCGTGGTTCCTTCCATTTGAATAGAATTTAGCCTCACAGTGGAGTCATGTAAACACAGTCCGATTGCGTTGTAAAAGGGACTAATTCAGGTGAGAAATTGTATAGCTTCCACCCCAAAGAATGCTTTGCCAATCAAGCACCATTCCTTTCCTGATTTATGTTTATCATTTTATGTAAGAGTTATCGGCTTGATTGTAGTTATAAAAGGATGAATAAAAACTTTTCATTATTTTTATAAACTTAAATACGCCAGTGTCCTTATTCATACTCCCTCAGCCATTCACTGTTTTTATTTTATTGTGGTAATACATGGATACACCAGCAACTCAGTGTGCAATCATACTAAATTAGTGAATTAAATGATTAATTAGAGTTCTGGAAGTGACTTCAGACTAAAGCAACAAAAGTGCCATGAGTAAAGTCACTAATTTCATATATAAAAATTAAGGGTGTAGCTCACGATTTGAATATTGTTGAGAAGATAATACTTTTCTATATGTAAAGATAACAACATTTAGCATCTCTTGGATATATACTTATGATAAAGCAGGCGACCTCTTGCCATGGTTTGGTGATTCGGACCATTAGTGAGCAACGTTCAGTACAGAGCTTGAGTAAAATGATTATTTCTGGAAACTTGTCAAACATAAATACAAATAAGTTGAGGCAGCATTACTTTAGGATGCAACGTTGAAATGAGAATTTTGCATTCGTAACGCAAGGTTTGATCTTTGTTTAGAATGTACTGGAGTGGAAAGGATTAATAGTTTGGAAGGAATGTGTCCTGAGGACCGTTGGGAGCTGGTTTCCACCGGTAAGCCGAAGGATTTCAAGGAACTACATGAATTAGTCACAACTATGAAAGGTTCCCAGTTGCTTAATGAGAAATGAGTGACGCATGATTGTGAAGGAGGCACGGGTTCTGCTAGGAAGAAGCAAGGGTGCAGCAGTCAGGGGTTTGTTTGATCAGAGAATTGTTTCTGCTGCAACCAGGCGGGGCACTTTCTGAGAAACTCCGGAACCCGTCCCTACCCCGCCGGTAAGAGTAGCTGACGATGTTGGCGGAGGGGAGCGGAAGCAGGCCCCTAAAGGTTGTAATAAGGTAAGGGGTGTAAAGAGTGCTCTTCCCTTCATTTGCGCCGCCATTAACCGGGAACGGGTGTGCAGCTTATTAGATTTTGAGAGTAACTGTTCTCTAAGTTACCAGTGGTACCAACGGCATAAACATTTTTAAGTTTCTACATCTGCAGCCGGTGGAAAAGTTGTGCCGCGCTGTTAATGCAGAGAATCTATCATTGGTGGGGAAGGTACGAGTTACACCAAGGGTTAATTTAACTTGGCAACTGAAATTGCTAGTAGCTAGGTATCTTTCGACGAACTTAATTTTTGGGGTGCGATTTTATAACTAAGTCACAGTGAGTGTGGATTAGGCGGGAAAATTTTTTCTTAAGTTCCACCCTGAAGTTAAATATGATTTGTGTGGACACAGTTCAGGTTAGCATGTTAATGCGGTTGTTGGATATGAGAAACAATTTCCGTTAGATCATCTGGGAGCCGTCGAGGCACAATACATTTTGAATTTGTGTTTCCTGATGTATTGACAGAGCAGTTGGGGATTACTAATAACATATAGTATGATATTCAGCTGACGTATCAGGTTCCAGTGCGGCACTCGCCTTATCGACTATACCCGCCCAAGACGCGTCAGCTAGAAAAGATTACTGAGTTGGAGGCTGGCCTGGTTAAACCCTCCACGGCCGGCCGGAGTGGCCGTGCGGTTCTAGGCGCTTCAGTCTGGATCCGAGCGACCGCTACGGTCGCAGGTTCGAATCCTGCCTCGGGCATGGATGTGTGTGATGTCCTTAGGTTAGTTAGGTTTAATTATTTCTGAGTTCTAGGCAACTAATGACCTCAGATGTTATGTCCCATAGTGCTCAGAGCCATTTGAACCATTTGAAACCCTCCACGTCGCCGTATGCGGAACAAATTTTCCTGGCTCCTAACAGGGAGGTGAGGGTTAACGACTCTTAGTTGATGATTAAGCATTAAATCGTGAGGTTGTTAGATTCAGTACCCTTACCGTACCTCCATAATTGTTTTCCATGGTTTCCTGGAGTTTGTTGCTTTCCTATTTTCGGCTTTAGTCAGGCGTACTATCAGATGTCTTTATCAGAAAGATCTAAACCTATTATGGCTTTCGGCATCGACTGGAACCTGTGTGAGTCTAAGGCTTCTATTGTTGACCAGTCTGGTGTGGCAGTTGAAGATAGCAAAACGAAAGCCGAGGTTTTAAATTCCACGTTCAAGAAATCGTTCACACATGAGAATCGTACACACATACCATCACTTAACCATCGGACAGATTCCCGTGTGGACGACATAGTAATAAGCATCCCTCGTGTAGAGAACAACTGGAAGATTTGAAAGCAAACAATCACCAGGTCCGGATGGAATCCCAATTTGGTTTTAAAAAGAATACTCTATGGCATAAGCCCCTTACCTAGCCTGCATTTATCGTAAATCTCTCGCCCAGCACAAAGTTCCAAGGGACTGGAGAAAAGCGCAGGTGACTCCAGTACATAAGAAGGGTAAAGAAAGGCCCTACAAAATTGTAAACCATTTTGCTTAACTTCGGTTTGCTGCAGAATCGTTAAGCTTATTCTCAGTTCGAATGTAATAAAATTTCTTCAGCCTGAGAAGCTTCTGTCCACGAATCAGCATGGTTTTAGAAAGCATGGCTCGTGCGAAACTCAGCTTTCCCTCTTCTCACGTGACACATTGCGAACTACGGATGAAGGGCATCGGGCAGATTCCATATATCTCGATTTCTGAAAGGCATTTGACAAGGTGCCACATTGCAGACTGTTAACGAATGTTATGGAGTACGTTCAGATATGTGAGTGGCTCGAAGATTCCTTAAGTATAGAACCCAATAAGATGTCCTCGATGGCGAGTGTTCATCAAACACAACGGTGCCGTCAAGAGTGCTCCAGGGAAGTGTTCTAGGAGCGCTGTTGTTCTTTATATACGTAGATGCTTTGGCGGATAGGGTGGGCAGCTACCCGCGGTTGTTTGCCGATGGTGGTACTGTGTACGGTAAGGTCTCGAAGTTGAGTGACTGTAGGAAGATACAAGACAATGTAAACAAAATTTCTAGTTGGTGTGATGAATGGCAGCTAGCTCTACATGTGCAAAAATGTAAGTTAATGAGGATGAGTAGAAAGAACAAACCTCTAAGGTTCGGATACTGTATTACTAGTGTCTTGCTTGACATAGTCAAGCCGTTTAAGTATCTGGGCGTAACGTTGCAAAGCGATATCAAATGGAACGAGCATGTGAGAACTGTGTTAGGGAAGGCGAATGGTCGATTTCGGTTTATTCGGAGAATTTTGTGGAAGTGTGGTTCACCTGTAAAGGAGACCTAGTAAGATCTATTCTCGAGTACTGCTAAAGTGTTTGAGTTCTTTACCAGGTCAGATTGAAGGAAGACATCGAAACAATTCAGAGGCTGGCTACTAGATTTGTTACCGGTAAGCTCGAACAACACGCAAGTGTTACGAAGATGCTTAGGGAACTCAAATCTGAATCCCTGGAGGGAAGGCGACATTCTTTTCAAGAAAAACTATCTGGAAAATTTAGAGAACCGGTATTTGAAGCTGACTGCCGAACGACCGTATTGCCGCCGACATACATTGCGCACAATTACCACTAATAAAAGATACGAGAAATTAGATCTCAGACGGAGGAATGTAGACTGTCGTTTTTCCTTAGCTCTAACGGCGTGTCAACAGAAAAGGAAGTGACTAGTAGTGGTACAGGGTACCCTCCGCCACGCACCGTACTGTGCCTTGCGAAGTATCTATGTAGACGCAGATGTAGTTTGAGTTCCATTTCTGTCTTACTTGTTAGATTTCAGTTTTGGAGGATTAAAGTTTCAGTTTGTGTACACTTATATGGACGATCTCGTTGTGTACAGTAAAACCTTTTCGGAAATTCTCGATTACATGAGACAAGTATTGTGGATTTTTTTGCTAAGTATTGCAGTATTTGAAAGGCGTTGGTCTGTGAATCCCACTAAAATCCATCTAGCGCATTCCGAAATCTTCCTCGGGGCATTTGATTTCGGCTCGGCGTGTGAAGATCGACCAGGAAAAAACTAAGGCTAACAGAGACTACAAATCGCCCAAGGATAATAGGGGAGTCGCACGTTTCGTAGGAATGTTAATTTTTTTGGGGAAATTCGTTCTGAATTTCGCTGAGTTGGCCAGCACCTCTAAATTAACTCCACAGGAAAGCCCAGATCTTTAACTGGACGGACACAGAGCAGACGGCGTTTGATGCCCTGAAAGAGACTTTAACACTGCAGTTCTAGGGATTCCGGATTTCGACAAGTACTCGTAGTTTGTCCTCCAGCCTGACACTTCTAATTTTGGAATAGCGGCGGTACTGTTACAAGAACACGACTGAGGGCGTCAGCCCATTGCTAACGCCTCTAAATGTTTGACAATTATGAACTCGAAGCCCTTGTGGTATTTTGGTTCAAAATGCCTCTGAGCACTATAGGACTTATCTGCTGAGATCATCAGTCCCCCAGAACTTAGAACTACTTAAACCTAACTAACGTAAGGACATCACACACATCCACGCCCGAGACAGGATCCGAACCTGCGACCGTAGCGGTCGCGCGGTTCCAGACCGTAGCGCCTATGGATGTGTGTGATGTCCTTAGGTTAGTTAGGTTTAATTAGTTCTAAGTTCTAGGCGACTGATGACCTCAGAAGTTAAGTCGCATAGTGCTCAGAGCCATTTGAACAATTTGTAGCGCCTAGAACCGCTTGGCCACCCCGGCCGGCTGCGGTATTTTACGGCTCGGAAAAGTTTCGTTTTGACCTTGAGCATTAAATTTTAAAGTAAAAGCTGACAACCAAGGTCTGAGTTGAGCTCTTCAGATGCCATGGAAAACTGGCCGAATTTCCCGCTGGGCCATGAACATCTCTGCATTCCAGTTTTGTCACACATTAAAGGATCAGGCAGCGCAGTAGCGGGTACGTTATCCCGGATGTTCGAAGTTGAGAACTGACCCCGAGGTTTAGGAAAATCATGAGGAGGCCTTCGTGGATGCCATTGTCTTGAGAGGTCCCTGATCTTGAAGTATTTGCCTCAGAAGCAGGAAGAGGATGAACGCTGGGTGAACATCAGGAGACGGATAAGGTAAGTCGCTAAGCGGATGCCATTTAAGTAAAATGGTATATGTTACTACAGGGTGTCCCAGGTATCTTGTCCACCCAAAATATCTCTAGAACAATAACAGCTATTGGAAAACGACTTTCACCGGTATCAATGTAGGGCTGGGGCCCATCAATGTACATATTTGGAAACATTCTAAAACGAAAGCATATGTGTTTTTTAACACAAACTTATGTTTTTTAAAATGGACTTCCTATATTTTTTCTTCAGCAATCCATAGAATGACAAAGCACGTACACAATGGCGTTGATTGCTTCGCAATATTCCCATTACATCCCGAGATATTGAGACGCGAAGTTGACGCTTGAAACACCCGGCATTCGCTGCTAGCGCACGTCCTGAGGCTCAGGCGTGAACCCCATGCTGCCCGTAATCGTGATGTGATTGACATGTGTAATCACACCTCCGGACTTATCAAGAGGTCCGAAACGAATAATACGGTCTGCTGCCACCAACTCTCATAAGCACATAATGGTTTCCCTCTTGCACGTTTTACGTATCTACGTACACAATATGAACCAGTACCGATCGGTGTACACCCGTCAGGTTGTCTTATTTATCCTGCACACCCAAAATAAGGTTTATCTAATGCGTTATATGACCCATTGTGCCTGTCGCGCAGGGCCTGGTTCTACCTAGTCAAGTGTCCAACGTAGTTCCCACTACTGCCACAGTTACCACTTCGCCTTGTTTATGATTTGCGACCCATGCAAACTCCTGTACTCCACCACCCTCCGAGCATCCCATTTGTTGTTGCTTTGGCGTGCAGTACACCGCTTGCCAGAGTAGTCGTGCATCAGAGTAATCTAGTGACGGCACGGAGGTAGTACACATTGTGAATAAACGTTGTGTTGTGGAACTTATACTGTACAGTATAATGTACACACATGAAGATATGGTAGAAATGCTGCTGATCTATGGAGAATGTACGTTGACGGGAAATACGTTATGAGATTGCTTGTTTGTTGATAGTACTGTTAGCGAACATTATGATTATTAAGTTAGTATGTCTGTTTTCTACCCTACTCTACGTACCTGTACTGTACCCTGTTGTAGGTGGACGAAATGCTGTTCAGGCAGAACGACTGTACAGAAGACGATTCCCTGACAAGCCATCGCCTTCGCGCCGGATGTTTGGTCGTCTCACATCTCGTCTACGTGAAACGGGAAGCTTAAATCCAAGACCTCGACATCGTCGTAGAACACGCACAGATGAACGTGCTGAAGTTGCTGTGCTCGCTACCATAGCTGTGAATCCTCAAATCAGCACACGTCAAATTGAACGTGAAGTTGGTGTGTCGAAATCAAGTGCACAGCGTATTCTTAAACGTCATAAATTTCATCCTTACCATGTTCATTTACACCAGGATCTTCATGGAAATGACTTCCGCAATAGGGTAACATTTTGTCGGTGGGCTCAGCAAAAACTTCTGACTAATCCAAATTTTTTTGCAGATGTTCTCTTTACCGACGAGGCATCATTCTCCAACAAAGGAATTGTCAATATGAAGAATATGCATTATTGGTCCGCAGACAATCCAAAATGGCTCCGTCAGGTAGAGCATCAACGTCCGTGGAAAGTTCATGTTTGGTGTGGGATTATTGGAGATACCATTATCGGACCTTTCTTTATAAATGGCATCCAAAATGGCAGACAATACTCCAGATTTATACGACACAATCTTCCTGTTCTCTTGGACACCGTACCTCTGAACCGGAGAATGGTCATGTGGTATCAGCATGACGGATGCCCTGCACATAACGCATTACGAGCACGACAACTTCTGAACCGTAAGTTCCCTGGTAGGTGGATTGGATGAGGTGGCTCAGTTAGGTGGCCTGCCCGATCTCCGGACCTTACACCGCTGGATTATTTTCTTTGGGGAGCAATGAAGGATGCTGTTTACCAACATGAACCAACAACACCAGAGGACGTGAAGCAACGCATTATTGATGCTTGTACAGCCATCAAAGAGGAAACAGTAGCACGAAGTAGGGCATCCTTCATCCGCAGAGTGACCCTATGTATGCAAGCCAATGGGCATCACTTTGAGCATGAGATGTGAACGCTATGTTTAGTATGTAGTGCTGGTATCACAGTGAAAGTTTCTACAAAGGGCCACTTTACCCAGTGATGTTAAGAAACATTTGTTTGCAACAATTTGTCATTTAACGCATTAGATAAACATAACACTGATAGTTCAAAAATGGTTCAAATGGCTCTGAGCACAATGGGACTCAACTGCTGTGGTCATAAGTCCCCTAGAACTTAGAACTACTTAAACCTAACTAACCTAAGGACATCACACTCATCCATGCCCGAGGCAGGATTCGAACCTGCGACCGTAGCGGTCGTGCGGTTCCAGACTGTAGCGCCTTTAACCGCTCGGCCACTCCGGCCGGCTAACATTGATAGTTATGTGATAATAAAACTAATTGGTTAAACATGTTTACATTCATCTTCTATGTCCTACCTGAACTTCCCAAATCAAAACATTTTTACCTAAACAACGGTAAAACTTTTAGTCCACTTGCTCGTCTCACTAAAACCGTCAACATGAATTTTACTATTACGAGTGAATGATTAACTGTCACTTGCGCTAGATCTACAGTAAAGTAAAGTTTAAACGTTCAACGGCATTACCTTTTTAGTAACGGATTAACGATAAGCGAAGTTAACTTTGTGACTAACGTTGCGGTACACAGATATGTTACAGAACCGCATCACCCCTAGCCTATGGGATAAATACCAGCTGGAATGTACGACGTTAATGCAGGATGGCAGCAGACCGTATTATTCGTTTCGGACTTCTTGATAAGTATGGAAGTGTGATTACGCATGTCAATCACATCGCGATTGCGGGCAGCATGGGGTTCACGCCTGAGCCTCAGGACGTGCGCTAGCAGCGAATGTCGGGTGTTTCAGGCGTCAACTTCGCGTCTCAATATCTCGGGATGTAATGGGAATATTGCGATGCAATCAACGCCATTGTGTATGTGCTTTGTCATTCTATGGATTGCTGAAGAAAAAATATAGGAAGTCCATTTAAAAAAAAACATAAGTTTGTGTTAAAAAACACATATGCTTTCGTTTTAGAATGTTTCCAAATATGTACATTGATGGGCCCCAGCCCTACATTGATACCGGTGAAAGTCGTTTTCCAATAGCTGTTATTGTTCTAGAGATATTTTGGGTGGACAAGATAGCTGGGACACCCTGTATACCCGTAATGATGGAATACCAAACATTTGTCTCCCCCAAGCAGTTGCTGCCAGCTGTTTTTCATTATTTTCACAGGTCCTTATGTGGAGGGCACCCGAGGAAGTATAAAACTATTGAGATGGTCGAGGAACACGTAACACGGCCGACTTTGTTTTCGGATATTAGGAAGTTGGCCGCCAAGTGTTTGGACTATGAAAATGCTAAGCCAAACCCAAACATCCGTAAGGGTTTACGCAATTCTAGTGGAGAGTGTGGTCATATGGACAAATAATTCATAGATTTACGACCATTGCACCATACCCGAAGAGGAATAGATATGTATTAGTGGTCGTGGACGCCTTTAGTTGTTTTGTCTGGCTGTTCCATGTCCGGGGAATAACCGCAGAGGCGACTATTCAGTGTCTTGAAGAGGCTGTTTCTCGCTCTGGGTCGCCCAGGGTGCTGATGAACGATAATGCTCAGACCCGCGTTCACAGGTTTTGTTTCGGTAACGGCGTATCCTTTCTCACTACTTTCCCGTATTATACGCACTCTTCCTTTGCTGAAAGAATATCGAAATTTGAAGTCGGCGTTAATTAATACGATGATTTTCAATGTATCTTGATAAGTCCTTGGGTTGCCTGAACTTTGCGTTCAACTCGCCAGTCCACGAAGAGCATGAGGCCACTCCAGCTAAACTTACGTCAACATATCCGCTTAACTCGCCTATCGCTAACTTATGGAAGAATAATGATTCGCTTCCCGGGAAAACGGACACAGAGTTGGTCAAAAGGAACTGGGCTAGGGAATTTAAGAACATTCGGAATGCTCATCGCTGGGATACTGCTTGATACAATTGGGGAAGGCAGCCTTTCTCGCTGAAGGTATGAGGTGTTTTTTCCCAAAGTGTAACGAAACAGTAAATTCCTCCACGGATGGTTTACGCAGTTACAGCCACCTCAATTTCTCAGAGCGACGCTACCTGTTTCCCTCGCAACAACTGTGGGAATGTGGCCGCTGTCTGTCAGACGCCCACGGTGTACGCCGCAGCGTGGCACAAAACTGCAAAGCACCACGTCCGTAATATGTGCTAATGCTAGAACTCATTCAAACTGATGATCTCACTGGTCAGCAACAATGCGAATGTGGATCTTCAAGTGGATACCAAGATAATCTGTACCGCTAATTATTGTTCAAACATACCGGCGTATAGGCTCACAGTCTTTGAAGGCCACTAAACGTCCTAAGATAACATACAGTAATCATAACTACGTAGGCTTCAGCGGCCGGTGTCAAGATGATTAAAATTTTTCTGGGTATTATATCGCTTTACTGCATAAAATGCTGTAAATATAAACTGTAAAACCGACGTTTCGAGCATATGTCTGCGATAGCGGAACACCGCTGTCACTGGACAACTTATGTTCCAGAAAGCACGTGTGCTGGCGAAACAGTCATGGACACAGCAACGAAAAACGCGAGAAATGATTGAAATCATTAAGTGGCCTTACATCAATAGAGGATGGCTATAAACTTCCGCCGGCCGAAGTGGTCGTGCGGCTCTAGGCGCTGCAGTCTGGAACTGCACGACCGCTACGGTCGCAGGTTCGTATCCTGCCTCGGGCATGGATGTGTGTGATGTCCTTAGGTTAGTTAGGTTTAACTAGTTCTAAGTTCTATGGGACTAATGACCTCAGAAGTTGAGTCCCATAGTGCTCAGAGCCATTTGAACCATTTTTTTTTTATAAACTTCTGGCGTCCTGGATGTCGGCAACCCAGTCAAACGGAAAGCGGTCGCAAGACTCACGGGCACGGATGCGAAAGCGTAATCAAACTGCAATATAGGAACTGGCAGCACATTTCCGGTCACAGCAGGAAGAAAACATGCCCACCGGAAGCCAACCGCTGATAGTCAGTCACTAATCACTGAAAAGCCGGACAGCCCATAAACATCTTCTTTCCTACAGTCTTCCTTTGTGTTATGTTCTAGGGCCAATAAAGTTTCACAAATATGACGTATTGATACCAACCGTCTGCGATGGATACACTATGTGATCAAAAGTATCAGGACACCCCCAAAAAACATACGTTTTGCATATCAGGTGCATTGCGCTGCCACCTACTGCCAGGTACTCCATATCAGCGACCTCAGTAGTCATTAGACATTGTGAGAGAGCAGAATGGGGCACTCCGCGGAACTCACAGGCTTCGAACGTGGCCAGGTGATTCGGTGTCACTTGTGTGATACGTCTGTATGCGAGATTTCCACACTCCTAAACATCTCCAGGTCCACTGTTTCCGATGTGATAGTCAAGTGGAAACGTGAAGCGACACGTACAGCACAAAGCGTACAGACCGAGCTCGTCTGTTGACTGACACTGACCGCCGATAGTTGAAGAGGGTCGCAATGTGAAATAGGCAGACATCTATCCAGACCATCACACAGGAATTCCGTACTATGACAGTTAGGCGGGAGGTGAGAAAACTTTTTTTTTATGGTCGAGCGGCTGCTCATCCACACATCAATGCCAAACGACGCCTCGCTTTGTGTTAGGAGCGTAAACATTGGATGATTGAACAGTTGTAAAACGTTGTGTGGATAGACGAATCACGGAACACAATGTCATCTGCCAAAGTGTGTAGTGCCAACAGTAAAATTCGGAGGCGATGGTGTTATGGTGTGATCGTGTTTTACATGGAGGTGACTCGCACCCCTTATTATTTTGCGTGTGACTATCACAGCACAGACCTACATTAATGTTTTAAGCACCTACTTGCTTCCTGCTGTTGAACAGCAATTCGGGGATGGCGACTGAATCTTTCAACACGATCGAGCACCTGTTAATAATGCACGGCCTGTGGCAGAGTGGTTACAGGACAATAACTGGCCTGCGTCGAAACCTGACCTGAATCCTATAGAACACCTTTGAGATGTTTTGGAAAGCCGACTTCGTGCCAGGCCTCACCGACCGACATCGATACCTCTCCTCAATGCAGCACTCCGTGACGAATGGCCTGCCATTCCTCAAGAAACCTTCCAGCACCTGAGGGACGTATGCCTTCGAGAGTGGAAGCTGTCATCAAGGCTAAGGGTGGGCCAACACCATATTGAATTCCAGCATTACCGATGGAGGGCGCCCCGAACTTGTAAGTCATTTTTGCTAGGCGTCCGGATACTTGGATCACATAGTGTACCTTCCCTCCCCCAAAAAAGTACTTCAAAAACCACAACACATCCCCTGGTGACGACTGCATTATCTATAAACGCCTCAAAGAATGCTAAAACCTTCAACATCCCGCTTACCTCAAACCTCACTAACCTCTTAATGATACCTCCTCACGTCGCCTCCATTTGCCTCACCTTATTATCTAGTAAGGTCTTCGAATCCATCCTTTATGGACGCATTCATAAACACCTGCACCACCACCAGCACCACCACCTCCTCCTCCTCCTCCTCCTCCTCCTTCCCGACAACCTTCGTGGCTTCGTCCCAGTTTCTCCTCAGATGACCAGCGCTTGCACCACACCCATCTCTTATACCCACAAGGTGAACACTCGCAAATGCGCTATTTTTGTCTCCCTCGACATAGAGAAAGCCGACTACCCTAGTTGGCATTACAGCCTCCTTTTCAAATTTCTTTTTCAAGTCCAGGCGAATGGACCTACAGCTAACTGTGTTTGCCTTAATGCATCCTCGCTATTTAATAGTCCAACCTTTGTCACTGTTGACGTTACGAATTTCTGTACCTTCCACCCTACGGCAGAAGTGCCCGAAGGCTCTGTCCTGACTCCTCTATGTTATCTACATCAACATCCAAACTCCACAAGCCACCGTACGGTGCGTGACGAAGGGTACCCTGTACCATCACTAGTTCTTTCCTTTCCTGTTCCACGTGCAGATACAGCGAGGAAAAAACAACTGTATATACGAGGGTTGGAACTTAAATAGTGGCAACTGTTTATTCACAACCGATACAAAAGAGTTACATGTTTGCAGCTGTTACTGTCCTTCAAAGTAGTCACCAGCGTTGTGTAGAACCCGTTGCCAGCGATGTGGAAGACGTAGTATATCGTTAGCAGAGCCTGTTCTGTTGATGGTGCGAATGGAGCGCTCTACTGCCTGCCGAATCTCTGGAACAGTTCTGAAGCGAATGCCACTAAGTGGTTCCTTCATCTTCGGAATCAAATCAAAGTCACAAGGACTTAAGTTGTATTACTGTTCGTTTTTGGAGCATCACCTACGACCAGCTTTGCGAAAGAAACGGCAACACTTTCTGCGCGACCCAACCATCAGTTTGCATGACAATGCGCGGGCGAAAACAGCGCAAGCTGTGGCTGCTCTGTTCGCTCGATGGGACTGGGAAGTACTGTACCATCCACCATACTCCCCGGACTTACGTCCTTGTGGCTTTGATTTGATTCCGAAGATGAAGGAACCACTTAGTGGCATTCGCTTCAGAACTGTTCCAGAGATTAGACAGGCAGTAGAGCGCTCCATTCGCTTCATCTACAGAACAAGCTCTGCTAACGGTGTACTACGCCTTCAACATGGCTGGCAACGGGTTCTACACAACGCTGGTGACTACTTTGAAGGACAGTAACAGGTACAAACATGTAACTCTTTTGTATCGGTTGTGAATAAATAGTTGCCACTATTTAAGTTCCAGCCCTCGTATCTGCCTTCTTACGAGCCCAAATTTTCATCGTCTTTGCGGTACGCTGGCGACAGTAGAACGTTTCTACAGTCTATCACAAATACCGGTTTTCTAAATTACCTCAAGTGTTTTGCGGAAAGAACGTCGTCTACCATCCAGGGATACCCATTTGAGATCACGAAGCATTTCCGTAATAATCGCATGTTCATCGAACCTACCGGTACAAACCTTGCAGTGTGCATCTGAATTCCTTCGATGTCTTCTTTCAGTCCGAACTGGTGGGGATCACAAACACTCCATCTGTGGCTAAGAAAGTCATTTTTTGTAGTGTCTGCACTAGGGGCAACATACATTTTTGAAATAGACGCCTTTACCGGCTTAGATTTTCAAATACAATATTCAGTTAACATCACGGCTAATAATATTCCGCTAGTAATTTTGATGCTTTATGTAAAGTATATGAATATGATAGTGGTTAGACACAAGATTGAAAGCACGCAACCGAACGGAGTGGCCGCGTGGTTTGAGACACCATGCACGGATTGCACCGGCCGGTGTGGCCGAGCGGTTCTAGGCGCTACAGTCTGGAACCGCGCGACCGCTACGGTCGCAGGTTCGAATCCTGCCTCGGGCATGGATGTGTATGTGATGTCCTTAGGTTAGTTAGGTTTAATTAGTTCTAAGTTCTAGGGGACTGATGACCTCAGAAGTTAAGTCCCATAGTGCTCAGAGCCATTTGAACCATTTTCTTTTTTTTTTTTTTTTGCACGGATTGCGTGGCCCTCCCGCCGGAGGTTCGAGTCTTCCCTCGGGCATGGGTGTGTGTGTTGATCTTAGCATAATTTAGTTTAAGTAGCGTGTAAGTCTAGGGACCGATGACCTAAGCGGTTTGGTCCCTTAGGAATTCACACACATTTGAACATTTAGAAAGCACGCAGCATTAAAACGTAATGCTAATTGTTTCTTTCATTGCTAGATCTGTGCCTTTTGGTATGAAGGAAATCGCTAAAGTAGAACTCGATCGTGTAAACTTCACGTGATGTAAACCTACTGCATCTAGACAATGGGCAACAGACATGGTAATAAAATGCCTAACGACTCAATACTGATGCCTGGCGACTTCAAAGTATCTATCACTGTTCGATCGTTGTTGTTGTTCTTTTTCTTCTTCTTCTTTCTTCTTCTTCGAGTAACTACTGCCATCTACATCCTACTGAACCTGCTTAACTTATTCATCTCCTGGTCTCCTTCTACAAATTTTACCCCCCATACCTCCCTCCAATACTAAATTGATCTCTCAGAACGTGTCCTATCAAATGATCCCTTCTTTCAGACAAGTTGCGGCGCACAGCTTTCTCCCCAGTTTCATTCAGTACCTACTCGTTAGTTAATTGCGCTACCCTATTTATCCTTACTTCCTCTGTAGTATCACATTTCAAAAGCTTATATTCTCTTCTTGTCTAAACTGTTTATCGTCCACGTTTCACTTCCATACAATGCTACACTCCAGACAAATACAGTACCTTCAGAAAAGACTTAATAACACTTTAGTCGGTACTAAATGTTAACAAATTTCTTCTTCAGAAACGCATTCTTACTATTGCCAGCCTACATATTACATTCTCTGTACTTCGGCGAACATCAGCTACCTTGCTGCCCAAATATGATACTAATCTACTACTCTGTGTCCCGTCTGCTAATGTAATTCCCTCAGGATCGCCTGATTTAATTATACTACATTCCATTAACCCTTGTTTTGCTTTTGATAATCTTTTACCCTCCTTGCAAGACACTGTCCACTCCATTCAACTGCTTTTCAAAGTCCTTTGCTGTCTCTGGCAGAATTACAAAGTCATCGGGAAACCCCGGTTTCTATTTCTTCTCCCTGAACATTAATTCATTCTCTAAATTACCTTTGGTTTCCTTCACTACTTGCTCTTTTCTAAATTCTCTTTGGTTTCCTTCACTACTTACTCAGTATACAAACTGAATAATGTCGTGTATAGGCTACAACCGCTTCACTCCCTCCTCAACCACTGCTTCCATTTCATGCCCCTCGTCAAGTATAGCTGCCATCTGGTTTCTGTACAAGTTGTAGATTGCCTTTCGCTCCCTGTGTTTTACCCCTGCTACCTTCAGAATTTCAAAGACAGTATTCTAGTTAACATTGACAAAAGCTTTATCTAAGACTACAAATGTTATAAATGTAGGTTTGCCTTTCCTTCATCTGTCTTTGAAGATAAGTTGTAGCGTCATTATTGCCTCGTTCGTGTGTTACTAACTTTCTCCGGAACCCAAACTGATCTTCCCCGAGGTTGGCTTGTAACAGTTTCTTCGTTCTTCTGTAAAGAATAATGTTAGTATTTTGCAACGATACCTTATTAAACAGATGTTCGGTAGTACTCACTCTTCTCAGCACCTGGTTTATTTGGAACAGAAACCATTTTATTCGCCTTCAAGTCTGAGGATATTTCGCCTATCTCATACATCTTGCACACCAGGTGGAATAGTAACGTCATGGCTGGCTGTCTCAAGGGTATCAGTAGTTCCGACGGAATGTCGTCTACTCTTGCGTCCTTGTTTCAGTACTCTGTCAAATTCTGCCGGCATTGTATCTCCCATTTCATCTACTTCCTTTGCCTTTTCTGTAATATTGCCTTAAAGTTCATTTCCCTTACATAGCTCCTGTATACTGTAGCTTCCTTCTGCCTTTCAGCTTTCCCTTCCTTGCTTAGTAATGTTTTCCCATCTGAGCTCTTGATATTCATACAGCTGTTTCTCTTTTTCTCAAAAGGCTTCTTTAGTATCCCTGTCATCGGTATCTATCTATCTTTCGTTTAGTTATGCATTCTTCTATGAACTTATCTTTGTCCTCTAGCCATTCCTTCTTATTTTGCAGTTGTTTGTCTGTCATTGTTTTTTTTTTTTTTTGTCATCAGTCTACTGACTGGTTTGATGCGGCCTGCCACGAATTCCTTTCCTGTGCTAACCTCTTCATCTCAGAGTAGCACTTGCAACCTACGTCCTCAATTATTTGCTTGACGTATTCCAATCTCTGTCTTCCTCTACAGTTTTTGCCCTCTACAGCTCCCTCTAGTACCATGGAAGTCAGTCACTCATGCCTTAGTAGATGTCCTATCATCCTGTCCCTTCTCCTTATCAGTGTTTTCCACATATTCCTTTCCTCTCCGATTCTGCGTAGAACCTCCTCTTTCCTTACCTTATCAGTCCACCTAATTTTCAACATTCGTCTATAGCACCACATCTCAAATGCTTCGATTCTCTTCTGTCCCGGTTTTCCCACAGTCCATGTTTCACTACCATACAATGCTATACTCCAGAGGTACATCCTCAGAAATTTCTTCCTCAAATTAAGGCCGGTATTTGATATTAGTAGACTTCTCTTGGCCAGAAATGCCTTTTTGGCCATAGCGAGTCTGCTTTTGATGTCCTCCTTGCTCCGTCCGTCATTGGTTATTTTACTGCCTAGGTAGCAGAGTTCCTTAACTTCACTGACTTCGTGACCATCGATCCTGATATTAAGTTCCTCGCTGTTCTCATTTCTACTACTTCTCATTACCTTCGTCTTTCTCCGATTTAATCTCAAACCATACTGTGTACTCATTAGACTGTTCATTCCGTTCAGCAGATCATTTAATTCTTCTTCACTTTCACTCAGGATAGCAATGTCATCAGCGAATCGTATCATTGATATCCTTTCACCTTGTATTTTAATTCCACTCCTGAACCTTTCTTTTATTTCCATCATTGCTTCCTCGATGTACAGATTGAAGAGTAGGGGCGAAAGGCTACAGCCTTGTCTTACACCCTTCTTAATACGAGCACTTCGTTCTTGATCGTCCACTCTTATTATTCCCTCTTGGCTGTTGTACATATTGTATATGACCCGTCTCTCCCTATAGCTTACCCCTACTTTTTTCAGAATCTCGAACAGCTTGCACCATTTTATATTGTCGAACGCTTTTTCCAGGTCGACAAATCCTATGAAAGTGTCTTGATTTTTCTTTAGCCTTGTTTCCATTATTAGCCGTAACGACAGAATTGCCTCTCTCGTCCCTTTACTTTTCCTAAAGCCAAACTGATCGTCACCTAGCGCATTCTCAATTTTCTTTTCCATTCTTCTGTATACTATTCTTGTAATGGCTGGCTCTGAGCACTATGGGACTTAACATCTGTGGTCATCAGTCCCCTAGAACTTAGAACTACTTAAACCTAACTAACCTAAGGACATCACACACATCCATGCCCGAGGCAGGATTCGAACCTGCGACCGTAGCAGTCGCGCGGTTCCAGACTGAGCGCCTAGAACCGCGAGACCACCGCGGCCGGCCTGTTCTTGTAAGCAGCTTCGATGCATGAGCTGTTAAGCTGATTGTGCGATAATTCTCGCACTTGTCAGCTCTTGCCGTCTTCGGAATTGTGTGGATGATGCTTTTCCGAAAGTCAGATGGTATATCGCCAGACTCATATATTCTACACACCAACGTGAATAGTCGTTTTGTTGCCACTTCCCCCAATGATTTTAGAAATTCTGATGGAATGTTATCTATCCCTTCTACCTTATTTGACCGTAAGTCCTCCAAAGCTCTTTTAAATTCCGATTCTAATACTGGATCCCCTATCTCTTCTAAATCGACTCCTGTTTCTTCTTCTATCACATTAGACAAATCTTCACCCTCATAGAGGCTTTCAATGTATTCTTTCCACCTATCTGCTCTCTCCTCTGCATTTAACAGTGGAATTCCGGTTACACTCTTAATGTTACCACCGTTACTTTTAATGTCACCAAAGGTTGTTTTGACTTTCCTGTATGCTGAGTCTGTCCTTCTGACAATCATATCTTTTTCGATGTCTTCACATTTTTCCTGCAGCCATTTCGTCTTAGCTTCCCTGCACTTCCTATTTATTTCATTCCTCAGCGACTTGTATTTCTGTATTCCTGATTTTTGATTTTCCCAGAACATGTTTGTACTTCCTCCTTTCATCAGTCAACTGAAGTATTTCTTCTGTTACCCATGTTTTCTTCGCAGCTACCTTCTTTGTACCTATGTTTTCCTTCCCAACTTCTGTGATGGCCCTTTTAGAGATGTCCATTCCTCTTCAACTGTACTGCCTACTGCGCTATTCCTTATTGCTGTATCTATAGCGTTAGAGAACTTCAAACGTATCTCGTCATTCCTTAGTACTTCCATATCCCACTTCTTTGCGTATTGATTCTTCCTGACTAATGTCTTGAACTTCGGCCTACTCTTCATCACTACTATATTGTGATCTGGGTCTATATCTGCTCCTGGGTACGCCTTACAATCCAGTATCTGATTTCGGAATCTCTGTCTGACCATGATGTAATCTAATTGAAATCTTCCCGTATCTCCCGGCCTTTTCCAAGTATACCCCCTCCTCTTGTGATTCTTGAACAGGGTATTCGCTATTACTAGCTGAAACTTGTTACAGAACTCAATTACTTTCTCTCCTCTTTCATTCCTAGTCCCAAGCCCATATTCTCCTGTAACCTTTTCTTCTACTCTTTCCCCTACAACTGCATTCCAGTCGCCCATGACTATTAGGTTTTCGTCCCCCTTTACATACTGCATTACCCTTTCAATATCCTCATACACTTTCTCTATCTGTTCATCTTCAGCTTGCGACGTCGGCATGTATACCGGAACTATTGCTGTTGGTGTTGGTCTGCTGTCGATTCTGATTAGAACAACCCGGTCACTGAACTGTTCACAGTAACACACCCTCTGTCCTACACCTGTTATACCATTTTCCGCTGCTGTTGATATTACCCGATACTCATCTGACCAGAAATCCTTGTCTTCCTTCCACTTCACTTCACTGACCCCTACTATATCTAGATTGAGCCTTTGCATTTCCCTTTTCAGGTTTTCTAGTTTCCCTACCACTTTCAAGCTTCTGACATTCCACGCCCCGATTCGTAGAGCGTTATCCTTTCGTTGATTATTCAATGTTTTTCTCATGGTAATCTCCCCCTTGGCAGTCCCCTCCCGGAGATCCGAATGGGGGCTATTCCGGAATCTTTCGCCAATGGAGAGATCATCATGACACTTTTTCAATTACAGGCCACATGTCCTGTGGATACACGTTACGTGTCTTTAATGCAGTGGTTTCCATTGCCTTCTGCATCCTCATGTCGTTGATCATTGCTGATTCTTCCGCCTTTAGGGGCAATTTCCCACCCCTAGGACAAGAGAGTGCCCTGAACCTCTATCCGCTCCTCCGCCCTCCTTGACAAGGGCGTTGGCAGAATGAGGCTGACTTCTTGTGCCGGAAGTCTTCGGCCACCAATGCTGATTATTTATCAAAATTTAGGCAGTGGCGGGGATCGAACCCGGGACCGAAGACATTTTGATTATGAATCAAAGACGCTACCCCTAGACCACGGGTACGTCTCCTCAGTGTTTTAGGCACTGATATATCCTCACCCGCCGGTGTGGCCGTGAGGTTCTAGGCGCTTCAGTCTGGAACCGCGTGACTGCTACGGTCGCAGGTTCGAATCCTGCCTCGGGCATGGATGTGTGTGATGTCCTTATGTTAGGTAGGTTTAAGTAGTTCTAAGTTCTAGGCGACTGATGACCTCAGATGTTAATTCCCACAGTGTTCAGAGCCATTTGAACCATTTTTTGATATATCGTCAGCATACGCGATGCATGGGATAGTGACAGGCTATGCGCTAAGTTGTTCAGTAGCGGCTCTACTGCAATGGCGCACAAAATCATTGACAGATGACATCCTTGGCGGATGGATTGCCCAATGGAAACATCTTTTGTAAAATGGCCAGTAATGAGAATCCTTTGAAGAGGCGTTTGTAGAAAGTTTGCGAATTAATTCTATGAGATGAGGTCCAAATCCTAGTTTCGTCAAGCTTTTAAAGAGGAAGTCATGATGTACACGGTCATAAGCCTTCTCAAAATCTAGAAAGATCAGAGCGCCCTGTCCTTTGGTTTTAGCATATGAACAGATGATGTCCCTCAAATCGCAGGCAGCTGAGATTGCACTTCGGCCTTGCACTGCACTGTACTGGTAACTGCCTAAAACCTTGTACATAACGTTTTGCATCCGTAGCGTAATCGATCTGGTAATGATTTTGAAATCGGCATTCAGGAGTGTGATGGGTTGCATGTTTTCAACCTTCCTGCTGTTACTTTTTTTCGATAAGGGCAAGATGATACCTTCCGTAAGTGCCTTGGGTATGACTTCCAGGAGACAGGTTTCATTCTCTATCTCGAGGAGTGTCGGACCGAGGAGGTTCCAGTGTCGCTGGTAAAACTCAGCGCTGAGACCGTCGGGTCCTGGTGATTTCCCTTTCTTTGCACTGTGGACCGCCAGTCAGATTTCGTCCTCTGTGAAAACAGATTCCAGATTTGCATTATCCTGTTGTGACAAGCGGCAGCTCAAGGTCCTAAGAAAATCGTTGCACGAGTGTTCATCAACGAATTGCTTCTTGTACAGCTGACTATAATAGTCGTAGACGTGCGAGATGATGTCACGTTGCTTCGTGATGGTATTCTCGGCGTCATCAACGACGGCTTCAATCAACATGGCTTTACACCGTTTCGTCGTTCTCAGGATGTGGTACAGAGAGGCCCGTTCTTCGGCGGCAACGTCTTTGGGGTGGGCTCGCACGATGATGCCTTCCATTCGTTTGCGTTGTATCGCCGTGATTTTCGCTTTATATCGTTTGATCTTTACATCGATATGGCGAGAAGGATTGGTAGTGCGACTGTGCAGTTCTCTCAAACAGCGATAATAAAATTCAATAGTCTGTTTCTGCGAAAAGCTTTTTTGTCGGGTGTAGCTCATGAGGGTGAGGCGTAATTTGGGCGTGACACACTGAATCCACCACTGTAGAACGCTAGCGTAACGACGTCGGTGCCGCTGGAGCTGTTGCCATGTTATGTTCACCTCCTCTTGAAGTTGGCCATCCTCCAGAAGGCTGACATTCAATTTCCAGTAGCCTTTCCCACGGTAAATTTGCTGGCGTTGTAGGTTAAGATAACACTGATATGCGCAATGTTCGGAGATGTAGACAGGAGCTAAGTCACAGTTCACAGTGTGTCGCTGGAGGGCATCGGACACATAGATCCTATCCAGCCGACTGGCAGAATGACTGGTTACGAAGGTGTACGCTACCCGTTAACAGTGCAGTTGTTCCCATGTATCGTGAAGACGCGTGCCATGAATTAAATGTTCAAGTTCGATACATCTGTTTGTGTTAGGAGTTTGGTCTCTGTCGTTAAGCACACAATTGAAGTCACCACCAAGGGTGAGATGTGCACGATAAGCGCTAAGAAGAATGGGAACCTCGTTTTTATAAAAGTGTGAACGATCTCTCTTATGAGTGCTACCTGAGGGGGCGTACACGTTAACAATCTGCACGTCTGGAGTATGAGGCGAAACGTCAAAGCCATAACGGGTCAGGGAGTGGAAAAGGTCGCAGCGCGATGGTCATGCGCGAGAGCAGCTACTGCTGCATCTCCTCGTCCTGCTGCCACCACGGCTCATTGCTGTCGGGGTGTTTAGCGGTGCGCGCGCCGCCCTGCCCGCCGCCGCCAGCTGAGTCTGTCAACGTGGTCGCATCCGCCTGGCCACCACGCGGGGCTGCGACTGACGTCAGCGAGTTCCTGCGGGAGCGCTGCTGCAGCTGCTCGCTGCTCTGCTCGCTCTTCCTCTTAGCCGTTACGGAGCTCTGTTCCCTCTTAGTGCTCAGTAGTGCCTTCAGGTGTTTGGTTTGTTCACGAATGCGTTCTTGCCTCGCGGTGTTCTCGCAGCGCACTGAGCAAGAAGATTGAGGTTCAGTCTCGCTGCCACTTTCTGACATGTGTACGGGTCTCAAATCATCCGACTTTTCCTCTTTGCTACTATTCCCTTTGCTTCTCCTTTAGCGGCCTTTCTTCGTTTCTGCTGCAGCCTCTGCCGGTAGAGGTGGTTCAGGAAACTGATCTGCACCCACTCCTGCGTTCAAATTCAAATGGTTCTGAGCACTATGGGACTCAACTGCTGAGGTCATAAGTCCCCTAGAACTCAGAACTACTTAAACCTAACTAACATAAGGACATCACACACATCCATGCCCACGGCAGGATTCGAACCTGCGACCGTAGCGGTCGCGCGGTTCCAGACTGTAGCGCCTAGAACCGCTCGGTCGCTCCGGCCGGCGTTCCTGCGTCTCACGCGGCTTAGTTTCAGAGGTGACTGGGGCACCGTTGGTATCCAGCGGTAACTGTCCCGGCGAGGATGACGGGACCGAATCGACGTCCGTCCTACCGTGAATGTCTTTGGCACTGCATTCCACCTGAACTGGCATATCCGCCTCGTAAACATGTTACGCCTGCCGGGGTTGTGGTACAGTCCCCGCGACTACCTCACTCATAATTGAACAAGCCTTTCACTACCGTCTGCAGGACGTTCCCGTGGAAGCTGAAATGGACGTCGACGTGTGCAGTTCATCAGCAGATGTTCTGTTGAATGGCAGATCGAACAGGTAGGGGGTTGTCCAATGTAAGTTACCTGTGCGCGACAGCCGCCAATGACAACATACGAAGGTATATGCGGTTCTAGGCGCTACAGTCTGGAACCGCGCGACCTCTACGGTCGCAGGTTCGAATCCTGCTTCGGGCATGGATGTGTGTGATGTCCTTAGGTTAGTTAGGTTTAAGTAGTTCTAAGTTCTAGGGGACTGATGACCTACGAAGTTAAGTCCCATAGTGCTCAGAGCCATTTTTTGAAGGTATATGCTTTTTTAAGTCTACACGTACACTTCGCACGCCGCTGTTAACTTGCTAGCGATATGCACTCGACCATTTTTTATTGGTAACTGACAAAACAGCGCCGTACAGTGACAGAGAACGTGCAATCAGATCATTAGGGCACTCAGGCGGCGCATTAAATACCCTGACGATTCTCACTCCATATCCTGAAGGCACGATTTGGACATTACTAATACTGCCATCATTATGACGAAATGGTCTCACGCCAACATGCTCCTCAACGAATTTCTCATAAGTGTCACTCGAAATAAATTTGACAAATAACGAGTACTGCACAAAGTCCAACTGGAACGTGTCGACTATATCTTCAGGCAATATCAAATCCTCAAAAATCCACTCGTGAATTTCAAACGCCGTCGCTCGCAATGCAGCGCGATCGAAAACACACTGAACGCTGTTCGCTCTGTTAATTGTCGACATTGTACTTACAACAGTTATACAGAAACAAACGTTAACAGTGCTCGCACACGCTGCTCAGCTCTCCACCTCAGCACTGCTCGCGACGTTAACACTGGCCCGCGCTACCGCCCGTCACCGCGTGATGTGCACTGGCCGAGTGCCTGAACACGACTGCCCATCTGAGCTACCCTAGCGCGACTCACGCCCCGTTCCCACAGCTTTACTTCTGCCAGTACCCCGTCTCCTACCTTCCAAACTTTACAGAAGCTCTCATGCGAACCTTGCCGAACTAGCACTCCTGAAAGAAGGGATATTGCGGAGACATGGCTTAGCCACAGCCTCGGGGATGTTACCAGAATGAGATTTTCACTCTGCAGCAGAGTGTGCGCTGATATGAAACTTCCTGGCAGATTAAAACTGTGTGCCGGACCGAGACTCGGGTCCCGAGTTCGAGTCTCGGTCCGGCACACAGTTTTAATCTACCAGGAAGTTTCAGATCAGGGATATTTCACCCTTCTAAATCTGTCCAAGTGGACTGTTGATGTGATTATGAAGTGGAAACGCGGAGCAACAACCAAAGCTAAACTGAGACTAGGCAGACCTTATATATTGACGCACAAGGAACCGTCGAGCGGTGCAGAGGGCAGTTGTAAAAAAATCGCATGAAATTAGCGGAATGAACCGCTCGTGAGTTCCAGAGTGCAACCAGCTGTCCAGAGAGCACAATGGCTTTGAGTAGGAAGTTAAAAAGAATGAGGTGCAACAGTTGAGCAGATCCTCATAAGCCAAATGTTGCTGTAGTCATTGCTAAGCCATGCTTGAGGTGACGTAAAGAGCGATGTAACTGGACAGTGGATGAATTGAAACGAGTGATTTAGGGTGACGAATCATGCTGTACCCTTTGCCAATCCGATGGAAGGGTTTGGGTTTGTCGAATGCTTGGAGAACGTTATCTGCTGTTAAATGTAGTGCCAACTGTGAAGTACGGAAGAGGTTACGGTATGGTGGTGTTTTTCGTGGATAATGTGTGGTCCGCTTATTGCGCTTAGGAAAACACTGGAGACGATGACTGACTGTATCATCTACATCTACATAGATACTCCGCAATGCTCCGTACGGTGCGTGGTGGAGGGTACCCTGTACCACTACAAGCCATTTCCTCTCCTGTTCCACTCGCAGACAAAGCACCCTATCATAAAGCAGCATTTCTGAAGCAACGGTTTGTAGACAATAACAGTCCTGAAAGGGACTGGACTGACCAGGTTTCCGGCATGAACCCAATAGAACACCTTTCGGATGAGTTAGAACGTCGTCTTCGCCGCAGTCTCTGATATCGGCTCTTGATGAAGGATGGCTGACGTTCCGCCACAAACGTGCACTGAAAATGTCCCCAGCAGAATCCGGGCCGTCATAATGGCAAAGGATGGATGTACCCCAGTTTAATTTCCTCTAATAGGTATCCAAATACTTTAGACCATATACCTGACCAAAACACCGTGAAAGTAAAAGTTGAGAGATTCGAGACCACATGCAGGCTTACCAACATTAGTGCTTCACGCAGCTTTCGTGAGTGTAATAGGAAACGACGCAAATACCTTCCACCACATACATCATATGATGGCTTGCAGAGTTTGGATGTAGACTCGTAGGCCATGTAAGGATAATCAAGGGGAGATTGTAAAAATGCTATGTAAACACTGTCTACCCTCCATGAACTAACACACTTCAAATATTCAAAGATTTTGGTTCTGTGATTTCAGGTTTCTAAATTCTGGGAAGCAGATAAGCTCAAAATCGTTTTGAATTCAGGAAATTTATAAACAGAACACAGATAAAAAGGACACAGTTCCTTCTCCATCTATCCTATCTCCTACTGTCATTTGCAGCTGATAGAACGTTATTCCAGGGCTAGAGAAAGAACAAAAGACAGAAATCTTGCATGCACAAATAAACAATCTTTGACAGAAACATTTTATTGTCAGTTGTAATAACAAAAACAGTCACAATAAAAACACTACTTTGACGGATACCATTCTCTTGTTCAAAGACCACAGATAGGATGTCACCCGTTCTCTAATCGGTAGAGGCTGGGGTATGGGTGGGGGGAAGAGGTGTAGGGGGAAGGGAGGGAATGAAGATTGTATAAAAATGGAAGACTTCCTTGGAAGTTACATTCGTGGAACTGTTAGAGGTTGTTGTCTCTGGGTAATATTTCAGACCTGCGCAGTGTCAAAAAATTGTTCGGTGATGGGATGGTATGAATTGTTTGTGTCACTAGGGGTTTTGTCCACCCCTGGTAGTTGAGTGGTTAGCGCGACGGAATATCATGCCTAACGGCGGGTTCGATGCCCGGCTGGGTCGGAGATTTTCTCCACTCAGGGACTGGGTGTTGTGTTGTCCTTATCATCATTTCATCCCCATCGACACGCAAGTAGCCGAAGTGGCGTCAACTCGAAAGACTTGCACCAGACGAACGGTCTACACGACGGGAGGCCATAGCCACACGGCATTATTAGGGGTTTTAAAAGCTGATCCACAACTTTGGGTATTCTGTGGATCGAGATCTGATTTGTACAGCTGAAGCCCAATTGACCTCCACCTATATCTTCACCTTTAAATGCGAAGGTTGCCACCAGGTTCCGAACTCAGAACAGACAAAGCTAAGCCGGAATAACACTGCTTTTACTACAACTCACACACTTCAACGGCAATAAATTGATTTACTTTGGCTCCGAGTTTGGCGAACTCCAGTATTTTTTAGGCGACTAACGCCGCCTGGACCACTGACTGCTAGCCCTGAACGGTCAACGGTTACGTTTGGAGCCGTCCTGTCGGTGAAAACGCAATCTGTTCACAAAGGGCCATAGAGTTTTCACCAGCCAGCCTGTCTAGCCGAAAATCCACCCCAGCATTCGCCCTCAGGTCAGTTTTGAACACAAACACAGCACCTGACGTTAATATTGCTGTCTCATAAAATATATGGTCATGCTCGCTAAAGAATACACGTAATGAAATCTAAAGTAGTGGAAAAGTTATGACAAATGCAGAAAATACATGCTGCTGTTGCAAGGACGCCCATACTCATGGGCAAGGGGTGGGGTGGGGGGGGGGGGAGTGGGGAGAGGGGGGAACGGCACGGCCCCCTCCTAGTTATCACGTAAAGTAAAAAGGTATAGTGTTCTCAGGTTTGCTTCCTTTCAAGTAAATGATTTAAAAGTGGGTATTACGAGTGTGGTGTCACCGCCAGACACCACACTTGCTAGGTGGTAGCTTAAATCGGCCGCGGTCCATTTAGTACATGTCGGACCCGCGTGTCGCCACTGTGTGATCGCAGACCGAGCGCCACCACAAGGCAGGTCTGGAGATACGATATAGCACTCGACCCCAGTTGTACGGACGACATTGCTAGCGACTATACGGACGAAGCCTTTCCTCTCATTTGCCGAGAGACAGTTAGAATAGCCTTCTGCTAAGTCCATGGCTACGACCTAGCAAGGCGCCATTAGCCTTACATAGTTTGAGAGTTATCGTATAAATGTCTCAAGAAGAACGTTGTAAACCACAAAGAATAAAGTTAAGTATTCGATGAGCTGCATACTTTTCTTATTAGGATCAATAGTTATCCTGTTCCAGACTTCACGCCAGTCGGCGTGTGTGTACGCGTGCCTTTCTTTCGGCTACCCGTAACTGTGGACAGGCTGCCTTAGCAGTCCACATCAACGAGGGTTTCTACCAGGGTCTGAACTGGAACTTTCTCATGGGCACTTAAAGCCGTCTTCCAAAATATTAATAATACTCTATACCCCAGGTTTAGCTCTCCTCCTCCCCTCCACGCTCTCCATCAAACTATCGTTTGCTGTTGAAATCGGTAACCAAATGAAACATGATACGATCGTTACAAAATGCGCAGAACACACTATTATACCACAGCAGTCGAATGAGAGAGAGCTGTATTTACTATGTTGCGATCCTACACTTTCAAAAACTGCCGTAGAACGAACTAGTCAACTAGCGGAAAAGAGGTGAAAATGTTGAACTAATTACGTAAATAGCTAAGCTGTGATTAAGGGGAAACGGTTTTTCAAACCAGATAATGCTGCTGCAATTCGTAGAATGCGTAATTGTAACCCAGAAACGTCGATTTACTAGTGTTAAATACACACACCATTATAAATTCCGAAAATTCTCGCCAATATAACTTTATTCACTTCGATATAACTGAAGTTAGATGAAACGATTCTCTTGACGAGTACATTAGAACCAAAACTGAAAAAAAACAACACAAATATAGATTACAACGGACTATATGCACTGATTAACCAAAACTTTGACCGCCAACATAAGTTCTAAGTCTTCTATGATCAGTGTAAATTTGAACAGTCATTGTGGGTACTAGGCCGCGTCATTACGGAACACTAAAACCAACTAAAATACCGACGTTTCGATCGTCTTTGGATCAGTCCTGTTCAGGGGATTCAGGCGATGGTCTTCTCCTGTATACTGTCTTCTTTCTGTTAGGTTACTACTGGCATTACATTCTGCGATGGAACTGGAGAATTAGAGGTAAATATTGCTGTGTTGTGGAAGCTGTACGGTAGACTATTTCCTGTGCTACTCTGCAGGTGACTGGAAGGCAACAGTGAATCGGCAACTTGTACCCACGAGTAGTGTTTCCTGTAACAAGACGTTAGGGCGTTAAATTATTTCGATAGCCTCTCCTTATTTTTAGCTGATACATCCACAGCTGCCGAGCAAACGCATGATCACCCACAACCCTAGCGGCGTTCAGCTATAGCTGATTTGTTGTGTTGTTCCATTCGCAACAGACAATACTGTCGAGGCCCTGTGTCCTCTAGTAAGTTGGTGTAACTGACAAGGGGAGGCCGCCAATTGTGAAATTCAGATTCGATTCATACTGCGCATAATAGAAGCTCATAGCCAGAGGTGTAATGTGGCAAAGCACCAAGATGCACTACTCAGCCGTTGTAGAGAAAATCGACAGTTAAAAGAAACCGTTGCGGTGAAATACTCTCTACGATTAGTCATTTTCTACAGCGTGGTGGTGCAGCGGTAAGCGCTCGGGTTCGTAATCCGCAGGTCGCCGGCTCGAATCTCGCTCCATGCAACTTTCTTTTTAGTATTTGTTTTTTGTAATTCATGTTGTTGTTGTGGTCTTCAGTCCTGAGACTGGTTTGATGCAGCTCTCCATGCTACTCTATCCTGTGCAAGCCTCTTCATCTCCCAGTACCTACTGCAACCTACATCCTTCTGAATCTGCTTAGTGTATTCATCTCTTGGTCTCCCTCTACGATTTTTACCCTCCACGCTGCCCTCCAATACTAAATTGGTGATCCCTTGATGCCTCAGAACATGTCCTACCAACCGATCCCTTCTTCTGGTCAAGTTGTGCCACAAACTTCTCTTCTCCCCAATCCTATTCAATACTTCCTCATTAGTTATGTGATCTACCCATCTAATCTTCAGCATTCTTCTGTACCACCACATTTCGAAAGCTTCTATTCTCTTCTTGTCCAAACTATTTATCGTCCATGTTTCACTTCCATACATGGCTACACTCCATACGAATACTTTCAGAAATGACTTCCTGACACTTAAATCAATACTGGATGTTAACAAATTTCTCTTCTTCAGAAACGCTTTCCTTGCCATTGCCAGCCTACATTTTATATCCTCTCTACTTCGACCATCATCAGTTATTTTGCTCCCCAAATAGCAAAACTCCTTTACTACTTTAAGTGCCTCATTTCCTAATCTAGTTCCCTCAGCATCACCCGACTTAATTAGACTACATTCCATTATCATTGTTTTGCTTTTGTTGATGTTCATCTTATATCCTCCTTTCAAGACACTGTCCATTCCATTCAACTGCTCTTCCAAGTCCTTTGCTGTCTCTGACAGAATTACAATGTCATCGGCGAACCTCAAAGTTTTTACTTCTTCTCCATGAATTTTAATACCTACTCCGAATTTTTCCTTTGTTTCCTTTACTGCTTGCTCGATATACAGATTGAACAACATCGGGGAGAGGCTACAACCCTGTCTTACTCCCTTCCCAACCACTGCTTCCCTTTCATGTCCCTCGACTCTTATAACTGCCATCTGGTTTCTGTACAAATTGTAAATAGCCTTTCGCTCCCTGTATTTTACCCCTGCCACCTTTAGAATTTGAAAGAGAGTATTCCAATCAACATTGTCAAAAGCTTTCTCTAAGTCTACAAATGCTAGAAACGTAGGTTTGCCTTTCCTTAATCTTTCTTCTAAGATAAGTCGTAAGGTCAGTATTGCCTCACGTGTTCCAGTGTTTCTACGGAATCCAAACTGATCTTCCCCGAGGTTGGCTTCTACTAGTTTTTCCATTCGTCTGTAAAGAATTCGTGTTAGTATTTTGCAGCTGTGACTTATTAAGCTGATAGTTCGGTAATTTTCACATCTGTCAACACCTGCTTTCTTTGGGATTGGAATTATTATATTCTTCTTGAAGTCTGAGGGTATTTCGCCTGTTTCATACATCTTGCTCACCAGATGGTAGAGTTTTGTCAGGACTGGCTCTCCCAAGGCCGTCAGTAGTTCCAATGGAATATTGTCTACTCCGGGGGCCTTGTTTCGACTCAGGTCTTTCAGTGCTCTGTCAAACTCTTCACGCAGTATCATAATTTCATCTTCATCTACATCCTCTTCCATTTCCATAATATTCATATATATATATATATATATATATATATATATATATATATATATATATATATATATAATTCCCGGCAATCAGTTGCAACAATTATGCATATAATAAGTTGTTGAAAGTTGTTTGTCGTGGAAAAACTGGCGACTTCGAACATCATTATGTTTTCCGCAAACAAAGTTGTATTTCACAAATGTTATTAATTGTCTTCATAATGTTAACCACGTATAGTAAACGGAAGACGTAGAAACGATATTCCGAAACGAATACGTATAGCGTAAGTCAAACGTTCGAATTAGAATAGAGGCCCCACGAACACAAATTTGCTGTGGCAGGTATGAAATATAAACTCCGTTACTCGCTCGTTGCACTTGAAGGACAGATGTTGAATGGGCGGAAACGAGCCGCCCCATAACAGCGTAGTTGCCTGCCAACTTCGAAAGAAGGTAGATGCGGTCCCTAGCGCAACTTATAACATCGTCGAAACTCAGTGCGGACGGGACAGCTTTGGTACACCCTGTTAAACAAACGGAAAAATGGAGGCGGTACAATTGGAGAGCGATCCGCCTTCACCAACATGCATAAGCAATTCATTAATAGTTTATATATATATATATTTGAATTGCAAAAAACTAATAATAAAAAAAATATTGCATGGAGCGAGATTCGCTCCGGCGACCTTCGGATTACGAACCCCAGCGCTTACCGCTGCGCTATGACGCTGTAGAAAATCATTAATCGTAGAGAGTATTTCACCGCAACGGTTTCTTTTAACTGTCGATTTTCTCGACAACGGCTGAGAAGTGCATCTTGGTGCTTTGCCACATTACACCTCTGGCCATGAGCTTTTATTATGCGCAGTCTGAATCGAATCTGAATTTCACAATTGGCGGCCTCCCCTTGTGAGTAACAACTGTAAACTGAAGATGGATCTGTGTCATATCAGAATTGACGGAGGCTTCATGGAAGTCACCAATTCCAAGTAATAGTCTTCCAACGCAAGATCTAATCGGTCTCTCGGTTTCATAAACACAGGCTTCGCAGAGCTCAAATCGAAGTTCTTAGGACCCTGCAGCATCGGGAGCATCTACGGAATCCTTTGTGTAGCTCAAAAGACCTCGGGTCTTGCGGTCACTCTGGAATATTGGTTTAATTCCTACTGCGGCGGAGTAACTCGCCTACAAGGACGCTGTCGCTTCTCACACAAAGGAAGCGAGCAACAGGATGAAGTTCTTCTGTTCCTTTCTCTGATTTATCGTCACCATACCATACAGCTCGTTATATGTTGTTCCTATATCCGTTTGCTTGGAATATTGTCCGGAGCTTGTTCAGCTTATGTTGGAGGTTATCAGTGTCGCCAGTCCGATGAACTCGGCCTCTAATCGTTCTTTTGTTTAGCATAGTAGTGCAACTCCGCATACAGATATATTGTTTCCTGCAAACTTTGTGTCCTAGTTTGTCGCTAGACGTCCTGTGCGCTTCTACATTCAGAAAGGGAAAGGCGCCGTCATTTTCTATTTCTAGCGTGAAATGTGTGTTTTTATGCAACCTGTTGGGGAGCTAATCTTTGCTGCGTTCTACTTCCCACGCGGTCATATGACAAACGTATCGGTCCGTACCTCAGCCAACAATGTGAACGCAATGGAGCAGAACTTAACGCTGTCTGTTCGAATGCTTCCATGAATAAGTCAGCTGCTACAGATAAGCAAGAGACGCTCATTGTCACTTCACCTGTCTGATTATAGAATTTTCCCTGTCAAATAAAATATGTTGATGACATTAACAGTTCCACGAAGTCATAGATACAATCAACGTCCCGCTGAGGGGAAACCACTGGGCCCGAGTTCAAGGTGCCGATTCTCTATTGGCTACCAGTCACATGTCAAAGTAGCACAGGCGATACTCTCCCGCACAACCACCCCTCTATAACAATCTTTACTTCGAATTGTTCAGCAGCATCACGGGATCTGAAGTTGGTAGTCATGTGACAACTAAAATAAGAGAGCAATAGGGGAAGACCATCACCAGAATCCAGTAGTTAGTCGCCCTGAACAGGATCGCTACAAAAACAATCAGACGTCGGTATTTTAGTTCATAATGGCGCAACCTAAAACTCAAAATATTTTTATTCGAATTATGGCCACCAAGATAACAATACGTTGGAGCGTCTTCGGAACGCAATACAGCAGCAATTCGACAAGCACTTGAAAGGTTTCCGGAGGTATGTGTCACCAGATGTCTATTTAAAGGTCACACAATTACCGTACATTACAAAAAATGGTTCAAATGGCTCTGAGCACTATGGGACTTAACTGCTAAGGTCATCAGTCCCCTAGAGCTTAGAACTACTTAAATCTAAATAACCTAAGGACATCACACACATCCATGCCCGAGGCAGGATTCGAACCTGTGACCGTAGCGGTCTTGCGGTTCCAGACTGTAGCACCTAGAAGCGCTCGGCCGCCACGGCCGGCTCGTAAATTACAGATGGGTAGTTTGTGAGAGCGGAGTTGACACGCAGTAGCATTCCAGACGTGTTCCATCAGGTTCAGATCAGGCAAAATTCGTGTCCGAGACACCACTGTAACTCGATTCTGACCTTGAGACAGGGACAATTGTCCACAGCTATTACTGCGTCTACCACAGGCCTCGTAGAAGACTAAGTGAATGTTCCACATATCGTAGTACCGCACCCACCAGCCTGTGTCCGTGGTGCGATGTGAGTTTCGAGTAGCCATTGGCCTGGATGATGGCGTATCCGAACACGACCATCGACCAGTGTAACAAGAAACGTGATTCATCCTGTAACTTAATTCACATTTGCTATTAACGTTTATGCATCGAATTTCACAAAATAGGGGAAAAGAGCAAAAACATGCACCTTCTCTGATGAAAAGGCCCCACAACAGGAGTACTAACAGACGTGTCCCATCTAGCGCTACAGTCAATCAATCTGATGGTTTCTGAAACTCGGTCCATATCCACACTGCTGCTACCTGCTCAGTCTCACCTGTCTTACCTGGTTTGCAATCGTTCTGACGTAGCGCTCCAACTTACAGCACAAATACAATCACTGGACTAAATGACGAACCTGGGAAGAGCTCGGTTGGCCAGCAAGAACATACCCAATGCGTCTGTCACAAACAGACTCCATTGTTGACCCTTGTTTCCTCCAGTGAAGTCGGTGTACATCAGTAGCAATTGCAAATCAAAGATAAATATGCGTCACACCAGAATTAACGGAGCTGTCGCGGAAGCCACTAATTCAAAATAATCGTGTTCTCAACGTTAGTAGAACGACTTCAATGGGATATCAAACAAAAGGTGCTGCGACACGGGACTTTGTAAGAGATACTCGAGGGTAGTTCTGGTATTGCTTAGCAGCTCGACTTAAGAGATTCTCCGCGCATAGTTTTAAAGTTTCTCATTCAATTGCAACCAGAAGGCTATCAGCAACTGTCTACCATAACAGAGTATATTCAGAGTAAGATACTAAGCGCAATCCTACTAACCACTAACAATGCGAGACGTGTGGTAATAGCACCACATGAGCTTTGTTCTTCTGGTTTCACCACCGCTAAAACTGTGCTTATGGTCAGGTTAAAAATTCAACTTGTGAACGGGAATCAAAGTCACTTCCTACGCAACTGTATATAGTTATATTTCGCAAATGTGAGATGAACTAACAATAAAGCCTATTGCGCCGCTGAAGTTGAGCAGTTACTATCTACATGGTCTGACATCGGCCAATACCCTTTGCTATCTATGTAGAACTAGGAGACACTGCCGCTATTTATAACCTTTTTGTCGCCTGTGATGTAAGATACTCTGCTTGTCCAAAAATTCATGATCCGTCTAGTTTGATGCCGTACACTTGTTAAACACGCGTGAACTCACTCAGAACCCTATTTGTAGTTATTTCGCGCCGGCAGGAGTGGCCGAGAGGTTCTAGGCGCTACAGTGTGGAACCGCGCGACCGCTTCGGTCGCAGGTTCGAATCCTACGTCGGGCATTGATGTGTGTGATGTCCTTAGGTTAGTTAGGTTTAAGTAGTTCTAAGTTCTAGGGGACTGATGACCACAGCAGTTAAGTCCCATAGTGCTCAGAGCCATTTGAACCATTTTTGAACCTTCAGCTGTTGACGGGCGCTCATATACACTCCTGGAAATTGAAATAAGAACACCATGAATTCATTTTCCCAGGAAGGGGAAACGTTATTGACACATTCCTGGGGTTAGATACATCACATGATCACACTGACAGAACCACAGGCACATAGACACAGGCAACAGAGCATGCACAATGTCGGCACTAGTACAGTGTATATCCACCTTTCGCAGCAATGCAGGCTGCTATTCTCCCATGGAGACGATCGTAGAGATGCTGGATGTGGTCCTGTGGAACGGCTTGCCATGCCATTTCCACCTGGCGCCTCAGTTGGACCAGCGTTCGTGCTGGACGTGCAGACCGCGTGAGACGACGCTTCATCCAGTCCCAAACATGCTCAATGGGGGACAGATCCGGAGATCTTGCTGGCCAGGGTAGTTGACTTACACCTTCTAGAGCACGTTGGGTGGCACGGGATACATGCGGACGTGCATTGTCGTGTTGGAACAGCAAGTTCCCTTGCCGGTCTAGGAATGGTAGAACGATGGGTTCGATGACGGTTTGGATGTACCGTGCACTATTCAGTGTCCCCTCGACGATCACCAGTGGTGTACGGCCAGTGTAGGAGATCGCTCCCCACACCATGATGCCGGGTGTTGGCCCTGTGTGCCTCGGTCGTATGCAGTCCTGATTGTGGCGCTCACCTGCACGGCGCCAAACACGCATACGACCATCATTGGCACCAAGGCAGAAGCGACTCTCATCGCTAAAGACGACACGTCTCCATTCGTCCCTCCATTCACGCCTGTCGCGACACCACTGGAGGCGGGCTGCACGATGTTGGGGCGTGAGCGGAAGACGGCCTAACGGTGTGCGGGACCGTAGCCCAGCTTCATGGAGACGGTTGCGAATGGTCCTCGCCGATACCCCAGGAGCAACAGTGTCCCTAATTTGCTGGGAAGTGGCGGTGCGGTCCCCTACGGCATTGCGTAGGATCCTACGGTCTTGGCGTGCATCCGTGCGTCGCTGCGGTCCGGTCCCAGGTCGACGGGCACGTGCACCTTCCGCCGACCACTGGCGACAACATCGATGTACTGTGGAGACCTCACGCCCCACGTGTTGAGCAATTCGGCGGTACGTCCACCCGGCCTCCCGCATGCCCACTATACGCCCTCGCTCAAAGTCCGTCAACTGCACATACGGTTCACGTCCACGCTGCATGCTACCAGTGTTAAAGACTGCGATGGAGCTCCGTATGCCACGGAAACTGGCTGACACTGACGGCGGCGGTGCACAAATGCTGCGCAGCTAGCGCCATTCGACGGCCAACACCGCGGTTCCTGGTGTGTCCGCTGTGCCGTGCGTGTGATCATTGCTTGTACAGCCCTCTCGCAGTGTCCGGAGCAAGTATGGTGGGTCTGACACACCGGTGTCAATGTGTTCTTTTTTCCATTTCCAGGAGTGTATATATCAACGGGGACAGATGAAAATGTGTTCCCCGACCGGGACTCGAACCCGGGATCTCCTGCTAGCATGGCAGACGCTCTATCCATAGGGCACAGACGATAGTGCGACTGAAGGGACTATCTAGCGCACGCTTCCCGCGAGACCCACATTCTCACCTTATATGTCCACACACTACATTCGTAGTGTCCCCACCGAACACACTCATTACTCGTGGAAGAAATTCTTACCAGTCCCGTAAGAGCTCGGGTAATATGTGTGCATCCGCACAGAGGAGGAAGGTCATGGCCGGTATTGCCAGATCTTTATACTTATATGGATATGGTGTCTGTTCTTTCGGAATCCATTATAGAGCCTCCATCAACTTGAACAGTCTCCTGCAGATATGCAGGGTCCATGGATTCTTGAGGTTGTCTCCATACCCGTACACGTCCATCTGCTCGATACAATTTGAAACGAGACTCGTCCGACCAGGCAACATGTTTCCAGTCATCAACAGTACAATGCCGGTGTTGACGGGCCTAGGCGAGGCGTAAAGCTTTCTGTCGTGCAGGCATCAAGGGCACACGAGTGGGCTTTGAGCTCCGAAAGCCCATATCGATGATGTTTCGTTGAATGGTTCGCACGCTGATCCTTGTTGATGGCCCAGCATTTAAATCTGCAGAAATTTGTAGAAGGGTTGCACTTCTGTCACGCTGAACGATTCTTTTCAGTCATCGTTGGTCCCGTTCTTTCAGGATCGTTTTCTGCCCGCACCGATATCGGGTTCCTGACATTCACGGTACACTCGTGAAATGCTAATACGGGAAAATCCCCACTTCATCGCTACCTCGAAGATGCTGTGTCCCATCGCTCGTGCGCCGACTATAACACCACGTTCAACTCACTTAAATCTTGATTACCTTCCATTGTAGTAGCATTAACAGATATAACAACTGCGCTAAACACTTATTGTCATATATAGGCGTTTACGACCGCAGCGCCGTATTATGCCTGTTTACATATCTCTGTATTTGAAGACGCATGCCTATACCAGTTTCTTTGGCGCTTCAGTGTATATTAAATGATTTAAGCAATAATCACCACTTGTCGGCGTTCTGCACTGCCCAAGGGCGTGAGCGGACTGCCCTACCGCAATCTGATAACTATGTGAGCCGTGGATCAAAGGCGCTGTTGCTCCGCTGCCATTCGCTTGTCGGCGGGCGGTCGCGCCAGTCCGCCGCGAATAGCAGCATCCCTACAGTAGTTCCTGGGATTAGCCCGTACACAAAGCGAGTAGGGACCTTCAGTTTATACATGCAGAGAAGGGAAGAGATGCATATAGCAACTAGTAACGGAATCCAGACATACAGGCAGCGAAACTCGACGGGGGACTTCAATGTATGATATGTATAGGAGGAGAATAAATTTTAGTAATAATAATTATTTCGTGTGGCTCAAAGTCCTGATGCAAGTCTTTCAATTGGAAGTCACTTCAGCGACTTGGGTCTCCCTACCTAGTTATCCGACGGAATAGACGACGTGCAACAGAACGTGGAATCCGAAACATGTGTCGTTTGCGGCAAATCTCCACCATCGTTTGGAGGTGTTTGCTAGGTTAAAAATTAGAGACAAAAGACCGCGGACCGGTAATTTATCCACGAAAGAAATGGCGTACAGAACATTTGTTCAATCGGTTGTTGAGTACTGAGTGTCAATCTGTGAACCTTGCGAGGTGGAATTAGGAAAAGAGATTTAGAATATCCCACCAAAAGTGGCACGTTTCGTCAAAAAAAAAAAAAAAAAATCCAGTGACAGACGCTACAAGAGGGGCACTGAAACTCACGGAGAAGTGTACTGTCGAAATTCCCGAAAGCCTGTTTTCCAAGAAGGCTCGGACAACATATTTCTCCCTTTATTCCCTCCGACATACTTCTCTAAAATCGGCTACGACGAGAAAATCAGGAAGATTAGAGCTCACGCGGAGGTTTATCGACAGTCGTGCTTCACGCACCATTCACGAATGAAATATGGATGGCGTAAATGATAGTGAAGCCAGAAGTACCAACCAGCAGATCACTTGCAGGGTTTAGGTGTAGATGCAGACAGCCAATTCTGCTGTTTCCCGTGAAAGATCTCCTGTGAGCTTGGGCATCCTCAGAAATTTAAAATGGGGCAAGAAATTAAAATTGTTAATTTTTATATAAACTATTTTGCGATTGTGAGAACGTATCGCGCCCCAAGAATGAAATTTGGCATGATTTCCACAAAACTTGTTGTATCTCAATGTTTTAGGGTGGACTGCTTTGAAATCTAAAAGGTATATATATTTCATTGGTATATGCTAAGTTCAATGATGTGAAAGTACATCTCTCTTATAATTAAACCCAGTATATCCGACTTACCACAAAAAATTTTTTATTTATATAGCAGCGACGTCATGTATACTCCGAAAATTAAAAATCCAAAACAGGACAAAATAGAAATGACTGAGAAAACTCTTTTGGACACCAACAAAAGTAACCTGCAAAAAATACACCATTAAATCTCGAAGTGGAGAGAAAGGAAATAAACTTTAAAAAACGTGTATTCAACTGTGATGACAACTACATTATAAGATAAGGGGCAGTCACATGAAAGAGAGACAGATGGAAAAGCAAGTAAACTATTTATTTCAAAAGTAATAGCAATAATTGTTAATACATCTATCACACTGTGAGAAAAGATGGTTAATGCCTTTATGAGAAAATGTTTGCGGTTGTCCATGGAACAATGATTGTAGCCGGGCTTTCATCTCTTCATCAGAATCAAATAGACAGCCACGAATGCCTTTCTTCACGTCTCCAGAACTATGGAAATCGCATGGGAAAAGATCGGGACTGTGTGGAGAATGTTTAAGGGCTACCCAACGAAACTTGTACAGCATAGTCGAAATAGCCTTGGTAACAAGCGGGCGGTCAATTTGTTGTCAGTTGTTTACACTGTGCTGTAAAGTTTCGCTAGGTTGTCCTAACACGCTCTACATACAGTCCCGATCTCTCTGTGCAATTTACAAATTCTTGGAGACATTTCAGGCCGTCGATATGTTTCGAAAGAAGAGGTGCACACCTGAGTACCATCATGGATCCGCATGCAACCGCAAATAATTTTCCATGAAGGCATTGACCGTCGCATCACAGTTATGTATAAAGTTAGGGCGATTACTTTTGAAATAGCAGAGTTTACTTACTTTATCCTTCCTCTTCTTCTTTTCGACACTACATATTTTTGCGTTGATTGAATAAAGCATAACCCAGGATGAGTATTAAAGTACATAAATATGGGAAATCTCCCAAAACTACCCTAAACTGACCGCTATAATTAGCAGTGTAGGACTGAACTAAAGCCGTTATCGTTTCCGCGGTTTATCGTTGATCCACAGCAGCGGCACTGCGTGGTTAGCAACTCTATGATGGATGTTGGGCGATGTTGCCCTCCCCCCATAGTGTTTGCTGGAGATAACGTATTTTCGAACAGCGTGGAAGTGTTCTTCGGGCAAAAAGTAGCTGTGCCGTGTAAAATAGAATGTAAAGCCAGCAAGCTGTCGCGTGTCTTCTTTGCCCACAGAGAAATGGGAAACTACTGTGTTGTTTGCGTGGCGCAGTAAAAAGAAGGGAGCGTCCTTGTAAGATTCGGGAAGGATGTTATACAGGTAAACGGGAGCCTTGATCAAAATGTCTGGGAGCTGCCATCTAGTCCACTCATCAGGGTGTTGGGCCAATTCGTTTCCACATCTCGATAAAGGGTGTGCGTAGAAGCAATAGAGAGAAGATTGGGGACTTTACTTCGATTCTGTGCCGCAAAGATTCACATTCACCTTAACCCTTCGAGTACCAGTGGTTCCTGCCTGGAACCACTACTTCATTAATTTTTTTGAAGTAGCAGTGCTTTTACCGTGAAACCACCGATGCTATTGGAAGACAGGCATCTAGTAGTACACTGAGGTACTTCTACGAATGTAAGGCATTGTAGCAGTCACATAAAGAGTTAAAATCAACAGCCGACACGTAGACTGTGGCTCTGAGCACTATGGGACTTAACATCTGAGGTCATCAGTCCCCTAGAACTTAGAACTACTTAAACCAAACTAACCTAAGGACATCACACACATCCATGCCCGAGGCAGGATTCGAACCTGCGACCGTAGCAGTCGCGCGGTTCCAGACTGAAGCGCCTAGAACCGCTCGGCCACCGCGGCCGGCTGTCAACGAAATAAATCCAAATTATACAGTAACTGCTAAAGCCAAATTATTGCCCACTGCTCTTCGCAGTTCAGAATCTGTAGTTTCGTGATGTCACAGACAATTATTGCTTGAAATGTGTGAGAATTCGCTAATGAATAAGAAATCAACCTCCAGGTTCTATGAGGGGAAAACTGACCCATCTTGATCCCCCTTGCGGAGACCGTGCTTGTGAATAATGCGTAGTTCGTCTCCCCAATACAGGATAAATGTGGAGCATAATATGTCAAACAGTACGCGTGACGTAGCCTCAGTCATTCGGATAGCTGTTTGAAGACATCAGAGATATTTAGAAAAGCAATTCGGATGTGAGAAGCCCAAAAGGAGCTGACGTCCTTCGCCAGTTCCATTTCCGTTTAGTATGCGCTTGGCTCGGGCGCTTGACTCTGCGACCTGCGCTACTCAGGCGGATCTGCCCTATTGGGACGTCATGTCACGGGCCAATGGCTGGCCTTTCGTGTCAGAGCCACGCCGAGCACAATGGGGTGGGTTTTTACGGTGTTAACAGGGTGCACTCCCCCACAGAGGGCGCTGCGGCCGCGTCGGTCAATGCCGGCGGCGTGCGCACGCGCAGCATCCCGCGTCGCGGCCACCGGCCTGGGCGGGGCAGTTTCCCGGGCGCAGCCATGTAGCAGCCACGCAGCCTCTTGCGGGTCCGCGCTCTCACGTTTTTTGTTATTGACGCGTTATTATTTTCCTTTCCCGAGAGGTCCGCTAGCGGAAGGGGGTACGAGAGCGGCAAGCGGTGTCTGGTGCACAGCTGTATGCGAGTCCGCCAGCCGGCGAGCTGCTACTGCGTACAAACGCAGACGCGGTGCTGACTCCTCGCGTCCAGTTGCAGAACCAAGCGCCGCTCTGAAGCAATGAGTCACGCGCAAAGTAAGTGTGCGCTAGCAACGCGTACGGCCTGGCATTGCTTCCGTTACGACGCTTAGATGCTTCACTAATTTTTTAAAATCAAATGTGGCCACTAAAATTGTACATAACAGTTGCAAACTGTGCACGAATACTTAATCTTCAAAGCTACGATATGACAACAATCGGAAAACAGCTAAGGGAATGTTGTATAGTTTTACGAATTGCTTACAGCGCGGCAGTGTCTTTCTTTTCTGAGCCAGTCTGAGATGCTTTCTTGACAATATATGAACAAACTTCTCATGTTATTTTTCGTTTTGTGGATTCAATGCTTGTTCTCTGCGAGCTGGTTTTTATACTACTGCGGTGATAAAATATATTAGACACCACAGTAAAGTAAATACTGGCATCGAATGACTACAGGGCGCAGTTCCAAGCTCACAACTTCAGTACTCTGTGCGCTGGGATTACATTAGGACAGATTCGTTAGAATTCATCCTTAAGGTGTATTTAGAAGCATGATTTATATTTATCGAAATTCTTCCAATCCATCTGTGGCTTGACTCAACAAATCAGTGTTTAATAGTATTAGTTGGAAACATTCCTGGTTGCAATTTTAGTTTTTTTTATTTATCAACTACGCGTTTCATCTTATTCAGGCATCTTCAGGCTGAAATATAGATCAGCCTGAAGATGCCTAAATAAGGTGAAACACGCGTAGTTGATAAATAAAAAAATTAAAATTGCAACCAAGACTGTTTTCAACTAACACTATTCATATCTATGAAGTAATTCTGAAACTGAATTTTAATCATTAATTTCTACTGAGTGGGCTTAATTCAATATGTATTATTGTAATAACTCAATTGTTTCGTATCCACTCACGTATACCAGAGAGATTACAGGTTTTTTGTACAGTCATAAAATGAAATACCGAGAAGCGTCTCAGATCTGAATATTGCATACTCTAATTTAAACAAGCGATGGATACTGAAAGTAATTAAAGAATCAATTTCCTTTTGCTGTCTCTATGTCAGTCATTACTCAACTTGAAGGCTAGCAGTGACTTACAATAAATCTGGAAAATAATTTTAGTTTTTCACATCAGTCATCTGATAACAATTAACCATGTTCAACAATGACATCCTTATCAAGGTTACAAAAACGTGTTGTATGGAGGGAGGTATTTATATTTAGGACAAGGTAGTTAGCAAACAGCGAAACTATGCATTCGTAGACGTCAATCGTTCCTGAAATTAGTTTATTTGCGGCCAAGATAGACACGAAGCCCAAGGCTACTACAGTAGTATTAGTTTATATGCCAACTAGCTCTGCAGATGACGAAGAAATTGATGAAATATATGATGAGATAAAAGAAATTATTCAGGTAGGGAAGGGAGGCGAAAATTTAATAGTCATGGGTGACTGGAATTCGATAGTAGGAAAAGGGAGAGAAGGAAAAATAGTAGGTGAATATGAAATGGTGTTAAGAAATGAAAGAGGAAGCCGCCTGGTAGAATTTTGCATAGAGCACAACTTAGTCATAGCCAACACTTGGTTCAATAATCATGAAAGAAAATTGTATACATGGAAGAACCCTGGAGATACTAGAAGGTATCAGATAGATTATATAATGGTAAGACAGAGATTTAGGAACCAGGTTTTAAATTGTAAGACATCTCTGGGGGCAGATATGGGCTATGACCACAATCTATTGGTTATGAACTGTAGATTAAAACTGGAGAAACTGCAAAAAGGTGGGAATTTAAGGAGATGGGACCTGGATAAACTGACTAAACCAGAGGTTGTACAGTTTCACGAAGAGCATAAGGGAACAACTGATAGGAATGGAGGAAAGAAATACAGTAGAAGAAGAATGGGTAGCTTTGAGGGATGAAGTAGTGAAGGCAGCAGAGGATCAAGTAGGTAAAAAGACGAGGGCTAGTAGAAATCCTTGGGTAACAGAGGAAATATTAAATTTAATTCTTGAAAGGAGAAAATATAAAAATGCAGTAAATGAAGCAGGCAAAAAGGAATACAAACGTCTCAAAAATGATATCGTCAGGAAGTGCAAAATGGCTAAGCAGAGATGGCTAGAGGACAAATGTAAGGATACAGAGGCTTATCTCACGAGGGGTAAGATAGATACTGCCTACAGGAAAATTAAAGAGACCTTTGGAGAAAAGAGGACCACTTGTATGAATATCAAGAGTTCAGATGGAAACTCAGTTTTAAGCAAAGAAGGGAAAACAGGAAGGTGGAAGGAGTATATAGAGGGTCTATACAAGGGCGATGTACTTGAGGGCAATAATATGGAAATGGAAGAGAATGTAGATGAAGATGAAATGGGAAATATAATACTGCGTGAAGAGTTTGACAGAGCACTGAAAGACCTCAGTCGAAACAAGACCCGGGAGTAGACAACATTCCATTAGAACTACTGACAACTTTGGGAGAGCCAGTCCTGACAAAACTCTACCATCTGGTGAGCAAGATGTATGAGACAGGCGAAATACATTCAGACTTCAAGAAGAATATAATAATTCCAATCCCAAAGAAAGCAGGTGCTGACAGATGTGAAAATTACCGAACTATCAGTTTAAAAAGCCATAGATGCAAAATACTAACGAGAATTCTTTACAGACGAATGGAAAAACTGGTAGAAGCCGACCTCGGGGAAGATCAGTTTGGATACCGTAGAAATATTGGAACACCTGAGGCAATACTGACCCTACGACTTATCTTAGAAGAAAGATTAAGGAAAGGCAAACCTACGTATCTAGCATTTGTAGACTTAGAGAAAGCCTTTGTCAACGTTGACTGGAATAATCTCTTTCAAATTCTAAAGGTGGCAGGGGTAAAATACAGGGAGCGAAAGGCTATTTACAATTTGTACAGAAACCAGATAGTAGTTATAAGAGTTGAGGGGCATGAAAGAGAAGCAGTGGTTGGGAAGGGAGCGAGACAGGGTTGTAGCCTATCCCCGATGTTATTAAATCTGTAAAGGACACAAAAGAAAAATTCGGAGTAGGTATTAAAATCCATGGAGAAGAAATAAAAAGTTTGAGGTTCGCCGATGACATTGTAATTCTGCCAGAGACAGAGCAGTTGAACGGAATGGACAGTGTGTTGAAAGGAAGATATAAGATGAACATCAACGAAAGCAAAACGAGGATAATGGAATGTAGTCGAATTAAGTCGGTTGATGCTGAGGGAATTAGATTAGGAAATGAGACACTTAAAGTAGTAAAGGAGTTTTGCTATTTGGGGAGCAAAATAACTGCTGATGGTCGAAGTAGAGAGGATATAAACTGTAGACTGGTAACGGCAATGAAAGCGTTTCTGAAGAAGAAAAATTTGTTAACATTGAGTATAGATTGAAGTGTCACGAAGTCGTTTCTGAAAGTATTTGTATGGAGTGTAGCCATGTATGGAAGTGAAACATGGACTATAAATAGTTTGGACAGGAAAAGAATAGAAGCTTTTGAAATGTGGTGCTACAGAAGAATGCTGAAGATTAGATGGGTAGATCACATAACTAAAGAAGAGGTATTGAATAGAACTGGGGAGAAGAGGAGTTTGTGGCACAACTTGACTAGAAGGAAGGATCGGTTGGTAGGACACGTTCTGAGGCATCAAGGGATCACCAATTTAGTATTGGAAGGCAGCGTGGAGGGTAAAAACCGTAGAGGGAGACCAAGAGATGAAAACACTAAGCAGATTCAGATGGATGTAGAGTGCAGTAGGTACTGGGAGATGAAGAAGCTTGCACAGGATAGAGTAGCATGGAGAACTGCATCAAACCAGTCTCAGGACTGAAGACCACAACAACAACAACAACAACAACAACAGCAAAATGGTTCAAATGGCTCTGACCACTATGGGACTCAACTGCTGTGGTCATCAGTCCCCTAGAATTTAGAACTACTTAAACCTAACTAACCTAAGGACATCTCATACATCCATGCCCGAGGCAGGATTCGAACCTGCGACCGTAGCGGTCGCGCGGTTCCAGACTGAAGCGCCTAGAACCGCTCGGCCACTCCGGCCGGCCAACAACAACAAAACCTTACCGTTTTCCGTTATCATTTGTGTATGATAGCATTTAGTCTACTTCTCTTTTACTTACCTTCCTATCGTTGATATCCATCAGTCACCTTTTTCCTCTCTTCCTTTCACTATAGACGTAGAGTTAATATTAAGAATACTTTCTTTACTCCATAACGAAGTTTTCATTCACGGAAGTCTAATTTTTTACATGATTACGAGACTGTATTACAGTTTTCCCCGTCAGATATTGTTTTGAAATGTCCGGAACGTTTACGTATTTATCGTTTATTATGTTACGCCAGCCCAAAAGGAGGACGATTAGAGTTACGTCGCGTCGGCTACGATATCATTACAGACGGAGTAAAAGCATGGATTAGGGAGGGATGGGTAAGTAAATCGGCTGTGCCCTTTTGGAACGAACCGTCCCGACATTTTCCTTAAGCGATTTAGGGAAATAACGGAAAACCTAAATCTGGATGGCCAGACGGGAATACGAACCGTTGTCCTCCCGAATGCGAGTCCAGTTATGTCGATCCATTATTCTGTTTACTATCTCGCCTACGACCACTTTTCGCCCACATTTACCCTTCACTGTTTTACGGGCACAGAGCTTCGGACCTCTTTCCATACGAAAGGTCGTACGGTACGATTGACAATGCTTCGTACATTGTATGAGGATCTGAAATACTGATGGACACACTGTTGCCTAACTAGTGTGGGTTACATCCCAAAAACATGGTTCATTATCCTGATTACTTTCAGTTCTTCAGAAATACAAACATCACACTACACTTAGGTGTACTTATCGTAATATCTTGCACAGTAAAATGGTTCAAATGGTTCTGAGCACTATGGGGCTTAACTTCTGAGGTCATCAGTCCCCTAGAACTTAGAACTACTTAAACCTAACTAACCTAAGGACATCACACACATCCATGCCCGAGGCAGGATTCGAACCTGCGACCGTCGCGGTCACGCGGTTCCAGACTGTAGCGCCTAGAACCGCTCGGCCACTCCGGCAGGCTCTTGCACAGTAATGAACGCGGCACAACCTACAATAGCTATGGGAAATAAACGGTGCACTCACGTTAAGGTGACCACCACCTATGTTCGACGTCAATATGCAATAACTACTCATAGATGGCAAGTGGCAGCACTAGCAATGGAGGGTATATAAAGCGTGGAGGAGGGTGGGGGGAGGCGGAAAACACTGCAATGGTTGTCGTAATGCGGAAACGGAGCGATATATATGACGTCCAAAAGGGAATGATCATTGGCTTTCGAGCCAAGGGCTGAAGCATTTCCGAAACAGCCAAATTTGTAAACTGTTTGTGTGCCACCGTGGTAGGAATATACCGTGAATGGCAAAACAGCCCTATCCAAAACCGGCGCCGAGGCACCTATGTGCACTACGGGCCATAGATGACAGGGTTGAACGACGGCTGCGGATAGTGTAAGGGCGAATAGACATGCAACTACTGAGCGACTGACTGCCCAGATGAGAGGTTATCAACAATGTCCCCTCCACGACCGTTCAGCGAACATTGCTGCATATGTGCCTCCGCCGCAGGCGCTTGCTTCATGGACCCGTGCTAACTGCTGTTCATTGGCTACAAAGGCTGGAATTTGAACTGGATGTCAACTGATTTGGGACAGGTGGCCACTTCAGATTAATCATGGTTCATGGTCCACTGCGCAGGTGGCCGTTGGCGTGTACGGTCCTGCAACAATCTTCGGAAGAGTCGAGGCTGGAGAAAATAGCGTTATGCTCTGGGAAATGTTTTCTTGCCATTCCCTGGATGATCTCGTCATGCTGGTAGGCACAATGGATCGATACAACTATTGATCTATCTTTGGGGACCATGTTCTCCACTATATGCAGTTCAATTTTTCTCGGCACGGTGGCATTTGCCACGAGGAAAATGCTAAGTGTCACACAGCTCGCTGTGTACGTGCGTTGTTCGACGAGCACCCGAATGAGTTTGCTGTACTCTCCTGGCCACCAAGCTCGCCAGATTTAGACCCAGCTAAGAATCTGTGGAACCTCCTCGATCAGGCAGTTCGCGCTATTGATCCTCAACCTGGAAACGTAGCGCAGCTGGCCATGATACTGGAGCCGGTATGGCTCCATAACCCTGTCAGTACTTTCCAGATATCCACTGACTCTCTTCAAACACGTCCGTGCTACAAAAGATGGTTCAAATGGTTCAAATGGCTCTAAGCACTATGGGATTTAACATCTGAGGTCATAAATCCCCTAGACTTAGAACTACGTAAACCTAACTAACCTAAGGACATCATACACATCCTTACCCGAGGCACGATTCGAACCTGCGACCATAGCGGTCGCCCGGTTCCAGACTGAAGCGCCTAGAACCGCTCGGCCACCAGCGGCCGGCTGCAGTCTTCCCCCTGAACGCAATATAAGCTGGAATTTTTTTAATTAACCTGAAAGTGTTACAATTAATGTGCTTCGTAAATGTAGATTTCAAAAATACTCTGACACACGACAGTCTAGAAATTATTCAGCACACTGTCTAAGCACGACGGTCAATCAGAAAACTTAATATGTTTAGTCATTATTATCTTTATGTTTTACATACCTAGCCATATTTTGACAACGAATTTCTAAACACTATTTTATGGATGTTTACAGGAAATAAAGGAGAAAAAAAAGACGTAATGTGCTGTTGCTTTCTTGTGTGAATTGTGCCAAGTTTAAAAGTACTCGGTACATGACTATGATAAAAGTTCGCGCAATGTGGCGCTGATGCTGTGTTCTACACCTACGTGGATACTCTGCAAATCACATTTAAGTGCCTGACAGACGGTTCATCGAACCACCTCCACAATAATTCTGTATTATTCCAATCTGGTACAGCGGGCGGAAAAAATGAACACCTATATCTTTCGGTGCGAGCTCTGATTTCCCTTATTTCATTACGGTGATCCTTTCTCGCCATAGAGGTCGGCGTCAACAAAATGTTTTCGCATTCGGAGGAGAAAGTTGGTGATTGAAATTTCTTGAGAAGATTCCGCCGCAACGAAAAACGCCTTTGTTTTAATAATGTCCACCCCAAATCCTGCATCATTTCAGTGACACTCTCTCCCCTTCGACGACACGGCAGCTCACCGTGTTCGGTCAGAGGGTTTATCTACCTCTGTAATAAAAAAAAAAAAAAACTGAGTGAACGGACCTACGGACAACCTGAACGAGTGTCATCGGACGTCCGCCACGAACAAATTCAACGAACAATATAGAACAAAATAAGATAAAAAAAAGTGGCCAGCGCGACAGTATGACAATCCTAAGGACCCGGGTTCGATTCTCGGCTGGGTCGGAGATTTTCTCCGCTCAGGGACTGGGTGTTGTGTTGTCCTAATCATCATCATTTCATCCCCATCGACGTGCACGTCGCCAAAGTGGCGTCAAATCGAAAGACTTGCACCCGGCGAACGTTCTACCCGACGGGAGGCCCTAGTCACACGACATTTACATTTTTAGTTGTTCGTAATTGTAATTCCTAGGTATTTAGCTGAATGTACGGCCTTTAGATTTGACTTATTTATCGTGTAGCCGAGGTTTAACGAATTCCTTTCAGCACTCATGGCCTCACCTTTTCATCATCTACGGTCAATTGCCAGTTTTAGCGCCATGCAGATATCTCTCTAAATCGTTTTGCAATTTGTTTTGATCTTCTGATGACTTTACTAGTCGCTGAACGACAGCGTCATCTGCAAACAACCTGAGACGGATGCTCAGATTGTCTCCTAAATCGTTTAGATAGCTGAGGAACAGCAAATGACCTGTAACACTACCTTGGGGAACACCAGAAATCACTTCTGTTTTACTCGATGACTTTCCGTGAATTACTACGAACTGTGACCTCTCTGACAGGAAGTCACAGAACTGAAACGATATTCCATAAGCACACAATTTCACTTCAATAGCAATCAACACTTCGTGTGAGAAATGAGCCAGTTGTGTTTCACAATAACGATGCTTTCTAAATCCGTATTGACTGTGTGTCAATAGACTCTCTTCGAGGTAATCCACCATAATGTTTGAACACAATATATGTTCCAAAATCCTGCTGCATATCGACGTTAATGATATGGTCCTGTAATTTAGTGGATTACTCCTATCTTTCTTGAATACTGATGTGACCTGTGCAGTTTCCCAGTCTTTGGGCAGGGACCTTTCGTCGAGCGAACGGTTGTAAATGATTCGTAAGTATGGAGCTATTGTATCAGCATACACTGAAAGGAACCTAACTGGTATACAGTCTGGACTTGCTTTTGTAAAGTGACTAAGTTGCTTCACTACTCGGAGGATATCTAATTCTACGTTACTCATGTTGGCAGCTGTTCTTGATTCGAATCCTGGAATATTTACTTCGTTTTTTTTTTTGTGAAGGAATTTCGGAAGGCTGTGTTCAGTAACTCTGCTATCACGCAGAGAAGGCATTGACTGTGTCTTGCCGCTAGCATACTGCACATACGACCAAAATCTCTTTGGATTTTCTGCCAGGTTTCGAGACAAAGTTTCGTTGTGGAAACTATTATAAGCATCTCGCATCGAAGTCCGCGCTAAATTTAGAGCTTCTGTAAAAGATCGCCAATCTTAGAGATTTTTCGTGCTTTCAAATTTGGCATGTTTTTCTCGTTGTTTCTGCAACAGTGTTCTGTCCTGCTTTGTGAAGCACGGAGGGTCAGCTCCGTGGTTTGTTACTTTGTTTGGTATAAAGCTCTCAATTTTTCCCGTATTATTTTTTTTTTAATTCAAGCCACATTTGGTCTACCCTTACATTGTTAATTTGGAAGGACTGGAAATTCTCTCTCAGAAAGGCGTCAAGTGAATTCTTATTTGCTTTTTTGAATAGGTATATTTTTCGTTTATTTTTGGAGAATTTGGAGGTTACAATATTTAACGTTGTCAACATACACCATTATGGGAATCAAAGCAGGGGGAGGGGGGGACGAAGCCCAGCGTCTGCAGATACCCTACTCCTCTTAAATGGCACTAAGATTGTCGCTGACATTAACGCCCCCACAGGAGATGAAGCACCACGAAGTTTCACAGGCCATAGCATCGTGCAATACTGTCGAGAGGTACGCAGAACATTACCTGACATTCTGATTATCTGAAAACATATATCCTTATTTGTATGCCAAAAGACTGGAGATGAAAATTCCTTCCACCATCAGGATTCAAAAAGGAATGTGACCTCATTTACAGGGACAGATTGTATATATACATGTTGCTTGATTCCTTAAATTAATTTGCAGTATATTACACATTTCGTGCTGTTTTGTTATTTGTTGAGTCCCAAGCTGTTTTCAACTTCTATAATTTCTGCACTCGAGGGCGAGGTGAAAACTTTCTTGGCCTGGCATTGAAAAAATGAGATTTGGTTTAAAGTTGCACTTATTTTCTCGGCATCGCCCACGTTTAGGGCAGGACATTTTATCCAACTCCTTCGGTAAGTAAATTTCATCACTGAGGCGCTGTTATACGTCTGAAAATAACCTTTAACGTGTGTCATAAGCTCTTTATTGGCCTCGTAACGCTACCACAGCTTTATTTTCATGCAAGACCAAGTGGAAGTCAAATGTTACAGGAATCAAGTGAAGAAGATCGAAGTATCTAATTAAAAGTGTCCAGACCCCTTTTAGTGTACATTTATACGGATTACATCCACCCTTCGCCTTTATGACAGCTGGAACTGTGCTACGGACACTGTCAGTAAGGTGTGTGAATATCTGTGAAGGAATGACAGCCTATTCTCCTTCAATAGCCAAAACCACAGAAGATAGTAATGTCAGATGCTGGGGTCTGGAGCAAAGCCGACAATCTAACTCACTCCGAAAGTGTTCCAGTGGGTTCACGTTAAGTGTGTGAGAAGTCCATTCCGTTTGAGCAATGTTATTGTCCACAAACCCCTGCTCTCAAAGGCTGCTTTGACAGGGTGTACTGTCATGCTGATATATTCATCTTCTCCGAACTGCTCCTCTGCTGTACGTAGTACACAGAACGGAAAAAGGTGTTCACATCATTCCACATTTAGCGTTTTCGTAAGTGCAGTAAGGGGATCACGCCGTAGCCACGAGAAACACCCGTATCATAACACCAGCTCCTCCGTACTTCACTGTTGGTGCCACACATGAAGGTAGGTCACGTTCTCCTGGCATTCACCAAACGTAAACCCTTCCAACAAATAGCCACAGAGTATAGCGTGATTATCACTGCAGATCACTCGTTTCCAGCCATCCTCTATCCACTGGCATCACACTTTACACCACCACAAGCGTCGTTTCAGAAATGTGTGGCTTATGAGGAGCTGCTCGACCACTGTATCCTCTTATTAACTCCGTACGCATAGTCGTCCTGCTAGCTGTACTCCTGGTAGCACTTGGACACTCGCGAGTGATTTCACGTGATTTTGTACAGCCATTCTCAATGCTCGACAGTCTGTCCACGGAGCGGGGTAGTGCAGTGGTTAGCACACTGAACTCGCATTCGGGAGGGTGACGGTTCAAAACTGCGTCCGTCCATCCTGATTTAGGTTTTCCGTGATTTCCCTAAATCGCTTAAGGTAAATGCCAGGATGGTTCCTTCGAAAGGTCACGGCAGTTTTCCTTCTCTATCCTTCCCTAATCCGAGCTTGTGCTCTGTCCCTAATGACCTCGTTGTGGACGTGACGTTCAACACTAATCTCCTCCTCCTCCCCCTCCGGTCTCTGTCCATCAGTACACGAGGTCTGACTGGTCTTGGTTAACTGTGGTTGTTCCTTCACGTTTCCACTTCAGAATCACATCACCAGCAATCAAAAATGGTTCAAATGGCTCTAAGCACTATGGGAATTAACATAGAAGGTCATCAGTCCCTGGACTTAGAACTACTTAAACCTAACTAACCTAAGGATATCACACACATCCATACCCGAGGCAGGATTCGAGCCTGCGACCGTAGCAGCCGCGCGGTTCCGGACTGAAGGGCCTAGAACCGCTCGCCCGCAGGGGCTGGCCCACCAGCAATCGACTTTTGCAACTTTAGAAGGTTTGAAATGTCCCCAATAGATGTGTTACTCAGGTGACGTCCAATAACTAGTCCACGTTCGAGGTCACTGAGCTTTTCTGAGCGATCCATTTTGCTGTTACTGCTTTTCTACTGAAAACATAACACACCTCGCCACTGTTTCTACTGGCAGACACTGATCTCATATCTAGTGGCCAACTCTGCATTACATAGAGGCGTCCGGGCACTTTTGATGAGATAGTGTATGTTCCGTGATTGATTCTTGAGTTCTCTCTTTTCCCATTACCGAATAAGGCTTTACGTTGAATTTCCTCTTTTGCAATCCAGCCCACTTCATACTTATTCTTTCACTGAGGTGCAGAAAACATCCTCAGTATATCCCAGTTATTTTACCTTCTTCATAGCAGTGATTAACGAGACCCAAGAAGAAATATCCTTTAACCTTTCTTGCAGATGAAAGCGAGTTCGTAGTCTCTGCTGCGAGCCCACCGGATTCCACCCCCTACTTTTATTGCTGTTTCAGTTAGTATGTCATTGAAATGGTCGAGAAATTGCTGAAACATTTTTTCGCACTAGCCTGTGATTATAATTCAACAAATGCACATCTGCCTTGTATAAAATGTTCTCGTAGTTAATTCATGATATAAAATGTGAGTGGTATTTCTCCTAATGTGATTTTGAATTCCTTAATTTGGGTCGTAACAAATCAAGTTCATCAACGCCCATTTGTTAAAGTATTGGGACGGGAGTAATCAAAATTCTTACAATTAGTAAAATAGACTATTTAGCTGTGGAAACAATAATTAAATAGGTGCAAATAATTTCGCCAGTATATCTAAAAGTGTTAAACGGGGCGGAGAGGAGGGGCTCCGAGAACGCATGGTCAATATTCAGGAATATGACAGAAACGCCTATTTTAGGCTAAAAACTTCAGATGGTCATATTCCGTATTTCGAATGGTTTCGGGAATAGGACACATTTAATGTACATTTGTTTTTGGGCGTTAGTGGCCCGCACGCGAGTTTAATTTACAGAATTACTTGCGTTTTTCAAATTTCGTTTATTGAATATCTAGAGGACGTTCCTTCGGTCACGCAGACTGCATTAGCTTCCAGTACGACGGAGCCTCTCCATGTTTTACCAGACGCGTGATGGAACATCTCAATCCCACATACCCTAATCCCTTTATTGGTCGTGGTGGTACAATTAACTGGCCACAAAATCGCCAGATCTCACGCCACAAGTTATTTATGGGGCTGGTAGAAGCCTGAGGTGTAGAAAAGAAAGATGAATACACGAGATGAACTGTTTGGTCGCATCATGGACGCCGCTGCCTTCATTAGGGAGAACGCTGGCCAGTTGTGATCGCGGATAATTGCGGTCGGTTTGCCGGACACTGGCGGTCACCCCAATCGCCAGGTAGTTTGAACAGCGATTCCTCAGCCAAGGAAGGCCTCGTAATCGTAATGTTCGCTTCCAAGCCTCCGTCTTCGCATCTTTCCCGACATACAGTGCGTAAGGGACCTCCTTCTTAGACACCTTGGCTTCTGGTAATCACGTTGCTAATGAAAATACTGATATAATTATTGATGGTGTCCCACTGCATATATGACTTTGTTACAGATGCCTAACTCAGAATCTATGAATAGGACCTTGGGTCGTCAGCGGAGTAAAGGGCGGGGAAACCAACAAGAGCTTAAGAACTCTTACGAAATTTATCTTCATGAAGATCTCTTAAAAACAGGATATAGTAGTAGTTTTCTTCTAGAAGACGATAGACTAGAGGAGGGATACTCATCTTCATGAAGATCTCTTAGAAACAGGATATAGTAGTAGCAGTTTTCTTCTAGAAGACGATAGACTAGAGGAGGGATACTCATTTTGTTGGAAACAAAGAAAAATAAAGCATAAAAGCTTCTTCCCATTTTTATGGATGGAAAATTTAAGGGCTGCAGCAAGCAGTTAGCACAAATGAGTACCGTACACGCACACTTAGAAGGCCCGAGTGGCGAAGCAAACTTTCTCCCTGCTGTATTTGCATAGCTCTCTAATAAGAAGAAAGACATATATGTTCGCCTGTTTAGTCTAAGTGAACAAGCAGTTTCAGGATTTTAGATATAGTTTTTCATCTAAAACTAACATATTTCCAGTCAACGATACATTGTACCGAAATGTAGCGCTTTTTTTCAATACTGGGAAATCGAAATATTTAAAACTTTTGGGAAACTAAAGCAATACCATGTCAATATATAATTATTTCTTCCAAGCATAATATAACCCCATCCTCCTTCTGTCTGTATGATAGCTTCTTTCCAGATTTACTGATAGAAACAGCCCATCGCCATGGGAAGAGCAGGAAAGAAACGATGTAAAAAGAAAGAGAATGTTCGCTAATCATTTTGAACGCTACGTTTTTGTTTATTTTAATTGCTATGACTGATAGTCCAAAAACAACAACGAAAGAAGAAGTGGGTATGTGAATGGTTGAAAAGGACGTACTCCATGTTAATTTACTATGTAAAATTCGATATCCCTTGCGGCCAAAAATTCTTTAATGTTCGGCGAGACAAAGTCCAAAGAGAGAGCGAAAATAAGTTAGATGCAACTGTAATTTATGTTGAGAGGAATCATTTGAGTGATATTTAATGTTTGTTTCGCTAAGCCAAATCCCACTGGTTATTGATTAAACTCTAGTGAACCAAGCTGCGACCAACTACTTTCATCAATAAGCTGTTTAGGGATTCTGTTTCGAGGCCTGAAACACTCTTTGATTTTTACAAGCAATAAAGGCTGATTCCCATCACTCTAGACACAGCCTTTTGATTGACAATGTGATAAATGATCATTTGCTATTCTGGCGGGTTTAACATTAATCTAAATAGGCTTCATCTTTTTTATGCAAGAACTACAGTATACACAGTATTAATAACTATAACTAAATATTTGCGTCGATAATGCTACTTTAGTATACTTAATAACTTTAACTAAATAATCTGCGAGAACTCAGTGGTCTTCATAGCCTTTTAATGCATTACTTCTAATATATCCAGAATGAAATTTTCTCTCTGCAGCGTAGTGTGCGCTGATATGAAACTTCCTGGCAGATTAAAAGTGTGTGCCGGACCTAGACTCGAACTCGGTACCTTTACAGAAGCTCTCCTGCGAACCTTGGAAGTTTGGAAGGTAGGAGACGAGGTACTGGCAGAAGTGAAGCTGTGCGGACAGGGCGTGAGTCGTGCTTGGGTAGCTCAGATGGTAGAGCACTTGCCCGCGAAAGGCAAAGGTCCCGAGTTCGAGTCTCGGTCCGGCACACAGTTTTAATCTGCCAGGAAGTTTCACTTCTAATATAGTTTACTCCAGTGCCTGAATATGGGGAATAGCTTCCAAGCAGGACCTAATGTTGCCAATCTCTTCATAATTTTTTATGGTTCTCTTTATCCAGTCGCCCAGCTAAAAGTGTTCCTTCGTCTTTTCCTTTCGTTTAAGATTCACCTCTAACCTCATGTACATGCAGTTTGTGAGTCCCGCTTCCTCCTTGAGACACTCGACCAAATAAGTGATTCTAGGATGAAGGTTATCAACATTATTTATTTTGTTGTGCCACCCTTCAGCAGCATTCGTCGTTCGGTACATTTCCGTAGCGATTCCACATTGCCATGGGGATATCCTCATGCTGTAGCTAGATATCCTTAAAGTATTCAAAAAATTGAGAGACCCTTTCGTTATCAAGGGCTTTCGCATGAATCTCACCACATCATTTACTTAGGTCCTCCGGTTTTACAAATGCCAGCGGTGTGCATATACTGATGAGAAACCTTAAATCTTCGTTCTGGCGAAATCCTCAGTTAGAAAGAGATATTGACGTCTTTTTCCATATACACCCTTCTTCATATGAAAAAACATCCATTTATTCAGTTGTTTTACTTGAGTAGGAAACTTAACGAAGGGCCGATATCGCAGTTGCCTCAAAATCGACGTTAACTTCTCTAGGACACCACTAAGAAACTGCTTGTTCACTTAGACTAAACAGGCGAACAAATGTGTCTTTCTTTTTATTAGGGAGCTGTGCAAATACAGCAGGGAGAAAGTTTGTTTCGCCACTCGGGCCTCCTAAGTGTGCGTGAACGGTACTCATTTGTGCAAACTGCTTGCTGCAGCTCTTAAATTTTCCATCCATAAAAATGGGAAGATGTTTTCAAGCTTTATTTTTCTTTGTTTCCACCAAAATGAGTATCCTCTCCTCTAATCCATCGTCTTCTAGAAGAAAACTACTACTATACCCAATTTTTAAGAGATCTTCATGAAGATAAAGTTCGTAAGAGCTCTTAAGCTCTTGTTGGTTTCCCCGCCCTTGACTCCGTTGACGACCGAAGGTCCTGTTCATAAATTCTGAGTCAGGCATCACTGTAACAAAGTCATGACATTTATTATGAAGATTTCCCATTCGATCCACGTATCTGTCGGATAGCTGCGCACTTTCATCTCGAGCCCTCCTCTTTGCATTCTCCACCTGCTTCTTCACTTCCAGAACTGCATCAGGTGTCCACAAATGTTCTGATACGTCAAACACTTCTCCGTTCTGCTATTGTCCTTCCATGGCGTGGTCAGATTTTTGGTGTAAGCACACCTCCGTAACACCATCTTGTTAGATTCCTTCACTTTACGATATACGTAACCACTAATGAGCAGAAGGCCTGCTCTTGGTCGCTGTAATAATTTCAATACTGATGGTCATACTAGGAACTTCGAAAGCAAAGTGAAAATAAGGACTTAAGTTTCGACCAGAGTGGCGTTATCCCTTTGGAGCTCTTAAAACCGCAAGTAGCTGGACACCGCCCAGGGGAATTCCAGGGCCGGGTGGTGGTGGTGGAGGAGGAGGAGGAGGAGAAGACAAGGGCATCCAACCCTTCGGTTGGGAACAGGTAAAACCGCAGATTTTAGGGGGTCGCAAATATCCACGTTCGCAAGTGTCCGGACTCCAACAGGAAACGTGCAAAGACACCCAAACAACCATCGCGCTCGATTTAAATTTAACCAAAAATGTTGAAAAACTCACCAACAAAGTAAGGTAATCACAAAAAATTTTAAAAGTAGCACCAACACGATAACTGTAAAACGTATAGTGCTAGTCTGGATCCTGGCTTTTATTAGTTCTTTTTATAAATTATCGTCGCATGCCATGGCTTAGAACTTCTAATAGTTAGTGGGCATTAAAGTGCTATTTTTCTGTGGACAACATTGGCACTAATAAGTTTTTGGAATTAACATTGGTTTTAACACGTTATAATGGAATATCCAGTCTTCACATCAGCTCAGCTGTCATTCTGTTTGCTACTTATCCGAGTATGCCCATGATCGTTCTACATGACCCATCACTCCATGTCGCTATATGGGGCATTTGTAATTGCCAATTGACACGCCACCTGTTAATACACAATGCAGTGCATGCGCTTGTTTCTGGTAAGTTGAGCCTCTTGTCATCTGGCTTCGCAATGCGTTGTTTTCTGCCAATTGAGTTGTCCAGGTACGATACGGTATTCAGCCCCCTTTAACTTAGGCAGTTTCTTGCTAAACTTGAAAATAGTTTTATATTGGAATTTTTTGGAGGATTAACTACAATTTAAGATAATTGATTCCTCACCAGTATGTTTTTCACTCCATTTTAGGCAAATGAGGGACCGTTAGCTGCTCAAATTTCACATTATCCCATAGGTCATATACGGTCCGTGCTTTGAGCACTATTTTGATATATGGGGATCCCGCTAACTCACCAGATATTGTAATTCGTGGTCAGTGGAATTTATTAGTATTTTACCTAACCGAAAGTGTCTTATTAGGGTTTTATTTTTATCAGCTTCCGTCCTTTCTAGGTATCACGAGTGCGTCCTATGTTATTTTATGTTTAGCGTCTGCTACTTAGCGAAAAATTGCTGACGATGAGCGCTGGGTCATCCAATTCTCTTTTCTCGATCGGAAAATGAATTGATTTTGTATGTTCATTCCGTAGAGACATATCATTTTTGTTAGGTTTTCTTGCCTACATGAGCCTTCGTTCATCGTTTTGTACAGACAACAACTGATGATGCAGCTGAAATACTACGAAATCGGTGGTTCCTATAAATGAAGGACTTACAGCTAAAGCGGTCTTACCTGTTCAAACTGATATATTCATGGTTAGGCTACCCTGATTTTAAAGTCTGCTTATTACTTTAAAAATAATAAACAGTTACTTTTTTCCAGCTGTCTCGTTTTGATTTTACTCACATGAAAAAAAGCGGTTCGTAAAGGAACCAGAACGGCTTCGGCACATTAAGGGCCCCAGAATCAGTCCTCTTCCTCAACATGTAATCGTCGTAGGTGTGAACACAGGCTTTTTATTTTGTCCAGGTTTGTCTTTCTTCTTATTTATTGAGTCATTTCGCTTCTCTCTGTCCGTACAATTCGCAGAATTAACCAGCCATAAACAAGGAAAAGCACGATAATACCCTCAAATTCTGTGTTCTGCTCGTCAGATCACTCAGTCAAAGTGCTAATAAAAAGACAAATTTGAGTGCTTCCGAAAATCTGAATCTTTCAACAGTAAGACGTAGTAAAACAAAGAACCAAATGAACAGAACCGCGCACAACTATTGCATACGTCTTCTCGACTGGGATGGGAAGACTTCGGCTGTACGCACAGGTTAGAGGCGTGTGTGACTTTGCACCGTTGCAATGGCCTCTTTGTGCGACCGGGAAGTTGCATAGATGTAAACACACCATAAGCATATCCAGAGTTTACGGTAATAAGAGACTGACAGCACTAATTTATTCTTAGCTCAGGAACCCGGAACTCGCAAAACCGGTATACAATCAAGATGAGTTCCCTGAGGTGATCGCCGTCACATGTGTGGCTTATTGAATGCCAAGAATGCGACGAGTGCTAACTCCTCTTCTGATATACCTATGGGATCAGCTTTCTCAAATGATCTAACACCATATTCTGCACTTTTCCATATTTTCAGCTGTAGTGGCAGTTACGAGATGCCGCTACGTGAACCATCTGAGAAGCACGAGGGGACTTCAAAAAGTAAGTTAAAAATTATTGTGGCAAGCTAAGTAACTTTTATTGAATGCTGCACTACACTTCAAAGTAACACAGATACGACACAACTTTTTCAACATAGTCGGCAGGTCTCTATAAATAGAGTCCGGAACGTATTACCAATCGTTCAGTCCCTCGACGACAGAAATCCTCTCCTTGGTCACGGAATCATTCGAGAAAAGCTGTATGAACGTCCTCATCGTTGGAAAATTTGAGAATGCAGCGAATCAGTTCCCCGACTGTCAGGACTTTATGGTCATTAGTAGATGTCGATGGCCTTCTTTTCCGATCAACATCACTCACGTCCGTGCGGCCTTCGTAAAATTTTTCACATTATTTCGCTACGGCTGCACGTGACAGTGCATTTGGACCATATCCCAACAGAATTTCACAGTGAGTCTGTGTGCAATTCAGACTTTCTGCACAGAAGAAACGCATGGTCCAGCGTAATTCAACTTTGGTGTACGTTTCTAACTGCTGCGCCATTCCACTCTCACACTGTGATGCACCTGTTAGCTCTACCGCAGCAGAACTGTCTGCAGGAAACCCAAAACCTCTACACGCATGTACGGCATTTGTAACTTACTGTCTGAAGTCCCCTCCTACATCCACATTTAAGTTCAGCTTATCATTTCTTAATCTCTGAAAACGATGATATACTCGTTGTACAAACAACACTATTCCATCATCTTTCAGGTGTGCGTCCAATGAAGCATTAAGAGTGCTATTTTTTTTCAACCTCCGATCGGTCTCTATATTAAAACCACAGTGAAAATCTAGTGAAGCTTTGCACAGATGTGTTGCGCATTGCATCTAGTATGCCCATCCATCGTGTCACATAGCACTTTTCAGTTCTGAGAGCACAGTGAGGACGTAAAGAAGTCTAGAAAATAGTCTCTCCTGCCAAGTGTGAAGTCCACCTGAGGGTTTTCGCCTGATTTCATGCATCCCACATAACACACCTGTCATACGTGACAGCAAAGTGCGACAATGTGAAACTATTGTCTCTTTAACACTGATCCACGGAATTTTCCCTGACAAAGAGAACTCAAACTTAACCTATTTATTTATTACCCACAATATACAAGCCCAACGCAATCTGACTGCTATACAATGACAACATGGCTTCAAATAATTAACATAAAACAATGACCCTGAGTTACAAGAAATCCAAACAATGACCCACACTATTTCATAAGTCACTTACCGCACGGAAAATCTTCATAACACGAACTACAGCAATTACAGTAAGCAGCAACTACAGACAGCTTATTCATGTGGCATCCAGTTCCAAAAATTATATAGTTGCCAATAATTCCACTACCCAAACATTACCAACTACAGCCATCCTTATTTTACAATGCATGCCCTACCAACACTGAGTCTCCACTATGAAAACATGTCCGAAAGCTTCTCCGTCTGCTCGCTAACTGCTAGTCCAGCCAACCTCAGAATCTTTTGCCGAGGGCGCAGAGCGCTGTCAGCGATATTAATATAGCCTATAGCGCTGCCTAGATACAAACATACATACAGTCTACTTACAAATGGTGCAGGAATTTGAGGCAGGACATACAGATGTTCATAATGCAGGTAGTCAGGGAAGGAAGCGAGTATCAACCGAAGATATTATTCAGCGAGTGGATCAGGCGATTTGATAAAATCCAGAACGAATAAAGAGGAATGTTGTCCTCAGGAATTGTTCCTTTCCATGAAAATGGTCGACCACACATTGTAGCTACAACAGAGACGTTCCTGCAGCATTTTCGATGGGAATTGTTTGATCACCCACCATACAGCCTGGCCTTGTCTCCTTCTGAATTTCATCTCTTCACTCACATGAAACGCTCACTTTGCCGACAGCATTTTGGCACAAAGAGCTCCAGATTAGCATAGGAAATTGTTGGAAATAACAAGCAGCTGCCTTCTATGACGAGGGTATTGGAAGGTTGGTACCACGCTACGACAAATAAGTCGGAGCGGCTACTAAGTAGAGAAGTAGCTGGAATGTGTAGGTAAATCTTGCAAATAATAAAACAATTTTGATTTTTACTGTGCTTTCCATTTCACGATCGGGCGGATGTTTAAAAAAAACGAAAAGAAAAGAAAAATAGCTCTCGTATTTCTGCTTTGGATATTTCGCCTGATAACTCACCTCCAACGTGAGTCGGTAGCAGAATAAAAACCGCTTTACACAATGCTGTCAAATAAAAGCTCATGTGTCAAATATAAGACAGTTGTTAACAAGAGCGATAGTCACAGCTAAAACTTCATGCATCTAAGAATAAAATAAAGCAGGCGCGAAGTCAGTGAATTCGTAGTGGCTACGAATTATGTAGTTAATTATCAAAGTGGATGGTACGAGGGGTGTCCAGAAAGTAACTTCCGATCGGTTGCGAAATGGAAACGACTATGAAAATCCGATAAACTTTTGGACAGTGTGTTGGGCAGCGTCTCTAGTATGACCCTAGATAGCATCACGTCGCTCTTTTCATTTCTGACGTCACATTGGGTGCGTAAAGATGTCTAGAAATTAGTGTGTCCCGCCAAGTACGAGGGCCTGGTGAGAAATTTCGTCTGAAGCTATGCAGCCAACATTACATAACTGTCGTGCGGTTTCTTCTTCAAGACAATTCTCAGCCGCATTCTGCAGGGGCAATGAAGATGCTCTTGCATCGTTTTCCATTGGAAATGTTTGATTACCCACAATGCAGCCCGTAATCGACTCCCTCTGGGTTTCATCTCTGCTCACATGAACAGCTGGCTATGAAGACGACATTTTGGCACAGAAAACGAGCTGTAGGCGAGCATAGAGAATTGGCGGAAAGCACTGTCGGCTGTCTTCTATTATGAGGGTATTGGTAGGTTGGTACAACGCTACGACAAATGTCCGAGTTAGAACGGTGACTACGTAGAGAAGTAGCTGGAAGGTGGAGCTAACTGTTACAAATAAAACATTTCTCATTTTCACTGTGGTTTCCATTTCGCCATCAATCGGAACTTACTTTCTGGACAGCCCTCGTATGTGTTGGGATGTTAAGCAGCGAAGACAGAGAGCAACAGTTTCTTTGAGAGCGCATAAGTGAAAGGGTGCTTTCCACGATTCGTCGAGCTAGAGGGTTTTCTGATAATTATATTTCTACAGCATCCTTGACCACAGAGTCCCAATAGAATGAGGCTGTAACGAAAATCTCGACTTGCTCGTAACCCATGGATTGGTAAATGGATGTACAATGTTGAGCCACCGCAGTTTTGCAGGGCTGTAGAAGGGGAGTTTGTCGTTGGTGTTCGGTGCACCTTTCTTGTACAGTACGTATTGTTTGTACTATGATACTTTTACCACACTGAAAAGGAATTTCACAAATACCTACTTTCGTAAAATCAGACCATCTTTCTCAAATCCCAGGAGAGCTGCCGTCTTGGCCAGTGGGCTATGGTCTTACCTCTGGCGCACACAAGTTTACTCCACAGCTTTGTGTCAAAGTGGTTTTACTTCTGTCACAGACTCACTATATAGTTATTAAAAGAGACGTCGGAAGAGGAACGAATGCTCTCCGGATGCACGCCGTAAAGAGGATGAAATATGCTATCGGCTAAGGAAAGAAGAAACTGCTCTATTTTTTTTAATGGAGCTTTTCTATACACTGCTATTATGGTTGCTGGAAAAAAATTAACACTTGATGTTCAGCAACTCAACTTTATTGACGTGTTTCGAGTAAACTCGTCTTCAGGCGGCTGGGAGCTGCATTCACATGGTATGGTGTCATCTGCAAGTACCAACACCAGGTTGCAACTGATTATGCTATGCTGTTGGATTTGTACGTGACCCCATATGCCGGCCGGGATGGCTACAGTCTGGAACCGCGCGACCGCTACGGTCGCAGGTTTGACGCCTGCCTTGGGCATTGATGTGTGTGATGTCCTTAGGTTAGTTAGGTTTAAGTAGTTCTAAGTTCTAGGGGACTGATGACCTTAGACGTTAAGTCCCATAGTGCTCAGAGCCATTTGAACTATTTTTGACCCTATACCTGTGTATGAAACGCCTTACCTCCGCTGATATTCTGAAGGTGACTTAAAACAAGTGGTTCAGATGGCTCTGAGCACTATGGGACCACAACGGCCGGCTAACTCAAAACGCTTCAATAAAGTTGAATTGCTGAATATAAAGGGACTACATTTTTCTCCTGAGATCATGTTGTTGTTGTGGTCTTCAGTCCTGAGACTGGTTTGATGCAGCTGTCCATGCTACTCTATCCTGTGCAAGCTTCTTCATCTCCCAGTATCTACTGCAGCCTACATCCTTCTGAATCTGCTTAGTGTATTCACCTCTTGGTCTACCTCTACGATTTTTTCCATCCACGCTGCCCTCCAATACTAAACTGGTGATCCCTCGATGTCTCAGAACATGTCCTACCAACCGATCCCTTCTTCTAGTCAAGTTGTGCCACAAGCTCCTCTTCTCCCCAATTCTATTCAATACCTACTCATTAGTTATGTGATCTACCCATCTAATCTTCAGCATTCTTCTGTAGTACCACATTTCGATAGCTTCTATTCTCTTCTTGTCCAAACTATTTATCGTCCACGTTTCACTTCCATACGTGGCTACACTCCATACAAATACTTTCAGAAACGACTTCCTGACATTTAAATCTATACTCGATGTTAACAAATTTCTCTTCTTCAGAAACGCTTTCCTTGCCATTGCCAGTCTACATTTTATATCCTCTCTGCTTCGACCATCATCAGTTATTTTGCTCCCCTAATAGCAAAATTTCTTTACTACTTTAAGTGTCTCATTTCCTAATCTAATTCCCTCAGCATCACCCGACTTAATTCGACTACATTCCATTATCCTCGTTTTGCTTTTGTTGATGTTCCTCTTATACCCTCCTATCAAGACACTGTCCATTCCGTTCAGCTGCTCTTCCAAGTCCTTTGCTGCCTCTGACAGAATTACAATGTCATCGGCGAACCTCAAAGTTTTTATTTCTTCTCCATGGATTTTAATACCTACTCCGAATTTTTTCTTTTGTTTCCTTTACTGCTTGCTCAATATACAGGTTGAATAACATCGGGGATAGGCTACAACCTTGTCTCACTCCCTTCCCAACCACTGCTTCCCTTTCATACCCCTCGACTCTTATAATTGCCACCTGGTTTCTGTACAAATTGTAAATAGCCTTTCGCTCCCTGTATTTTACCCCTGCCACCTTCAGAATTTGAAAGAGAGTATTCCAATCAACATCGTCAAAAGCTTTCTCTAAGTCTACAAATGCTAGAAACGTAGGTTTGCCTTTCCTTAATCTTTCTTCTAAGATAAGTCGTAGGGTCAGTATTGCCTCACGTGTTCCAACATTTCTACTGAATCCAAATTGATCTTCCCCGAGGTCGGCTTCTATCAGCTTTTCCATTAATCTGTAAAGAATCCGCGTTAGTATTTTGCAGCCGTGACTTATTAAACTGATAGTTCAGTAATTTTCACATCTGTCAACACCTGCTTTCTTTGGGATTGGAATTATTATATTCTTCTTGAAGTCTGAGGGTATTTCGCCTGTCTCATACATCTTGCTCACCAGATGGTAGAGTTTTGTCAGGACTGGCTCTCCCAAGGCTGTCAGTAGTTCTAATGGAATGTTGTCTACTCCGGGGTCCTTGTTTCGACTCAGGTCTTGCAGTGCTCCGTCAAACTCTTCACGCAGTATCATATCTCCCATTTCGTCTTCACCTACATCCTCTTCCATTTCCATAATATTGTCCTCAAGTACATAGCCCTTGTATAGACCCTCTATATGCTCCTTCTACCTTTCTGCTTTCCCTTCTTTGCTTAGAACTGGGTTTCCATCAATGCTCTTGATATTCATGCAAGTGGTTCTCCTTTCTCCAAAGGTCTCTCTAATTTTCCTGTAGGCAGTATCTATCTTACCCCTAAAGAGATATGCCTCTACATCCTTACATTTCTCCTCTAGCCATCCCTGCTTAGCCATTTTACACTTCCTGTCGATATCATTTTTGAGACGTTTGTATTCCTTTTTGCCTGCTTCATTTACTGCATTTTTATATTTTGTCCTTTCATCAATTAAATTCACTATTTCTTCTGTTACCCAAGGGTTTCTACCAGCCCTCGTCTTTTTACCTCTTTGATCCTCTGCTGCCTTCACTATTTTATCCCTCAAAGCTACCCATTCTTCTTCTACTGTATTTCTTTCCCCCATTCCTGTCAATTGTTCCCTTATGCTCTCCCTGAAACTCTGTACAACCTCTGGTTCTTTCAGTTTATCCAGGTCCCATCTCCTTAAAGCTCCACCTTTTTGCAGTTCCTTCAGTTTTAATCTACAGTTCATAACCAATAGATTGTGGTCGTAGTCCACATCTGCCCCTGGAAATGTCTTATAATTTAAAACCTGGTTCTTAAATCTCTTTCTTACCATTACATAATCTATTTGATACTCTTAGCATCTCCAGGGTTCTTCCATGTATACAACCTTCTTTCATGATTCTTGAACCAAGTGTTAGCTGTGATTAAGTTATGCCTGAGATCATAACAGTGAATAAAAAAGACACATATATATGACATGGTCGCATGCCTCTTAAATGACTACATGCCAAACCTCAACTTCTGTTTTAAAAAAGCCGTATAAAAAAAATATTACTCAGATCAAGAAAACATTCCACTTATGTTATTGTCAAAGGGGTACCGACACAACGAAAATATAGGGCTTTTCAAAAAGAATGACCTGATATCAAACCTCCACATTTATTGATAAAAACATATCACAGACATGGGGTACATTCCAAAATACTCAAACAAATCTTAGTTTTAGCTATGCTATTACAAATGCTGTGTGCCTAGCAGCAGCACGAACAACATCTAGACGAAAGCTAAATTTGTCGAACTTTACACAGTGCATCTACTTTTACAGGAGTTATGGCGGCAGTTATTCAGTTCTTCAAAAAAATGGTTCAAATGGCTCTGAGCACTATGCGACTTAACGTCTGAGGTCATCAGTCGCCTAGAACTTAGAACTAATTAAACCCAACTAACCTAAGGACATCACACACATCCATGCCCGAGGTAGGATTCGAACCTGCGATCGTAGCGGTCGCTCGGCTCCAGACTGTAGCGCCTAGAACCGCACGGCCACTCCGGCCGGCTCAGTTCTTCGCTTCAGTGTCACGGGGTAAAGGAGAGATGAACAAATTTCCTTCACATACCTCCACATGAAAAAATCGCGTAGTGTTATACTCGGTGATCCTGGAGGCCAAGAACGCGGGACAGTGTCTCGGTGTTCCGTGCGCCCTATCCAGCGGTGAGGCAGAGTGTCATTGAAAAACTGACGTACGTTGTTGTGCCAGTGTGTTGGAGCTCAGCGATGTTAGAAAATGAAGTCATCGGAGTCGTCCTAAAGTTGTCGAAAAAGACAATTCTGCAGCATTTGATGATAGCCGTAAATAGAAATATTAAAAAAGGTAGGAAGATTTTTCTGTTTGGCAAGAGTGACAAGAAGCAGATTTCAGAGTACTTCACGGCTCAACACAAAAGTTTTGTCTGTAGTACAGATACAGGTAGAGGATCAGTGGACAAAGTTCAAAACCATTGTACAATATGCATTAGATGAGTATGTGCCAAGCAAGATCGTAAGAGATGGAAACAACCGAGTTAGAAAACTGCTGCGGAAGCAAAGGGAACTTCACAGCAAACATAAACAAAGCGAAAGCCTTGCAGACAAACAAAAATTACGCGAAGCGAAATGTAATGTGAGGAGGGCTATGCGAGAGGCGTTCAATGAATTCGAAAGTAAAGTTCTATGTACTAACTTGGCAGAAAATCCTAAGAAATTTTGGTCTTATGTCAAAGCGGTAGGTGGATCAAAACAAAATGTCCAGACACTCTGTGACCAAAATGGTACTGAAAAAGAGGATGACAGACAATTAAGGCCGAAATACTAAATGTCTTTTGCCAAAGCTGTTTCACAGAGAAAGACTGCACTGTAGTTCCTTCTCTAGATTGTCGCACAGATGTCAAAATGGTAGATATCGAAATAAATGACAGAGGGATAGAAAAACAATTAAAATCGCTCAAAAGAGGAAAGGCCGCTGGACCTGACAGGATACCAGTTCGATTTTACACATAGTACGCGAAGGAACCTGGTCCCCTTCCTGCAGCGGTGTACCGTTGGTCTCCAGAAGCGCGTAGCGTTCCAAAAGATTGGAAAAGGGCACAGGTCATCCCAGTTTTCAAGAAGCGACGTCGAGCGGATGTGCAGAACTATAGACCTATATCTCTAACGTCGATCAGTTGTAGAATTTTGGAACACGTATTATGTTCGAGTATAATGACTTTTCTGGAGACTAGAAATTTACTCAGTAGGGATCAGCATGGGTTTCGAAAAAGACGATCGTGTGAAACCCAGCTCGCGCTATTCGTCCACGAGACTCAGAGGGCCATATACACGTGTTCCCAGGTAGATGCCGTGTTTCTTGACTTCCGCAAGGCGTTTGATACAGTTCCCCACAGTCGTTTAATGAACAAAGTAAGAGCATATGGACTATCAGACCAATTGTGTGATTGGATTGAAGAGTTCCTAGATAACAGAGCGCAGCATGTCATTCTCAATGGAGAGAAGTCTTCCGAAGTAAGAGTGATTTCATGTGTGCCGCAGGGGAGTGTCGTAGGACCGTTGCTATTCACAATATATATAGACGAGCTTGTGGATAACATCAGAAGCGCACTGAGGCCTTTGCGAATGATGCTGTAGTGTATCGAGAGGTTGTAACAATGGAAAATTGTACTGAAATGAAGCAGGATCTGCAACGAATTGACGCGTGCTGCAGGGAATGGGCATTGAATCTCAATGTAGACAAGTGTAATGTGCTGCGAATACATAGAAACAAAGATCCTTTATCATTTAGCTACAATATAGCAAGTCAGCAACTGGAAGCAGTTAATTCCATAAATTATTTGGGAGTAGGCATTAAGAGTGATTTAAAATGGAATGATCATATAAAGTTGATCGTCGCTAAAGCAGATGCCAGACTGAGATTCATTGGAAGAATCCTAAGGAAATGCAATCCGAAAACAAAGGAAGTAGGTTACAGTACACTTGTTCGTCCACTGCTTAAATACTGCTCAGCAGTGTGGGATCCGTACCAGATAGGGTTAATAGAAGAGATAGAGAAGATCCAATGGAGAGCAGCGCGCTTCGTTACAGGATCATTTAGTAATCGCGAAAGCGTTACGGAGATGATAGATAAACTCCAGTGGAAGACTCTGCATGAGAGACGCTCGGTAGCTTGGTACGGGCTTTTGTTGAAGTTTCGAGAACATACCTTCACCGAGGAGTCAAGCAGTATATTGCTCCCTCCTAAGTACATCTCGCGAAGAGACCATGAGGATAAAATCAGAGAGATTAGAGTTCACACAGAGGCATATCGACAATATTTCTTTCCACGAACAATACGAGACTGGAATAGAAGGGAGAACCGATAGAGGTACTCGCCACACACCGTCAGGTGGCTTGCGGAGTATGGATGTAGATGCAGATGTAGATGTAGATGTAGCTCAACGTTGGACAGGACGCATGGAACCCCGTGACACGGCCTTACAATCTTGGCCTCCAAGATCGCCAGACATGATCCTGTGCAATTTTTTCCTTATGGGGATATGTGAAGGAAAGTGTTCATCTCCCATTTACTTCGTTACGTGAAGAACAGAATAACAGCCGCCATAACTTCTGTAAACGCAGATATATTGTGTAAAGTTTGACGTATTTAGCTGTCATCTAGACGTTGTTAGTGCTGCTGCTGTTGGACAATAGAGCATTTGTAACAGCACAGCTAAAACTTTAAGATTTTTTGAGTGTTTTGCAATTCATTCCATGTTTACAGCATGTTAAAAAATGCCGGACGGTGTGGCCGAGCGGTTCTAGGCGCTACAGTCTGGAACCACGCGACCGCTACAGTCGCAGGTTCGAATCCTGCCTCGGGCATGGATGTGTATGATATCCTTAGGTTAGTTAGGTTTAAGTAGTTCTAAGTTCTATGGGACTGATGACCTCAGAAGTTAAGTCCCATAGTGCTCAGAGCCATTTGAACCTTTTTTTTTTGTTAATAAATACGGAGTTTCGAAATCGGAAAATTCTTTTTGAAGCACGCTGTAAATCTCCATTAATATGTATGTGTGCGCCGTTTCTTTGTTAGACCGGGAACCTTTCCCTTTCCCACACAACGATGCGGCTAGTAGTACGGTGTGTGTATACGTGTCCGCAGGACAATGACGTGCTCGAGCGGCAGCACGGCGGCGGTGTCGCGGCTGGCGGTGGCCTGGGGCCTGCTGGCGCTGGCCACGGTGCTCACCGCCTTCGTCACCAGCGGCTGGCTCTGGACCTGGGAGCCGCTCAACTCGGCCGCCACGGCCACCGTCACCTTCCGCATCGGCCTCTGGCACGTCTGCCCCACCGTCTGGCGCGACAACTCCTCCCAGCGTGAGTGCCTGCCACGCGTTATTCTTATCCTTAGGTTTAAAATACACTACTGGCCATTAAAATTGCTACACGACAAAGATGACCTGCTACAGACGCGAAATTTAATCGACATGAAGAAGATGCTGTGATACGCAAATGATTAGCTTTTCAGAGCATTCACACAAGGTTGGCGCCGGTGGCGACACCTACAACGTGCTGACACGAGGAAAGTTTCCAACCGATTTCTCATACACAAACAGCAGTTGACCGGCGTTGACTGATGAAACGTTGTTTTGATGCCCCGTGTAAGGAGGAGAAATGCGTACCGTCACGTTTCCGACTTTGATAATGGTCGAATTGTAGCCTATCGCGATTGTGGTTTATCGTATCGCGACGTTGCTCCTCGCGTTGGTCGAGATCCAATGACTGTTAGCAGAATATGGAATCGGTGGGCTCAGGAGGGTAATACGGAACGGACTCGTATCACTAGCAGTGGAGATGACAGGCATCTTATCCGTATGGCTGTAACGGATCGTGCAGCCACATCTCGATCCCTGAGTCGACAGATTGGGACGTTTGCAAGACAACAACCATCTGCACGAACAGTTCGACGACGTTTGCAGCAGCATGGACTATCAGCTCGGAGACTATGGCTGCGGTTACCCTTGACGCTGCAACACAGACAGGAGCGCCTGCGTTGTTGTACTCGACGATGAACCTCGGTGCACGAATGGCAAAACGTCATTTTTTCGGGTGAATCCAGGTTCTGTTTACAGCATCATGATGGTCGCATCCGTGTTTGGCGACATCGCGGTGAACGCACATTGGAAGCGTGTATTCGTTACTGCCATACTGGCGTATCACCCGGCGTGATGGTATGGGGTGCCATTGGTTATACGTCTCGGTCACCTCTTGTTCGCATTGACGGCACTTTGAACACTGGACGCTACATTTCAGATGTGTTACGATCCGTGGCTCTACCATTCATTCGATCCCTGCGAAACCCTACATTTCAGCAGGATAATGCACGACCGCTTGTTGGAGGTCCTGTTCGGGTCTTTCTGGATACAGAAAATGTTCGACTGCTGCCCTGGCCAGCACATTCTCCAGATATCTCACCAATTGAAAACGTCTGGTCAATGGTGGCCGAGCAACTGGCTCGCTCAATACGCCAGTCACTACTCGTGATGAACTGTGGTATCGTGTTGAAGCTGCATGGGCAGCTGTACCTGTACACGCCATCCAAGCTCTGTTTGACTCAATGCCCAGGCGTATCAAGGCCATTATTACGGCCAGAGGTGGTTGTTTTGGGTACTGATTTCTCAGGATCTATGCACCCAAATTGCGTGAAAATGTAATCACATGTCAGTTCTCGTATAATATATTTGTCCAATGAATACCGGTTTATCATCTGCATTTCTCTTGATGTAGCAATCTTAATGGCCAGTAGTGTGGTTGGATAGTTGTCTGCGATTCTAAAAGAAACCGGGATAGAGAATGATCCTCACTTTGATTGTTGAACTTTTTTATCCGCAATGAAATGGCCCCAAAATACTAGAGACTAATCACGCTGTATCAGAAAAAATTTTTATAAGCCAAGGGACCCGAGAAGGTCGTCGTTTAGCACTCACACTTTATAACATATACATTGACGACATGACTTAGACATGGAAACAACAAATTGATCCAGGAAGGATAGGGACACAGAAATCAATTTCCTTGTATTTTAGCCCTGACGATGGCTATAGCTGAAATCTGTATATGCAACAATAATAAAACACCAGTGGGATTGCCACTGATTGCTGTTCCTATCCTTCCTTAATCTACAGCCGCTGTGCCCAACGGTTCGTTACGGAATCGAAGTTCGTTAAATAGATCCTGGAGAAAGATTATTTTTGTATCCGCCTGGAAGACGGCGCGTGGGTCTGCTCCTGAAAACTGAAAGGTTGGCCGACTGAAGGAAGCGAGTAGGAGCAGGTGAGGTACAACACGTCGGTACTGCAAGTAAGTAAAAGTGGTTTACTGGTGCATGAATATATACAGAGGCATACATAACTTTGTACGTAGTTGCGAAGCCTTAGACCAGTCGTAAGTAGAGCAAAGTGTCTATATGAAGCGAAGTGTCTAGGCCGTCTGCTCTTGATCAAATGCGCTGAATCTGGAGCGGCTAGAGGGCACTGTCGTCGGTGTCTGTCGTAGTGCCAACCTAAGAACTTGCACCTACGCCGTGGAATCTTAGCTATCGATACCAGAATTATCACATGGGAAATTGCAAATACAGTGCTTTCTGCAGACGACCTTGCAATCGTACAGGATAGCGAAACTTCGTTGCAAATACATCCATCTACATACTTCACTAAATTTCTAAACAACGTAATATTAAAATATCCATTACAAAAACAAAAGTGATGTTTTTCAAAGGGACGAAATCGCTGAGAACTAATATCATAATAGGATACAAAACAATGGCACTTGGTTGGTTGGTTGTTTTGGTGAAGGAGACCAGACATCGAGGTCATCGGTCTCATCGGATTAGGGAAGGACGGGGAAGGAAGACGGCCGTGCCCTTTGAAAGGAACCATCCCGACATTTGCCTGGAGCGATTTAGGGAAATCACGGAAAACCTAAATCAGGATGGTCGGACGCGGGATTGAACCGTCGACCTCCCGAATGCGAGTCCAGTGTCTAACCACTGCGCCACCTCGCTCGGTCAATGGCACTTGTTCGTCTCTTTAGTTACCTGGTAATATTATAAGCTATCTGAATGAACTCTAGGTTGACAACAGACGGCAGAAGTATTAAGGGGGATAGGACGACAAACGGGCCGACTTGGAGCAGGAGAGGCACCACAGGACATTTTAATTTCCACTGTCTATTCTTTTACAAATAAATTCATAAAACTTTGTCAGCATGATCAGGAAAGATTCAGAATTCACACTCATAGGAGTGGAAGTTCGAAAACATAACGAAATGATTTTTTTTACATGTGAAAATTCATCATTTTTTTCACTTACTAATGGCAGTATTTGTTGCTATAGGCACACTTTTCATCATAAGTAAGAGAGATTCTTCGATGAATTTTGCACAGCATACAAACCATACTTAAAGGTGTATGGAACTCTAGAATTTTCCAAATCTATTAAAAATTGTGGTAAAAATTGAGGTAATAAAATTTGTGTTTTTTCTAAACATGAAGTTTAAAATATAACAGTTTATTCGTTGTTTCATAAATTAAATAAATTCTAGAGTTTCATACACCTGTGAGTATGGTATGTATGCTGTGGAAAATTAATCGAAGACTCTCACTAACTTATGAAGAAAAGTGTACCTATAGCAACAAATGCAGCCATTAGTAAGTGAAAAAAGATGAATTTTCGCACGTAAAAAAAATTATTTTGTTATGTTTTCGAACTTCCACTGCAATAAGTGTGAATCCTGAATCCTCCCTGGTGTTCCTGACAAAGTTTTATGAATTTGTTTGTAAAATTATACACACTGGAAATTAAAATGTCTCTGCTCCAAGTCGGTCCGTTTGACGTCCTAGCCCCCTTAAACGACTGCGGAACAGTCAATAGAACATCGAGGAATAAAGTTACGAAAGGCACAAAAATAAAGTTTTATGTGGTAATTTCCAAATGAATATTGGGCAACTACTAAAAAGCAAGAAAGAAGAATCGAAACGGCAGAAATGACATTTCTAAGAGACGTGAAGGGCTATGCAAGATTGTATAGACAAGGAAACGAAGACATTGGATATATTCTAGAAATAAGATAAAGTTTAATCGACAAAGCTGACTATAATATCTACGAAGAATGTGGTTCGAGGCTACCAAAACATACCTTAAATTTCAGACCTTCAAGTAAAAGATCCTTGGGCGGACTAAGCAAAAGAAGATGGAACGTACGTAAGACCTATACCGTGATGAAAGAAGAAGAAATGGTGCTTAGTGTCTGTGACTACAGGCAATGGTTTTGTTTCTTGTACAGGAACTTTTAGTGCTGCTGCACGATGCGTTTCGGGAAATATTTCCCATTATCGAGTGCGTATGCTATGACACTTTTACGCACGATATTTCGATGTGTGAGTTGCTAAATTATTCTGTTGACTTTACTGTAAGGTAAACAGGCGGGATTTCATAATTACTGATGTAGCTTTTCAAAAAGCTACCAGATAATTCGAAATCAGCTTCTGATTACGCATTTCTTGATGGCCTCTTACTAACAAGTCCAGATTTTTTATATAGTACTTACACATTTCAGTTCATCCATAGTACGGGTTAAAAACACACCGACACAGGATGGTCTGAAACAGTCTGAAAAGCTTCTAATGGTATTGCGGCGCCGTTTCCGAGTTAATTAGCGTTGAAGTTAGCCAATCAGGCCGTTGCACGCGAAAATTCAAGCCGCCCGCCAGAGACGGTTTAGCCAAACGCATTTTTCTTCCGGCTTCTAAAACCGAACTAGAAAGCAGCACAAAAATTGGTAATGGGACGGTAGTAAGGATCGAACCCGACCCAGAGGCTGAGCTGTTTCCTGCTGTATCATCGAGAGAACAACGGACAATTATTGTATATGGCGAGCCTCTTGAATTGGCTCGCACGTCTGCCTGATTGCCCATCTCCAATGCTAATGAACTCGGGGACGGCGCAACATGTCGAATTTTTTTCACAACAATTATTTCTCGGCACAGCCTATCATAGAAGACACTTACAAGCTTTAGATTGTTTCTGACTACCCAGTAGAAACAAAAAGCTATAAAGAGATGTTGCATATTGTCAAGAGATACGATGTGAAAGATGCTTTGCACACAATTTATGCTGTTCCTTAGTGCAGGCAGCATTTTCTTAAGTGTTTGTACAACTACAAGGACATTTATTCCTACGTATACAATAGGCATATTAAAACAGTAATACTTAAAACTAAACACCCTTGTGGCTGATATCTAAGAAAATTATGGTTTTAGATTATATACGCAAAATGGCTTGTACATTAGAGAATATCATGTATTCTCTGTGGTCGATCTGTAATATAACATAACTGTCACAATATGTAACATAGGTTTGCGATCGTTTATGTATGTGTCAGTTTTTGTGTCCTGTAGGCTCTGAATTGTGTAAATGATGTATAATCTGACTTTCTACATAACACGTCAACAAGAAATCCGTAAGTAAAAGCTGTTTCCAAATTCGTCACTATCTACATCACTAATTACACTACTGCCCATTAAAATTCCTACGCCAAGAAGAAATGCAGATGGTAAACGGGTATTCTTTGGACAAATATATTATACTAGAACTGACATGTGATTACATTTTCACGCAATTTGGGTGCATGGGTCCTGAGAAATCAATACCCAGAACAACCACCTCTGGCCGTAATAACGGCCTTGATACGCCTGGGCATTGAGTCAAACAGAGCTTGGATGGCGTGTACAGGTACAGCTGCCTATGCAGCTTCAACACGATAACATGGTTCATCAAGAGTAGTGACTAGCGTATTGTGACGAGCCAGTTGCTCGGCCACCATTGACCAGAAGTTTTCAATTGGTGAGAGATCTGGAGAATGTGCTGGCCAGGGCAGCAGTCGAACATTTTCTGTGTCCAGAAAGGCCCGTACACGACCTGCAACATGCTGTCGTGCATTATCTTGCTGAAATGTAGGGTTTCGCAGGGATCGAATTAAGTGTAGAGCCACGGGTCGTATCACATCTGGAATGTAACGTCCACTGTTCAAAGTGCCGTCAGTCCGAGCAAGAGGTGACCGAGACGTATAACCAATGGCACCCCATACCATCACACCGGGTGATACGCCAGTATGGCGATGACGAATACACGTTTCCAATGTGTGTTCACCGCGATTTTGCCAAACACGGATGCGACCATCATGATGCTGTAAACAGAACCTGGATTCATCCGAAAAAAATGATGTTTTGCCATCCGTGCACCGAGGTTCGTTACTGATTACACCATCGCAGGCGCTCCTGTCTGTGACGCAGCATCAAGGGTAACCGCAGCCACGGTGTCCGACCTGATAGTCCATGCTGCTGCAAACGTCGTCGAACTGTTCGTGCAGATGGTTGTTGTCTTGCAAACGTCCCCATCTGTTGACTCAGGGATCGAGACGTGGCTGCACGATCCGTTACAGTCACGCGGATAAGATGCCTGTCATCTCGACTGCTAGGGATACAAAGCCGTTGGGATCCAGCACGGTGTTCAGTATTACTCTTCTGAGCCCACCGATTCCATATTCTGCTAACAGTTATTGGATCTTGACCAACGCGAGCAGCAATGTCGCGATACGATAAACCGCAATCGCGATAGGCTACAATCCGACCTTTATGAAAGTCGGAAACGTGATGGTACGCATTTCTCCTCCTTACACGACGCCTCACAACAACGTATGAGAAAACGGTTGTCAACTTTCCTCATGTCAGCACGTTGTAGGTGTCGCCACCGGCGTCAACCTTGTGTGAATGCTCTGAAAAGCTAATCATTTGCATATCACAGCATCTTCTTCCTGTCGGTTAAATTTCGCGTCTGTAGCACGTCATCTTCGTGGTGTAGCAATTTTAATGTCAAGTAGTGTATAAATTACACATTTTCACATTACAGTACAGTTATCAATTTCATAGCGCACTAAAAACTCATTCGATAGTGGAAACTAAGATGGCGTGCTGAAAAGTAATTCCTCCCAAGTTTTTACTTGAAAACTGTTAACCGTTTTTAAATAAAACGAATGTTATTGACATTTCTCAACATAGGCACCCTGGCCACGAATAAATTTCTCTGTACGATAGACCAGCTTGTTGATACTGTCGGTGTAGGATATTTTGCTTTGTTCAAGGCGCCACATTCTCACCTCTGCTTGTACGCTTCGTCACTGGCAAAGCGAATTCCTCGAAAGTATTCTTCAAGTTTTGGACTCAGATGAAAATCGCATGGGGCCAAGTCGGGACTGATGGAAGATGATGGATGACAGTGAACCCAAGGCGTCGGATTGTTGCAGCTGTCGCAGTGCTCCTGTGTGATCTGTCATTGTCATGCTGAAGGAGAGGATACTCCATGTGTGGACGAACTCTTCCAATTCGAAACTCGATTACGGCAGGCTATCTCGCGCACCGATGTAGTTACGTTCCAAACCGAAATGTAACACGCTACAATTCGAAGTCATCTAGCGGCAGAGGACTGCAAATATACAGACATGAAGAAGTAAAGATGTAGAACGTTAATAACGTTTGTTTTATTTAAAAAGCTTTAAGACTTTACACATAAAAATTTGGAGGCATTGCTTTTCAGCACGCTCTCGTATTTCCTGAAATGTATCGTGCAGAGAATAAAGAAGAGACCTTAGTGGTAGCAGCAAATGTTATTCCATAACAAACAAAACCACTGTTGAACTTGTACATGCTCCAGAGTTGCTTTACAAATGTCAGGTTCGATATGTCACCACTTCAAAAATACTCTCTCAAACAAATGAAAACATCAACAAACATGAAACAGTTTAAATCTCTCGCTGACAGGCAGATGATGACGTTGTGACAGGAACAAAGGAAGAGTAGGGTGTAACGCCCTGTAGATGTCGAGCTGTTTAGAAAACAGCGGCTTTCTCGGAGAAGAATGGGGAGAAACCCGAGTGAAACATGTAGAAAAGAACATTTCTTGCATTATCTTGAATTAATCTATAGAAATAACGAAAATTAAACATCCGACGGACTTCATAGGGTTTTGAACGCTATTATTCTATAAGGGGCGTTCAAAAAGAAACAAGCCGGAAGCATAATTACAGAAACCAGTACCTGTATGTTAGAAGTGTTGACCCTGGCTGTTGAGACACTTGTCCCACTGTGACACAAGGCGGTGAATGGCTGTCTCGTAGAATTCCCGGGGCTGCCGTGTTAACCAGTTCTGCTCGTAGTCGGCCTCTGTGGCCGAACGGTTGTAGGCGCTTCAGTCCGTTACCGCGCTGCTGCTACGGTCGAAAGTTCGAATCCTGGCTTGGGCATGGATGTGTGTGATGTCCTTAGGTTAGTTGGGTTTAAGTAGTTCTAAGTCTAGGGGACTGATGACCTCAGATGTTAAGTCCCATAGTGCTCAGAGCCATTTGAACCATTTGAAGTTCCGCTCGTACACCTGGATGTCGTCGTCCGAGGTGAATCGTTTGCCCCTCAGAGCCTTTTTAAGGGGACCAAACATGGGGTAATCACAGGGAGACACGTCTGGACTATATAGATAGAGGGTGGCCGAGAACCTCCCATATGAATTTCTGCAGGAGTGCCGCGACTGTGTTGACAGTATGAGGCTTTGCATTGTCGTGGAGCAGAATGACCCCAAGGGTGAGATGGCCTGGTCAATTTAATTTGATCGCTTGGCTAAGGGTGGTCAAGGTTTGCGAGTAGCGCTGGGCATTCACTGTTGTCCCGTGCTGCAGGAAGTGAATCTTGGCCAAAGAAGAACGGCAGCATAACCTTTCCTGCATTCGTGTGGACGGCGACGTGCCGAACTGGTTAACATCGCAGCCCCGGAAATTTTATGAGACAGCCTTTCACCACCTTGTGTCACAGTGGGAGAAGTGTCTCAACAGCCAGAGTCAATACTTCTAACATACAGGTTCTGGTTTCCGTAATTATGCCCCCAGCTCGGTCCTTTTTGAACTCCCCTTATAGAATGCTAATCTACTGTCTTCAGCATTACGCCATCTCATTCGGTTAATATCGTCAGGAAAGAAAAAAGTTTAAATTGTCGGAATGTTTCAACTTTTACTTACAGTAGTAGCCACAAATAACTAAATAAGATAATGTTTAACACACACAAGAATGTGTGGTAGGACATCCCAAAGAGTCCAGTTAAGCCAAGTTACATAAGCAAGCCAGAAAAAAAAAATACTGGCAGGTCCAGGACACATAGCAGTGTAAAGTCTAGCCTTGAGAATGGATTCAATTTGGCGTAGATCACACTAAAAATTTCTGTAGGTATGTTACATTTACCGGAAGTCACTGTAGAGACAGCAAATTGCGAATATGTTGATAGCTATGCTTCGTCTGCTGTTCCAAATAACGCCAGAGATTTTCTATGAGATTAAGTCAGGGTGATTTAATAGGCCAGTCTAGGTGCGACAGGGTATAGTCAAATGTGTTGTCGTTAAAACACGGATGTTTTCACCATGGAAGACTGGAGTGTCCACAGCATACTCGTCAAGAAGGTGTAAAACATAGGGCAGCGCTTGGTCACAAAGAGTGAAGAAATAAGCATCCAGATTCACGTTCGTGGTAATATGCGTGTTCCAGGTCATGGGAAGGAAAACGTCCTCAAAACATAACGGAATTACTTCCATCCGATCTACAGCCTACGTACACCGCAGCCTAAAAGTCTCACTGGCCCGTCCCTCCATGTATAGAGGCAAAATGGTTTTGTCGGACCATATTACACGCCGTTGTTCGCAATTGTTTAGTTTTTCTTGGTCCATTGATGACGTGCACCTTCATGTCACTCTGTGAGAAATAGACTTCTGTGAAGTATCCATTACATACAGTTCCATTCGTAATATTCGCTCGGAAACTGGTTGAGGAACACCTGCATTCACGGCAATTCCTGTTGTGTTTGAAACGAACAGTGATACTAGTTTCCAGTCTCTGGCTTTTAGGATCTAATCACAATTGTTTTCACGCCACTTTACATGGATGCGAATGTTACACCATTCCTTGTACACACATTGTTTGATGGATAGTCCGCGATGGTGCACCAGTAAATTGGGCAACTTGATTCACGGTGTGGTCATAGACACGTCCAAATAATATAGTTCATATCAGTCACTGTCACGTCTCCACACCAACCTATCTTACTGCGTTGAGTCCATACAAACCACTGGCCCAAACGCACCACTTCATTGATAATAACTTACGTCAGCGGTGGAGCGTCACACTACCACCTACTACCCGTCTTACGCCATCTACAGTGCCCCAAAGTGACCAGCCCTCTCTTTTAAAAGGATGACTTATTTTTTGTTCGGTGATCTCATTTACAGTGCTTCCATCATAAGCTGCCACTAAGCAAACTTCTTGATGCTCAAAAAATACTGGAAGCAAGCAGCCGCGATATGTTTAAGGGGTTAGCCTAGCAGTTGCATTAAGTGATTTCAGGACACTACACAAACTTAAATGAAGAAGGCTGAACGAGGATTTGATCGGCATTTAGACGTCTAATTTAAATTAATATGATACACCATTTCTTTATATATGTGCACTGAAGGAAAAAAAGGCCTGTATCTACATCCGAAAGCTGTATATATTAGTGCCTGTCTCATAAGAGTGGCACTACTAGCGCCACTATGATGATGCAAAGCAGGTTTGATTTGAATTCACGTAACGGTCGTGAGCGTTAGTTACCTCTGAGATTGGACGTGGTGATTTGTTGACGTCAGGAATGCCTTTAAGGCGACGAAGACGCCATTACCAACACCTGAGTTTGAAAAAGGTCATGTAATAGGGCTACGAGAAGCTGGAAGTTCCTTCTGTGATATTGCAGGAAGACTTGGAGGGAATGTAGCCACTGTATATGATGGCTGGCAGCGATAGTCACGAGATTGTACAATCGCAAGATGACCGTACTCTGGACAGTCACGTGGCACTACCGAGAGGTAAGACCGTCGTGTTCGGCGTATGTTTCTGGCGCATCGTACTGCATCTGCAGCAGCAATTTGAGCAGCAGTTGGCACCACAGTGACAAACGAACTGTTACAAATCGGTTACTTCAAGAACAGCTCCGTGCCAGACGCCAAGTAACGTGCATTCCACTGACCCCAAACCATCGCCATTTGTGAGTCCGGTGGTGTCAAGCGAGAGCTCACTGGAGGGCATGGTGAAGGTCTGTTGTGTATTCTGATGAACTGGTTCTGCCTTGGCGCCATTGATGGCCGTGTGAAGGTTAGGAGGAGGCCAGTTGAATGGTTCAAATGGCTCTGAGCACTATGGGACTTAACATCTGAGGTCATCAGTCCCCTAGAACTTAGAACTAATTAAACCTAACAAACCTATGGACATCACACACATCCATGCGCGAGGCAGGATTCGAACCTGCGACCGTAGCGGTCGCGCGGTTCCAGACTGAAGATGCCAGTTGAGGGCCTGCTACCAGCCTGTCTGCGTGCTAGGTACACTGAACCTACACCTGGAGTTATGGTCTGGGCTGCGAATTCGTATCATAGTAGGAGCACTCTTGTGGTTATCCCACGCACCCTGATCTCAAATTCATACGTCAGTCTGGTGATTCGACCTGCTGTGCTGCCACTCAGTATTCCAGGGGGTGTTTTCCAATGTGATAACACTCGCCCGCAAACCGCTATTCTAGCCCAACATGCTCTACAGAGTGTCGACATGTCATGGCCTGTTAGATCACCAGATGTGTCTCCAATCGAGAACATACGGGACTGTATCGAGCGACAACTCCAGCGTCATCCACAAACAGCATTAACCGTCCCTGTATTGACCTACCAAATGCAACAGACATGGAACTCCATCCCTTAAACTGACTACCGGCAACTGTACAACACAATGCATGCACGTTTGCATGCTTGCATTAAAAATTCCGGCGATTACATCGTTTATTAACGTACCATCACTCCACATTTGCAATGGCTTCTCTCGTTTGAATTAACCTGTGATCTTTCAATGTTAATAATTTAAATATGTTTCCTAGACTAATCTGTTCCCGAAATTTCATTACTGGACATTACTTTTTACTGTTGAGATCTTTTCCCATCAGAGTAATTCATGGAACTCCCTGAAAGATGAAAATTGTGTACTGGACCTAACTTTAATCCAGATATTTACTTTGTAAGCGCTCTATGTTTGATTTACTACGTGACGCAAAGTGATGACCTGTTTGAAGTTAGTTACAGCGTATACTCGGGGAGTAGAGTGATATTTTAATCCTGGCGAATAATTCCTGTCACAACGTCCTTGACAGTGTAAGGTGAGTAAATTACATGTATACTCGTATTACTCGTATTTTCCTTCTATGTGACAACTTTTATAACCAACCAGCGAATTTTATAGTAGGCAACGAAACATGAACCATGTCGCTTATAGACAGAATGCAGGCCTCTGTCGGCTATACACTCATCGGAGACGCTCTCCTGCTCTTTGTTCGGCAATAATAGTAGTAATACTGATGATGATGATGATGAGATGATGATGATGATGACGATGATGATGACGATGATTATGATTGTGGACCCTTCTGCAGCCGAGCAGTCAGCGTTTCTGACTACCGCGGAGTGCATCCGTCTATGATTTTTGTCTTATACGTGTTTTCCTCTGTGGGAGTACTAGAGCGATGTATCTCAGCGTCATGAGTACAGCTGATGTGTTACTTGAAGCAGATGTACAATGTTATGACTACGTGCATCTCCATACTAACGTCTACTGAGGCCGTAGGCATAGCACGACTCGTCAGTTAACCGGAATTGCGTGGCGTTCTCGGCCTGTTCACGGAATTTTAGTACAAATATCAACTTGGATTGCTTGAGGCTTTCCCAACGGACTAGTTGTAGAAATGGTCATCGGGCGAGACGTCGAATGTTGTGAATTTCATACAATATTTCATCGCCGTAACTGATCGATAGCTCAAGTGCGACGAACACACTTCTGAGCTGTGACAGAAGCCTCTTGCATATGCCACGCAAACGAGACTCCAGTCACAGTTCAGGAGTGTGTTTGCGGCACCTGCAGATAACGATCAGCTGCGCCGATGAGATATTAAGGTAATTTCACAACATCTTACGTCCCGGCCGTGAACCATTTCTACAAACATCATTTTCTCTCTTGCACGTGCCGACATTTCTGTAAGAGTAACAGGATATTAAAGAAGACGAAAGTGAATGTTCTAGACTACTGAATGTTTATAGGACACAGGAGAAACAGCTGCAGTTTGGTTTTGTCTCTCTCTGTCTCCCTCTATTCGAAAAGCACGGTTAATTGTTTCGAATTCTCACATTCGTCAGATGGCTTGGATGGTTTTATCAAAATACATGGTATGTTGATTTACAGGTGAGTTGCCTGGGAATGACCACCCGGAGCATTTGTTTCCGTCTTTTTCCAATGAATAACATTAATTTTGTTCTTGATGCTTTCACATTCACTCAAAGTGGTCTTTATTATTCATGTCTGACGGGCAACAATGCAAATTATCGAGACACAACATGTGTTTTGAGTTTTCAAACTGAATATAAGTCAGTCGAAATAAGTGTATGTGTCTTGAATTTTCTCTTACGACGAGCCAGCTCCGATTGCGGAACTTACGTGACGAGCAGCAAGAAAGCACTTCCCTCTGGCAGTGTTCGGTGAGAATAAAGCTTTAAGATTATTCGTCCTCATTGTCACTCACTCTCACAAAAGAAAGTGGCTAGATTCTCCTCATGTATTTCACTGTTGTCAAAAACACGTTTGCAGTGCAGTTTTAGATTGGTTGGTTGATTTGAGGAAGATGACCAAACAGCGAGGTCGTCGGTCCCATCGTATTAGAGAAGGGATGAGAAGGAAATCGGCCGTGCCCTTTCAAAGGAACCATGCCGGCATTTACCTGAAACGATTTAGAGAATTCACGGAAAACCTAAATCAGGGGCCGACCAGTGTGGCCGAGCGGTTCTAGCCGCCTCAGTCTGGAACTGCGCGACCGCAACGGTCGCAAAAAATGGTTCAAATGGCTCTGAGCACTATGGGACTTAACATCTGAGGTCATCAGTCCCCTAGAACTTAGATCTACTTAAACCTAACTAACCTAAGGACATCACACAGACCCATGCCCGAGGCAGGATTCGAACCTGCGACCGTAGCAGCAGCGCGGCTCCGGACTGAAGCGCCCAGAACCGCACGGTCACCGCGGCCGGCCGCAACGGTCGCAGGCTCGAATCCTGCCTCGGGCATGGATGTGTGTGATGTCCTTAGGTTCGTTAGGTTTACGTAGTTCTAAGTTCTAGGGGGTTGATGACCTCAGATGTTAAGTCCCATAGTGCTCAGAGCCATTTGCACCATTTTCACCTAAATCAAGATGGCCGGACGCGGGTTTGAACCGTCGTTCTCCCGAATGAGGGTCGAGTGTGTTAACAACTGGTTCACCGAGCGTTTTTAGAGATGCATTTTTTTCAGTGCGGAGTATGGGGAAACAGTGTTTACAGATCTAAAAAAGCAAAGGCACGGAAATGTTAACATTTAAATAAGATAATAACTCTGTGGAATAGTTACACGCTCTCCACAGCATCTGTTAATAGTTTCTAGCCGGTTAGTACAGGGTTACTTGTCTAGTGGGCACAGGTGCCTGAGCTTCCTTGCTTTATTGGAATATCTATACCCTGTTAAGATCACCTCCCTTAGAGACAAAAATAGAGCATTTACTCGGTGGTGATCATAGAATCCCAACAGAAAAACCAATAGAAAGTCTCTTTGCCACATTCGCTGATTTCTTCTTGTCAGGTTTAGGTTAACCGAAAGACACACATGTATATACAGATGATCCCGATCTTTCTTGTGTTGAGCGAATCCGTTAAAGTAGAACTCAATAGTAATGCAGTAGCAAAACATAATGGTGCCTTTCATAGACGTTCTTGGACTTCTCCATAGGTTGTGGTAAGGAAATCCATCGTGTCTATCTGCTTGTGTGGTGACTTTAAAGCTGTGAATTCCAAGGTATGGTAGTAAATGTGTCTCTAGGTTAGAACTATCGCACGCATATCTCCAGTTACCCTTAGACGAAGTATCTCAAAAGTTCCTAGTGTTGAACAATCCTTCTGGCCTCTACAAATATCCACATCGACATTTTGATTTTTTCAGAGATTTTCAAAAGAATTAATCAGCAGCATTTCATCACATTATCTCAACGCCTTTATTGACATGGGCATAAATATGTGACAGCATACTGAGAATACAAACGGCCGAATTGACGTGAAACCTTAAAAAGTGATGAATTTTAAAGAATCAGTCCAATTCCTATGGTTTGCTTTTCCGAAGAACAGAGTGCTAACCACGGAGCAGTATATGAAAGCAACAGACGAGATGCTACGTCCCCAGAATTTTAAAGAACGAAAAGCGTTCTTAGGATTAGTTAATACTATGGTCATCTCATCTGAAACGTAATCCAGAGCTTTAAATCATTAAACACATTGCCGAAGAAAGACGTGGTGTCGACATGGTCCGTAAACTGGGACAAAACCTTCAGAAGCCTAAAACATAAAGTTCGTTAAGTTCCTTGTCTCGTCACATTTTCCCCAGGGAAAATCCTACCTCTCGTAACACGTGCCTCAAATTACAGTAGTTATGCAGTTCTTCCACACAAAGACCAAACTGCAATACAGCGTCCACTGCGTTTGAAAGACGTTAACTCGATCCATGTTACCTATTCACAAACCGAAAAGGGAGCTGTGGTATCGATAGCTACGATGCCACGGCGTAGGCGCAAGTTCATAGGTTGGCACTACGACACCGACACCGACGACAGAGCGCCCTCTGGCAGGCGTTGTTCAGCTCTACGGGCGCCGCTGCAGATTCTACCCATTTGATCAAAAGCAGACGGCCGGGACACTTCGCTTCAGTTTCGCTTCATATAGAGACTTTGCACTACTTACGACGGGTCTAAGGCTTCGCATCTACGTGCTCCTCAGTGCAAAGTTAGGTATACAGGTTATTATGTATTCAGTTAATATTGTGATATAGTAAAACCATTTCTAAGAGCAGTACCGAGAGATTTTCACCTTTTCCTGCTCCTACTCACTTACTACATTCGGCCTACCCTTCAGTTTACAGGTGCAGACCCACGCGCCGCCTTCCAGGCGGGATACAAAAGGAGCATTAGCGATTAGTGTGAGGCAGTTAAAACAGCCCACCCCAAATATAGCCTGGAATAGTAAATACCACGTGAGCAAAACTGAAAGACGAAAATGACGTTCCCATGATGTCACAGCGGAATAACATAACTCGATAAAACTTGGACCATACAAGAAATAACTGCTGCAGTATAGCACAGAAGATAACTAAAAAAAATACATAATAAGACGAAGAGAAATTGCACTTTCATTCAAAGACTAAACGCGATTAACATTGGTCCCCTGGAAATTACGAAAGGCGTGACATGGTCCTTAATAGGGGTTGTGATCACCACGAACAGTAATGTATGCTCTGCAAAGTGCTGTCATGCTGGCCACCAGGTTGGTACGGGGTTTTCGTGGTAGGGCCTTCAATTCCAGCACATTTGGAATTCGTTAGGGAGACTATTGCAGCCAGTCAACATACAGCATCGACCATCCAGCAGTTGTCAACCTCGCTGATGGAAGGATGGAACAATCTACCACAAGGACTTCTTAGCAACCTTGTGGCCAGCATGGAAGCTCACTGCAGAGCGTGCTCTGCCGCCCGTGATCATCACACACCCTATGAAGAATGAAGTCTCTCATTTCGTAATGTCAATGGGGCCATCATTAATCGCGGTGGCTTCAGTGTAATTATTATCTCTGAACGACAGTGTCATTTCTGTTCGTCTCATTGTGTATTTCTTCGTTAACTTCTGTACTACACTGCAGCAGTTGTTTCTATGTGTGCTCCAAGTTTCAACGATCTTTCCTGGCAGCGACACATTAAGCGACATTACTTTCGTCCTTAAGTTTGGCTCTCCACTCTAGTGATGGTTTTAAAAGAACCAGTGTCGGTATAGTAATGGGGTAGTTGCAGACGTCACAAAACTCGACACACGTCTCATATAACTTACCAAATACGCTACGTCGATATACACTCCTGGAAATGGAAAAAAGAACACATTGACACCGGTGTGTCAGACCCACCATACTTGCTCCAGACACTGCGAGAGGGCTGTACAAGCAATGATCACACGCACGGCACAGCGGACACACCAGGAACCGCGGTGTTGGCCGTCGAATGGCGCTAGCTGCGCAGCATTTGTGCACCGCCGCCGTCAGTGTCAGCCAGTTTGCCGTGGCATATGGAGCTCCATCGCAGTCTTTAACACTGGTAGCATGCCGCGACAGCGTGGACGTGAACCGTATGTGCAGTTGACGGACTTTGAGCGAGGGCGTATAGTGGGCATGCGGGAGGCCGGGTGGACGTACCGCCGAATTTCTCAACACGTGGGGCGTGAGGTCTCCACAGTACATCGATGTTGTCGCCAGTGGTCGGCGGAAGGTGCACGTGTCCGTCGACCTGGGACCGGACCGCAGCGACGCACGGATGCATGCCAAGACCGTAGGATCCTACGCAGTGCCGTAGGGGACCGCACCGCCACTTCCCAGAAAATTAGGGACACTGTTGCTCCTGGGGTATCGGCGAGGACCATTCGCAACCGTCTCCATGAAGCTCGGCTATGGTCCCGCACACCGTTAGGCCGTCTTCCGCTCACGGCCCAACATCGTGCAGCCCGCCTCCAGTGGTGTCGCGACAGGCGTGAATGGAGGGATGAATGGAGACGTGTCGTCTTCAGCGATGAGAGTCGCTTCTGCCTTGGTGCCAATGATGGTTGTATGCGTGTTTGGCGCCGTGCAGGTGAGCGCCACAATCAGGACTGCATACGACCGAGGCACACAGGGCCAACACCCGGCATCATGGTGTGGGGAGCGATCTCCTACACTGGCCGTACACCACTGGTGATCGTCGAGGGGACACTGAATAGTGCACGGTACATCCAAACCGTCATCGAACCCATCGTTCTACCATTCCTAGACCGGCAAGGGAACTTGCTGTTCCAACAGGACAATGCACGTCCGCATGTATCCCGTGCCACCCAACGTGCTCTAGAAGGTGTAAGTCAACTACCCTGGGCAGCAAGATCTCCGGATCTGTCCCCCATTGAGCATGTTTGGGACTGGATGAAGCGTCGTCTCACGCGGTCTGCACGTCCAGCACGAATGCTGGTCCAACTGAGGCGCCAGGTGGAAATGGCATGGCAAGCCGTTCCACAGGACTACATCCAGCATCTCTACGATCGTCTCCATGGGAGAATAGCAGCCTGCATTGCTGCGAAAGGTGGATATACACTGTACTAGTGCCGACATTGTGCATGCTCTGTTGCCTGTGTCTATGTGCCTGTGGTTCTGTCAGTGTGATCATGTGATGTATCTGACCCCAGGAATGTGTCAATAAAGTTTCCCCTTCCTGGGACAATGAATTCACGGTGTTCTTATTTCAATTTCCAGGAGTGTATTATTTGTTCTGGATGTATTTGGAGTGGTCTTAGTTATTCACTCACTGTACTGAGTGATTGAAAAGGATGCTGAAAAAAATTACAGTATTTCCATAGGGTGTCTAGGAGAATAAGTTAAGGAAATGAATCCATAATCAGAAACCACATCGAACGACACTACAGAATATCGAAAATATCGAGATCAGCGTTTTCTGGTGCATCTTACAAGCAGCACTTACAGCTACCCTCACCACTGGGAGCTTCGGCAATCAATCTAGATCTATACATAACATTAAAGGTTTGAAAATATTCTCCAGATTTACTGGATGATATTGTACTCACTACCATCCGCCCGCCCGGTTAGCTGTGCGATCTAACGCGCTGCTTTCCGGGCGGGAAGGCGTGCCAGTCCCCGGCACGAATTCGCCCGGCGGATTACTGTCGAGGTCCGGTGAGCAGGTTAGTCTGTGGATGGTTTTTGAGGCGGTTTTCCATCTAACGCTAGCCACAACGGACCAAAAATGAGTCAGCCCTAGGACACATCACGCAAACACCATTTACCACCGCCTCTATCCTCGATAATGGGCTCTATAAGGCGAGGAAATACTTCAGGAATGCCATATCCAGCTAAAGCCATTCATCGATGATTAGATCCCGTGGAGGTACCATACTGCTGTGATGTTGTTCAAAATAGTCACATTCATTTTATATGGGATCAAATCGGATGGCTTAGCGGGTCTGGCTGTGAGCACTATGGGACTTAACATCTGAGGTCATCAGTCCCCTAGAACTTAGAACTACTTAAACCTAACTAACCTAAGGACAACACACACATCCATGGCCGAGGCAGGATTCGAACCTCAAACCGTAGCGGTCCCGCGGTTCCAGACTGAAGCGCCTAGACCGCTCGGCCACCCCGGCCGGCTTAGCGGGTCTGGCTACAGGAGTTGAACAAAAATATGGACATACAAAAAACATATTACCATTGCTAATACGGTGTAGGTAACTAGTTGTGCATTCAAAAGAGCTTCAAGTCGCCTCGCAGTGGATAGACAGGTTCTATATGCACACAACAAAAACGTTTTGCGTCACCCCGGTTCCCAGAACTCCTGAAGATAGATGTTGACTACGGATATTGTACCACAGACACAGTCCCTTTGACTGTTCAGAGATGCCACTAAACAAACCCAAATATGTAAACAAGCATGCATGAGCAGCGCCTATTAGATGGAGAGGATCCGACAGCCGATCAGTTCCAGTCATACCACCAGGAAGGAGGTACAGGGCTCGTGTTGTCCGTAGTTCAACCATGCCTAGACGGTCAATGCCGCGGTTCGATCGCGTCTGCATTGTTACTCTGTGCCAGGAAAGGCTCTCAACAAGGGAAGTGTCCAGGTGTCTCAGAGTGTACCAAAGCGATGTTGTTTGGACATGGAGGAGATACAGAGAGACAGGAACTGTCGATGCCATGCCTCGCTCAGGCCGCCAAAGGGCTACTACTGCAATGGATGACCGCTTCCTACGGATTATGGCTCGGAGGAACCCTGACAGCAACGCCACCATGTTGAATAATGCTTTTCGTGCAGCCGCAGGACGTTGTGTTACGACTCAAACTGTGCGCAGTAGGCGGTATGATGCGCAACTTCACTTCCGACGCCCACGGCAAGGTCCATCTTTGCAACCACGACACCATGCAGCGCGGTACAGATGGGCCCAACAACTGACCGAATGGACCTCTCAGGAATGGCATCACGTTCTCTTCACCGATGAGTGTCGCATACACCTTCAACCAGACAATCGTCGGAGACATGTTTTGAGGCAACCCGGTCAGGCTGAACGCCTTAGACACACTGTCCAGCGAATGCAGCAAGGTGAAGGTTCCCTGCTGTTTTGGGGTGGTATTAAGTGGGGCCGACATACGCCGCTGGTGGTCATGGAAGGAGCCGTTACGGCTGTACGATACGTGAATGCCATCCTCCGGCCGACAGTGCAACCATATCGGCAGCATAACGACCTCGCTCGACTAGAGTGGCCAGCATCTTCTCCAGACATGAACCCTATCGAACATGCCTGGGGTAGATTGAAAAGGCCTGTTTATGGACGACGTGACTCACCTACCACTCTAAGGGATCTAAGCTGAATCGCCGTTGAGGAGTGGGACAATCTGGACCAACAGTGCCTTGATGAACTAATGGATAGTACTGCACGACGAATGCAGTCATGCATCAATGCAAGAGGACGTGCTACTGGGTATTAGAGGTACGGGAGTGTACAACAATCTGGACCACCACCTCTGAAGGTCTCGTTGTATTCGTTGTATAGTGGTACAACATGCAATGTGTTGTTTTCATAAGCAATGAAAAGGGCGGAAATTGTGTTTATGTTGATCTCTGTTCCAATTTTAAATACAGGTTCCGGAACTCTCGGAACCGAGGTGATGCAAAACTTTTTTTTTCAAGGGATTCGTATACCATTCTTCCTGCAAAATAGTGATAAGTTCAGGTAACGTTGGGGGTGGATAGTGATCATGAACCTTTCTCTTCACAGTAGACCACAAAGGTTCAATATTATTGAGACCTAGTGTCTGTGGGAGATGTCACATTCATCCTCCTGCCCACAACACCAGTTGTTGACGACGCGAGCTGTGTAAACAGGGGTATTGTCGCCTTGAAACTCACTATCACCTTTGGGAACACACACTGTACTTTGGGATGAAAGAGAGGACGACGGTTCAAACCCATGTCGACCATCCAGATTTAGGTTTTCCGTGGTTTCCCTAAATCACTCCAGGCAAATGCCGGGATGGCTTCTTCGAAAGAACATGGCCGATTACCTTCCCCATCCTTGACATAATCTGAGCTTGTGCTCCGTATCTCATGACCTCGATGTCGACGAGAGGTTGATCACAATCTTCAGCCCTTCATTCATTCCTTACGTAATCAACCAAATAACGTTGAAGGGCTTCCCCCTGTGTAGTCCGTCCACCACAGTTCAGTCTGTTTAGCGGGCCAGGTACGGCCCTGAATCACCTACGAGGTTGTTAGTAAACAGACGAGGGAAGGCACTGCATACACTACATGGCGTGCGAGTCGCAGCACGCAGCGCTGCGATCGGCGGACAGTATTTTATGTTCGTGAGGTCACGTTGTTACATGGCACCGCACCGTATCTCTCCACAGGCGGCTACATACAAGGCATACATGGAGAGGAAGGAACGATCGGTGGCAAAATAGAAGCTACATGGAAAATCAAATGTTTTATTTGCAACAGTTAGTTACACGTTCTCTGCGTAGTCACCGCACCGACTTAGACTTCTGTCGTACCTTTGTACCATCTTTCCAATGCCCTCGTCGTAGAAGGCAGCTTCCTCTGCTTTCCGACAATATTTTATGCTGAACTGCAGCTCGTTGTCTGTGCCAAGATTTTGTCTTCATAGCCATTGGTTCATTGGGCAGAGATAAAAATCAGAGGGAGCTCAAACACTTCCCATGTAAAACGGTGCCGGACAGTCTTCGTTGCACCTGCATTATGCGGCCGAGAATGGTCATGAAGAACGAAACTCATGACAATTAGGTTATGTGGGTTGCATGAAATCAGGCGAAAATCTTCATCCGGACTGCACACTCGGCGACGCTATCTACGGACATACTAGAGACAATGCCCAACATATGCGTGCAGAGCTTCCTCGTATTTTCACTGTGGTTTCCATTTCGCGACCGATCGTTCCTTACTTCCCCAATAGCCGTCGTAGGTTTGTTCTGAGCCCAGAGGTGGTCAGACACGTCCCGGACTCTGACGGATCAGGATCTGCTTAAAGTCTCCGCAACGGACCTCTCCTGTCGTGACCGCTGCCGCTCCCGCTGCCCGCCGAGTTGTGCTGTCTTCAGAGCTCCTCGTCTTATAGAACCGTGTTACCGTCTCCTCCTTGTTCCTCGAGATATTGTCCAGGACAGACAGTTCCATTTATCAAGTTAAGATATTTGTTTAGTTACTGTAATAAACAGTTGTTGTGAAAGTGTGTTTCGTCACTCCTCAGCGGAGGACAGAACACCAAAATGGTCACAAATCCTAGGCAGTAATGCGACCTTGGGGGTTACTGTGTGGCCAATGGAATACCATGATATGGCTGCCCAAATCATGACCGAACCCCCGCCATGTTTCACTCGTAGGACGTAACCTCGGCCAGAAGTTGATAAGTGTGAAACGAGACCTCCTATGTCCAAATGACAATCTTCCATTGCTCCAAAGTCTAGGTTTTATAGCTTCGGCACAAAATTTTTCCGTTACGGACATTTGCATCATTAATGGGTGGCTCTGGAATTCCACCTCGACCAATTCCTAGCTTACCGAGCTCCCTTCGTATTTTGGTACTGACAGCGCGACGCTCAGTTCTGCAGTGACTTTTGAAGGTCTTCTCGTCACAATCCTCTTAAATAACCGTCTGTCACCATCACTCAGTACGCAGTTTCGTCCGCGTTGTGACTTTGCGGGTAAGATCTTTCCGCTTTCTCTGTGTGAGGTATAAATCTTTGATAAGGTGCCTGTTAATCACCGAATACTTCGGCTGCCTTGTTTACGGATGCACGCACCGCGTTCGAATTCACATAACTCCAACATAATGTCCTCGCAACTACGCAAAGTACTCTGAACACGACTGACACTTGTAACACGTTGAGGATATAGATCAGGTGGCGTTCGCTGTCAAATACAACAACGCAACCTGCAGGCTTCGTTATCGTCTGCATTTATGTTAGCATATGCATTTCTCACGGTGTTCTCGGATTTCTCACCGTGGGGGTCTGACTTTTCGTCACCAGGAATGTACGCGTGCAGCCTTTCACACTCAGCTGTCATCTTGGACGACGGGAGTGTCCATAGCATACTCATAAAGATGCAGCAGAAAGTATAACACTTAGTCACAGGTGATGTCGAAATAAAAATCTTCGTTCACGCTCGTTGTAACCTGAGTGACTGGGTTCTTGTCATTGTACAAAAACGCCCTTAAAGCATTACAGAACCAGCTCTGACGTGCACTACACGGTCCTCACACTGTGGGTAAACACCTCATTGGCAGCAGCGGAAATTGTCGGATCGCACACCACCCCTCCAGTTAGCTACTGTCAAGTTTGTGTGTTTAGACTATTGAAGAGCTGGTTTCCACTGAGGTGACAAATGTCATTGAATACCTCCTCATATCATGTCGCACCTTCTTTTGCCCAGAGTAGTACGGCAACTCAACGTGGTATGGACTCAACAAGTCGTTGGAAGACCTGTAAGCGTATTGTCATATCGCTGGCTTAGTTGCGGAGTATCTTTGCGGGCAGCGCGTTCGCAGAGTCGAGCACGGGACACGGAATTGTTATACTGTGTTGCGGGTAGTTCTGCATGTGAGAGGCACTGTTATTATGGAAGTTCGAGTGTTGCTAGAAATGCTAAAAGAGTAAAGTGATGAAATATGGAAGTGATTCAGATGAAACTGGGTAATGATGTAATTAAAATTGAGCAGTGCCGCCGATAACGTATTTGTGTATCCTCTCGTAGCGTGTCGCACCGTACATCAACCATCCGCGCCGTGTTCGGCCTCTCAGAATGAGCTAATGTCGATCAGCAATATAGTTTACCACGAAAGAAAGCATTCAAGTGCCAGTGTCTTGTAGTGAGCGTGAGAACGTGCGTTCGGTCATTGCGTTCCGCATCATCAACAATGAGCCGCGTCGCGACGGTTACGCGCACGCTCGTACAAGTGAGAACTGAGAAACATTAACTTTATGAACAGTGTAAGATCATTACTATTGTCAATGAGGAATGGTACTAAACATCTGTGTATACGTGACGAGCGTAAGAACTTTCGTTCGATCATTCGGCCTCCGCATCTTCAATAATCACCCGCTTCGCGCCCGTTACGCGTACGCTCGTCCAAGTGATATTGTGGACAGATAACCATCAAGAATGCTAATTGGGATAAACACTTATGACTTAGAATGTAAACAGTGCAACCTACGACTTTCTTATCGTCTCAGAATATAGTTGTTCATGCCAGACGTAGGACAGTGTTGTGTATAATCTTGAGTGGCTCCCCTAAATCCGCTTGCATATTTCGATAGATAATTTCAGGCAAGCCAGCAGTAGTGTGGAGCATAACAGTACGACCGCCGCGGGATTATCAGGTACGTGGTGTGGACAGGGCGCACGGTCAAGAAACGTGAAGCGAGAACCAGTTAAAGGTACCCCAGCCATTTGTACCCCCGGGCGTGTTACAGACACATGCAGAAATATTGTGCCATATTGCCTCTACAGCTGTCCATAATTGCCAAGGTGTTACCAGCGCAGAATTTTTTTCACGAACTGACCTCTCGATTATGTTTCGCAAATGTTCGACAGGTTTTATTTCGGGCGATCTGGGTGGACAAATCATTCGCTCGAATTCTCCAGAATGTTCTTCAAACAAATCGCGAACAGCTGTGCCCCTGTGACAGTCTGCCGCGGTGGCCGAGCAGTTCTAGGCGCTTTAGTCCGGAACCGCGCGACTGCTACGGTCGCAGGTTCGAATCCTGCCTCGGGCATGGATGTGTGTGATGTCCTTAGGTTAGTTAGGTTTCAGTAGTTCTAAGTTCTAGAGAACTGAAGACCTCAGATTTTAAGTCCCATACTGCTCAGAGCCATTTGAACCCTGTGACACGGCGCATTGCAAGCCATAAAAATTCCATTATTGTTCGGGAACATAAAGTCAATGAATGGCGGCTGCAAATGGTCTCAAAGTAGCCGAACATAATCAGAACCCAGTCATATCCACGCAAACACAGCCCACACCATTATAGAACCACCAAAAGCTTGGTCAGTGCCTCGATGACAACTTCGGTCCATAACTTCATTCGGTCAGCGTCACAGTCGAACCCTACCATCAGCCCTTACCAACTGAAATCGAGACTCGTCTAACCACGCCAAGGTTTTCCAGTCGTCTAGGGTCCAAACGGTACGGTCACGAGCTCAGGAGACACGCTGCAGGCAGTGTTGTGCTCTTAGTGAAGGCACTCATGTCGGTCGTCTGCTGCCAAATTTCGCCACACTGTCCTAATGGATACGTTCCTCGTACGTCCTATATTGATTTCTGCGGTTATTTCACGGAGTGTTGCTTATCCGTTAGGATTGGCAACTCTACCCAAACGCCGCTGCTCTCTGTCTTTAAGTGAGGACCGTGGTGAGAGCTAATGCCTGAAATGTGTATTCTGGGCACACTATTGACCCAGTAGATCTTGGAATACTGGATTCCCTAACCATTTTCGCAAAGGAATGTCCGAAGGATGTAGCTCCAAATATCATTCCGCGTTCAAAGTTCGTTAATTGCTGTCGTGTGGCCATAATCACATGGGAAACCTCTTAACATGAATCACCTGAGTACAAATGACAGCTCCGGACTTTTGTCAGCTCAGTGTAAGTGCTGCCTTGGGCAGTGACTATCTGTGCAGGTTTGGTTTAAGACCCTAGCCACACAAGCAGCCTCCCGGGGTGCCAATCTGAGGAGGTACAAAATGTGTACACAGGATCACTCACAATTAATAGTGATAACAACCCACTTCTGCGTTCGTTAGAATTACTATTTGAAGGTCTTACCAAAGTCCAAGGGGCGGCAAGTAACGTGTGTGGGAGGTAGGGAAAAGGGGATGTAACTTGTCAGTTGTTGTTGTTGTTGGCTCAAATGGTTCAAATGGCTCTGAGCACTATGGGACTCAACATCTATGGTCATCAGTCCCCTGGAACTGAGAACTACTTAAACCTAACTAACCTAAGGACATCACACAACACCCAGTCATCACGAGGCAGAGAAAATCCCTGACCCCGCCGGGAATCGAACCCGGGAACCCGGGTGTGGGAAACGTGTTGTTGTTGTTGCTGCTGTGAGGAGACTGTGGTGGGGGGCTCTAATTGAATCTTTAGTCGAATATTTTAATCTGACCCTGTATATCTAACGTAAGCAAATCATTACAAACCTTATCACTGATAAAGGAAATCACCTGACTGGGAAATTAGACAAGGATCTCAATTAACTTACTTTATTATATGTAAAATGAAAAGGAATAATGCAACAGTCATTGAAAATAATAACTGTAATAAGGTAATACCTTTGCAAATCTGGACAAGGATTTGGAATGTGAAGCAAATGATCGCATATTTGAATAAAACATTTATATTCGCGTGAGTCATACCGTGGTTCCCGAATGTTAGTGCACAGAGATAGAAAATGCTACAGAAGGATACGCGTCTGCATCTACTGCCGGAGTTAAAAGCATGTTAAATCTCTAACAGTAATTGCGTCTTCAGAATGAATATTGAAATTACTGCACATCGTTAAAATTGATTAGGTTTTCCCTACAGTTCGCCTCCCTGTTGCGGCTGGGTCTGAACATACTCATATTCTGCAGATGGCGGATGAAGTGGCTCCAAAGTCAGTCATCGGCTGTGTGCAAACAACTTGCGTCTTGAGTCCAACACGGCCGGATGCGAGCCTCTCGTCGCAGAAGACCCTGGAGAAGTCGTCTAGAAGTGAAGTCTGCCCATCACGACACTGAAGTACGAAGTAACTTTCTGCAGTGCGCTTCCAACAAGGAAAACTGTTCTCTGCGTTTTATTTTCTGGTGTCGCGTAATTTTGACTGACTGAATGATAAATTCTGGGAGTGCCGACCAGTAAGAAGTTGACTAAAGACATGCTGGTGTCCCTCCCTTACTCTCATTTCAGATGGTTGACCAGTTACAAAATTCTTTATACTTGGCACTGAAAAACTGTGTCCTACTCATCCCTTCCTTCTATGTTTAAACGCTGGCCAGTAAGATCGGATCTTTTTAAGCACAGTCATACTCCTCCCCCCCCCCCTCCCCCCCCCACCTCTACTTTATTCGTGTGAATCAATTGTAGCTGTTTTTACATTTCCTTAAACATCCAGTTTTGGCAGGATCTCAGCACGGCGTCGGGTCCCCTTTCCTCAAAGGAGCCTTAAAACTTTCTCTGCCAGTTCTGCTTTCACATATATTATCTTAACATCCCATGTTTTCCGGTGAATTCTCTCTTTGGTGCTTCCCACAACAGCAGGTCTTCCAGGACTCTGCCAAAAACTGCACGCATCCCGCGACCACACACTGTTCGCGAAAAATAGTCTGTTGCCCCCCACCCCCCCCCCACCCCCCATCCTAGAGACATTACATTATGACTGGTCGGTTGGCACCAAGGCGACTTTTCTTCAAAGCACAGTTTGACCCGACTGAATAGTGTGGTGCTTCTGCTGGGGGCTGGTTCTCCGCCGGTTTTATGACCACTATGGCGAGTCCCCTTATCCACAGCGAAGTGCGGCCTGCTTTCATAGTGGCTTCTGAACTAGATGTACACCCAGTTCAACCATTGAAAATTGTAATCTAACAGGGAACACCTTGAGTGTGACATCGCAAGTTCAGTCTTTAGTAAGGCTCGTTTGAAAGTGTTTTGTTAATTGTTACTGGAAAAATAGCTGGTAATGACTCACCATGTGCACCAGGGCAGAAAATGAGCGTCCGGGAGGTGCAGAGACCAATCTTCTGTGGGATGTGTGCATTACAGCTCACAAAATGGACTTTGTCGACATTCAACAGATGTTTAAAACAATCCATTAACTTGCACCTTGAACAACGAATGAGAAATGGCACGCCATAATGATCACAAAGGTTCGCACCATCAAGATCGAAGTCGAAATCCTCGAGAATTGCAAACCGTTCTGGACGTTCAGCTAGGTATCCACTCTTAAGGATTGCATATAGAATCATATCGGTGTAACAGGATGATGAGAACTGATGGAATGTGATGGCATGTAGGCGAAAGCGAAGCCAGTCTGTCGTGGAGTTTATCATGAGACTGGCTACCCTTTAAGCGTACATCAACATCTACATCATACTCCGCAAGTCACCGAATGGTGTGTGGCGGAGGGTACTTTCGGTACCTCTATCTGATCCCGCCAACACTGTTACACTCGAGAATAGTGCGCGGGAATAACGATTGTCGGTAAGCCTTCGTATTGGCCCTAATTTCTCGAATTTTCTCCTCGTGGTCAACACGCGAGATGTATGGGGGGGGGGGGAGGTGGAGGGGAGGGGGAAGTAATATGTTGTCCGACTTCTCCTGAAAAGTGCTGTCCCGAAATTTCAATAGTAAATCTCTCCCTGACGCACAACGCTTCTCTTGTAACGTCTGTCTGTGGAGTTTGTTTAGCATCGCCGTAACGCTCTCTCGCCAGCTAGACGACCCACTGACGAAACGCACCGCTCTTCGTTGGATCTTCTCTATCTCCTCTATCAGTCCTACCTGATAGGGATTCCAGATAGATGAATAGTACTCAAGAATCGGGCGAACAAGCGCCTTATAAGCCACTTCTTTCGTGGGTGAGTTGCATTTCCTATAGATTCTTCCGGTGAATCTGAGTTTGGTGCCTGCTTTTCCCACTATCTGTTTTATATGGTCATTCCACTTAAGCTCGCTCTGGATAGTTACACCTAGATATTTTACGGCAGACGATGTCTCCAGCTGTACAGTAGTGGCACGAAAAAAAAAAAAAAAAAAAACATCCAGAGGCTGAATTTGTACAGTGGTTCCAGGTGGTATGAACTGCAATGTTACACATTTTTCAGGAGGGATATTTTGCTCTGAAGGAGTAAAACTTTTATACGCAGACCAGGAATCAAGCAAAAGGAAGTTATTTTGACCAGCTATTGGCCAAAAGCACTGCTCATACCATAGCTTTAGTTCTCTTACGACTATTTTCCCGCTCTTGCTGGCTATGAGGTAAATACTCCCTACTGCCCTGCAAGACCACACACACGAGAAAGAATCGTACGGGGAAGAGTATCTCCAGCTTATCGCAGCACAACAAATAGCTTTCCAACCAATTTGCCATCCAGGTTAACAGTTGACATAATTGTATACGAATGCGTTAAGGCACTGATGTTGATCTTGAGTCAACTCTCTTGGTACCTCTAATTTCCACGGTGCCTTTCACATGCATTTCCTCTTCAAATCCCTATTGTCGGAGTTCTATAAATTCATTACTGAATGGCGGAATAAGTTTGTATCAAATTTTCGGGCCGATTATGCAGTTTGCTGGCATCGTCAAGTTGATGCTTTGTTCGAAATTTTATCATCTTACGTCTTCCAGTTCTGTAACACTGTCTGACGTTATGCGACAATCCACTGCTTCCCTTGAAATGACTGTAATCTATATCAGGCGCAGTTTGATGTGCATAACGTAATAGGTCACTATTAGGCACGTCCTGTTAATTGTATCGAGCATTTTTGAAACGCACAAATACCAGTTTTTATAAAAAGTACGCCTTGTACTCCCTTGAATTTATGTAGTTTTTCTTATTCACTACACGGTCATGTTGCTGCGCACTTAATTCAGATATGTTCATAACTGTTTTTGTACTATGCTACGAATGATCTTCCAGGTACGTAACTGCTTAGCACCCGCTCCTTGGACGACGACTGTCCTTTACTTTGTTGCACTGGAGACTGGATTTGTGGCTCCCTGTCCGACAAGGATGATGTAATGCTTGGCTCAACATCTGTTTTAATATCATTTTCACTTGTTAAGCACGTATCTCCATCACAGTACTCCTCATATACATTGTCTGCGCAGTCCAGCATATACCACAACACACATTCCACTGACTCATATTCCACAAACGCTTGTATTTCAACTGGCACTTCTTTCTCTGTATGAAATTCCTTGGGTTCCTTTCTGACGAAATGTCAACTTCGGCAACTGTTGCTGTAGATATAACGCAATGTTTGCTTTGTGCCGGCCGCGGTGACCGAGCGGTTCTAGGCGTTTCAGTCCGGAGCCGCGCTGCTGCTATGGTCGCACGTTCGAATCCTCCCTCGGGCATGGATGTGTGTGATGTCCGTAATAGTTAGGTTTGAGTAGTAAGTCCCATAGTGCTTAGGCCATTGGAAGCATTTGTTTGCTTTGTTTATCGCTGCCACTGCTCTGCTTCGTATCAATACCAGTAGCATTGTTGTGAGTTACTCGTCGACTAAGCGGTTCAACAACGTTCCGTAGCCTTATGCTGTGCTCACCATTGGATACCTCCAGTCCCGCCCGCTATTGCCATTAACAGCCAATATTGTGGTTGCGTGGTAGACAGTATGCGGGGCGTCGAATGCCCTAAACATCATTGGCCTTTTAAGTGTTGGTATTCACTGGTACTGATTAATATTTCATTTTCTGATGGAGATTAATTCATACCGATTTGATTTAAGTCTTTCTTTCGAGTTTTACATAAGTTACAATTCGGAAAAAAACGGTCGTATAAGAAGGTAATGGGCGCCAAATGATGTCACTCGTGTGGAGAGCTATTTTGGAACAACCTTCTTTCTGTAAAATACCCGACCCCGAATGTCCATTGCATGCGGTTTCCTTAACAATGTTAGCTCGGAAACTGGCTGAGACGGACCTGTATGCATTGGCAGCAACACTTCTTGTCGGGTTTGAGACCGACTGTTATTGACAAGGTGTGACACTCGCCTCCGGTCTCTCTGTTAAGATCTCTTAACGACCGTTCTTCTTACGCCGTGTTACATGGCTACTTGTTCTACAACATGCTGTGTCCCATCGATCGTGCGCCGGCTAACACCACGTTCAAAGTCACCTAAATATTACCGGCCGCGGTGGCCGAGCGGTTCTAGGCGCTTCAGTCCGGAACCGCGCGACTGATACGGTCGCAGGTTCGAATCCTGCCTCGGGCATGGATGTGTGTGATGTCCTTAGGTTGGTTAGGTTTAATTAGTTCTAAGTTCCAGGGGACTGATGACCTCAGATGTTCAGTCCCATAGTGCTCAGAGCCATTTGAACCATTTTAAACCTAAATCTTGATTACCTTCCATTGTAGTAGATATGACAACTGCGCCAGACACTTGTTGTCTTATATAGGCATTGCAGATCGCAGCGCCGTATTCTGCCTGTTCACATGTTTCTATATTAGAATATACATGCCTATAGCAGTTCCTTTGGCGCTTCAGTGTATTAGGTGACAATACCTGTCATCAGTGTCTGAAAATGCGAGGACACCTAAGAAGTGCTTGACGCATCAGCTACTTATATTCCTTTGTGTCCTGAACCTCAACAGTTCCCTTTGGGATATTTGATTGGAAATGTTATAGCTGTCCAGAAATCAGTTTCCTATTGTATAGTGAAGGCGAACTGTTACAGCGTTGTTGTCTCTAATATCAGAATTTAGAGGACACATTAACATCACACAACATACACCGACCTACACACATTCATATCTGTCCAATTGTTTTTGCGGATTTTGTTACGACAGGTGAGTTCATGAAATGTATCATGCCTCTACTTTTTTTCTTTGGCCACTGTCTGGTAGCAAACCGTATAACGACAGTCAGTGTCTTTATTGTCCCAGTTCCTTTTTGTTATTCTGGTTCTCTAGGAATTGAACTTAATTTTGTTCGTCGGTCTGGTCGCCAGCGATCTGCCTCATCTTCCCAATGTCCCGTTTCCGCTACCAATACCGTGCAGCCCACTACCTGAAATAGCTAACGGTGCTTCTACTGGTGTTGTACTAGATGTTAATTTTAATCTTAAAGTATCCCTTTCTGTATACGTCATATGCTTTCTCACAGTGGTAGTGCAACAGATGGCCCCACTGCTTGCTGCGAATCCGGCAGTGGCTGTAAACATGGCACCATGGTATGGCCCCACTGCTTGTGATAGTAATTTGTGAGTCATAGTGTCAACTCGAGCTACCTTTTGAGTGATTCCATTGCGGTGAGCTGAAGAATTTCGTTTTCCTTGCAAGTATTAGCCTAAATAACAGCACATCTGACTCCACTGAATGGAAATTCCTTATTATTTGATGTTGGGATTTCTAGTTAGAGATAATCTATCCCTCATCAATAAAAAGGTTGTCTTATGGACAGATTTTGAGTATTCTTTTCACACCATTGCTGCATCAAACAGAAAAATTTTTCTTTTTTCTCCAGCTTTCACCTAGAATATTCAGAGACATCTGTCTGAACGTCGTCTGCGTATGAGATGACATCGTCTGAGACATCCTCTCAATATAAACTGGCTAGCAAGGGCTCGACGACTAAGTTCCAACAAAGCGTCCAGCAGATAGAACGCCGTAGGCAGTGTTTAGTAATGAGTTTAATAACCTTCACCTACCAGCTTGCCACTCAAAAGTCCTTCCACTACATCAGTCCCTTGTACAATATAAAGGCATTTCTGGGTTTAGAAATATTTTAGCCGAATAAAAATTGCAGATTATCAAAGGTGTCTGCCATGTCCACAATCGTAGCCACTATTATTTCCAAGCGATGCCACACACCAAGCGCGCATTCCTTTTAATGTATCATATGTCAGCAATAGAGTCTCAGTTTCTGGGATTAAACTAACTGTGTGTAGCCCGTGAATCTCTATGCACCTGAAAACGGTCACAGTGGAGCCTTTCCTGGACTTCAGCTGTAGTATTCTATGGCTCTTCCGATTTAATGAGTCTTCATCACTTCAGTTTTTTAATAATTACTGCTCTTGTTATTTTTTAGATCTATGAAATACGTCATAGTGAGACAGTAAGAATATGTGTTAAAGAAGGAGCTGTTTGCTACAAGCTGTCTAATGTCAAGTCCTGAAGCATTTCCTTTCCTCATCTTGTAGGTGACGGAGGATCTCTCCTCGTCTGTAAAAGGAAGTATAAGCACATTGTTAATTTAGGCAATATGCATTACATTTCGAAAGCGAGTATCATCTACATTGTCACTAGCAGCGTCGCCATCGGAAAGAAATGTCCGGAGAAAGTGTTCCGCAGGAATCCCTCAGTTTCTTCTTTGACGTACCGCCACGCGATGTAATTCCGTTCCTTGAGCTGCCTGACTACTTTAGGGATTGGGGATTTTGTAAAGACACGCTCTACAGATACGGTATAGCTTGGAGGGACTCTACATTTGGTATTCATGTGTGCTTGTTTCCTAACAGATGGGGAATTTCTGCAGCGTTTCATAGAAACTGCGTTTCCCCTCAGATCTACAATAATTAGGAGAAAGGCTTCAACACCTGCCCAGTGTTCACTGGTGACTTGGGAAACTGAATTTGGAAAAACCATCCAAAATTTTCTGAGCAACAGCATCAACAAAGGTGAAGTTTTTTATCCTCCCTTCAAATGATTTAGTCGTTTTCTTTAATTTAAATCGAATATGCAGCTGTTCGATTTAAGTTTACTACTGTCCTCGGATACATATTGGGATGAATGTGCAGTGCAAGTCTTCTGCTAAGAATGATGCATAAAACTGTGCCTTAACCTGCATGTTCACCTAACTTGTAGTCCGCTTCTGGTATTTGATTCATTGGCATCCAACTTCTCTTACCGATCCTACAGCAACAACGGTTGATGATTTATAGTTTCCTTCCCCCCCCCCCCAGATCTTGCCAGCCCCTTTACGTAATCAACAGGGCTGAAGATATGAGATCCCGAAGGCGAGACAAATTCCCGTACGTTCGCGAAGTGGTAATCTAATTACCCTGACTGTGTTTCGGAAGCCAGGGTGTGATTATTTGTTTAGCATACAAGTGAACAACAGTGAGATTCGCTCGATCTTTCAGTAGACCATTATAGAAAAAACGCGCGACTGACGATAGCAAAAGCTGTAGGTTGCGTATCATCTCATAAGAGAAGCCTCATTTTACACCTAGTAAACATACTCTGTTGTGCAACGCAATCATACTCCTGAATCGCCGTGGGCCGATATGTAGAACAAATAATTACTTCACATGACCTTAATCAGTGACGGTCCTCTTGTGCTCATTGTAATCTCTGGGCCCCGTAACGTAAGAATTTTAAAGATACTTAAATTTGAACAGTGGCTCCTTTACCACAAAGCGCACAAACGAATCGTGGTAGTCTCTGGATGTTGTTTCAGTCTAGCACAGAATTGCGGAGGGACCTGCTCCAGCAAACCGAGCTTGTACGTAGCGACATTTTTCTTCTGCACATCTTTGACGACGACAGTTAACGCTAGAACCGCAGTTTAACCCAAATTAAGGTACTTGGTATTGATTGTTGACACGGACATGTGTGTTCATATGACTTCAAAGAGGAGAAATCCCATGGATATAACATCATATGACTGGGATGTTGCGTTCCTGATTAATGGGGATTATGGATTTAAAGAGACTAAACCTCTACGGTCACCAGTCTTTTATTCACCTCCGGTACCGAATCTGTGCACCCCATCTGCCTGGATCTGCAGTAAATCCACTTTGAAAGTATGAGAACGTTTCCTAAATGTCTGTATGACGTGTCTTTGAGGCTGGACGTGGGTACCAACCCGGTATTTACCTACTGGCATGCGGGAAACCGCATGGAAAACAAATCCAGTCTGGAGAGCTCACCAGCCCTCGTCGTTAATCAGAGACGCGCATTCAGTCCGGATCAGGCTCTTCTTCCCGTGTCCCGGTAGCGGCGGGTTAACACGCTCTGCTGTCCGGCCAGGTGCCTTACTCATTATTTGCTCGATTATCACTCATCCGGAAAACACTGTCGTGACGTTCCTGGGACGAGGTGGTGGAAAAGATCATTCTGAAACATGGCAGCTCTCTCTAATTCAGTTGTTCGTCGCTGCAGTCCACTAACACTACTGAATTAGAATTCCATACTTTCAACGAGTCTACAGTTTCCATTTAACCATTTGTGAATTAACTGTTCATTATATACGCGCCAGAGATTTGTCACACGCCTAACGCAGATACTCAAATGCATTCTCCTAGAAAGAAGTCCCATCGGAGCGGTGTGTCAGCGACCTCTGTCCAACTTGAGGTCTTGTTTGGCACTTGACCTTACTAACCCCACTTCCAGTGGCCGGTGTATAGCCGACGCCTTAAATATTCTCGTTCTGTGTCCCCCCGTCTCCCTGCCTGCTTTATTCAACTTCGGCTCTACCATTAGAAGAAATAATACACTTCCCACTGTATAAACTGTTTTTGTATTTTAATGTATGTGTGTCTTTTCTTGTGTGTGATAACGCAGTAAAGTAATTTCTACATAGCAAGCATTTTTGCGCTCTCCACCGCAAGTCAGAGTGTTAGTTTGTAATGACAGTGGCTTTACTATGTAAATGGAAATGGAAATGTCGTGTGGCTAGGGCCTCCCGTCGGGTAGACCGTTCGCCTGGTGCAGATCTTTCGATTTGACGCCACTTCGGCGACCTGCGCGTCGATTTACTATGTAAGGCTTGACGTTTTACCATTAGTACGTACGTATCATCAGTTGCTTTTTTCGTAGTTTGGTAACGTATTATCCTGATCCGAACCTCTTACTTTTTTGAATATGGTTTTAGCACAAGTCTTTCTCTTAATTTCTTCTCGCGAGGTAGCTTCCTTTCTTTACGTTACACATGGTAGCTGTGACATTGCCTAGTGTAGAGACGAGAAACGTCAAGTTTGTCGTTTACATGTGTTAATTTTGTGTTATGGGCTTTTCGTTTTTCGTAAAGTACCATATTCTCCTTCTCTTCTGAGTCTTAATATCTACACATTTTACCTATCAGCAATCAGAAACAGACATTATTATTTTATCTTTCGTCTTCCCCATGAAACTTTAAATGACATCTAGTCAACTAGCAATGTTAGTATGGATATAACATATTTCATCATATCGCACAGTTACACGATTTTTTTTAAAGCTTTGTGGAAAGCGGGGTGTAGGCAGTTGACTACTCTTTCACTTTAGCAGGTATGGGTGAACTAATACGTAATGCCACTTTCCATCGGCAATAGTTATTTTAGTTAAGTTTTACGAAGTTTCAGATGAGCGCGCACTCCGCTGCCAATTGAAAATTTCATTCTGGAAACACCCCCCAGGCTGTGGCTAAGCCATGTCTCCGCAATATCCTTAATTCCAGGAGTGCTGGTTTTGCAACTTTAGCAGGAGAACTTCTGTGAAAACTGGAAGGTAGGAGACGAGGTGCTGGCGAAAGTAAAGCTGTGACGAGTTAGTTGGTAAGTTCGTAGAGTCTCGGTCCGGTACATAGTTTTAATCTGTCAGGAAATTTTTTATACGAGGATTTTCGATTATAGTGACTTGAATGAACCAGAGGAAAGCTACAGCAATCAGGATTGCTACACCATGCTTAGACTTAGTCTTCCCGATTACCATATAGGAATCCTTATTTTCCCTACTATTACACTTACATCGGTCACACAATATATCATTTGGAAGTTAAATTTCCTTGATGTGCGTTAAAGGTCCAGTGCGGATGTCAGACCGTAAATGTGCTGGTAAAAACGTGTGGTTTTAGATAGAAAACACACTGTTTCCATTGAGAGTGAGTGGGTGAGTATCAGGGAGCATTACAACAAGTGGGAAGTTACCGCTTCAAGACTCCGGTCTTACTTCTCTTTACTGTCGTTTTCTGTCACATTTCTCCACTACCTTTCAGTGATTAACGTTATCTAAAGATCGCAGACTTTGTCTCTCTAAGGAAGGAAATGGTACACTACTGGCCATTAAAATTGCTACACCAAGAAGAAATTCAGATGATAAACGGGTATTCATTGGACAAATATACTAGAACTGACATGTGATTACATTTTCACGCAATGCGGGTGCATAGATCCTGAGAAATCAGTACCCAGAACATTTACCTCTGGCCGTAATACTTCTGGGCATTGAGTCAAACAGAGCTTGGATGGCGTGTACAGGTACACGATACCACAGACCATCAAGAGTAGTGACTGGCGTATTGTAGCGAGCAAGTTGCTCGGCCACCATTGAGCAGACGTTTTCAGTTGGTAAGAGATCTGGAGAATGTGTTGGCCAGGGCAGCAGTGAAACATTTTCTGTATCCAGAAAGGTTGTACAGGACCTGCAACATGCGGTCGTGCATTATCCTGCTGAAATGTAGGGTTTCGCAGGGATCGAATTAAGTGTAGAGCCACGGGTCGTAACACATCTGGAATGTAACGTCCACTGTTCAAAGTGCCGTCAGTCCAAGCAAGAGGTGACCGAAACGTGTAACCAATGGCACCCCATACCATCACGCCGGGTGATACGCCAGTATGGCGATGACCAATACGCGCTTCCAATATGCGTTCACCGCGATGTCGCCAAACGCGGATGCGACCATTATGATGCTGTAAACAGAACCTGGATTCATCCGAAAAATGACGTTTTGCCATTCGTGCACCCAGGTTCGTCGTTGAATACACCATCGCAGGCGCTCCTGTCTGTTGGTTCAAATGGCTCTGAGCACTGTGGGGCTTAACTTCTGAGGTCATCAGTCCCCTAGAACTTAGAACTACTTAAACCTAACTAACCTAAGGATATAACACGCATCCATGCCTGAAGCAGGATTCGAACCTGCGACCGTAGCGGTCACGCGGTTCCAGACTGTAGCGCCTAGAACCGCACGGCCACTCCGGCCGGCACGCTCCTGTCTGTGATGCAGCGTCAAGGGTAACCGCAGCCATGGTCTCCGAGCTGATAGTACATGCTGCTGCAAACGTCGTCGGACTGTTCGTGCAAATGGTTGTTGTCTTGCAAACGTCCCCATCTGTTGACTCAGGGATCGAGACGTGGCTGCACGATCCGTTACAGCCATGCTGATAAGATGCCTGTGATCTCGAGTGCTAGTGATACGAGGCCATTGGGATCCTGCGCGGCGTTCCGTATTACCCTCGTGAATCCACCGATTCCATATTCTGCTAACATTCATTGGATCTCGACCAACGCTAGCAGCAATGTCGCGATACGATAAATCGCAATCGCGATACGCTACAATCCGACCTTTATCAAAGTAGGAAACGTGAAGGTACGCATTTCTCCTCCTTACACGAGGCATCACAACAACGTTTCACCAGGCAACGCCGGTGAACTGCTGTTTGTGTATGAGAAATCGGTTGGAAACTTTCCTCATGTCAGCACGTTACAGGTGTCGCCACCGGCGCGTGAATGCTCTGAAAAGCTAATCATTTGCATATCACAGCATCTTCTTCCTGTCGGTTAAATTTCGCGCCTGTAGCACGTCATCTTCGTGGTGTAGCAATTTTAATGGCCAGCAGTGTACATAAATGGGAAAATTACACAAAAAACCGTAGGAGAAGCACAAGGAGTTAATCCTTCATCCAAAGCTGTTCGGGATTATTGTCTATTATCGTTCGACGATGCATGCGCTCCACCGAAGCATTAATAAGAAACAACGTGCGAATTATTTAGTATGTGTTCTTGTCGAGAATGCACTTACCTCAATGATAATCCCACGTAAAGTATAGAGTGTTGAGTGACATTCGTGCGACTGCGCCGCCTTAATCGCACCTGCACGTGCCGCTGGATGAAAGACAGTTGCACAAAGTCGTGGTTATCCGCTACCATTATCTGCATCACTCTGTGAGAATATCGCTGAGATCCTGCCGAGGTGATGCTGGTTCAAAAGCTCTACGTTGCTAAAAAAAAAGATTCGACTCTATGCACCATTTACCCATGTGCCTTCCATCACGTAACTAACAATCCACACCGGCTTCGCTCGGGTAGAACCAAGTACAGAGTGGTTATAATTAAACTTTCGCCACTTGAACCAGTGTAGGTGGAAAACTGTTTACAGTGTGAGCACCCAGCTCAACAGAAATTATGTTCAGACTATATGCTGCAGGATTCGCGTTGTTAGTAGTGTTATTGTCATGTTTTGGCGTTAACCATCAGTACTGGTACGGCGACATATGGCTGAAACAAGCATGAGTGTGAATTAAGGTTACAGACAGTCAACATGGATCTCGACAAGGTGATGGTTCAAATGGCTCTAAGCACTATGGGACTTAACATCTGAGGTCATCAGTCCCCTAGAACTCAGAACTACTTAAACCTGACTAATCTAAGGACATCACAGACATCCATGCCCGAGGCAGGATTCGAACCTGTGACCGTAGTAGCAGCGCGGTTCCGGACTGAACCGACAAGGTGAGCAGGGCTTTCTTTACTCGTAAAGCTGTTTTGATAAAACAGCAATAGTGCTCCTGCTCTTCGCGAGTATCGACGCATTAAAAGAATACGGAGAGGTCCTCTTTCCTTACCGATGTTTAACATGATTCGGAAGTTCAAACTAACTGGTCGTTTGCGAATTGCTCCTGTGTGAAGCCGACGGCTCCACGAATTGTTGAAGAAGTTACTTTTGCTATGGCTGAAATTCTGGAAGCAATGTACGATCTTAAACTTGTGCGCGAGCTGAGTCACAACAACCGAACCTTCCTTGGTCCACTACTACTTCGGACAGCATTACAGAAATCCCTAGTGCTATTCCAGGCTGTCGTGGATGTAGATGGTCGTCACATTGAGCAACGTTTGTATCCTGGAACGTAAACACGATACTCAGTTAACAATTGTTTCCCTCTTATGTAGAAACTAAAATGTCTGTCAGTGGTTTACTCCTTATCTGTTCAAAAAATGGTTCAAATGGCTCTGAGCACTATGGGACTTAACTGCTGTGGTCATCAGTCCCCTAGAACTTGGAACTACTTAAACCTAACTAACCTAAGGACATCACACACATCCATGCCCGAGGCAGGATTCGAACCTGCGACCGTAGCAGCAGCGCGGCTCCGGACTGGAGCGCCTAGAACCGTACGACCACCGCGGCCGACCCTTATCTGTCTTCCGCATGTCCTTGCAAATGTTTCCAAAGAGTTTCATTGTCCTATAACCACAAGTTTGTCATGGGAGCCCTCGAAAGTAGCAGAGGTTTATTTTTAAGTACCCTGTATGTTCGGCCGGATGACTTTACAGTGCAGTGGTAATACATTAGAAAGGATGTCCCAAGAGGGGCTCTAAAATGCTTGCCTTAAGAGCTATGGGCACTTCTTAAATAGAAGAGCTGTGTTTCACAGTAACGAAGATGAAGGGCTCGTAGCTCTTAACATATCCACATTACAGCTAATGTTCAGTCTACGTTTTTTCTTATTGTGGTCCATACTACCACGTCTCAAAACATGGGAAGCAAAAAGCCTGCAGTAAAAGGTATTTGTTTCACTGTATTGAAGATGAAGTGCTCATAGCCCTTAAATTTATGCATTTTAGAGACCATGTTCAATAGATTTTTTTGATTCGAATGATCGTTTCTGTCATCTCACTGAATACTCATCATTCCTCTTGAGACACCCTACATACGCAAAGCTTTCTCGTGAATCAGTCTATTAGTAAAAACCGTCCGAAAAGCCCCACAGTAATTCAGATACTGTTTTCACTAGTATAAGGGGCATTAATACGAAAACGAGACAGATGGAAGAAAAGTAAGTTAACTATTCATTATTTTAAAAGCAATCGCCGTAATCGTTAACGCATTCATCCCACTGTAGCCTTCACAAACAGACAGAAATAAGCGATGGGAATATTAATTTATCACAGTTAGGTCAATTTGCACGAAATATTTACAGATTATGTACACATTCTTTCCTCATGAATTAGGCTGTATACAAAGGGCAGTAACATGAAAAAGACACACAGAAAAAAATTTAATAAACCGTTTATTACTTCAAATGTAATCACCATAACTGTTAATACATTTGTCCCACTGTGTGTCAAGACGGCCAGTGCCTTCATGGAAAGATGTTTGCTGTTGCCTTCGAAGCCATAATTGCACCCACGTGTGCACTTCTTCATCCGAAGCAATTCAACGGCCACGAATGTCTTTCTTCAGAGCTACAAAAATGTGGAAATCGCGTGGGGAGATTGGTTCAAATGGCTATGAGCACTATGGGACTTAACAGCTGTGGTCATCAGTCCCCTAGAACTTTGAACTACTTAAACCTAGCTAACCTAAGGACATCACACACATCCATGCCGGAGGCAGGATTCGAACCTGCGACCGTAGCACGTGGGGAGAGATTGGGGTTGTATGAATGATGTATAAGGGCTTTCCAGCGACAATTCTGCAGCGTAGTCGATACACGCACGCCAGCTCCGGAAAGTCCTCATGACCATTTTCTTTGACTACAAGAGAACGCTGCTCATTGGCTCTCTGGAACACTGTGCCACAATTACTCCACAGCGGTGCGTAGACACTTTGCAAAAATTGAAGAGCGCCATTAAAGTCAAACGCCTAGGAACGTTGATGGACGGTATCATTCTTTTGCAGGATAATGCAGTCCCACATGTTGCCAAGGTTGGTTCAACTGTGCTGCAGAAGTTTCGCTGGGATGTCCTTACATATCCTCCATACAGCCCCGATGTCTCCCCATGCGATTTCCATATTTTTGTAACCCTGCAGAAAGACATCCATGGTCGTCGATTTGCTTCGGACGGAAAGCTGGTTCCTTGGAAACCTCGAACAGCTTTCCATGAAGGCACTGGCCGTCTTGTCTCACCGCGAAATAAATGTATTAACATTTACAGTAATTACTTTTTGAAAAAATAAAGTTTCCTTACTTTTCTTCCATCTGTCTCTTTTTAATACCGTTGCTCCTTATGCTAGTGAAAACCGTATCAAAATTCCTTCATTAATTCCTGAGATTAGCTTTCACATGCAGACAAAAGAAGAGGAAGGTGGAACCATAATTTAGTAAAATCTAAAGATAACGCATTTCCACCAGAAATTTTATAATTTGGCATCGTTCCATTCTCACAGTCCATGAATGAAACACTTAGCGTAGATCGGGGGAAGATGCCCAACTTAAGGTTTGGAGGATCAAAACCTTACTAAGAATTGTGAGTTTAGATTGGACACTAAATTGATGTTCACGGAAGGGCAAAGGTCACTTGATATTATGCTACCATTACTAATTACATGCGTTCTGATCTTTTTAATGAATAGTTTAGTTTAGACATCTCACCTTGAGCACCGGGATGAGATGGCAATTACATCGGAAGCAGACTCCAGCTCTAGTTTTGTGGACTTAGGATACAATGTAGCAAAATACATAATTCAGAAACCAAGGTTTATAGATTAAGAAGAAGAAAATGTAAAATTCACATATAAATGGATTTAAGAAACCAGCAAATAACATAACTGTTTCAACATTAAATCAGTTTCTTTGCACAGTTATTGCACATGTTTTCTTCTTCTGTAGAGGTTTAATGCAACCCTTTTTGCACATGAGATACTGAATAGGTCTACATGTAGTCCATTCTTATCGTAGTAATTCATTGCACAATGAGCACAATAACCATTGTCATTTTGTGGCCTGCCTGTTTCGCTGATCCTAGATTGCTTTTAAACTTAATTTGCTGTGACCTTGCTCTTACCTCTTCAGTTAGACTAGTTCTGTGAGGATTTCAGCTTCTTTTCATCGTTATTCGTCAGACGTTGTTTCAGAATTCTGTATGTGATGCCATATTCTTGGGAATCGCTAAAACAATTCATTCCACCAGTCCTTGCATGCTCCATAGCTATTTGTAAGAGGTCTTCAGACCACTCACCCTTATTTGATATTCTTACGTACATTCGAGGCATTTGATATGAAAATAATGTCTATATAAAGGAATAAAATTCGTCATCTTACCCCAAAAAAACAGTGGCATCTCTCCCGAGAAACGGGTTGCGATGTCACTTTCCATAACTAGCACAGTACGTCCACCACATGCAAACCGCGGATGGGAAAATACACTACAAAGTAGCCACTATGCTGAACATGCCTAGGATTGGCCTCTTTCGCTTTATTCACATGCTCGTAAGGACTTGTAAATATCTGTGCATCATTAAGAAGTCATCAGATTAGCTCTTACCTTGTATTTGTTGGTTTAAAAGCGGGCCGGCCGATGTGGCCAAGCGGTTCTAGGCGCTACAGTCTTGAACCGCAAAACCACTACGGTCGCAGGTTCGAATCCTGCCTCGGGCATGGATGTGTGTGATGTCCTTAGGTTAGTTAGGTTTAAGTAAATCTAAGTTCTAGGGGACTGATGACCTTAGCAGTTAAGTACCATAGTCCTCAGAGCCATTTAAAAGAGGAGAAACAATAAACAGTGATACGCAGTTGCATTCCCGTGACACTACAGTTAGCGTGTGCCCTACACGATGTTGTTGACATCCATCACCACCTGTCGGAAATGGCAGCTTTAGGCATGTCGCCCTGATAGACATCGCCCCCCCCCCCCCCCTCTCGCTCCACTATACATAAAAAATAATTCTTTCACAGTGTAAGCTTAAAAATGGAAAGAGTACTTTACTATGAGAATAAACATTCTGCTGATCAGTGATTTAGGATTTTTATGTACACCACCCATTATTAATGTGAGTGATAAATACACTACTGCCCATTAAAATTGCTACACCAAGAAGAAATGCAGATGATAAACGGGTATTCATTGGACAAATATATAATGCTAGAACTGACATGTAATTACATTTTCACGCAATTTGGGTGCATAGATCATGAGAAATCAGTACGCAGAACAACCAGCTCTGGCCGTAATAACGACCTTGATACGCCTGGGCATTAAGTCAAGCAGAGCTTGGATGGCGTGTACAGGTACAGCTGCCCATGCAGCTTCAACACGATACCACAGTTTATCAAGAGTAGTGACTGGCGTATTGTGACTAACCAATTGCTCGGCCACCATTGACCAGACGTTTTCGTTTGGTGAGGGATCTGGAGAATGTGCGGGCCAGGGCAAAAGTCGAACATTTTCTGTATCCAGAAAGGCCCGTACAGGACCTGCAACATGCGATCGTGCATTATCCTGCTGAAATGTAGGGTTTCGCAGGGATCGAATGAAGGGTATAGCCACGAGTCGTAACACATCTGAAATGTAACGTCCACTGTTCAAAGTGCCGTCAATGCGAACAAGAGGTGACCGAGACGTGTAACCAATGGCACCCCATATATCTCGCAGGGTGATACGCCAGTATGGCGATGACGAATACACGATTCCAATGTGCGTTCAACGCGATGTCGCCAAACACGGATGCGACCATCATGATGCTGTAAACAGAACCTGGATTCATCCGGAAAAATGACGTTTTGCCATTCATGCACCCAGGTTCGTCGTTGAGTACACCATCGCAGGCGCTCCTGTCTCTGATGCAGCGTCAAGGGTAAACGCCGCCATGGTCTCCGAGCTGATAGTCCATGCTACTGCAAACGTCGTCGAACTGTTCGTGCAGATGGTGGTAACGTTGCAGACGTCCCCATCTGTTGACTCAGGGATCGAGACGTGGCTGCACGATCCGTTACAGCTAGACGGACAAGATGCCTGTCATCTCGACTGCTAGTGATACGAGGCCGTTGGGATCCAGCAGGGCGTTCCGTATTACCCTCCTAAACCCACCGATTCCATATTTTGCTAACAATCATTGGATCTCGACCAACGCGAACAGCAATGTCGCGATACGATAAACCGTAATCGCGATAGGCTACAATCCGACTTTTATCAAAGTCGGAAACGTGATGGTACGCATTTCTCCTCCTTACACGAGGCATCACAACAACGTTTCACCAGGCAACGCCGGTCAACTGCTGTTTGTGTATGAGAGTTCGGTTGGAAACTTTCCTCATGTCAGCACGTTGTAGGTGTCGCCATCGGCGCCAACCTTGTGTGGATGCTGTGAAAAGCTAATCATTTGCGTATCACAGCATCTTCTTCCTGTCGGTTAAATTTCGCGTCTGTAGGACGTCATCGTGGTGTAACAATTTTAATGACCAGTAGTGTACGGCTATTAAATAGTCTCTAGCAGCGAGAACTACACAATTTGGTTTGGCTAAGAACAAACTATTGCACGGTTAATAATTGCTTACAACACACTTGGAGCAGGTCACCAAAAAAGTTGTTTGAATATGTCTACGAATTCCCTGTACCCCAGGGCTCGATGTAAGTGACATTGGCATCGGCCTTGGATTTTGCCTCCTGTGCAGGTGCGGCTTAAGGTTTCGGCTTGCCGGCCATGCCCAAGCCCGAGTGCCAAGGCGCTCAGCCTTGTTGCACATTTCCCCACCACCACACCACGCTGGGAGGGGAAGAGGGGGAAACTACGATATTGCTGCATTCAAATGGCAGTGCAGTCGCATTGCGTACAACTTGGTTTCATCGTTCACGTTCCTCAACAACATAGATCACAAAACAAATTTTCATTATTTAATTATTTTCGGGGCGCTGAAGACATAATATAATTCTTATCTGGTACAAACTGTTCTTAGACGGACAGACGCAGACAGTTTCAGAGTTTCGCACTCACGTTGCCACATAATCGTGACTGAATTATTCGGTCGAAATATTATAGCACTTCCTCAGCCTCATTACGGAGATTTGGAAACTCTACTCGAGGAAAGCAATGTACATGTCCTAGACAATTTTAAGTTAAAAATTTGTCATTAAAACCGAAATTACCTTGAATGTCAATCAGTTATATCTGCATATCCACAGGAGCGCTTTCAACTGAAATGGAAAACGGTTTCGAAAACATGTAAGATTGGCAGTGTCCTCAGAACATTTAGAGAAGTGTTCTTGTGTCCCCATTAAATCAGAAAGATGTTACCTTGCAAAGTCTTACTGTGGGCAATGTGCCGTCAAGCCCACTTAAAATGTGAAGTCTGCAATCTAGTCCGGATGTTCTAATTTTCGTTCCTGCACTCCTTTTCCCTTCATAATTTCAACAATCTTCTTCTTCTTCAGTAGCGCTACAGCCCTTGGTGAGCCTTGGCTTCTTCAACAATCTTCCTCCAGACTTCTCGGTTATTTGCTGCTCTTTTCCATCCCCGGACTCCCATACTGGTGATATCCATTATTACCTCGTCGAGCCATCGTCTTCTAGGTCTCCCTTTTCGCCTAACTGAATGGATCAATTCTTTCATCATTTTCTTTGGAATTCTATCCTCCGCCATTCTCTCCAAGTGTCCTAGCGATCGTATTCGCTGTAATTTCACAAATTTTACTATGTCCCTGCCTTGTATTAACTCTTGTAATTCGGTATTGTAGCGTATTTTCCAGCCTTCTTCCTCCCTTGCTGGCCGATAGATTTTGCGTAGTATTTTCCGCTCAATGGTTCTTAGTGCATTTTTATCGTGTTCTGTCAACGTCCATACCTCTGAGCCGTATGTTATAACTGGGCGGACTAGGGAATTATAGATTAGCAGTTTAGTTTTTCTTGTAACAAGGCTATTTTTGAAAAGTTGCATATTTCCAAAGTAAGCTCTGTTTCCTGCTTGTATTCTTTCCCTTATAGCCTTTCCAATACTGTTATCATTTGTTATTAGGGTAGTTAAAAGAGGACACCCCATTGAAGCATTTCCAATTGATGTTTAGGTTTTTAGGGGTTCTTCTGGCCTCAGATTGTGATATTACCATATATTTTGTTTTCATTTACTATGAGGCCAATTTTTAAGGTTTCTGTTTCCAATGCCCAGTATATTTCTAGGAGTGTATTGATATATCTTCCTACTATAGCAATGTCATCAGCGTATGCACATATTTGGCTAGTTTTCATAAATATGGTGCCTCTTTTGTTGATTTTATTTACTACACTATGCAGGGCTGTATTGAATAGGACAGTGGAGAGATAATCCCCTTGCTTCACACCTTTATTAAAGTCAAAGCTTTCACTAATTTCAACAATAGCGAGCTCCAAATCGAAAAATCGTTCCAAACATGTCCCTTGACTTAACTAATGTACTTCGCAGTAATATATGCAGTCTCCAACTCTTTGTTCAGTTCCATTGAAAACTGTTAAAACTGAAGATGGAAAAATGCCTGCAATTTAGTACGAAGTGCTTCTTGTTGTACAGAACAATGAATCCCATCTGTCGTCGTTGCAATTTTCTGCTCTTTCATTGTCCACTACATCTTTAAATTCTTTCTGGATTGTACTGTAATGTCATTTCATAGCAAAAATGCAGTACCCGTCGCCAATGCGAACTGAGAATCTCATCCCTCCCTTCCGTCATTTCCATTCATTTTAAAGGATTGAGACAATAGATCGCTGTATTGCCTGTTTTTGAGCAAACAGTTACTGGACCCGTGAACGTCCTTCGTATCATAAACAAATAGCGAAGGGTAAACAGCGCTATTCTGCAGAATTCAGAGAGTTGCGCCGACAGAAAAATCCCGTACTGCAACGCTAAATTAAATTTGACGCTATTCCGGATTCTTCAGAGTAGGATCGAGCAAAGCCGTGTGACAGGCCAGGCTTTGCCCCCCACGCGGCCCGCGCACGCTGCAGGTATGAAATTTAGCATGCCATGGCCGGCCCTGTTTTAGTGTAGTCCATACTATACATATTACTAGCAACTGACTCTACTGGTCTTCTTTATTATCTACCAATGTAATTTATACAAAGGAAGGAAGATCAGGCCGGCCGGAGTGGCCGAGCGCTTCTAGGCGCTTCAGTCTGGAACCGCGCGACCGCTACGGTCGCAGGTTCGAATCCTGCCTCGGGCATGGATGTGTGTTATGTCCTTAGTAGTTCTAAGCTCTAGGGGACTGATGACCTCAGAAGTTAAGTCCCATAGTGCTCAGAGCCATTTGAACCAAGGAAGATCAGGGTTTAAGGTCCTGACGAAGATGAGGTCATATCTGCTGTCTTATCAAAAGTATATGGTCACCAATTACTGGCCTTTAATATTGGGTACATCCACCTTTCGCCTTTTTGACAGCTTGAACGCTTCTGAGGACACTTTCAATGACGTGTCTGAATGTATGTGGGGGAATGGCAGCAGCCCTCCTTCTTCGAAAACCCAAACTAGAGAAGACAGTGATGTTGAATGCTGGGGTTTTGAGCGGAGTCGATGTTGTAACACGTTCTAAAAGTCCTCCCATAGGTTCAAGTCAAGGCGCGGAGCAGCCCAGTCCATGCCAGGAATGTCGCAGTCCACAAACCATCGCGTCACAGATGCTGCTTTGTGAGCGAAATGATGCAAAAGATCATAGACCTCTGATGCACGCATTACACAATGCTCTGAAATGTGTTTATATCCTTCCGCATTTAGTGTTTTTTGAGCGCCGTAGAGGGATCACAGGCTTAAGCACGGAAAACACCTTCTTACCGTAGCACCATCTCCTCCATACTCCACTGTTGGCACAACGCATAATGGCAGGAAACGTTCCCCTGAGATACGCAAACCCAAAAGCTTCCATCGGATTGTCACAAAATATGGCGGCATGCGCCACTCCAGATCGCTTGTTTCCGTTAATCGGCTGTCCAGTGACATAGCGCTTTAGACCACCTCAAACGTCGCTTGGCATTGACCATAGAAATTTGTGGATTATTGAGAAATATTGAGCCATTGGACCTCATAGGACATACACTACTGGGCATTAAAATTGCTACACCACGAAGATGACGTGCTACAGGCGCGAAATTTAACCGACAGGAAGAAGATGCTGTGATATGCAAATGATTAGCTTTTCAGAGCATTCACACAAAGTTGGCGCCGTTGGCGATACCTACAACGTGCTGACATGAGGAAAGTTTCCAACCGATTTCTCATACACAGTTGACAGGCAGTGCCTGGTGAAACGTTGTTGTGATGCCTCGTGTAAGGAGGAGAAATGCGTACCATCACGTTTCCGACTTTGATAAAGGTCGGATTGTAGCCTAAAGCGATTACGGTTTATCGTATCGCGACATTGCTGTTCGCGTTGGTCAGGACCCAATGACTGTCAGCAGAATATGGAATCGGTGGGTTCAGGAGGGTAATACGGAACGCCCTGCTGGATCCCAACGGCCTCGTATCACTAGATGTCAAGATGACAGGCATCTTATCCGCATGGCTGTAACGGATCGTGCAGCCACGTCTCGATCCCTGAGTCAACAGATGGGGACGTTTGCAAGACAATAACCATCTGCACGAACAGTTCGACGACGTTTGCATCAGCATGGACTATCAGCTCGGAGACCATGGTTGCGGTTACACTTGACACTGCATCACAGACAGGAGCGCCTGCGATGGTGTACTCAATGACGAACCTGGGTGCACGAATGGCAAAACGTCATTTTTCCGGATGAATCCAGGTTCTGTTTACAGCATCACGATGGTCGCATCCGTGTTTGGCGACATCACGGTGAATGCACATTGGAAGTGTGTATTCGTCATCGCCATACTGGCGTATCACCCTGCGAGATGGTATGGGGTGCCATTGGTTACATGTCTCGGTCACCTCTTGTTCGCATTGACGGCACTTTGAACAGTGAACGTTACATTTCAGATGTGTTACGACCCGTGGCTCTACCCTTCATTCGATCCCTGTGAAACCCTACATTTCAGCAGGATAATGCGTGACCACATGTTGCAGGTCCTGTACGGGCCTTTCTGGATACAGAAAATGTTCGACTGTTGCCCTGGCCAGCACATTCTCCAGATCTCTCACCAATTGAAAACGTCCGCTCGTCACAATACGCCAGTCACTACTCTTGATGAACTGTGGAATCGTGTTGAAGCATGGGCATCTGTGCCTGTACACGCCATCCAAGCTCTGTTTGACTCAATGCCCAGGTGTATCAAGGCCGTTATTACGGCCAGAGGTGGTTGTTCTGGGTACGGATTTCTCAGGATCTATGCACAAAAAAAAAAGAAAAGCACTATGGGACTGAACATCTGAGGTCATCAGTCCCCTAGAAATTAGAACTAATTAAACCTAACCAACCTAAGGACATCACACACATCCATGCCCGAGGCAGGATTCGAACTTGCGACCGTAGCAGTCACGCGGTTCCTAACTGAAGCGCCCAGAGCCGCACGGCTACCCCGGCCGGCTAATCTATGTACCCAAATTGCTTGAAAATGTAATCACATGTCAGTTCTAGTATAATATATTTGTCCAGTGAATACCCGTTTATCATCTGCATTTCTTCTTGGTGTAGCAATTTTAATGGCCAGTAGTGTAACTCACTGCGCACAGTCATTGTACTAACTGGACTGCTGGTAGGAATATGGAACTCGAGAGCGCTTCCTTTCCCTAATTTCACATGATTTCTTACAAAGACCCGCAGTAATGCTCGTCGGTCCCTGTACATGAGTACATGAGGTCTGCCTCGTCCTGGTTTAGCTTTGACAATTACTTCGCGATTCCACTTCCCAGTCACTTCACCAAGAGTCTACTTGGGCAGCTGTAGAAGGTTTGAAATGTCTCTGATGGTTTTGTTACTCAGTTGACATCCAGTGACTACACTGATAAGCCAAAACATTATGACCACTGCACACCGCGACGTTGGGTGCCGTCTTGTGGCGTTGGGGCACGCTACGCGGTAACAACAGTATGTAAGCGGATCAGACGTGGACGGGGGATCACCTTAGCGAAGGTATGGACTGCAAATGGGGAAATCCATTGCGATAAGCGACTTTGTCAAAGAGCAGATTATTATTTCGCAGAGCCTGTGAACGAGTATCTCGAAAACGACGAAGCTGCTCGAATGTTCACGCGCTACTGGCGTGATCATCTGCAGGAAGTGATAGAAGGCAGTGAAACTACCACTAGGCGTTACATGTTTGGACATCCACGACTCTTCACAGGACGCGGGGTTCGAAGGCTTGTCTGCTCTGTAAAGTAGGATAGATGATGATGCCGCGCGGGATTAGCCGAGCTGTCTTCGGCGCTGCAGTCATGGACTGTGCGGCTGGTCCCGGCGGAGGTTCGAGTCCTTCCTCGGGAATGGGTGTGTGTGTTTGTCCTTAGGATAATTTAGGTTAATTAGTGTGTAAGCTTAGGGACTGATGACCTTAGCAGTTAAGTCCCATAAGATTTCACACACATCTGAACATTTGAACATGTAATGTATTGCGAATACATAGAAAGAAGGATCCTTTGTTGTATGATTATATGATAGCGGAACGAAACTGGTAGCAGTTACTTCTGTAAAATATCTGGGAGTATGCGTGCGGAACGATTTGAAGTGGAATGATCATATAAAATTAATTGTTGGTAACGCGGGTGCCAGGTTGAGATTCATTGGGAGAGTCCTTAGAAAATGTAGTCCATCAACCAAAGGAAGTGGCTTACAAAACACTCGTTCGACCTATACTTGAGTATTGCTCATCAGTGTGGGATCCGTACCAGGTCGGGTTGACAAAGGAGATAGAGAAGATTCAAAGAAGAGCGGCGCGTTTCGTCACAGGGTTATTTGGTAAGCGTGATAGCGTTACGGAGATGTTTAGCAAACTCAAGTGGCATACTCTGCAAGAGAGGCGCTCTGCATCGCGGTGTAGCTTCCTGTCCAGGTTTCGAGAGGGTGCGTTTCTGCATGAGGTAACGAATATATTGCTGCCCCCTACTTATACCTCCCGAGGAGATCACGAATGTAAAATCAGAGAGATTCGAGCGCGCACGGAGGCTTTCCGGCAGTCGTTCTTCCCGCGAACCATACGCGACTGGAACAGGAAAGGGAGGTAATGACAGTGGCACGTAAAGTGCCCTCCGCCACACACCGTTGGGTGGTTTGCGGAGTGTAAATGTAGATGTAGATGTTTTTTTAAATGATGATCTGCAGCTCTCTGCCGAAAGAGTACACTGGTGGTGCACGCAGAAGTGTTCCAGAGCACACCGCACCATTTATCGTACATTGTTGAATATGGAGCTCCGCAGCAGACCACCCCTAAGCGTTCAGTTATTGATCCAACGACATCGTCAAATAAGATTGCAGTGAGCACGGGACCATCGAGATTCGACTGTTGATCAATGGACACGTGTTGACTCTTCAGGTGAAACACATTTTTGCCACATTATGGTGATGGTCCTCCCCACAAACACCATCATCGAGGTGAATGTCGGCTCGAAACGTGCAGCGCGCCACGGATATTGGCTGGTGAGAGCAGTATTTTGCTGTGGGAGACATTCTCCTGCGTTACATGGGACCTGTGGAAGTATTCGAAGATACGCTGACAACTGTGAACCACCCGCAAAGCTTGACGTTTTTAACGAAACCAGCTGTGTACTGGAATTTTCCAGCATTTGACTGTACAGTTTAAACACTCAGCGTAAGCTGTTTAACCTGTAATTGCGCTCTTTAGCGTAACAGGAATTAGCTGGGACAAGCTAGCTTAAACTCATTCACTTTGGTTCGCTTGTCGCTGATTTGCTGCCGCTTTATAGATGTGGCTACATAATGTCGCATTTCCGTCTGATGGATTGTGATCGATTGGACGTCCACTACACGGCTCTATCCTGTGTGTATATTACATCACTTATGCATTCAGGCTGTTACGACCACTACTCCTAATAAACCAACACTTTAACCGTCATTTCGTTGTCTGCGTTCAGTAGTCAGTAATCCTGTAGGCAACAGCGACATTTACACCAGTCGAAAGTCGTAAATTTAGTGGAACCAACAGTTCTTTATTGCGAAAGTATTGAAAATGAATTAATGGTAGTAAAAAACAACTTGCATGATTTATTTTGTTTAAAATTTTTAGGATTTTTTGTAGACAGCAAAGTTGCAGACTTTTAACAGTGAAGTTGGACGAACGGTTTTAGCTAGCAAAACAGATGTCGCATAGTGAGCCTACTGTGCTCCACACTGTATTATAATAGCTGCAAAAGCTGTTTTAGGCCCACAGGAATGTTCTTGATATCAATCTACATTAGCAACAACAGTTTAAAGAATTTGACATGCACCCAACACATCATCTAAAAATTAAAAATTGTGGATGTCGGTAGTAAAAGTTTTTATATTTGCCACTATATAAGAATAACTGCCTGTTTAGTATATGCTTCATCCTGACCGGCTGCTGTGGCCGAGCGGTTCTAGGCGCTTCAGTCCGGAACCGCGCTGCTGCTACGGTCGCAGGTCCGAATCCTGCCTCGTGCATGGATGTGTGTGATGTCCTTAGGTTAGTTAGGTTTAAGTAATTCGAAGTCTGGGGAACAGATGACCCCAGATGTTAAGTCCTATAGTGCTTAGAGCCATTTGAACCATTCTTCATCCTGAATCATATAGCGTTGAATATCAAATTATTACCGGCACCCAGCAAATGAGAATAACTTCCAGCCGCCGACGACTCCGTGCTTAAAGCATAGCTACTGTAAGCCACTGTTCGTAGCAACATTAGCAGAGCAGGTGAGAAACGGTAGCTTCAGGCAGAATATCAGTGCACAGATCTACGGCATTTAAATTTTGTAGTGAGAAAAAACACCGGAAGGGGTAGACAGAACGATGGTAGAAATATAATGATGGCTGAAGCCCGGACATGCTAACTGCTGTTCAAGCCATCAACTAAAACTACGTAACAAAAACTTTTCTGCATTAAAATTCAGTTCTTGTCGGATATCCTCTCATATATGGCCTCACAACATAGGCTGCGTCTGGACAGCGACAACCTGGAAACACCAGATTCTGGGGAGATGCCAAGGAAATTTTACTTCATGAACTTTGGTAAGAGTTTTTCGTTGCCACTATACTGTCTTAATTCACCAGCAGATGTGAAACGATTTCGATCTTCGAAATTAGTCTCTAACTACGATTCCTGGTACTAAGTCAAAATATACTGCAATCGGAGTTCACTTTGCCAGGTATGAAGTAGCACAAATATATGAAAATTAGCTTCATGTGTCATCTGTGATAAACATTAATCGCTTAATAAACACGAACTACTCAGTTAGATGAAACATCATTCAAGTATAATGGGTTACCTAACTTTAGTTTCTTAACATAGAAGTTTACTGGGTGTAGAGACATGCCATTTTGTAGACTAACTGCCACTGAATGGAGTTCTAAAGGGCGTCATTGGGGGTCTCTATTCTGCTAACTAGTCCAATCGTGCAACATCCAGATTTTTGGACAATTGCGATTTTGGACTCCATGGAAACTTGAGGGCTCGTATGCTCGTCGTCAAGGTTCGGATCGACACATCTGACAGCCACATTGGAGCATTGCCGTACTGTTTACCAAGCACATCTTAACCCCTTCACATATGCGCCTATCCGAGACAAGTAACGGACTCTCTCCAACGTTCTGTGCTATCACGCACCATTGATTTCCCATGGCCCCGTCACAGAGCTTTCAAACGACGATGAACCTCGATACTAGTCACTTCTACAGCAGCTAAAATTCGATAACAGCACTCTGTTTAACTCGTGTTGACATAGTGTCACACCACGTCTCCGTACTTTCGCTGCTCAAAGTACACTGAACGAACGCAACGCGTTCAAACTGCGCATGCCTATAGAGGGCGAAGTAATCTTCCACATGCCATCTGGCGTGTGTGTGTAATTTAGGTCGCCTTGTGCATTACTTTTCAGCCTACCCTTTTAGTTTTGGTGTCCTTATGGATTTATGCTCCAAAACGAAGAAGAATGAATTTATGTTAGTGATAATAAACTTGTTGTTCACTGTCTACCTGGATGTTAGTTTTTACGCACAGAATTCGGCGTGGATTACTTCAGATATTCCTACTTAACAAAGAGTATGGGCAACTATGTGGTTTAGTGCTTCTCATTACATTGCTGTACACTCTCTCTTGTAGTGGTATTTGTTGTTGTTACTATCCTATCATGTGTTTGACCCTTTCCTCTTCGTTCTTCGTCCTGCTGTAGTTGAGAGAATGAACTTAGGAATTCTGCACTGCTTTATAAAATACAGTTAGCAGATCTGCAGTGGATGGGAATTCCACAATCGTGACCGTATAAATCAATGCTGGAATTTGAAATTCAAACTATCATTTTATACAGCACCGCTTACAATTGAGGTGTCAAATCCCCGATTGGTCAATTTCTTGTTTCCAATAGCAGTACTGAGAGCACACACATCAATCTGACCCCTCCACAGATTGTTTCAGGACATAGCAGAGCTGAAATTTGAAATTCTCAGCTACCTCCAAAACATGATGAACCTCCTTCCAGATGACCTGTCTGTGCCATTATCCACCAACAGGAGGTCAGGAGAAGAAAAGAAAAAATCTGGGAGTGTGTGGAAACCAGGCAGTTCCAGAATAAAATGTATCTGCATATATCAGTCCTAGTATCCATGGCCGGCCGGAGTGGCCGAGCGGTTCTAGGGTTCTAGGCGCTTCAGTCTGGAACCGCGCGACCGCTACGGTCGCAGGTTCGAATCCTGCCTCGGGCACGGATGTGTGTGATGTCCGTAGGTTTTGTTAGGTTTAAGTAGTTCTAAGTTCTAGGAGACTGATGACCTGAGAAGTTAAGTCCCATAGTGCTCAGAGCCATTTGAACCTAGTATCCATCAATAGGATGCGAAGAAAAACCGCCCACACGCAAAGGATATCGATTTAATTAATTAATCAGTCAGTTTGACAGAGATAGGGAATATTTCCAAGACAGCCATGACTGGGGATTTGCCAGATATCCAGTACTTTGTCCAGGAAAAAGGAGTGGTTAGTGTGGCACGTAACAGACGCCCGCTGTGAGTTAAGTAGCCACCTGATAGAGGAAGAGGGAGTGTTTTGACTTGAATTTCTCAGGTATCAGTATTAAAGGGTTGCCGTCACCTAACGCTTTGTGTGAGGATTAGCGTGACTTCTGGTCAGCGTGCTGCATGAGCTGGCTGGCGGTACGGTAGCCGACAATTGTCGCTGGGCCCGAGCGGGCATAGTGCGGTCTCTTGGACACCAGTATGAGGTGTAGCCTGGCGAAGTGGTCAGGGCATGCGCGCGCTGTGCACTGCGATCAGTGTGAAAGCTTAATAGCAGTTTAATTTCGTGCAGTGAGCTATGTTGACGTTGATTTCGTGACGGTATTCTTTGCGCGATCGGAAAAAAGCAATCTATTTAATTAGTTCTTTTTTATGTATTTTACAAAACCTGCATCTTCCCAAACAGCAGAGAATAATTAGCAAGAGAGATCAAATCCCTGAAAATTGCATTTTATAAATAAACAGTGTATCCTCCGCTACGTAATTGAGTTTCCTGTCGTGAGATCCTTCCTCTCTAGCACAGACTGAGTCCTTTTCCCACCAATTTACAATTGGAGAGAGGAAGAGAGAGGAGGGGTTTGGGAGGGAAATGCTGGGGAGATTAACCAGAGGGGTTGGGGTTAGTTAATTTATCAGTTTAATTAATTAGTCAATTACTCTGATATCAAAGGTGTGCTTGTATCAGGGAGGGGAGTTCCCGGAGGGGGACGGGGAAGGTTGAGGGAAGGGGCTGTGTGGGGGGGGGGGGGGGTCTCTCAGAAGGACAGATTATCCCCAGAAGGACATAAATCAACACTTAGCGAGTCATAAACCACTTCGCAGAACAATTGGTCCAAGGGGAGCGGAGCTGGTCATAAATCAATCAAGTTTTTCCCTGAATGTATGCAACCAGTACTATCGGATCGCCCCAAAACAAAGATTATCTCAATACTAATATCAGGTCCCAAAGCAGCTGTAAGGGATTGTGAGTAGCACCGTGGGTAACGCGTCGACTCCCCCTGCACCCCCTTCATTGTTATTACATATAAATAAACAGAATATGGAGCTATTCCAAAACCTAAGCACAAAGAATAGTGTGCAATTTCAGAACCTAAGCGAAAGAAGTGAAGAACTATTCGTGAGTATGGGCATGAAAACTGATGCTTAAAGCAAACAGATCAACGATAATTTGACAAAGAAAACTGACAACCGGGGCGAAAATTTAATCAAAAATTAGTAACGTTTGTCAAAGAGATCAGAGGAACCACTAACGAAATAAGAAAAACAGAAGTCACTGAGTATGATCATACGGTTCTGACTGATATAAAAGAATATGTAGAAATTAAAGAATTACTCCAATTCAATGAAGCTCAGGCAAACATTAATATAAGGAATTAGGAGACGTCCCTCCACCTACAACGACACAAGAAGCGCAGTGATAATTTTGATAAGAATGCGCAAACGTAGGATCTACTACGAGTGAAGCGGAGAAAAGAAGAGAGAGAATCATGCGACCTGACTGACAGGCTGTGCCGCATTAGGAGGACGCCGTTGTAGCCGTCCGCTTACGTGTGTGTGTATTATAATAATTACCATGAGAGCCACTGGCATTTTGTATCATTTCAGAAGTACTTGCTCTTTCCACACCCATCAAACTATTTGCGTCCAAAGATGTGAATCAAACGGTTCAAAAAAATGGTTCAAATGGTTCTGAGCACTATGGGACTTAACTTCTGAGGTCATCAGTCACCTAGAACTTAGAACTACTTAAACCTAACTAACCTAAGGACAACATACACATCCATGCCCGAGGCAGGATTCGAACCTGCGACCGTAGCGGTCGCGCGGTTCCAGACTGCAGCGCCTAGAACCGCTTGGTCACTGCGGCCGGCAAACGGTTCGATGGCTCTGAGCACTATGGGACTTAACTTCTAAGGTCATAAGCCTCCTAGAACTTAGAACTAATTAAACACAACTAACCTAAGGACATCACACACATCCATGCCCGAGGCAGGATTCGAACCGGCGACCGTAGCGGTCGCGCGGTTCCAGACTGTAGCGCCTAGAACCACTCGGTCACCCCGGCCGGCAGATGTGAATCGGTTAATTACATGACTTATTGCAGATATTATGGTTGGAAGCACTAAAAATTAATTTTGTATGATGGCATATGTGTGACGAAGCCGTGGCAGACATGAGTATAATTATGGAAGTATTTAAGATCTGTGACGAGTTCAGGTGAGCTTTTCTGGCCGAATATTGGTCAAAAGCGAGCCAAGATCAACTGAAATTACAGATACTTACGATAGAAACGTATGGTAACTCCAGGTATCCTATACAATATTTTAAGAAGATGGTCCATCGCAGCTTGTACGAATTTACCTTATGATATTACCGTATTGGCTGTAGCGTGAGATTACAATAGCAGAAAGGAACATGCAAGATGTGAAAACCTTTCAGGGTTTGTTGCAAGAATTGGGCTACGGTCGGTATGCAGAGCCAAGGCAACTAGTGCATTTTCTGCACAGTAATTTTCTGCCGGAAAGGCAAGAACCCGATAATTACAACTGAGGAGCCACGAATCCTCTGAGGCAAAGCACTGCCAGGTGGAATAAACAGTCGCAGCAAAGTCGTTCGACACTGACTTACAAGAACTATGAAAGAAGAAACGAAAGTGATTATCGAGAACGACCGGACGTGGTAGAGTTTATTTATCTTAATTCATAATGTAGTGGCAAGGTGATCAGAATGAGGCGCCACAAAATTGACCTGCAATGTTGGCTCCGAAAGAGCTCAGTGTGGACATAAGCCTATCCAGAACCTTGCTCATTCAGTTCGCTCCGAGTCGCGTAAGAGAGAATATCAGTGCGCTACGACGGTGTAAACACTTCCTGCCTGGCTAGTACTCAATCAGTGTAAACAGTGATAACTCGTACCGGTATTTGATATACTTCCATAGGCTCTGCAAAATCGCTAAAATGTTTGCTACGCTGCGATCTACACCATGGAAAGTGGCAATTGCAGCTTTCCTGCTACACGAACTTTGCAAAACCAGCCGCACAGTGTCCCAGTGGATACTGATCCTCTTCATTCACCCATCAGTGGAGTGATAGAAATGTATTCATCGCCGCGCGGCATTAACCGAGCGGTCTCAGGCGCTGCAGTCATGGACTGTGCAGCTGGTCCCGGCGGAGGTTCGAGTCCTCACTCGGGCATGGGTGTGTGTGTTTATCCTTAGGATACTTTAGGTTAAGTAGTGTGCAAGCTTAGGGACTGATGACCTTAGCAGTTAAGTCCCATAAGATTTCACACACATTTGAACATTTTTTGTATTCATCGCATGACCTAATGCAGACACGCACCAACATGTTCCACCTATCGATGCACCTACAACAAAAGTCCTGCAGCCCTCGCAGAAACGTCAATTGGACCGTACGGAGGAGGAAGGCCACGATGACCAACGGGGAAAAATGGAGAAAGTGCTACGTGTCGACGCCATCTCAGACGGAACAATCAGCATCCCGCCCCCTCCCACCAACATGTAAGTTGCATTGCTCACAAGTTTAAGCAATGTGTGGGAGTGGTGCCTCAGGTTAGCGAGGGCTACAGCATGATCCTAGGGTCAGATTTTCTGCTTCCACATTATGCCATAATTGACGTCTGACGATGTACAATGGAGCTTAGTGGCAAGGAATTGCGGCTAGAGGAAGTTGTTGTCAATGGTGATCTGTTTACTGTGCGCAACAATCCAGTTAGACCGTGAACAATGGCATTAAGGCTTAATTCGCATGTCTATGTGTTAAATGGCACCAGAAAGTCGCTAGGTGTGAATGTGGATCCTGGCTTACCAAGTGAAATGTTTCGTGTCGTGGGACCGGTGGAGGGTAGTGAGGTATTGGTTGCAGCATGTTGTTCGGTGAAATGTAGTATAGTACGCGTAAAAAAGAGGGATGGAGGCAAAGTAGTACCGAGGAGGTTAAGTTGTTGAAGAGAACATTGTTGGCTACATTCGAGAATCCGGATGAGGAGGATTGCTACGATTGCATTTTGTGAGAAACTGAAGAATTTAAAGGGAATAGAAAGGACACAGAAGGAGGACCTGTTGCTAGAATTTCTGGATCTGTTTTTCCATAAGGCCCATTACTTGTTTCACCAGTAACACAGCACAGGATTCTGACACGGAATGAAGCAACGGTATATGGATGACTGTACAGAATACAATGATCATTGCAACCAGTTTTGGAAGAATTTATAAATGAGCAATTGGCTGATGGGGTATGAGGGGAAAGTAAGTAGTCCCTGGGGTACGGGAATTGTGATTGTACCCAAAAAGTCTATGCATGGCTTGAAGCAGTGTTACTTTTGTTGCGATTACCGCCATTTGAATAGTAGGACTGCAATAGATGCCTGCCCGGTTCCGAACTTCATTGAAACGACAGATAATCTAGGGCAACGCCAGTATTTCTCGACAATGGGCTTGAGGACTGGGAACCATCAGTTAGAATTTTCTCCGAATGATAGACCGGAAACGGCATTTGCAGCACCTTGAGAACACTGTCTATAGATAAGGATGACTTTTGGGTTAAAAATGCAGCGTTTGCTGGATTGAATGCTGAAAGGAGTAAAAATGCGTCAGTGTCTGATGTATCTCGATGACATATTAGTCTTTTCAAAGAATATGCAGGAGCATAAGCAGCGACTGATGGAAGTGTTTAGGAGATTACGAGCAGCTCTTTTGACACTAACTATGGAGAAATGTTATTTTGTCCTACAAGAAGTCAACTATTTAGGGCATGTGATTAGTAATTATGGTGTAAGAACTGATCTTATACTGTGTTAGTGCAAGTGGTGTAAGATTTTCCAATACCAGGAACGACCAAATGAGTTACAATCTTTTCTGGGTCTTGCAAGTTATTATAGGAAGTTCATGACGAGGCTTTCAGAAACTGCAAGACCGCTTACGCAGTTGTTAAAGAAGGGGGTTAAGCTTGTGTCATTGGAGGAACTGAAAAGGGTTTTAACATCGAGTCTGATGATGGTGTTTCCAGACATTCAGAACGAGTTCATATTGTCATGTGATGCATCGAACAACGCTCTTGGATTCGCGTTGAGCTAGGAGGGCGATGGTCAGGAACACACCGTTGCATTTGCATCAAGACAGTTGAATGCAATAGAGAAGAATTATTCTGTGACGGAGAGGGAAAAGCATATCTTGGTGTACGGGATAACATACTTCTGGTGTTATCTGTATGGAAGTGAGTTCAAGGAATTGAGAGACTATGTTGCTTTGAAGGGATTACTAGGTTTGAAGCCCATCCAGTAGATTGAGTAGATACGCATTAAAACTTAGTGAATTTGGGTACGAAGTAATCTACAAACCAGGGAAGAAGCAAGGAAATGCAGACGGGTTAAGCAGAAAAATAGCAGTACTACAAGCACTAGGTCAGGACCTTGGGGGGTGGCAAGCAGCTCAGAGCGCAAACGAAGGGTTTAGACATATAGCAACCAACAGCGGTGTAGCATGCATGACTGGTTATTGCGTAGAAAAAACAAATTAGGACCATGAGTTGTGCTATCAGCCGGGCCATGAAGGACGCAGAGCGACGAATCGGAGAGTGGTAGAAAAGTACTGGTGGAAGGGAAGGAAGAATGATGTCGATCAGTATGTCACAAATTGCTTGGATTCTGCACAGCAAGCGGATTCAAATCGGAAGCAGGTACTGTTACAGTGACTGCCAGAAGCAACGGAACAATTAAGTTTCTTTAAGGTAGACGTGTTATAGAACAACTGAACGGAACACCAGAAGGAAATAGTTTTGTGCAGACCATAATACACCATTTTTGTCATTACACAGAGATGGTGCCGATGCCGGCCCAACAAGCAGTTCGCATTAGTTACTAGGTGGATACTGAAGTTCGAGATGCTGGAGACAATACTTACGGACCAAGGGACGAACTTCATCAGACCCGATGAAAGATTTGTATCAGCTGTTGATAGTAAAAGCTGCGAACTAGTCCACTTCACCCACAAGCTTAACGGAAGGACGGAAAGAGTTCATTAAACAACTGTAAATATGTTTAGTTATTACATTAATGCACACCATTCGGGGTGTACTGGAAGAAGATGCTGTCGTCCTTCAACATGACTAGCCAGAAAAGAGACAGAGAGGGGGCGTTTGCTTTGTCTAGCCCTGATCCAGGGGTAATTCTGTTTCCCAAAGACTGGACCTGCCAAGCGAGGGATGAAAGATATATTTATGAAACTGCAAATTAATATAGTAATTGGTTCGTAGTTATGAGTAGTCGATTAAGTATTATGCACTTGTTTTACAGATTATGGGTAAAGGTGATTACAGTAGAGTACTGGACCACAGCAAGAGCCGAGGGACTGAGTCTTCTCTATTGAGTGAGCCACTTGAGTGTTGCTACACAGTCTTTGAACAATAGCTACAAGTCTTCAACAAAAGTAATAAGATGTAGGGAGAAAGCCAGTATTACAGTAGCAGCTGCTGGCCAGTAGGTGGCAGTGTGGCATCATGTGGGTCGCAATGACACACACAGTGAATTTTGAGGCAAGGATAGCAGAGTGAAGCAGTAAACTGCACCTTGCAGCGGTAACTGCATAGTAACCAGGGTGATGTCACTACACCAGACTAAGTATCTTGTTATAGATGACTTCGTTAGGTGCTGGGTATTAGTGAAACAAATACGTACCAGAGGCATATAAATAAGTCAGAATTTTGAGGCAGTGATCACTTGTCGTCGGAGACCAGCAGCACTACCGCAATGCCAGAGCTACACCGGACAGCGAGACAACTGGGCACCACCAGCAGCAACCATGATTTCGAGACAGGACTGCACCTGCCACCAGCACTAAGTGCTTCATGGGACTTTGTGCCACAGACCAATGACCTGCCGTTCATGCCTGCTGCTGCAGATACTGAATTCCTAGCCGGACTTGGTTCCTCAGCAACAGCCTCCATCTGACTCCTGTCAGAGGGCAGCGAGTCGTACCCCACACTGCCATGGTGACGCCATGACTCCATGCTGCTGAAGAAATAATGCAGAGCTTACATCAATGACCATACCAAATGTATGCCGTCAGTTCCATCTCAGCAACCAGGGCAGAAGCCAGGAACCACATATCAGCTCTGGCCAGAGTCATAACATGGAGGCGCATTTCCCTCTCTGAACTGTGACACTTCATGTGCCGGAGTTAAATAAAATCATTCTTTATTGTCATCAGTGTTTCCACTACCGCTCATGCCTCTGACTCTTCTGATGTTATGCCCAGTGAGACCGTGTGGAGATGGCGGCACAGAGCAGGAACTGTGGATACCACCCGCTGATATTGACATGGAGTTCAGCAGAAGATGCTCTACCCCTTGCCTGTCACCCTACATCATCTTCAGCCAGAAGAATATAACATATGCTATACTTGTCAGACAGCATGAATATAAACCTTAGTAAATGTTTTGTACTATCGTAAGTTATCTCTAAATAACTATTTACATATCATACTGTTTAAAAGTGTAATAGACCAGCCAATGGAATCAGTTAACACCTTAATGGACTGCTCTCTCGAGGACTTTGTGTACACCAAATATAGGCTGCAGGACGCCGCTGGTTACCTAATGACATGAGCGGCTTATCGACAGTGATCATGGATTCTATGCCGCTACTGTACAGCTTTAGATTTGACGTCGAATGGTCTTCATATTCGCATTGGTTACAAGTCGTCCTACAGCGCTGAGTGTTAACATTGCTTGGTGCTTGACGTGTTCGAACCTGTAGAAAACATGCGTAAACATTGTCCAGCATTACCTGTAATATATATCCACCTTTATTATACATACAAAGCGCTATGTAAGCGCTATCTTGAACTTAATTACAAATAGCTGTTTGAAAAGTGTAAATTCATCTTATTTCACACAATACGTGATTTTCAGTATATAGCAAAATATAAAAGGCGCAAGCATTTTTTTCTTATAGCAGGTCATCAAACAGATCAAAATATATCTGTCTTCGAGATCTTTTTGTTTACTGAGTAATAGTTAGCGATATTTTTGTTCTGCATGAAAATTTAAATTTCTCTTATTGTATTTTCTTATAGAACTTCAGGGACATTGTGCAAAATTTGAAGATTAACTTCAGTAGATCCGTGAAAGTGTTTGTTCTGCATTACAAGCTGTCCAAATTACGATTTGCTGCTAGCTGTACCTACTGTGTTTTCACGAAATGTGATGCTGGAGTTACGTCTTGTTTGTTCGATGTATTGTTTGTCTCAAGTATTGCATATTACTTCATAAACTTCAGATTTCAAATATATGTTATGACATTTCTTTATTGTGTGTTTTAGTTCATTCTGTAAAATACTGCCGGCCAGAGTGGCCGAGCGGTTCTAGGCGCTACAGTCTGGAACCGCGAGACCGCTACGGTCGCAGGTTCGAATCCTGCCTCGGGCATGGACGTGTGTGATGTCCTGAGGTTAGTTAGGTTTAAGTAGTTCTAAGTTCTAGGGGACTGATGACCACAGCAGTTAAGTCCCATAGTGCTCAGAGCCATTTGAACCATTTTTTTTGTAAAGTACTGTCAACAGTAAAGGCCAGTGAAATCTGTGTTTTTGCATAATCTGCTTACCGGTACTTTTTATGATACCTGCACCCTGTACATTATACTTGTGTATTTCACTCATTATGTTTGGTATTAACATATGTTTCCTGTAAGTCCATCAATAATGAATCTATGGTTTCAGTTTTAAAATTGTTGATTTTTGCTATTGGCTTTAATACATTAATATCGCTTTCAGTTTCGGTTTATTTTCAATTGTAGTTTAAGAATTCTGTGGATCATCATTTGAAAGTACGGCTTATCATGCGTATTTGGGTGACAATAATCGGCACTAATTATATCAGATAAATCACATAAACTGTAAGTATTGGGATATTTATATGACAACTAAATCCAATGCTCGAATTGGAAAGCCTTAGAGACACGTAGAAAATGCTGAAGACTAATTCGTAACATGCTGCATCACAACTCACATAACCACAATTAAATCTGCGAAATGTGTGCAGAATTGGCTAGCGTTTCAGTCTGACAGCTCTTCGGTTATATGTACATGTAAACACTGGGACTGTTTTACCATTTCCACGGTAAAATTTTTCCTATGATAATTTTTCCTATGATAATTTTTCCTATGATAATTTTTCCTATGATAATTACACCCCACATCTATTGGTTCAAATGGCTCTGAGCACTATGGGACTGAACTTCTGAGGTCATCAGTCCCCTAGAACTTAGAACTACTTAAACCTAACTAACCTAAGGACATCACACATATCCATGCCCGAGTTAGGATTCGAACCTGCGACCGTAGCGGTCGCACGGTTCCAGACTGTAGCTCCTTGAACCGCTCGGCCACACCGGCCGGCCCCACATCTATTAATCCAAGCTCTTAATAGGTAATGTGTTAAGTCTGGGTCTCTAGAGGTGTATAGCTATTCTTTGCATTCCCATAATGACTGTCTTGGAGACAATGACTCTTACTAGATTCTGTCGTCATTTTTAAGTCTAACAAAGAAAACCCATGGGAGGGTGGTTGTTTTGTCAGCCATAATAACCAACAATATCTATATGTTGGAGTACTGGTAGTAAATGTCAGAATAGTAACTGTTTACTGCATTAAGTGACACACGAAAAATCTGTTTACAAAGCGTCATTCGGATATGGATCTGCTTTAAACGGTGTGGTTACAGTTCATCTAACTGTGGCTTTCTAGAAGTCTTACACCTAGTCCTACGCAAATAAATGGATGCCTACCACTTTACGCCAAAGTTATACAGGGTGCTGCATGAAAAATCGGTCTAGAGTACAAACCGCTATCCAATTACGCACTAATTGTTGCCCCCATGAGCAGATACAACAACAAATAGACAAACATGTAATAATTATGGAACTTCCTGGCAGATTAAAACTGTGTGCCGGACCGAGACTCGAACTCGGGACCTTTGCCTTTCGCGGGCAAGTGCTCTACCACTTTTTTTTTTTTTTTTTTTTTTTTTTTTTTACCACTGAGCTACCCAAGCACGACTCACGCCCCGTCCTCATAGCTTTACTTCTGCCAGTACCTCGTCTCCTATGTAATAATTAGATGATAATACTGACAATACAAAACATAGTCGCTACAGCTTCGAAACAGTCCGTAACAATTAGCGGGAAACAATGAGCAGTCCAGTATTCGGGGCTGGTTTTTGAGTGCCACCCTATAGTTGGGAAAAGAGTAGATCATGTGTTTGACCATGAGCAAAGGCCAACAAACAGTATTTTCAACATTCTTCACCGTAACCTGTACCAGTCATTTCCATGTAGTATCAATTAAGAAATAACTTATGGAACAGCTGGTATGTGGTTAATAGTGTTGTGCAGTTGGTCTACTTCGGTAATATGCTCCTAAGCACGGTGAATGTGTTAGGCGTATGAAAAAGAAAACTGGAAAGGAGGACATAAAAGTCAAGAAACGAAAAATTGGTTCAAAAATGGTTCAAATGGCTCTGAGCACTATGAGACTTAACTTCTGAGGTCATCAGTCCCCTAGAACTTCGAACTACTTAAACCTAACAAACCTACGGACATCACAAACATCCATGCCCGAGGCAGGATTCGAACCTGCGACCGTAGCGGTCATGAGGTTCCAGACTGTAGCGCCTAGAACCGCTCGGCCACCCCGGCCGGCCGAAAAATTGGTGTATATGGCTTAGACAAATATCACAAAGGAAGAATATAAGCTGCAACTGCAAAAAGAAGCTGTTTCAAACGCGCAAACAAGGTTTACATATCGCTTTAAATATGGAGAAATGTGACTACAATCGCGCGGGGTAGCCGAGCAGTTCTGGGGCGTCTTGTCACGGTCCGTGCGGCTTCCCCCGTTAGAGGTTCGAGTCCTCCCTCGAGCATGGGTGTGCGTTTCGTCCTTTGCGTAAGTTAGATGAAGTAGTGTGCAAGCTTAGGGACCGATGACTTCTACAGTTTGGTCCCATAAGACCTTACCACAAATTTCCAAATTTTTGTTACTACAACTGGGAAATACATGATTTACTGTAAACAGCATTAGTAAGTAGCCATACGTTGGAGTTCTGGTTGAAAATGTAAGAACCCAGACCATTTATTGCATTAAGGGGCGCACGAAAGAGCTGTTTATAAACTTCCATTCAAATCTCTATCTGCTTAAAACGGATGGTAACATTTCATCTAAATGCGACCTGGATGTTACATACCTAGCAACACAAAAATCGTTTGCAGAGTTTAAAACAGACGGAATAACAGCTTTTAACAGTAATTTGTTTATAAAAATTGTTATCATGAAGTTCTACATGGCCATACGATACTGGAAGCGGAAACGGCTCATGGCAGCCTGCTGCTATATTCCAGTGAATAAAATGACAATCATTTAATATGCAACTGATGCACACAACCCATCTGGAACGTGTACTCTTTATGCTAGACTCCATGTTCTGCGCCGCCGGGCCAGAGTGCACATGACCTGTTTAGCATGAATATCAATGGCCGACTACCCCCAGGCTCACTTCCAGGAAGCTGTCAATACTGCATACGCTGCACCTTAAATAACGTGAACCCGCGGCGTGATTCCAATTACCGAAATTACGCATACCCGCGCCGTTGAAAGGTTGGATCCGACAAACAGTATGATTGCGTGATGGCGTTTCGAGGTGCGGAAGCAAAGTTCTCCATATCTCATTTAACAGTAGAGTGACAAAGTTTCTGACATTCCGTAAACGGCGGAAATGGGCCTTTTGACTCCACATAAAATATTTTCATATTTGACTCAAACACATACTTTATTTTAGTTTGTGTTAATCCCTACCTTTTTTTCGAGTTATAAGAATAATTATTTAACACGGTAATTAATATATTATTTATTTATCTCGGCAATAAAATCTTAAAAATTTATTATTGGTACTGCTAACAAGTTTCCCAAATAGTGGACTAAACTATTTATAGACGTTCTAGACACACTTAGTTGTATGGTCCATATTACACTCAAATGCTCTACAGGTGGCTTTGTTCCATTTTTAAATCAAGCCATTAGACACAGCTAGGCGCACTTACCATAGGTGATTTCTATTTTACGTACGCATTTTCCGCACACGGCTTCATGGAGCTTCACAGCTGTCGCTGCCTTCGTTTCCTTTGCAGCAGCTGATCTGGCATTTCTTCCGCTTTACAGATGATTTTGGACCAGTATCCTCGTCCTTTTTACTTCCTTCTTGCTCTTTCGTTCCCTTGAGCTCATTCGCCACCTGTAGTATGAACTTTTTCCTTTCTAACTTTCAGGTTGGTACTATTTTGTAGATGTCTCATGCATTTATTGCCACCATGTCCAAGATGTTTTTGAAGACATGCAACATTTGTAACATATTTTAGGGCTGTTTGATCAGTCACGCCCACCGCATATACTGCTGCATTGTAAAATGTTATGGTTTCAGGTTTCTTCTTTCCTTCTTATTGATACTTCAGCATGCCGCGTACTTAGAAAACTGACATTTTTATTCTTCTTTCTTTGGTATACTGACATAGAGCAGTCTGGCGCGGGATGGTGGTGGATTGTAATTCAGAATTTGGCTTCTTTGCCTCATTAGGGTTTTCACGACAGATCTTGCCCATTGTACTAACTAATGATGTTTTCTAAGTTTTCTTTCAGCTTCTGAGCAAGTTGAAGAGACGTGAAGAAGTTTCCTTCGTCACGTTTCTTCCTCGATTCAGAAACCGTCCCATGAGACGCAGAACGACATAGTCTGAGTTACTTCTTCTCTCTATTTGTGTCGCTCTTCCGACGTATGGAAAAGCATTACATTTATAATTCGTCGATACTTCGACAGCAATCGACAATTTGAGAGCATATTGTCTGCTTCGTCTAGTATGAACTGAATCAACCTGCAACTTACTTTGCTTGGTAAGAGTTGCTCGTCTATGGTTATATTTTCTCTAGGGCGGTAAGAACGAATACTGTTTAGAATTAATTTCCCCAAATTTCGGATACAAGAGCGAATGTGTTGGCTGGCATGCGCTCAGCTCGAGTTGATTTTTATTGAAACGGAGAAAACTGAGAAGCTACTGAGATCTGTCCTTTGCCATAATGTCCTTCATGAAAGTAAACCCCCAAGAATGCGACCAGATTACATTCGCAAACATACCTTCTGTATATATGACACTCCGAGCATACATGATAGCTAACAAGTAAGACGTTCCAATCATTTTTTTAATGCTTTCCAAGCATTTGATTGGGTGTGTTTCTTGATGAGACGCGGAACTGGTTCGTCAAAAACAAGACGGAAAGAACTGATGACAGAGTCGTCTACCGTTGACAAGCGTATGTAGTAGAACCACCTCTCTCCTTTAGAACGTTCACAGAACATGAAAAACTGGCAATATCGTCTTCGATTCCATTCCTGTCGACCATCTTTGTAGAGGCACTCACCTAGGTCTGTAGTGATGGATAAGGTAAAGTTTGGCGTAGGTCAGTATCCTCCACTAATCCCTTTTCATTCATGTCTTCATCTTTATACTCATTTGGCTGTGGTAAAAAATCCAAGCCATTTTCCGATTCAACGTCGGAGTTCTCTAAGAGACGTAACAGATCTTCATCAGACTCTGACGATGCATGTTCGAAAATGTCTTCCACGGTCCAAGGATATTATCTGAATGACACGATAAAAACTGTGGCAGACTGGATTGTGCACGTGCCAAGATGCAACAATGAGCAGCAACAACTCTGCATGACAGCTGACTGTTCTCACTTCATTGTTGGATTATCTGCTTATTTTCAGAAGACAGATTACGGCGATGTCAAATTGGCTCCTTCCGCCGTTCTAGGAATATCGAGTGAAATGTGGAAGAAAACATAATGTTTTGTAAATTCTAATACATCATAGTAAATAAGAGAAGAAAATAGAAAGTCACATGATTTAACGAACGAATAAAAAAAATGGATCTGACATTTAAGAAAATATTATGACAGGGGTCAATTTGACCCTTTCCGCTGTTCTAGTGTTACTCCAATACGTAATCTTGCTTGTGAATTTGCAGTAGCAACTTTTTTTTCCAATTGCAGTTTATATTCTTCCTTTATAGCATGTGTGTAAGAAACGGGAAAAATGGAGTTCAGGGTAGTTACGATTAAACGTACGCTACTTCAGCCACTGGGGACGGAAAACTGTTTACCGTATGGGTGCTCATCTTTATAGAAATGATGTTCACACTGTGCGCTGCAGGATTTACGTTGTTAGTAGTGTTTGCGTCACGACTTGCGGTTGGGTACCGGTACTGGCACGGCGACGTAGGTCTGAAACATCGGCGTCTGTGTGCACTACAGTTGCAGGCACTCATCATGCGTCTGGACAGGTGAGCAGGGATTTACTCATAAAGTTGCCTTACTAAAAGTACAGCAACAGCGCTGCTGCTCTTCGCTAGTATCGACGCGTCAAAGGAATACGGTGAGGCCCTCTTTCGTCACCGCGGCTTAAGAACATGACTGGGAAGTTGGAATTAACTTGAGATTTGGGAATTGCAGCTGGGAGAGGCCGGCGGCTGATACTCTACAAATTGTTGAAGAAGCAACTGTTGCCATGGCTGGGAATGCTGAACGCAATGTGCGATCTCCAAGTAGCGCACGAGCTCTTTCAGAACAACTGAAAATTTCATGGTCCATCACTGTTTCCGGCAGCATTAGAGCAACCTCTGGTGGAGTTCGAGATTGTTAAGGAAGCAGATGATCGTCACATTTGGAACCTGGAACGCCGGCCGCGGTGGCCGTGCGGTTCTAGGCGCTGAGTCCGGAACCGCGCGACTGCTACGGTCGCAGGTTCGAATCCTGCCTCGGGCATGGATGTGTGTGATGTCCTTAGGTTAGTTAGGTTTAAGTAGTTCTAAGTTCTAGGGGACTGATGACCACAGATGTTAAGTCCCATAGTGCTCAGAGCCATATATATGAACCTGGAACGTAAACATGGTACTCAGTTAACAAAGGTTTCACTCTTAATTGGAAGTTAAAATGTGTTTCTGTCAGTGCTTTATTTGTTGTCTCTCTTCTGCATGTACTTACAAACGTTTCCAAAAAGTTTCATTGTGCTATAATCACTCGGTTGCCATTGGAGCCCTCTGAAGTAGCGGTAGTATTGCGTGCTCTGGTCATAATGCCATATCAGCATTTAAAATAAATATTATCGAGTTCCGAGAAGAAACTGACATCACCAGTGGTAATGAACCAGCTGATTGCTCATTGAAGAAAAGGAGGTTGGACAAGACTGAGTGGAAAAGAGAAGCAAAGGAGTTGTACGATGTGATAATTTCTGATGCTAAAGATCATTTTAGTTTCTCAGGTCGTCTTGTAGATTTGGAAGATTTTTAAAAATCCAATTCACAATCCTGCGGAATATTGCAGATATGCGGTCCAGTCACATTAATGTGACCACCGCCTGTGTTCGACATCAACATGCTGTAACCACTCTTCCAAAAAAATTGCACTTGTACTGTTCTAAGTTTCCCGAAGATACCTCAAAGGAAGTGTGTTCAGTGTATAAGTTTTTGGATAAGGTGAAGCTATGTCGTGAACTATCTTCTATCCACCTAGCGCAAGAACTTTAATCACTGTCTGGTGCTGTAGGTCTAGCAAAGTTTATAATGTAATTCTTCATGCTTTCCCGGCTAGGCGTTGTCTGATACTGAAGACTGGACCTGAAGAAGACTGCGAGTCACACAGTTGAAATATCGTGCAAGAAAGACACGAATAACCGGCAGAAACCCGATTAATCAACATGACAAACTTTATGATAATCAAGAACCTACAGAAGACGTTCACTGAATGCTCTAAACTGTTGAATGTAATTATCTCAATTCCCACCACGTCGACCGAAGCAAAAACGTGCTTTTCAACTTTTAAAAGAATAAAAGCATTCTCACCCTGAGCCAAGAAAGATTGTCGGTCTTGGCTGCGCTTTCTATTGAAAGAGATCTCGTGAGGAGATGGCAGAATTCAATCACCGGGTGACTGGCAAATTACCATCGATAAGATATATTACCGCAGGTATTCAATATGAGTAAGGTAAGAATAAGTGCACTTACAACGTGTAGTTGGCCCCCTACTTCCAGTCTTTTAAATGGCGAATGTATTTCATTTCTACTGGGATCGACAAATCGTAGCATGCTCTTTGCCACATATATTTTTCTGTCATAGATATACACTGTCCCGTCGCATTAATGTAATCCCCTGTCAGAAGCCTGGGCGGTACGCTGCGAGACGTGCAGGAGGAGAGTCGATAAGGTTCTGGAAAGTACACTGGAATGTGCAGCCATGCTGACTCCAGTATCGTGGCACCTAGCGTGGTGGCGCAGCGGTTAACACACTTGACTCGCATTCGGGAAGACGACGGTTCAAACCCCCGTCCGGCCATCCTGATTTAAGTTTTCCATGATTTCCCTAAATCGCTCCAGGCAAATGCCCTGATGATTCCTTCGGAAGCGCACGGCCGATTTCCTTCCCAATCCCTCCCTAACCCGAGCTTAATGACCTCGTTGTCAAAAAAAAAAAAAAAAAAAAATGGCTCTGAGCACTATGGGACTTAACATCTGAGGTCATCAGTCCCCTAGAAATTAGAACTACTTAAACCTAACTAACCTAAGGACATCACACACGTCCATGCCTGAGGCAGGATTCGAACCTGCGACCGTAATGGTCGCGCGGTTCCAAACTGAAGCGCCTAGAACCGCTCGGCCACATCGGCGACTGACCTCGTTGTCAACGGGACGTTAAACACTAATCTCCTCCTTCTCCTCCTCCAGTGTCGTGGCCAGCTGTGTTACATTTCTCGTCTGAGGTTCCACGGTGCGAACAGCCCGATCAACGTGGTCGCACAGATTCTCGATTGGCTTTAAATCCTGGGTGATTGATGGCCAGGGGAATATGGCAAAATCATCGTGGTTCTGTTCGAACTACGCACGTACACCGCGAGCTGCGTGCTACGTTGCATTGTCCTTCTGGTAGATGTCATCGTGTCGAGGAAAAAAAAAACTATATGCAGGGTTGAACATGGTCCCCAAGAATAGATGCACACTTGTGTTGATCCATTGTGCCTTGCAGAATGACAGGATCACCTAGGGAATGCCACGAAAACATTCCCCAGAACATAACACTCCCTCATCTGGCATGGACTCCCCCGTCGATTGTTATTTGCTTTAAAACGTACCACACTCATGGAGCATAAACCGTGATTCATCTAAAAAGGCCACCTGTCACCACTCAATGGACGTCAGGTTGCGGTATTCCAACCTTCGTCGACAACGAACAGCAGCGAGCATGATTCAGGCATCTGCTGCGGAGGCATATACGCAGCAACGTTCGGTGAACGGTCGTTGAGGAGACACTTCTGGTAGTCGCTTCGTTCATCTGGAAGTTCAGTTGCTCAACATTTGCACGCTAGTTCGCCCGTACACATCTCCGCAGCCGTTGTTCACCCCTGTCACTTATGACCCGTGTTGCACCACAGTAGCCTCGGCGCCGATTTTGGATAGCCCCATTTTGCCAGGCACAGAATACTTGAACTATGGCGGCACGCGAGCAGTTTACAAAGATAACCTTTTCGGAAAAGCTTCCGCCCTTGACTGGAGCCGGCCGTTGTGGTCGAGCGGTTCTAGGCGCTTCAGCCCGGAACCGCGCTGCTGCTACGGTCGCGGGTTCGAATCCTGCCTCGGGCATGGATGTGTGTGCTGTCCTTGGGTTAGTTAGGTTTAGGTAGTTCTAAGTTCTAGGGGACTGATGACTTCAGATGTTAAGTCCCATAGTGCTCAGAGCCATTTTGAACCTTGACCGGAAAGCCAATGATCATGCCCTTTGGACGTCGGATAAATCGCTCCGTTTCCGCATAACGACAACGACTGCATTGTCCTTCTGACACCCTTTATATACCCTCCACTGCTAGTGTTGCCACTTGCCGTTTGTAAGTGGTGACAGCATGTTGACGTCGAACACAGGCGGTGGTCACATTAATGTGACTAGACCGCATATCTGTAATATTCCGCAGGATTGTGAATTGGAATTTAAAAAAATGAATTTTGTGCCTTCATACACCATGAATTCTAGATGTGTGGACATCGCAACGAATATTAGGAAGCCAGGCGCCGAGATAAATTTTCACATTTGTAACCGTCTCATATAAAAATGCAGCATCGAAACTACGGTGCGACACCTAGCTTCGGAAACTACCGGCCGCCACTGATAATAGTTGAGAGGTGGGGGTACAAGTGGTCCATGTGTTTGCTGAAGAAAACTGAATGTGTGACTGTCAAAGTTACATGGTTATTTATAAATTACGCGAGTTACTATTGAAACAGCAGATATTCTTTCCTAATGGTCAGTTAGTCTGTATGTAGTCGTAGGTATACTTAGAGATCTTAGTGTCCCTGTATTATTTCTTATTGGTTCAAATGGTTCAAATGGCTCTGAGCACTGTGGGACTAAACATCTGAGGTCATCAGTCCCCTAGAACTTAGAATTACTTAAACCTAACTAACCTAATGACATCACACACATCCAAGCCCGAGGAAGGATTCGAACCTGCGACCGTAGCGGTCGCGCGGTTCAAGACTGAAGCGCCTAGAACCGCTCGGCCACATCGGCCAGCTATTTTTTATTGTAAATTAAAAATACCTGTACTCTTTGCGTCTTAAAACGCTTTAGAGTAAAACGGGTACAAGTGCAAAATCATTTTATCTACTGTGCTATATTTTGAAGATTTTTTGCTACAACACATGTGATGCATATAGTACTGACACGTTCATTATAAAACGACGATATGAGAATAATGAAAGCGAAATTAATATAAGAAGCTGAAAAAATAGATAAATAGCAATTAAAATTAAAATACCAAAACGAAAATATGTTGGGGTTGTTCCAACACATTATACATAGTCACTTTGTATAATCCCCTACAGTCACTGTGTAAAGAATCATAATCATTTCCTTCTGTGGTATCTCTTGAAGAATGATCTTCCTTCGCAGCATTCGTGATACGGTATATGGAAATAAAATGGAATGTTCCAGTTCATCTCCTGAAGTTTCTTTTTTTCCTTAATTTCTCAAACTTTATTTCAAACTCATCTTAATGCAGAGGCTGCAGAAATAGTACTGACAGCGAACCAATACTGGACTTCCTAAAATCCGCTTCAGTAAACTGAAGACCATGGTTTAGTGAATACCTAAGCTACACTGTTAGAGAATTTTCCTTGCTGATTCAGATCACCTGTTATTCCTGCGTTGTACCTTGTTTCCTTCTGTGTCTTTAATAATGCTTTGCTATGGCAACATGGCTTTAGTAGGAAGAAAGTTTTCTGTTTTCATTTCCACAAAACTTTCTGCAGAGCTGCTGCACTGTTTCCATTCTGTCTTCGGGATGAAAGATATGTCTGAAGTGTTTCTTTGCCTTTTTCAGAGAGAGACAAATGTTCATCACATTCCATATTTTATGGGCAGGTTCGGGACCTTATGATCCACTGTGTTAGTATTCTGATTTTCCCTCAAGATGTACAAGCGGCATTTCAGAGTATGCCCTATTTAACATGCATTCAATTTACTATTAGTTCTCATAAGAGAATAGACATCAGGCTATTGCTGTACTGTCAGAAAAATACATATCGGAACGTTCAGATAGCAGTAATTCTATTTCTCCACTATTTCACTTACACTTGCTATATTCTAAGTGCAGTCCAGGCATTGTCTTACATATTAAACTTTATCAAAATGAGATTTTCACTCTGCAGCGGAGTGTGCGCTGATATGAATCTTCCTGGCAGATTAAAACTGTGTGCCGGACCGAGACTCGAACTCGAGACCTTTGCCTTTCGCGGGCAAGTGCTCTACCATCTGAGCTACCCAAGCACGACTCACGCCCCGTCCTCACAGCTTCACTTCTGCCAGTACCTTGTCTCCTACCTTCCAAACTTTACAGAAGCTCTACTGCATACCTTGCAGAACTGGCACTCCTGAAAGAAAGGATGTTGTGGAGACATGGCTTAGCCACAGCCTGGAGGATATTTCCAGAATGAGATTTTCACTACGCAGCGGAGTGTGCGCTGATATGAAACTTCCTGGCAGATTAAAACTGTGTGCCGCACCGAGACTCGAACTCCTTTCTTTCAGCAGTGCTAGTTCTGCAAGGACTGCATCGGCGGCGACGATGACGGACACGAAGGGTCGTATGCAGCCAGACAAGGAGGTGAGGAGATAGCTGACTTGAGACTTGTGAAAGCCTACTCACACGCCACATCCAAAAGCCAATGCACACCCTTGTGCAACAACCCAGTCAGGGGCGGCGAATTCTCGGCTGTGTGGGGTATGAAACACCGATAATAGTTAATTTGACCGAGGATGGATTGCAGTTGCTCCACGCTGGTGGGAGGAGGCAGGTTTTGAATCACCTCGATATACTCCTTAGAGGTGTGGAGGCTGCGAGCATCAGTTGTGAACCCAAGTAAACTGAGCTCATTCGCAAAAAAGTCACTTTTTTCTTTCCAGCAACGTAGGTTACCCTTGGAAAAAACCTGAAACAGCCTAACCAACTTGTCCGCGGGGTCCACCGCTGACGAGCCACCAACGATGACATCGTCCAGATAGTTTGCCGCAGTGGGCACCTGACTTGTGAGGTGTTCTAAATAACGTTGGAAAGTGGTGGGGGCGCTGGAAATGCCAAACGGGGAGCGGTTGTACCGGAAAAGATCGCATGGCGTACTGATGACTAGGATCTGCTGCGATTCCTCATCCAACGGCAGCTACAAATAAGCATCGAGAAAATTAATTTTGGCAAAAACTGTTGAACCCGCAAGACGTGTATGTCATCCGACAGTCTAAAGCCAGATAAAAGTTACAACACAATGAAAAGAAATAATAACAATCAAAATAGTATGCTACACGATTCCAAATTGGTGTTAGGTCCAACAAGATACAAATTTCTACAGAAGACTATGGCGAGTGTCTACTGGGCTAGTGCCAGTGTAGATACTGGCTGGAGCTGTCCTAGCTGTAGGTACACGCTACCAGTCTCACTCTGCTGGCGTGCTTATTAACACCGATTCTGCGGAATGCTATGGTTAGCCACATTAGTTCCAATTGGTAGATCTCTGTCACTTGGCTTTTCACAAAGTAGTGCCGTGTTTATGCGGATGGTCTGTTGATGTTTACATTCACTGGTGATGTTCTGATATGAGTTCTTGAAGGGAGGTCAGCAGCCCACCTTGCTTGTCTGTTGTGCAGGCTTTCTAAATGATAAGGGGCCGCTACGACAATGGTTGTCACTTTCAGTCGTCATGTACGTGCCTCTTCAAGGAGTTAGGTATTTTATCCGCACCACCAAAATGCACATATTCACCAAAGAAATTCGCAATATATAGGGTGAGTCACTAATTATTGCCTCCAAGAATAACTCCGAAAGTATGATATGAGCTGAAAAGTTTGTGGGACAAAAGTTGCATGGGACAATGGGGGTCGTAATATACATTGGTATTTTGTTGCTAGGTAATATGAAGGTCAGCTTTGTTTTGTTTTATTTGTTTTTTTTTTTTAATAGGATGCTATAATTTGGTACCTATTTTCTGATAGCAGCTATCGAGACGAATCCAATGATGTGTAACAGTAAAGTCTTTGAAGGTCAACGAAGGTCACAAAGGTGGCATGAACGCCAATTTACGAGGACATTGCAAGTTGGTACAATCCTAGGACAAATGCCTCAGTCTGACAGGCCACTATTGAGAGAAGTAGCTGGAATGTGTAGCTAACTGATGCAAATGAAACATTTTTGGTTTTCGTTGTGGTTTCCATTTCGTGACCTATGGGACCTTATTTTCTGAATAGCCCTCGTATAAGCACAACTGACTGGAAAGCATTGATAGTGCGATACGTTTCCTTTAGTCACCACTATGCTTGTTTGCTGTAATGTCACCGCCTGTTTCCGATAACGCCCAAGTGCAATAGCAACGTGGATGAATAGTACCGTGAATGATTGAATCAAGTTTGTTTACAAATAGGACAGCGTGTATTGTGTTGACATCTACTCTCGTTCAGTTAAAAAAAATGGCTGTAAGCACTATGGGACTTAACATCTGAGGTCATCAGTCCCCTAGACTTAGAATTACTTGAACCTAACTAAGCTAAGGACATCACACATCCATGCCCGAGGCAGGATTCGAACCTGGGACCGTAGCAGCAGCGCGGTTGCGGACTGAAGCGCCTGGAACCGCTCGGCCACAGTGGTCGGCTCGTGCAGTCAAATCCAACATATTATCTGTAATAAATTAGTACTGAAATTTTATCAACAATTAGAATGCTGTCGAAATCATATCCTCAAAACAGGTTAGCTCATATTATCTTTTTTAAATTTCGCGAATCACAGCTAAAATTTGTCAAACGCCAAAACACTCGACTGTGTGCACTTACCGTGTATTTAGTCACATAAAACTTGATAAATCTTTAAACCTAACAATTAACAGCATAGGTGAAGATAGGATTCCTCAAATTAATTAAATCACGGCTCTTCAGAGCTCGTTGTCTACACATCTGTATTTCCCAAACTGGTGTAAAGCATTGGGAATGAGAAGTAAACATTAGCAGACTATTTTGTCATGGTGTAGAAAATGTTGTATAGACTCTGTACTGCAAAATGTATTTTATTATTTGCAATGGCATACTCTCAGTTATACATCTGGATGCAAAAGGGATTGAATAATACTTCTGTGTTAAAATATTTTTATAGGAACATGGAAACAGTTTGTAGATTCAGTTTAACGTTTCCACTGATTCTAATTATTCGAACATGTAAAAACAATACCAAATTGCCTTTATATTATTCAAGAACGCGATTTAAAATCTTGAATCTTGTCAGATGTGGTCTTTAAATAGCTATGTGTATAATTTAGAAGTGGCTGCTGTTAATGTGTGGGGGTGTTTTGATTGCAGCGGTGGCGTCGCCAGCGTGTTCCCTCGTTAAGTATTCGTCTTGGGACGAGGTGAAGCACTCCGACCTGGGCTTGTGGGCGCCGCTACACTTCACGCCCATCTTCGTCACGCGCATGAGGTGAGACGAAATATTTAAAACTACTTCTTTCCTCCTTTCTTTAGCTTTTGTGCTAGCAACTCTGTGTTATTACCACATAACAAACATTTCAATAAGTAGTCGTGATGTCATTTTTATTACACAGAGTTTTCATCGTGATTGACAAACAGGAAGAAGCAGGATGTAATAACACTACTTTTTAGAAAGCACGTCTGGTTGAATGCAAGTACATATGCAAGGCTGGAATACTCTTCGAGAGAAGGGAAGCAACTGTCCACTTCAAAACCCTCATGCAGTAAATGAAATAAACTTGTTTTCCAAGTAGGGGACAGTTTAACTTCCAACATTTAACGAGTACATTTGTGGTAAGGTTCCTTTACAGCTTTTGGATACATTAATAATAGTTAAATTTACACGCATCACAGTTACAGTCAACTCAGCGTTTATGTGTCTGGAGATCACATACATAATATGAATCCAGTTCTCAAAATTTTCAACGTACACAGACCTTTTCTGCATTTGAACTAGTATATTATTCTTGCCCACCAGAAAGAGGGACTGCTTACTTTTCGGTTTCGAACCGACAGGTTCATAATAAGCCGACTGTTTACGTTTAAATTTATATATAAGTTATTTAGTACAAGTGATGTTAACTAACTGTCGTTGTGGAGAATGTTCCTTAGCGTGTTGATGCCCTACAACAAAAAGTGATGTAACGGAAAGTAATGCTTAAGTATAATTGGACCTAGCACCTAATTAAAACAGCTAAAACAAGTCCCTAAGATAAGAACTGAGTCACTTTTGTGTTAGTTACATCGAAAAGCCTGCGTCTGTTTATAACACAGCTGACTGCTTTTGAAGAAGTTCATATTTCGCCGAATAATGACCTTACTGTTCAGTGAAATATGATCTTCTAGTTTACTATCCAGAATAATTTTCAGTTGACACGTTTCTGAAACGATGTCAGAATCCAGAGAATTTCTCTAAAAGATGGATGTTTAATGAACCACATTGTCTTACGGATCATCCCACAACAATAACACATGCACACATAAAATAATAGGAACGGTAAAAATCTTTGTTCTTCGTATCACGCGTCAAGAGCGTAAACATTATAGGTACGTTCGACGAGGAATTTACAGTGATAGACAAAAACGTCTGGAAATCTGTAATGACTGTAACGTAGTGTATGTCAATGTGCGCAATCCTTCTCTGACAAAAATGTAACGTAAAGCATTATCTAGTATTAAACGACGAGATTTCTCCTCAATAAAAACGTATTGTGAATCTGTAATGTCGTTTTAATAAAGATTCCCCAAATCTATGTACAGGATGTCCCTACTATATCTTCGCTGTTTAGATCAACTGTAGAACACATATTTATCACAAGGCAAGTTGTTGTTTCTTCTTATTTTTTGTTATTTGTCGATTTTTTAGGTTTCATCTGCTTGATTTAACGACTAGTTTCAAGCTAACTTTATATCATTTATTTGATTGTAGTGTAAGAAAGTTTACTTAAAACTTACGATTTTCACATTTCTTCCAAAAATAAAACATCAGACTAGGGGTGCCTCTTAACTTTCAAGTTTGCTTTTTTCCCCATGCTGCTCCAGTTTGCTATCTTTGCACAAAAAATGAATTGCTCGTTATTTCGGATTCGCAGGAAAAGGGGAAGAGATGCCTTCTCATACGAAAAGTCGCAGAATGATATAAAATAGTTTTACCTTTTATTTCAAAAAATATCGTTCGGACGTAACTTTATTATCTTCCATTTAATAATTAATACAATACTACTGCATTGACTTTAATAATATAACCTATAAACCTGCTTTTTCCTAAGAGTGTGAGGCGGATATGATGAGAAAACTACATTTTATTTAAAAAAATTATTCTTCAACTAAGTGTCTCTTTTTAACCTTAAGCGGATACTCGGACACAACCGGAAGTATATCTAGCTTTTGTTCCTCGTTTTTCTTTTTTTAAATTTATTTATTACTGTGTTCCATGGAACTGATGCCTATCTCAATCGGATAACTGGATGTAGAGCATTGACATCTTCGTTTACACGTCATTGTCTGTGAAGAATCCGTCTTAAGGAAATTGTCGCTCAAATAAAATTGTTTGAATATAATCTTATTTTATTAGAAACGAGCAGTTCAGTTCCCAGAGTCATTATTTTTGGGACTCGACCGATTCGGACTTCAGTCTTTATGTATCTTTGTCTGTTGGTTCTGCTTCACGATTCAGTGTAACGACTTTCAATTTTTGATACAAAAGATTAAGGTGACAGGATAATGTACAGGTTTATAAATGATAGAGCCCAGCAATCAGTCGCCCTTTTTTTGCAGGTTTTATTACGCAAATCCAGATTTTGGCTAGTGCCTAGCCATTATCAATACTAAAAATACAAGAAGTGCATGGTCAGGTGATACAATAAAAATTTACAGCTCAGGGCATAACCTATATGGCTTACATATTAGATTACATACCACTATTTTTTAAACTCGATACATGTTAGTCCCCCGTTGTTCGGGCGTCAGTCACAGTTCTTTGAATACTTCTGTATAAAGAAGGTAGGATGTGTGGAGAACACATCGATTGGTTGTATGGCGCCCTCTTTATGAACTACGTATATAACATTTAAAGGAAATTAAAAAGCTTCAAATTTGCATGGGAATGACATAAAGTAAAACATAAGTACAATTCTTTACATTGCTGCCCGATTTATTTCATATTTTCCAGTAAACATAGAAAATTTAGAAAATTTTCGGGTTGACTCCTTGTGAGTCAGTTGTTTTATTCTTTAAACTCATATGTAACATCGGATGAATAAAACCTTTTTTTAATTTTATTTATAAGACACAAAGAGGCAGGCACATGCTATATGCAACTATTAGAATTGGTCTGATTTAAATGTTTTTATCTTTGTAATATTTTTTTCTTTATTTAAAAATCATGATGGGTATGTTGTTTCTCTTATTTTAGTGAATAGTGGCGCCAGATGTCAGCCAGATGGATGGTTGGTGTGACTTGGCATTCCGTTGCAGATGTAGAGAGTACTAGTCTGTGTGTCACTTCAAACAGATTTTACTTATAAGTACAATAAAACCAATAACAATGTACATGCTTCTAAAAATGAGTACAAGGATAGAAGCTATCTTTAGAAAGTACAATGTAACAGTGTCTTTTGGAACCAAAAATAGCTTAGGATGTATTTTGCAACACTTTGTAGATGCAAAGAACATATTTCACGCTTCTGGAGTCTATAAGATTGATTGCCCAGACTATAAGGCCTTTTTTATTGGCCAAACAGGAAGGAGGTTGGAAATTAGGATTGGGGAACATGTCGCGTTGGGCAGAAAACATACCACAGAGAAATTGCGTACGGCTGCTCATTTACCTACAACGAAACATAAGGCGCCGACTTTGACATCTAATGTGAAGTTTCTGCTTAGATGCGAGAAGAACTAGAGATTTGCTGCCATCACAAGAATGCCACCAACAACATGATTAATGATCAAGCCGTCATGAAGAACCTGTTGTTAGGAAACAGTGTAAGGTTTCACCCAGGGGGAACGGAGTAGCCCCTTTTTTTATCTGTATTGTTATTTTTCACCTCATACAAAGGTGGGCTGGCAGCGGATAGATCTACTCCGCTCTTCAGCCACAAGCATTACAATAAAAGAGACAAGGAAGACAGAAAAGTAACAGATTGGTATTTAAAAAACAGTAGATACAAAAATTAAAAAAAACACGAAGCCGTTCACACTCGACGAAAAAACACGAAAAACTATCGGCACTGCACACAAACACTGATGACTTAGACGGTAAAAGTCAACGAAGGAGCGTGGCGGCGAAAAACACTAAATCACAAACACGATGGCACACACACGAGAAACTGATGGCGATGATCTCCGGTGTGCGAATGTCCACTTAACGTGTGCGAGTCCGGGGACCTGCCAAGAGGGGAAGAAGGTGGTGGAGGAGGGAGAGGAGAGAGCAAAGATGCCAATAGCAGGGGAGATGGTGGGAGGAATGAAGGTATGGGGGTAGGGGAAGCCCAAGGGAGGAGGGGGAAAAAGGGAAGAGGGAGGGAAGGGGGAGAGAAGGGAGAGAGGGTGCCCATAGGAACAAACACAGGAAGTGGGAGGGGAGTAACAAAGTTGGTAGGAGGGGTAGATGGAGGGGAGGAGGGCATCATCAGAGAGGGGGAGCTGGCAGAAGCCACCTTGGGAGAGGGTAAGGAGAGTGGAGAGATGGAGAGCAGGTGGGATGTGGAAATACAGGTGCGGCAGTGGGTGGGGGCGGGAGAGGATGGGAGAGACAAGCAGGTGAGGAGGATCGAGTTTACGGGAGGTGTAGAGCATCCGTATCCGTTTGAGGAAAAGGAGGCGGTGGGGGAACGGAATAAGGTCGTACAGGATCCGCGTGGCGGAGGGGAGACGGATGCGATAGGCGAGGCAAAGAGCATGGCGTTCAAGGATCTGAAGGGATTTGTGAAAGGGAGGAGGAGCGGAGATCCAGGCGGGGTGGGCGTAGCAGAGGATAGGGCAGATGAGGGATTTATAGGTGTGGAGGATGGTGGAGGGGTCCAGATCCCATGTACGGCCAGAAAGGAGCTTGAGGAGATGGGGTCGGAAGTGTGCCTTGGCTTGGATTGTCCGGAGGTGGGGGGTCCAGGAGAGGCGATGGTCAAGGATGACGCCAAGATACTTAAGGGTGGGGGTGAGGGCGATGGGACGGCCATAGACGGTGACATAGAAGTAGAGGAGGCGGAAGCAAGGGGTGGTTTTGCCTACAATGATCGCCTGGGTTTTGGAAGGATTGACCTTAAGCAACCACTGGTTGCACCAAGTGGTGAATCGGTCAAGATGGGACTGGAGAAGGTGTTGGGAGCGCTGCAGGGTGAGGGCGAGAGCAAGGAAGGCGGTGTCATCGGAGTACTGGAGAAGGTGGATGGGGGGGGTGAAGGTGGCGGCATGTCCGCCATATACAAAAGGTACAGAGGATGGGAGAGGACGGAACCTTGGGGCACACCGGCGGAGGGGAAGAAGGTGTAGGAATCCGTGTTATGAATGGTGACGTAGGAAGGACATTGGGAAAGAAAGGACCCGATCAGATGGATGTAGTTAATAGGAAGGGCGAAGGTTTGGAGCTTGAAGAGGAGACCGGAATGCCACAAACAGTCATAGGCGCGTTCGAGGTCGAGGGAGAGGAAGATAGCGGAGCGACGGGAATTAAGCTGTTCGGAGAGGAGATGAGTGAGGTGAAGGAGAAGGTCATCGGTAGAGAGGGACGGCCGAAAGCCACACTGGGTAACGGGAAGGAGGCAGTGCTGGCGGAGATGCTGGTGGATGCTTCGGGTAAGGATGGAATTCCAGGACCTTGCTGAAGACCGAGGTAAGGCTGATGGGACGGTAGGAGGAGACAGCGGACGGTGGTTTGTCGGGTTTAAGGACAGCAATGCAATGAATTTTACATATGTTTTATTTCATGTAATTCCTGTGCAAATTTGAAGCTTTTTACTTTCCTTCAAACGTTATATACGTAGTTCGTATAGAGGGCGCCATACAACCAATCGATGTGTTCTCCACACAGCCTACCCTCTTTATACAGAAGTATTCAAAGATCTGTGACTGACGCCCGAACAACAGGGAACTAACATGCATCGAGTTTGAAAAATAGTGGTATGCAATCTAATATATAATTCAATAAATTGGAGAAACCATTGTCAGCCCTGCCAGTACAGCCAAGCGTATTATATACTGGTTTAAACAGAAAAAAACGTACGAAAGCGTGTCACGAAGAGGTCGCCCTGCAGTTCTATCAGAGGCGGGAAAGCGAAAGCTACTTAAAGCAGTCAAGAAAAATTCAAAGCTAAGCGCTCTAAAACTTGCTACTACAGTTCAGATGCATACACGAAAGTATGTTTTAGCACAAACTGTAATAAATGTGCTTTAGAAGGTACGTAAGGAGACTGAACAGCCCGGAGAAAACCATGTATCAGTAAAATCAACAGAAGGAAGGGAGTTGCATTTTCAAGAGAACATAAATCCAGTGGGTTTGATTTCTGGGAGAAGGTTATACTTACAGACGGAAGTCGATTTAAGCACAGTGTAAAATTACAGTGCAAATAACTGAATTTATTGTGAAGCACGTGCTAAGGAGAATGCAAGAGATCATAAACAGGAAAGGGGGACCAACTAAGAACTAATTATAACGGTAATACGTCGTTCAGTTGTTGAAAAATTGCAATGTAAGGGACAGAAAGTGTGTAATAAACAAGCGTCATAGAAACAAGTTGCTTGCACTAGCGATTGACTTTTAGAGACGACGTTGTGGCATTTCCTTGACGGACAGAGTACCAAATACCAACATAAGAGAGGCTCTGAGTGTCGACAAATAAATAATGGACACCACAGAGTTGAAACGTGTAAAATGGTATGGACATCTGGAAAAGATGGACGATAGCCGATGGCCAGAGAAGGTCTGGCAGTTGTTCCACAGCGAAAAGATGAAACCGCGGGCGACCTAGGAGGAGTTGGAGTCGAGACGTCAGGGACGTGATAGATATGAGAGGGCTTCAGGGAGACTGGCATGCTCTGAAGAAGTGGAAATCGGGAAGCGAGAAGCCACGTTAGCAGTAGAATACTCAGAAGATGATGATGACGGTGACGATGATGATGATGGTGATGGTGAAAAATATGAACACTTATAATAAAATTGACGTTAGGTGGGAGGGGGGGGGGTCACAACCCCCATGACCACTCCTTTCATCCCCCTTCCCCCACCCGAAACTGGATTCGAATCTGGCTCGGATTGGGAAAGGATGGGACAGGGCCTCAATAGGCGACTTTTCTAAAGCAACCATCGCGGCAGCCACTCTGCAGTTCTTTCCGAAATCGGCTTAAAACCTGTATCTGTGTTGTAAGATGTAAATCTCAGACACACCCCGCAAATATCAGTCTGGTAATATTTTCCTTGGTTAAAATGGCTCTGAGCACTATGCGACTTAACTTCTGAGGTCATCAGTCGCCTAGAACTTAGAACTAATTAAACCTAACTAACCTAAGGACATCACACACATCCATGCCCGACGCAGGATTCGAACCTGCGACCGTAGCGGTCGCTCGGTTCCAGACTGTAGCGCCTAGAACAGCACGGCCACTCCGGCCGGCAATACCATTCCTTCCCAGCAAATCACGATGGTGACTGCAAACGTGTGCTGACGTAACATTCGAGCCGCCTATGATATCCTCCGCCAGCACTTTGCAAGGAAAGCTTACCTACCGGCAATGGGTGCCGACGGATTATAATTTGGGTGTTACGCGTGGCGCCGTTCTGTCAGCTATCCCGTGGAGCTCGGCGACTATTTCTACATCTACATCTACATCCATACTCCGCAAGCCACCTGACGGTGTGTGGCAGAGGGTACCTTGAGTGCCTCTATCGGTTCTCCCTTCTATTCCAGTCTCGTATTATTTGTGGAAAGAAGGATTGTCGGTATGCCTCTGTGTGGGCTCTAATCTCTCTGATTTTATCCTCGTGGTCTCTTCGCGAGATATACGTAGGAGGGAGCAATATACTGCTTCACTCCTCGGTGAAGGTATGTTCTCGAAACTTCAACAAAAGCCCATACCGAGCTACCGAGCGTCTGTCCTGCAGAGTCTTCCACTGGAGTTTATCTATCATCTCCGTAACGCTTTCGCGATTACTAAATGATCCTGTAACGAAACGCGCTGCTCTCCGTTGGATCTTCTCTATCTCTTCTATCAACCCTATCTGGTACGGATCCCACACTGCTGAGCAGTATTCAAGCAATGGACGAACAAGCGTACTGTAACCTACTTCCTTTGTTTTCGGATTGCATTTCCTTAGGATTCATCCAATGAATCTCAGTCTGGCATCTGCTTTACCAACGATCAACTTTATATGATCACTCCATTTTAAATCACTCCTAATGCGTACTCCTAGATAATTTATGGAATTAACTGCTTCCAGTTGCTGACCTGCTAATTGTAGCTAAATGATAAGGGATCTATCTTTCTGTGTATTCGCAGCACATTACACTTGTCTACATTGAGATTCAATTGCCATTCCCTGCACCATGCGTCAATTCGCTGCAAATCCTCCTGCATTTCAGTACAATTTTCCAATGTTACAACCTGTCTATATACCACAGCATCATCCGCAAAAAGCCTCAGTGAACTTCCGATGTCATCCACAAGGTCATTTATATATATTGTGAATAGCAACGGTCCTACGACACTCCCCTGCGGCACACCTGAAATCACTCTTACTTCGGAAGACTTCTCTCCATTGAGAATGACATTCTGCGTTCTGTTATCTAGGAACCCTTCAATCCAACCACACAATTCGTCTGATAGTCCATATGCTCTTACTTTGTTCATTAAATGTCTGTGGGGAACTGTATCGAACGCCTCTACCTGTGAACCCGTGTCTATGGCCCTCTGAGTCTCGTGGACGAATATCGCGAGCTGGGTTTCACATGACCGTCTTTTTCGAAACCCATGCTGATTCCTACAGAGTAGATTTCTAGGCTCTAGAAATGTCTTTATACTCGAACATAATACGTGTTCCAAAATTTCCGAAATGTCCAAAATAATAGCACAGCTGTGGTGCCGAGCTGCACAAATCAAAATTCTTCGTGTGAAAACCGCCCAAGCAAATGTAAAAATAGCGAGCATCAGTCGCTCTGGCTCCTGAGACCTGACATCAACAGAGAAAGTCGCCAGCCAGGGTCGGTAGTCCCCCCACGTCCTGCTACTGTGAACGGTTGGCCGCCTCACGGCCCGAAAGATCTCGCTCATCTCCTACGTGAACTGAACAGAATTGTGATATGCATGCATTCTGCCCCCGATTATGTGCACGCCAATACATAACACCCGATTACCTGCGTTGCGTAACAGTGTAATACGACAGTGAAATGACATTAATTTGCATGTATGGTAATTCAGATTTCAGAAATTAAAGGTTGGTTTAATGCCCCATAATAAGTGTGGGAAGAGGCCAGAAAGTCTGTCATACTGCATTACTCCGCCGCTCACACTACGAGGTGCATTCAAGTTCTAAGGTCCCCGATTTTTTTCTCTCCGGACTGGAAAGAGATAGAAACATGCGCATTGTTTTAAAATGAGGCCGCGTTCATTGTCCATACGTCCCAGAGATGGCAGCACCGTACGGCAGATGGAATTTTACTGCCAGCGGCGAGAATGAGAACTGTTTTAAATACTTAAAATGGCGACGTTTTCCTTACTTGAACAGCGTGCAATCATTCGTTTTCTGAATTTGCGTGGTGTGAAACCAATTGAAATTCATCGACAGTTGAAGGAGACATGTGCTGATGGAGTTATGGATGTGTCGAAAGTGCGTTCGTGGGTGCGACAGTTTAATGAAGGCAGAACATCATGTGACAACAAACCGAAACAACCTCGGGCTCGCACAAGCCGGTCTGACGACATGATCGAGAAAGTGGAGAGAATTGTTTTGGGGGATCGCCGAATGACTGTTGAACAGATCGCCTCCAGAGTTGGCATTTCTGTGGGTTCTGTGCACACAATCCTGCATGACGACCTGAAAATGCGAAAAGTGTCATCCAGGTGGATGCCACGAATGCTGACGGATGACCACATGGCTGCCCGTGTGGCATGTTGCCAAGCAATGTTGTCGCGCAACGACAGCATGAATGGGACTTTATTTTCGCCAGTTGTGACAATGGATGAGACGTGGATGCCATTTTTCAATCCGGAAACAAAGCGCCAGTCAGCTCAATGGAAGCACACAGATTCACCGCCACCAAAAAAATTTCGGGTAACCGCCAGTGCTGAAGAAATGATGGTGTCCATGTTCTGGGACAGCGAGGGCGTAATCCTTACCCATTGCGTTCCAAAGGGTACTACGGTAACAGGTGCATCCTACGAAAATGTTTTGAAGAACAAATTCCTTCCTGCACTGCAACAAAAACGTCCGGGAAGGGCTGCGAGTGTGCTGTGTCACCAAGACAACGCACCCGCATATCGAGCTAACGTTACGCAACAGTTTCTTCGTGATAACAACTTTGAAGTGATTCGTCATGCTCCCTACTCACCTGACCTGGCTCCTAGTGACTTTTGGCTTTTTCCAACAATGAAAGACACTCTCCGTGGCCGCACATTCACCAACCGTGCTGCTATTGCCTCAGAGATTTTCCAGTGGTCAAGACAGACTCCTAAAGAAGCCTTCGCCGCTGCCATGGAATCATGGTGTCAGCGTTGTGAAAAATGTGTACGTGTGCAGGGCGATTACGTCGAGAAGTAACGCTAGTTTCATCGATTTTGGGTGAGTAGTTAATTAGAAAAAAAATCGGAGGCCTTAGAACTTGAATGCACCTCGTAGATTTCTTTTTGTATCGTGTGTGAGTGTGTATCTCACACTTCAAAAACGAGGATAGTGTGGCACAATACCAACAAAAAATCACACCTAACTCGAGCGTTTCACAGCATTCCAAAAGGAACCAAAGGTTTCAATGGAGTAACAGAGGTTAAGAATTACCAACCTTGTATACATTCATCACAACAAAAACAGATAACATGGAGGCATCCTCTGGGGCACCAAACCTACTCTCTGTTTACCTCACACAATCAGAGAACTGAACACCAGGCTGCTACCCAAGATATTTGAAGAGAATGTGCCAGATTGGACCAAGGTCATTACAATTAATGTGTACAAATAACAAACTACAATAATCAAAATGTCTATATGTATCATTAAGAAAACACCACAGACATCTGCAAAGAAAAAGTATGGAGACCAACTAATGAAAGTACCACACACAAACATGTGTCCCAGGACAACAAAAGTTTAGTGCATAATCTATTAAAGTTGACCTAATGTCCAATCATGTTCATGCATTTAAAAAACACGTGTAGAGCAAGAGTCAAATCCTATCATCCACATCACAAAAGTAGGGCTATGTAAGATAATAAAATGCATAATTGACGAAAGCAACGTAGTTCTTAGTGAACAGAGGATAACGTACATAGAGTTTTGCTATTTGGGGAGCAAAATAACTGATGGTCGAAGTAGAGAGGATATAAAATTTAGACTGGCAATGCCAAGGAAAGCGTTTCTGAAGAAGAAAAATTTGTTAACATCGAGTATAGATTTAAATGTCAGGAAGTCGTTTCTGAAAGTATTTGTATGGAGTGTAGCCATGTACGGAAGTGAAACATGGACGATAAATAGTTTGGAAAAGAAGAGAATAGAAGCTTTCGTGATGAGGTGCTACAGAAGAATGCTGAAGATTAGATGGCTAGAGCACATAACTAATGAGGACGTATTGAGTAGAATTGGGGAGAAGAGGAGTTTGTAGCACAACTTGACTAGAAGAAGGAATCGGTTGGTAGGACATGTTCTGAGGCATCGAGGGATCACCAATTCAGTACTGGAGGGCAGCGTGGAGGGTAAAAATCTTAGAGGGAGACCAAGAGATGAATACACTAAGCAGATTCAGAAGGGTGTAGGCTGCAGTAGGTACTGGGAGATGAAGAAGGTTGCACAGGATAGAGTACCATGGAGAGCTGCATCAAACCAGGCTCAGGACTGAAGACCACAACAACAACAACAACAACAACAACAACCAATCAAACAGCGATAATGACTGTAATGTAAAGAAAGTTCCACGTGCACACCTCAACACAAAACATTTATCACACGCAGTGCCTAGAATGTAGCGTGGTTTGCCCAAGTAAAAGGTGGGTGGAATCATGTTGAGCGTGTGGCGAGAGAGGGAGAGATGATTGCAAATGGTGCGGTCACATGCACCACGACCGCTGGAGAGCATTTGGGGCAATGCAGCTGTCAACTGCACAGACTCTCGTCATTCGTCCATTGGATAGCTCTTTGATGGCGAGGTATTGCAGAACAAGTTGCCCACTACTGCTGCACCACACGAAGCCTTGTGCGTTCCCCGTGTGGTACACTATTAGCCTATTAGTCATGTGAAAGAGTTGGGTAGCGTGGCGTACTTTGGCCGACTCTACTGCATGATACATGATTTGGACTGGACATCATTAAAAGAAAGGCGTTATTCATTGCGACGGAATCTTCTCACCAAATTCCAATAACCAACTTTCTCCTCCCAATGCGAAAATATTTTTTTGATACCGACCTACGTAGGGGGAAACGATCACCACTATAAAATAAGGGAAATCAGAGCTCGTAAGGAAAGATGTAGATGTTCGTTCTTTCCGCGCGCCATACGAGAGTGGAATAATAGAGAATTGTGAAGGTGGTTCGATGAACCCTCTGCCAGGCACTTAAATGTGATTTGCAGAGTATCCATCTAGATATAGAAGCTCATTACCTCAGTTCAGTCCTCTCCCATGAGCCAGATGCCAGTTCCAGGCCAGTGTCAACAGGCGGGCGTGGTTCGTTGACTGCTACAGGCTGCCTACCCCCGCGCGTGTCGCGTCAGCCCCTTCTTACCTGCCTCCCCTGGGGAGATCAGCAGCCTCGAATCAGTGGAGCGTGCCAGGCCCACTTGGCGGACTGTGGCTCTACCGTGTCTGGCGCGACCTGTGTCTGTGAACAGTCCCACGCCCATATCCACTACACCTTCTCGCCTACAGCGAATGTAGCGGCCGGGGATTATGCCACCCTGATCTCTCGGGGAATGTCTCCGTCCTCGCTCCGCGCATAAGCCAGCTGCTCAGCTATTCTCTCCGTCCAGATCACATCTCTGTCGACCGCTCGCGTACCGTGCCGCGCTTCGTCGCTTCTCGAGCCCCATTGTGGAATTACTGTACAACACTGCGTAGTCCACAACTCTTAAAAATATATGCAAGTGAATGAAAGTACTGTGGACATGAGTATTTCTCACTCTTTTAGATGCAAAAAGGAACACCCTAACATTAGACAATGATAATCTAATTTCTATACTCACAGATAACTAACAATGAACAAGATAGGCAGCTTTATCCTATGGTTTGCCATAAATAGTATATCAATTACTAACTTGCGCAAGTAAAGGACGTAGAAGTGAATGGATGGGTGACTTCCTTCTAGGACTAACTTTAAGTAGTATTTATCATTAACGAAATCGGGCATTCCATGCTACCCGTCACCACGTATTTCTAAAACTACTCGTATGATCTACCAGGAATAAAAAATCGATATGCAGGTAATTAAATTAAACATGCTTTTGTAATAATCCTCGTATAACTTCAGTTATATGTATTGGTTCTACTATTGTGAGCAGTTCGCCTCCTCCCAGCCCAAAAAATTCCCGCTCATCTCCTTCGTAAAATAAACAGAATTGCGATATGCATGCATCCTACTCCCAGTCATGTACATCCCGATACATAGCATCAGAGTACCAACTTTGCACGACTATGTAATACGGTAGCGAAATGACATTAATTTGCACGTATGCAAATACGTATTTCAGAAATGCAAGATAGGCTGGTTTTATGCCCTTAATAAATGTATGAAGTCCGCCCCTGGTAGCTGAGTGGTCAGCGCGATGGAATGTCATACCTAACGGCACACGTTCGATTCCCGGATGGGTCGGAGATTTTCTCCGCTCAGGGACTGGGTGTTGTGTTGTCCGTATCATCATCCTTTCAACCCCATTAACACGCAAGTCGCCGAAGTGGCGTCAACTCGAAAGACTTGCACCAGGCGAACGGTCTACCCGACGGGAGGTCCTAGCCACACGGCATTTCCATTTAGTGTGTGAAGAGGACAGAGGGACTGCTATCTTGCAACTGAATGTTTCCTTCATAAGAGCATTCCCAGGACAAAGAGAAAATAGAAAAGTAAATACAATTGGAGATATAGGGACACTACAGGCTTAAAGCGGCACCACAAAGTATTGTTACACATACTATTATATAAGTGTATACATTACAAACAAATAAAGGTGGTGCCAAGACAATGTTATATTTATTTAAATGTACAGTAGTAAACACAAGATTCTTCTAGCATAATTGGTTTTTCACAACAAAAATATTAGTTTACAAAATGAAATCTGTTGCTCTACTCATCAAAAAGTTTTGGTACGGCTACTTAAAAAATAGGTCAGTCTCTCCCTAATTCGTGTAACTCAAATTCTAGACCGAGAGAGGTGACACAGTGGTTAGCACACTGGACTCGCATTCGGAGGACGACGGTTTAATCCCGGAGCATAATATAATAACCACTCCCGAATTCTTAGAGCCGTATGTTTAGAGTCGTTGTCTTGTTTAAAGTAAAAGACGGCGTCAAGACCCACTTTCTGTGGACTGCTACATAAGTGGCCTCGCAACACATCGATATATTTCTGATGATCCAAGACACCTTCAATGATTGCCAAGTCACCGGCCCCAGAAGCTGCCATGCATCTCCAAAACATTATGCTTCCTCCCCCATGTTATACTGTAGGTTGGATATGTTGTAATTGGAGCTCTGTATTTGGTTTGCGCCTTACTTTTCCCTTTCCATCAGACCGAAACAAGTTAAACTTGGATTTGTTAGAAATAGCAGAGTTTCCCAAAATTCAGTCGATTTATTGTCATAATGTTTGTCCAACTGCAAGCGTTTTCTTCGGTTAACTCCCGAAATAAATGATTTCTTTCTGGAACATCTGCTTTGAATATCAGCTGCGTTCAAAACATTCCTAATAGTTTGAGCAGTGACCCGTTTGTTGAACGTCGACTGCACTTTTAATGGCCTCTTTTTGTGCAAGACGAAATATCCTTCGACGCTCCCTACATTTAAGCCCTCCTGGACGTCGGCATCTGAGTTTATTGTGTGTTGTACCAGTCTCTTCAAACTTCTTTATGATTACCCGCACTGTTGTATAATTAACATGAAGTCCTTCACATATGTGTTGTCTGTTCTTTCGGACATGTCCGATAGAACATACATCTTATATACATAATTGCCGGCCGGTGTGGCCGAGCAGTTCTAGTCGCTGCAGTCTGGAACCGCGCGACCGCTACGGTCGCAGGTTCGAATCCTGCCTCGGGCATGGATGTGTGTGATGTCCTTAGGTTAGTTAGGTTTAAGTAGTTCTAAGTTCTAGGGGACTGATGACCTCAGATGTTAAGTCCCATAGTGCTCAGAGCCATTTGAACCATTTTATACATAATTAAGACGAGGATGATCTCTTCAGTGCGGAAGCAAACCAGGCTGGAACTCTTACGAGAATCGGCGAAATGCAGCGAGTTATGAGGATAGTTGGCAAGGGGCACTACAACTACAGTGTGTGCTTAAGTTGAGAATTTGCTTCTGACCGGAGGTGGAGGTGTGCTATGGTAGCCCGTGCAGGTGCGATGAGAACTGTATCCAAATGGCTAGCCGGCACGGTAGCTCAGCGTGTTCGGTCTTGGAGCTTCGTGCTCTGTGTGAAAAAAAAACTGAGTAGAGGAATCAACGATGGACTTGAACGGATGTGATGTGGCTTCCACCAAACACCCAAGCCAAACGCAACTAATAATAACGAACAGACTGAAAAAGAAAAAAAAAATTGTCAGAGCATCTGTCTAGTAAACTGGAGACCCGGGTTCGAATCTCGGTCCGGCACAAATTTTCAACTTTCCCCATTTATTTAAGTCAATGGTCACTCGCAGCCAATGTCTGTAACTGTTTTGTGTCTTAATAAAGATCTTTGCCAATCTCACAGTAACTTCTAACCTGCGAATGCAATAAAACTGCCTTCTTTCGGAACGACACGGAATGCCGCTTCCCCTACGGACTCATCGTGACTAGTGAATGTCCCTTATAATGGCCGTCGGGCAAGCGACTGAACTGTTTATCTACTCCAATCGCACAAATCTTGCACGTGCGGCTCTGTGTGTCAAGCACAATAACAAACGTCGTACAGTGTTCCAAAACTTTTTCAATATGAGAAAAACCCACATTCAATTAATTACACGTGTTTCTGTTGTGTTGGAACAATATTTTAATATACAAATTATTTCCTATACTGAATTAGAGTTAATGGTATACAATAATGTTTCTAGTATTTATACATTTTTTATTACATGCGAAAAGGCGTCCGTGCCAGTAATTATTGTTGCCACTGTGCGTAAATGAAGGCGATGTTGTAAAAGCTCCAGTCGAAATGAGGCAGAAGTGTCAGAACTTGATTCTGTTCAAAAATGGCTCTGAGCGCTATGGGACTTATATCTGAGGTCATCAGTCCCCTAGAACTTAGAACTACTTAAACGTAACTAACCTAAGGACAGCACACACATCCATGCCCGAGGCAGGATTCGAACCTGCAACCGTAGCGACTAGATTCTGTGTTAAACCTATTTAATAAATTCCATTTTTCGAAATGAGGCAGAATTGTCAGAACTTGATTCTATTCAAAAATGGCTCTGAGCACCATGGGACTTATATCTGAGGTCATCAGTCCCCTAGAACTTAGAACTACTCAAATCTAACTAACCTAAGGACAGCACACACATCCATGCCCGAGGCAGGATTCGAACCTGCGACCGTAGTGACTTGATTCTGTGTTAAGCCTACTTAATAAATTCCATTTTTCTTCTCTTCGTCTGCATTTTTCTTGTATATTTTAAGCCTTTATGAATATGATGGCATTAAAGGCTTTTAACTGGTTCCAAGTAGTAGTTCACTGGAAGAACATCGAACCTCATAGTCACCAATTCAACACAGTCCTCGAAGTGCGCCACACTGTTCCACTTTGGATGGACCGCTAGTGAAAGTATCAGTCGGGCAGCGGGAAGACGGGAAGAGTCGGGACTGTCGAAGTAAACAGGCTGTGGTGAGTGCTGCGCCGGATGCAAGATCAATAACGGCGCGTTGCAGGGAATGCGCCGGGCTGCGGCTGCGGGTTCTTGCACGGATTCCCCACGCCGCTGTCAGCCCGACCGCCCCACCGCCGAGTCAACAAGTTCTTTGGTCGCAGTCTCTGTTAACACCTAACTGCGCTCCTTCTCGCTCTTCTGCCAGAACGACCACAAAGTTGAATACTAATGCGACTTAATAGTTACCAAACTTTAACTTGACCGTGCACGAAGTCTGACGGAAACATGGCAGACTCGGTTGCACAAAAGGGGACATTTTCACTGCATCCCGCTTAGATTAGTTCGTACGGAAGCTTCCAAAAGTTCATTCTACTGGCGACAATAAATGTCTCACATGTGCTACAGAAGCCTCTCTATGGCCCGATACACACGAGCGAGTAACAAATGCGCGTGCTCGCATCGAGTTCGCAGCATCAGAAATCGTTCAGTACACAGACGACGACACCGCAGCGATGAACGAGCAGCAGTATACTAAACTGGAAGGCAACCGCTGTGAACATAGGCAAGAGAAAGCAGGCAGTATGGCTGTTATACAAGAAAGCAGTGATTACAGTGAACCGGCCGAAATAACAAAACGTATTTTGAACTTTTATCATGGTATAAAGATTCCCACTTTTAGATGGAAAGACTCTCGCCCGAAAGCGAAACGTTTGTTGGTTAGGACTGTCTCAGGTTCTGATTGGTCACATTGGAGCAAAACCGTTACCAATAGAACAGAAACACAAATTGTTAAAGAGTGATACTTGTCTATATTAATATTTAAAAACAGTTGAAAAATGTTCTTTATTAACTCAATAACGACGCATTTCGTCCGGAGAGGGCATCATCAAGTTATCTGTCCATGCTCACATTGATCATTGTCAAAGATTTCTCGTTTTCTTCTTAGAGGATATAGCTTTCTTCTTTCTCTGCAAAGTTATGTAGTGCGAGAACTACTCCAACGGGATACGATACATCATCGCCATTAATATGGTGAGCATTTCTTTTTATTCCAGTATTTACAAAAAAATAAGCCCAGAACAAGATGTGGATGAAAACTGGCAGCAGCCATTGCAGTAGTATATTTCATCCACATCTAGTTCTGGGCTTACAGACTGCAATAAAAGGAAATACTCCGTATATTATGGGCAACGATGTATTGTATTCTGTTGGAGGAGTTATCGCACTACATAACTTTGCAGAGAAAGAACAAATCTATATCCGCGTGGAAGAGAACGGGAAATCATTGACAATGATTCATGTGAGAATGGACAGATAACCTGATGATGCACTATCCAGGCGAAAGGCGTCATTCTTGCCCATTGGGAAATCTATGACCGTTTTTTAAATATCAGCAATCATAAGCTTGCTGTACCAACACGCCAAGGTGAAATGGAATAATTTTTGCCTACATATTTCTCTCCTGATCCAGTTTCGCAGCAATAACCTCACAAAACTTTTCACACTTTTGAAACCACGCGGTTCTCTTCTTAATATAATCATGGCACTCCTTGCGAGATTTGTCCCATATTTCGTGGTATGTTGACCTTTTAGATAAGTGTTCCAAATGCAAACCGACTGTATCCATGGCAGGCTGATGTGAGTTGTCATTAGGGTTGCAAACACATGTGCATTGCTCAATCCTGCCGTGACTATTGTTACTTTATCTCCACTATGTGTGTCGTGAAAACCCGATAAATTGTGACCGGATATGCTCAACGCTTCAGAAATGGTATCATTCTGAATATTTCGTGTAAGTCACTAAGTAGAAAAAGCGCGTAATTGCAAACTAAAATGTAACGGTCGTGAATCAGCAGTTCAAATGTGTATCGAAGTTGTGACAGAATCACTCCTCAGTGAATCAAAGAACTCCAAAAATTACGTTAAGATACTTGAAGATTCGTTAAGGTATGTTAATCAGTTTTCTGTGGAGTCAACAAGTGATGAGACGTCAGAGTTCATTGGGTGCAAAAGGCTTTACTTCCTACGCCGAAACTGATGAACTATCATGTGCTGCAGAGTAAAAGATACGAACTTTTGACCTCAGGTTCAAAAATGGCTCTGACCACTATGGGAATTAACATCTGAGGTCATCAGTCCCCTAGAACTTAGAACTACTTAAACCTAACTAACCTAAGGACAGCACACACATCCATGCCCGAGGCAGGCTTCGAACCTGCGACCGTAGCGGAGGCGCGATTCCAGACTGAAGCTCCTAGAACCGCTCGGTCACACCGGCCGGCTTTAACCTCAGGTATTCACCATTTCAAAGCGTACTAAGAACGGAATAACAGCGGTGGAGATAAATAATAAACTGAGGAGCTACGAACCAGAAACTGTGGTATCTGTATATATTCCGTAAGTAATGACAGAGGAATCACAAGAATTTTACGAAATGGTCAGCGTGTAAACGACACTAGTTTCGTCAAACCAAGTGCACCTTATGACGCACCTCCTATGCTATTGTTAAATAATTTTACGATTACAATTCACGTCGACATTGCTCAAAAACATTTACTGTATAATTGGCAATGTATATTCAAGCCCAAGGAAGGTGACATTAAAAAATAGAAAAATGTTCACTTATAGGTTGACAATTATTTAACTACATGAAAAAATATAAATTAGTCACACACTACGGCGTGCATACACTTTATTCAACATGTGAACGTCACCAACAGATATTCGGATTTAGGTCATGATATGTTCTATATGCCTGTCATCATTGGCGTTGATGTGGCGCAAACTAATTAGCGAAATTCTGCATGACCTGCTGAAGTGTGGGAACATCGATGCTGTCGATGACACCCTGAATGGCTGTTTCCAGTTCAGGAATGGTTTTGGGGTTATTGCTGTACACCTTATATTTAATATAGCCCCACAAAAAGAAGTCGCGTGTGTTCAGATCCGCCGGCCGGAGTGGCCGAGCGGTTCTAGGCGCTACAGTCTGGAGCCGAGCGACCGCTACGGTCGCAGGTTCGAATCCTGCCTCGGGCATGGATGTGTGTGATGTCCTTAGGTTAGTTAGGTTTAACTAATTCTAAGTTCTAGGCGACTGATGACCTCAGAAGTTAAGTCGCATAGTGCTCAGAGCCATTTTTTTTTTTTTTGATCAGATCCGGAAAATATGGTGGCCAATCGAGGCCCATGCCAGTGGCCTCTGGGTACTCCAGAGACAGGGTCACTTTGTATAATGGGGATGAAATCATCTTCCAAAACCTTCACGTTCCGTTCGATAGTCACCGTGCCATCAAGCAATATCGCACCGATTTTTGCGTGACTGGACATTGCACACCACACAGTATCTTCATCCGTTGAGGATTAAGAGACTTTCGATTACCTAATGCGGATTTTCAGTCCCCCAAATGCACCAAGTTTGCGTATTGACGAACCCATGCAAATAAAAGTGGTCTTGGTCACTAAACCAAAACATATTCACATACTAATTCCCACTGTGCCCAGCAGCCTACCGTGCAATACGAACGTCCTAACGCAAACCGTTCAGAAGTTATGACGATTTTATTTCATATAGGTTAATAATTGTCGCCCTGTGGCTTAAGGTGGCATCAGTATCCAGAAACAATGAAACGTTGCGTAAAATCATATATGAGATCCAATATGTCAAATGAAACGCCATGGAAAAAATAGTTCTTCTGTTTCAAAGTGCCAGCCGGGGTGGCCGAGCGGTTCTAGGCGCAACAGTCTGAAACCGCGCAACCGCTACAGTCGCAGGTTCGAATCCTGCCTCGGGCATGGATGTGTGTGATGTCCTTAGTTTAGTTAGGTTTAAGTAGTTCTAAGTTCTAGTGGACTGATGACCTTGGAAGTTAAGTCCAATAGTGCTAAGAGCCCTTTGAACCATTTTGTTTCAAAGTGTGATTTATTCATCATTCCACATAACATTTCAAACGTACTTTCAAAATGTCACAGGTAAATATCGGAACATAAAACTTAGAGCACATCACACATTCCAAAGTGTCTCTCTATATGTTAACTCAAGCCACGTCAAAAACAGTATATGCGAGTCTTACCTAAGACTGCCTCAACTGACGCAAAACAGACGTAATGTAATTTACGTATTTTGTTTTCGATGGCTCAAAATATTGCTAAAGTGACCTCCTTTTTTAAATTGTGAATTAGATCTAGTGTACTGAATGTCTGAAGATATGTATTTAAGTCAAGATTTTTAGTATCAATAGCTGATAACAAAGGTTACAAAATTTACAGATATTAAATAGTAAAATGGGAAACTTCCTGTCATGTTGCAATATCGATTACACATGGACAGTAAATAAATAAAAATATAAACAGGGACATGTTTTTAAAACCATAAAAATCAGTAATCATTCTCAAATGTGGGTTACATAATTTACAAATTATAATGTGTTAAAATTGGGACAACATTCAGACGGTATCGTAGCTTTCTGTAAACAAGCAAAAGATCCGACACAACTGGATTCATTATAACCTATGTGCGACATCGTTAAGAACTGCTCCAGCAAAGAACGGTGCCGAGATCGCTAAGGAGCTGTGATTGGTGAGCACAAATCTCTAGACGCATGCTCTCTGTGAGTTCGTACTTTCACTACCGCCGTTCGCGTGGTTCCATTGTTTCACACGTACTGCTAAAACGTGTGAGGAAATGACGCTGAGAGCTAACGACAATATATCGCCCGTGTACATCGACCCTAAGAATTCAGTATTCGTCAGTGCCGTACAGTCATCTTTTTTCACTTTAAATGACACCATTTTCCCTTTTTGGCAGTAACTTTTTTCATTCTGCTACTGGAGTTTCGGCTTGTGTACCATTGCCAACCATAAGACTCGACGTTACATTACGGCATAGAGACAGGTTAAAATAACAAAGGCATTGCAGTGGTGTATCACACTTGACTATATTACCGTCAGCGGTGACAGCCCTACTAGGACGTTCCTATTTTTAACTTAGTTATATGCCATAATATGACGTCCAGCCTTGAGGTTAAGAATGGCACATAAACTGAAATTTCAATAGAACAATAAAAACAGTTACAGCCAAAGATGAAAAATGGTTTCTTTTACTATGGACCCACGTCATCAAAAGTTAATTTTATCGCTTTGTTACCAAGATAGATTGCTATTAGGTTGAAATTAATTATTTCAGAAAACATGAATAAATGAACTGCTGGCTACTTCAATTTTTATTTAATTACGGTCTGGTTCTCCGCAAGCTGGTCATCTCTAAACTTATGAGAAACTCCATCTCAGTACTGGTGAGAACCTCTTCTCATAGGGCTTCATGCAACAAGGGGAAAGCTAACGTAGGTACGTATACTATCTGATCAAAAGTATTCGGACACGTTTTAGTGGTCATTTTGCCCGCCGTAGCCCTCAGTACTTCACAACACCACAACAGGCAACAGCAGTCCACCCGCCCCACCGTCGCCCCACACCGAACTCATGGTTATTGTAGACGAATGTAGCCCCAAATGTTTGCGTGGTAGAGTAATTATGGTGTACGCGTACGTGGAGACAGTGTTTGTGCAGCAATCGCCGACATAGTGTAACTGAAGCGGAATAAGGGGAACCAGCCCGCATGCGCTGAGGCAGATGGAAAACCGCCTTAAAAACTGTGGTGTCACCGCCAGACACCACACTTGCTAGGTGGTATCTTAAATCGGCCGCGGTCCATTTAGTACATGTCGGACCCGCGTGTCGCCACTGTGTGATCGCAGACCGAGCGCCACCACAAGGCAGGTCTCGAGATACGATAGAGCACTCGCCCCAGTTGTACGGACGACATTGCTAGCGACAATACGGACGAAGCCTTCCTCTCATTTGCCGAGAGACAGTTAGAATAGCCTTCTGCTAAGTCCATGGCTACGACCTAGCAAGGCGCCATTAGCCTTACCTAGTTTGAGAGTTATCGTATAAATGTCTCAAGAAGAACGTTGTAAACCAACAAAGAATAAAGTTAAGTATATTCCAAAGCTACGTATTTTCTTGATAGCAGTCATAACGTATCCTGTTCCAGACTTGACGCCAGTCGGCGTGTGTGTACGCGTGCCTTTCGGCTCCCTTCTCAGTGTGGCGTAACTGGCTTGTTACGCCACAACAAAAACCATCCACAGGCTGGCCAGCAGACTGGACCTCGACACTAATCTGCCGGGCGGAATCGTGCCGGGAACCTGCACGCCTTCCCGCTCGGGAAGCAGCGCGTTACACCGCGCGCCTAGCCGGGCGGGCTTAGTGGACACTACTATGGAGTGTCCCACTCTCCCTCGTTCGCCTTTATGACGGCTTAAACTCTGCTTAGCACAGTCTCGATTAGGTGTCTGGATGTCTGTGAACGGTTGGTAGCCTATTCTTTCTCAGGAGCCGAAACCAGACATGGTAGTGACATACGCTTGGGACTGGAGTGAAGTCAGTGTTTTAATCCACCCTATAGGTGTTCCATTAGGTTCTGATCGGGACTTGAAGGACGCCAGGCAATTTCAGGAACGTTATTGTTCACAAACGATTGCCTCACAGATGCTGGTTTATGATCGGGTGCATTCTCATACTGATACAAGTTCATATCCGTCCGCATTTAGCATTCCCTTAAGCACAATAAATGGATGACAACACCACAACCACGAAAATCACCCAAATACCGTAACACGACCACCTCTGTTCTTCACTGTTTGCACTACACATGATGGCAGATAACGTTCTCCTGGCATTCGCCAATCTCAAACCCTTCCATTGGATTGACACTGGATATAGCGTGATTCATCACTCTAAATCACTTGTTTCAAATCGTCCAGTCCGTCCAGTGGCGTCACTCTTTACACCAAATCAGCCGTCGTTTACAGAAATGTATGGCTTATGAGGAGGTGCGAGACCACTGTGCCCCATTTCTTTTAACTACCTACGCACAGTCATTGTGCTAGTTAGCCTGCTGGTACCACTTTGGAACTCAGTAGTGATTCCTTCATGCTGATTTCATGCGATTTTTTAAAACCACCCTCCGCAGTGCTCGATGGTCCCTGTCTATCAGTACATGAGGTCTGCCTGGTCTTTGTTTAATTGCGATTGTTCCTTCGCGTTTCCACTTTATAATCGCATCACCAATAGTCGACTTGAGCAGCCTTAGAAGGGTTTAATCGTCCCTGATGGAACTGTTGCTCATTTGGCATCCATTAATTAGTCCACATTCAAAGTCACTGAGCTCTCCTGACCGACCTATGGGGTGCGACAATAAAGTAATGAGACTGATGTGAAAAAAATGTTGCTTACCGTTTTAGTCAAGTTTAGTGTTGTCTCCTTCAAAGCATTTCACTTCTGATTGCACACACTTTTTCCAGCGCTTCTGCCGTTGATGGTAACCTTTCTGGAACTCATCTTGTGTAATATCCTCCAAGACCCTCGTCACAGCTTTTTGGACATCTTGTGTTGTTTGAAAATGGTGTCCCTTGACCGCCATTTTGACTCTTGGAAATAGAAAAAAACTCGCATGGGGCGATATCTGGTGAATAAGGTGGCTGTGGTAGTACTGAAATTTGTTTTGAGGTTAAAAATGGCTGTACTGACAGAGCAGTATGGTATGGCGCATTATCGTGATGCAGAATCCAATTATTAGCAATGTTGGCATGGACACGAAGAACTCTTTTACGAAGTCTTTCTAAAATTTGTATGTAGTAATACTGGTTAATTGTTTGTCCAGAAGGATTCCCTTGGAATCAAAAAAGCACACAAGCATGCATGGTCGCCCCACTGCGGTCTTCATTTTCAACATTCGTTCTGCCTTCACTAAACATTTTATGCCAACGAAAAACTTGAGCTCTTGACATAACCTCCTCTCCAAAAGCATTCTGAAGCTTACCGTAAGTTGTCGTCGCGTTTTCACTCAATTTAACGCAAAAAGAAATGGCATACCGTTCCGCAATATTGTTCGGTTCCATTTCCATGACGAGAGACACAAACACGTATTAACTTATTACAGCAAAACTCACAACTGAGCAGTTGCACCGATGTGCCGCTTGGACTAGAAGCAGCTTATAGACCAAGGTCAAAGATATTGTGCCTACACAAACCTGCAGGGTTGCCACATCTTCCAAAGAAAATGAGTCTCATTACTTTATTGTAGCACCTCGTATTATGCTGATACTGCTTTTCTATTGACAGCACAATACTCCCCGCTTCACTTTATAGCTGGCATGTCTGCACTTCTTCGTGATCTCTAGTGGTCAATTCTGTGGTACTTAGGGATATCCGGATACTTTTAATAAGCCAATATACACTGACAGTTACTGCTGTGTGGAGCTATAAACGGAAACAGTCGAAGAATGGTATTCGTCACTGGCAAAGAAGGCTTTTCGCCTTCAGATCTCTTCCCATTAGCATCCGTTGTGTTACGTAACTTGTAGGAACATGAAACGTATTGATCTTGACGCACTAACAGCCGATTGCTCAGAAATCTTATAGCATCAAATAATCAGAGAACCTACAATCGATGGCAAAATTAACGACCTTGATGATAAATTCACTGCCCTTTATGACAAACATGCACCTGTACGCACAATCCGTGTAAGAAAATCTCCTGCTCCATGCCTGACAACTGAATTACGTCAAATGATGAATAATAGGGATGCTGCCCACAGGCGTTTCAAGGCAGATCCGAAACCCGAGCGTTTCGAGGAGTATAGAAAGCTACAGAACAGAGTGAAACAATGCATTCGTAATGCTAAAATCAGGCACGCTCACTCCCTTGTATGCAGCGATCTGACGCCCACGACTCTGTGGAAGAATCTCCGTAGCTTGGGGGTCGGAAAGGCAAAATCAGAAACTGCTTTTCATGTCTCAGCTAACGAATTAAATGAATTCTTCTCTGCACCTCTGAATACCCACACGACTGATAATTACCGTCCAGAAGAATCCCCTAACTGGATAACAAACCACGATACCTTCCATCTAAAACACATGACAATAAATACGGCAAGAAAAGAAATAATGAGAATCTCTTCTGATGCGATACACAGTGACAGTATCAGTATAACCGTGATTAAAAATGTTGCTGGTGTCTTAGTACCTGTCTTAACTGACATATTTAACTTTTCCCTCGTGAACGGAATATGCCGCACTGCATGGAAAAGAAGCATCATGCGACCCATCCCTAAGATTGAAAACCCTCAAGTGTCTAGTGATTACCGACAAATTAGCATACTGCCTGCTGTTTCCAAAGCACTTAAATATATTGTTCATGATCAAATCACTGAATACCTGAATGCACTCAACCTATATGACAAACTTCAATCCGGTTTCCGTAAACACCACAGCACAAACACGGCTCTAATTAAAATAACTGATGACCTGAAATATGCCATCGATAGCCGAAAGGTAACAATATTGACCCTACTAGACTTCAGCAAGGCTTTTGACACTGTTAACTTCGACATATTGCTCAGAAAAATGCGATGGCTGCAGTGAGGTGGTTTGAAAGCTATTTAAAAGACAGACAGCAATGTGTTGTCTGTGTAAATGAAAACTCTTCCTGGAAACATGTCTCCTCTAGAGTGCCACAAGGATCAGTCTTAGGACCACTTATGTTTTCCTTATATGTCAATGATATTTCCTCGGTTCTGTCCCCCTGTAAATGTCATTTCTATGCCGACGACCTCCAGCTTTACCTAAGCGTCAGACCTGAAGATATAAACACTGCAATCGCTCAGATAAATGATGATCTGTCTTCAGTGGTGACATGGGCGAAAAACCTGGGGCGTAAACTAAACGGAAAAAAGACACAAGTAATCTTAATAGCTCATCAGAAATTAATAAGTTCAGATTTCCGCGATCGGTTGGTCTCTATTCTTCTCGACGGTATTCTAATACCACACCAGAAAACAGTTGAGAACTTGGGAGTAACTTTTGATGAGCATCTCAACTGGGCAGAGAATACAGTCGCAGTGTGACGGGAGACGTCCGTTTACCTCTATGATCTCAAAAAGTTTCGGAACATATTTCCACACGACTTGAAACGCCAGCTCGTGCGAGCACTCGTTCTACTGAACCTCCACTATTGTGATGTAATTTAGCAAGGCATGAGTAGTGAAAACAAAAGACGGTTAGAACTAATAATGAATGCCTGTGTGCATTACACCTGCAACATTCGCCGATATGATCATGTTAGTGCTTCATACTCCCAGCTAGGGTGGCTGCGGCCAGAAAAATTGCATGACTACCACACTCTGTGTCTACTTCACCGGCTCCTTGTCACGCAAGCACCCCAGTATCTTGCTTCAGAGATTAAACACCTTTCATGTCATCATAATCGAAACACGAGGTCACTGTTATTTGGCATCCTAACTGTGCCCACTCACAAAACAAAAACATTTGCAAACTCCTTCTCTGTTGCCGCTGTTCGCCTCTGGAACAAACCGCCCCTTACCTTGCGCAAAATTCAGTCCCCTTCTACTTTTAACAAGAAGTTGAAGCATCCTGATAACGCTTTCCACAAAATTAATGTACAAGTCCAATCCTCCCCTCTGTCAAATAGCAAAGCTAGTGTCTCCTATCTTGCTCCTTTCTCTTCTTCCTTTTCACCTGTCTCCATCAGCCACACAATCTTCTTTTCCTTTATATTTCGTTAACTGTGTTTCATCATATCCCTATTCTTCTCCACCCTCCACCATCAGTTTCCCTTATACCCCCTGCTGCTAGTACTCCTATCTAAAATGTGTCTCTATCATAATGTCTAATTATAGCAATACTTATCATCTACGAATATAAACTGTATGTGTATGTATTTTTCCAAGTGTACCTTTGTAATTGTTTATTTCACTTTTTGTACTGGATGTAGCTTAACATGCCTACTAAAACATATGAAAGCAAAATAAGTAGAATGCCTGGTTAGATGTAAGAGAGGCCTGATGGTCCTAATTTTACCAGGTTAAATAACTCAATAAATAAATGAAATAAAAATAAATAAATAAAAAGTGGTAGTCATTTAAATGTAGATGTTGCTTTTAATACCGAAAGAGATGGAATCAGCTAATCCCCAATTAAATAAAATGTTTGATTCAAGTAAAAAACACCCTCACGCAACAAAAATTTTCTCAAAAAATTTGATGCCGCTGTGGATCAAGCACAAACACAGCTATTGGCATAATAAAGTAGAGCTTGTTAACATAAGCCTCCCCTGCAACGTAATCCTTAGGCCCCGCACATACTCCAGTGCAGGAGTTATCATTATCACATTATCTTTACTTAGGTCGGGAGTCAACAGCGAGATTTATTAAGAGACATATTGGTTCTTCAGTCAGACATAATCTCCGCGTTCGATTCCCGGCGGGGTCAGGGATTTTCTCTGCCTCGTGATGACTGGGTGTTGTGTGATGTCCTTAGGTTAGTTAGGTTTAAGTAGTTCTAAGTTCTAGGGGACTGATGACCATAGATGTTAAGTCCCATAGTGCTCAGAGCCATAATCTCCGCAAGCTGCATAAACGTTCGTAACAAGGGGAGATTTTAGGTAGCTCAAATTCTAAGGTTTCTAGACGCATAAATATTCGTTGTTCTGTTTTTACAGACAGCAGACACAATTTCTAGTTACACGTTCTCCAACCACAAGGATCAGTTCATGGCTGCGTCTCAAGCCAATAATCGATGATTTACGTTTTAGAGTGAAACGAAACGATAACGACAAACTGTCATGGATTATAGAACGTGTTATGAGGAGAAAACTGAAGATTGGAACTCCATGTCCGGATAAGTCATCAAATTTCGCTACAGAGTGTTGAAATTACAGAGGCAAACGTCTGCGCTATGCCATCCCTTCAGCAATTGCAGTGATCTTGTACTCTCTAAAGTCTTGTGACAGAAGTAAACCCAATGGACGCCATCCAACGCACTCATTGCTATAAGGCCCACTGCCAGGAGTTCCGCAAACTGTCCGTCAATGTGCAAACTCTCGCGCAATAAGGACGTGTTATTCAGTGCGCTCCAAGAGGTAGAGAATTACTTTCCTCCAGCAAGCGAGTGCGACATTCAGTTTTATTGAAGTGTACCTAACAGTGTGTTATACAGAAGACATGGTGGTTCCACCAGACACGGGTCAGATTATACAGGCAGCGACAGAAGCCTTTTACCAGACTCCTGTACAACATGGTACACTGCAGCCAACGGTGGTATTACAACAGGAACAAAAATCTCCAAAGCACACTCTACAACAGCGACAACACACCATCACGGGAAACAATGTCGGCAGTGCCGGCAACAGCAGATTCTACATCAGTAACAACAGGAGCTACATCAGCACGAACTGCTGTAACAGCGACATGAGCAACGCTAGTTTCTACTACAAGGACAACAACACAACCTGGAGCAAAAGTCAGATGATGTTAATTTCAGAAAACCTTAAGCACCATGGAAGTAGCATAAGCTTATTGTCGAATGCAGGTGCAACTGCTATAATCTAAGAACGTACTGAATCACAACATAAATGCGTTTGTACTGAATCCAACGCAGAATATAATGGATATGTTGACACAGTAAAGACAGTAGATACCTTCCGTTGAAAGTAGCTCGTTTACAGTATCAGTTCAAGAAGTCAGTAATCAGGTGAGGAGCCAGCAATCTCCTCCAGTGTAAAATATGCATGAACGTAGGAGTAATAACACCAAGTACAGCAGAACGGGCCTGGGGTCTTTCTTTGTGTTCATTGAAAGCATAGACAAAAATACTGGAGATTCATATCCCTTATCCATTGGGAAATTGATGTATTCGTACAGCACCCAATTAAAAAAATATATCACAAACATGAGTCCGACACCCAGAAACAGAGTGAAATCAGCTATGACTGCGAATACACTACAAAAGCTATCCATATTTTTAAAAAATTGAATGAGGATATCCCTAATTTCTGCTACGTTAACACGAGATCATATATGACGTTGATACAAATCTAACAGATAAACAAATAAAACGGAAATACGGAGTGAATACCGATTTACTGGCGTTACGTGGAAAGTTGGTATAAACCTAGAAAGGAATGTGCCGCTCTCGGTCTGAAAGATTGCGTTTAGGCCACAAATTCTATCGCATTACTTTAAAATTTTTGGTACAAGGTTCTGTAGAACCATATTTTGCCCTACTTGTACAATGCCGGAATTATTTATGACACAACTCAACCCGCAGTGAAGAAGCTAAAATAAATACAATAAATGCGGCGGACCGCATTCAATAGATGTTTGCAAGGAAAAAAACGCCGACAAGATACGTCAAGCGTATAAACGCCAACAAGAAACAAAACGCGGTATGACAGCAAAGATGATGAGAAACCCATCCCAACAGCAGACCACATATCGCACCCCGGAAAGAAAAGACACAACTCAAAAATGCAATACTTCAGAAAAATCGACTTAAAGAATGCTATAAAACTTATTGAAATAGTGCAAGCGTCCTTTAAATTTCAAGTAAGTAATTTCGGAAGTAAATTCCATTACAGTCTATATAACAGCAATATGGACATGTAATTCTGTTCTCGCCGAATGTAAAGTGCTGTCAGGTATTTATTATTAATTCTTTTAGTTGCATCACTTTTCTCGATTTTCTAAAAACTGTTTTTATGACACCTTATGTAATACTTTTGTTACTATTCCACTCCAAATAATATACTTTTTTTTTTACTTAATGTCATATAATACCTTCGAACCTCAATAAGGCAAACTTACCACTGAAGTCAAAATAAATTTGAAATTGTTGTATTAGAAAATTACGCGCAAAATTGTGATTTATGAAAATTAGCCGCGTGGTTAGAGGCGCCATGTCAGGGATTGCGCGACCCCTCCCGCCGGAGGTTCGAGTCTCCCTCGGGCATGGGTGTGTGTGTTGTTCTTAGCATAAGTTAGTTTAAGTAGTGTGTAAGTCTAGGGACCGATGACCGCAGTAGTTTGGTCCCTTAGGAATCCACACACATTTGAACATTTTATGAAAATTAATACAGTTTAAAAACAACATCAGTTACATATAATTTGAGAAACACAGTTTACGAAAAAATGGAAGCATAAATGGGCTTACATAATGTAGGAATAATTTTATCCAAGAAAAGGGATTCAATATAAACTTTCTTTATAGCATAAATTTCCTTTTCTTCTTGTACGCTGCAAGGCACGAAATTTATTAATATTACAACAGCTGTAATGATAAAAGCACTGTCAGTGCATGCATGTCTGAAGGACGCTGTAGTGTAAGATAGGGGACATAGTATAAATCAGATATTGTAATAATCAATGATACAATATTGAAAACGACATTCAACTTATTTAATACGCGAAAAGTGTCAGAAGTCAGAGTGCGTCGCTCATCTTGAATGATGCATGCGCACCTGCCAGTAGGAACGGTGAGGTGACGCTGTTCTTGTTTTGGCGAATCATGAACTAGCCTGAAGCAAAATTGACAAAACTGCCCTGAAGTGGACGAATCGCAAGATAGTGATGTGAAGTTCTTAATGCACGTTGAGGCACTTCACACGTATTTTTCAGTGACAAAAACTAAAAACTGCCGTCTTTTGACTCGTCAGCTTTCTTGCCGCTGAACAAAATGCAAAAATCGTGAAGAAATCCCCCGCATATGATACTTATACGTAATTTTCACCACTAAGACATGAATCTGCCAGTCAATAAGAGCACCTGTTTCTCAAGACTGACCAACTGATGTAGCGCAACCAATACCAAAGCAACAACGACGACAACAACATTAATAGCAAATAAAGCATCCAGTACGACACCCAGGGCAACAACAGTACAGAGAACGGTCGCTGGAGCGATCGAGCCTACCATCAAACCCTAGGAATCAGCTTAAATCACGCAACTATAACGGTGAATGCTAACAGGATTACACACAGATGAATCTAGAAATATTTATGCCACAATGTCTTCCCATACCCCCTGTCTTACATGACCGATACCAACCACAACCTCTTAGTCTCACGATCTCAATAAGTGGGAACCGGTTATTAATAGAAAAAAATCATTGAATTTATAATAAACATAACTGAAGAAGCTAAGTTAGTGCCATCAGGGGCCATTCATCTACAGTCGATCTAAAAGTAAAAATGTAACATATTAGGTATGAAAAACACACTCTACAGTGGAATGTTCGTTTTATGTATTTAGATGAGAAATTGTTGAGGCTTTCGTGGCCACTTGTTGACAAACTGCCTATTGGCTTCTGTCTCGGGTTCTTCGGCGGACGTTCATCTAATGATTTTACTGACGTTTCGCCAGCACGAGTGGCTGGCACTGTCAAAGCTTCACCCTCCATTGCCGGTTGTTAACTCGAGCCGAGCTCGCGGCAGACTATACGTACCTGGCGCACCAACGTCCGAGGGCTTCTCCGAGGTCATTTCCGGTGCGGTTCTCCTCTTGCTCCCTGCGACGGTCGTTCTCTGCAGTACGGGAAGCCAGGATCCGTTTACCTTAAGGCTTTCCTCTTTCTTGTTGAAACTGTTCGCGTGTTTTTGTATTTCTACAGCTCTGAACAGCGCGTGTGATAGTGCTTCTCTACAGCCAGAACTTCCGTGTCGGCGAATTTTATGACGTGGTCGGTCTCATTCAGTGCGTGCTCTGCCACGGCCGATTTCTCCACCTGCCCCAACCTGCAATGTCGCTTATGCTCTTTGATCCTGGTGTTAATTGATCGTCCGGTCATTCCGACATAAACTTTTCCGCATGTGCATGGTGTACGATATATTCCCGACATTGCAAGTGGGTCCCTTTTCTCCTTTCCCGATCTAAGACACTCTTTGATCTTCCTTGTCGGTTTGAAAATCGTCTTTACGCCATGTTTGCGTAATATACGGCCGATTCTGTCCGTCACTCTGGGAATGTATGACAGAAAGGCCGTACCCGACATTTCTTTTTCTGATTCCTTACTTCGCCGAGTGTTTGGTTCTGTTACACTACTAATATAATTTGTGGAGTACCTATTGCTCCTCAGAACAGTTTCCAGGTGTTGCATTTCTCGTCTGAGGTGCTGCGGCTCACATATTCGTCCTGCTCGCGTTACGAGCGTATTAATCACGTCTCTTTTCTGGCTCGGGTGGTGGATTGATAGTTTGTGCAGGTACCGGTCCGTGTGTGTTGGTTTTCGATACACGCTGTGTCCCAGGTTTTCGCCGTCCCTTGTGACCAGCACATCCAGAAATGGCAGTTTCTTGTCCTTTTCTACTTCCATGGTAAATTTTATGTTGGCATGGAGGCTGTTCAAGTGTCTTAGGTAGTCACCGAGCTGTTCTTCACCATGGCTCCACACCACGAAAGTATCATCGACGTATCTGTACCACACCTTAGGTTTGCAAGTCGCCAATTCCAGTGGCTCTGCTTCTAATTGTTCCATAAAGAAGTTGGCCACCACTGGACTAAGAGGCCGGTCGGAGTGACCGAGCGGTTCTAGGCACTACAGTCCGGAACCGCGCGACCGCTACGGTCGCAGCTTCGAATCCTGCCTCGGGTATGGATGTGTGTGATCTCCTTAGGTTAGTTGGGTTTAAGTAGTTCTAAGTTCTAGGGGACTACTGACCTTAGAAGTTAAGTCCCATAGTACTCAGAGCCATTTGATTTGGACTAAGAGGACTACCCATGGCGACGCCTTCCAGCTGTTCGTAAAAATCGCCATTCCACGTGAAATAGCTCGTGGTGAGACGTATACGGAAGAGCTTTTTGATGTCTTGCGGGAAAATAGGAACCGATGTGCTCCAGAGCGTCACTGAGTGGCACTTTCGTGAACAACGAAACAACATAAAAGCTGACCAGGATGTCGTTTGGTGCAAGTTTCAGTTTCTTCAGCTTCTCAATGAAATGTCCTGAGTCCTTTATGTATGTGTCGGTCTTCCCCACGTGTGGCTGGAGCAGAGAGGCCAAGTGTTTTGCCAGTTTATACGTCGGTGAGCCAGGAGCGCTAACAATCGATCTCAGTGGAACGTTGTTCTTATGGATCTTGGGTGATCCATACGGCCGAGGTGGTAGGGCTTCTGTGCTGCGCAGGTTTCTCTGTATGTCCGCCGGAAGAGAAGACGCCTTGATTAATCAATTCGTATTCCGTGTGACACGCTGCGTCGGATCTGCGCTTAGTTTTCGGTACGGCGTCGGATCTAATAGGTTTCGGATCTTTTCCTCATAATCTTCGGTCTTCATTACGACGGTCGCATTCCCCTTATCGGCAGGCAGTAACAATATACTCTTGTCGGCGTTGAGATTCTTAATGGCTTGTATCTCTTCTTTCTTCAGGTTGCAAGCTGGTGGTTTTGCTCGGCGCAGTATCCTGGCTGTTTCAGTGCGTATTTCCTCTGCTGTTTCACAAGGAAGGATCCGAATGGCTGCTTCGGTGTTGGCAATGATGTCCTCCATAGGTATAGTTCTCGGGATGATAGCGAAATTCCTTCCTTTTTGAAGAACAGACACTTCATCTTCGGCCATCTGTTGTTCAGTGTGGTTGACCACTGTGTGTGACATGTCGCAGGTAGCAAGAGGAGAACCGCACCGGAAATGACCTCGGAGAAGCCCTCGGACGTTGGTGCGGCAGGTACGCATAGTCTGCGCCCGCGAGCTCGGCTGCAGTTCACCACCGGCAGTGTAGGGTGAAGCTTTGACAATGCCAGCCACTCGTGCTGGCGAAACGTCAGTAAAATCATTAGAAGAACGTCGGTTGAAGAATCGGAGACAGAAGCCAATAGGCAGTTTGTTTAGATATGATCGGGAAATTATATTACTATATTCACATTTTACTTTTGATGAAATAAAAATGGATTTCTCGAATATTAGTGACCTAACGGATGTGGCCATTAGGTCCAGAATAATTGACAAAGATATAATGACAGTGTCCTTGTATTGCCCAATGAGACCAGTTATCCAAGAAAGAAATTGCACAATTTCATGAGATACATAAAATCACTATGAATTGTATGCGGAGATTTTAATGCCCGCAGTCATGCTCGGTGATGTCACTATCAAGAAAGTTACGGAGCAGCTTTACTTAAAATTGAAGATGACTTCGGTCTTCATAGATTAGAGATGTTTTGAATGATGGATTTCGAAACCAGGAAGACGCCTGCCCGCTACCGACGTAGCTATGTGTCCACCAAACATTGCTACAGATCTCCTGCGGATTATCCTCGAGTATCCCATGGAATCAGATCACTGTACAATAGAAATATGAACAACTCGAGATTATTCCCGGATGCCCACCAACGAATCAATTAAGTGGAAAGTTAACAATATGTAATGCGTGAAATATTAAGGAATACAAGAGGAACGGAGTAAGAGGCTAAAATCAAAATCGTCACCATTAGAAAGCTACTACGATATTTTTTAGCATTGTATTATCAGTGACACAACGACTGTGTCATTTTCTGCAACTAATCCAGTCTACTCACCGAAAGAACCATCGAAACATTGTTGAAATAAAGACTGCATCTCAGTCATAAGGCCGGCCGAAGTGGCCGTGCGGTTTAAGGTGCTGCAGTCTGGAACCGCAAGACCGCTGCGGTCGCAGGTTCGAATCCTGCCTCGGGCATGGATGTTTGTGATGTCCTTAGGTTAGTTAGGTTTAACTAGTTCTAAGTTCTAGGGGACTAATGACCTCAGCAGTTGAGTCCCATAGTGCTCAGAGCCATTTGAACCATTTGAATCAGTCATAAGGAAACGGAAAGAAATGCAGATGATGAACGGGTATTCATTGGACAAATATATTACACTAGAACTGACATGTGATTACATTTTCACGCAATTTGGGTGCATGGGTCCTGAGAAATCAGTACCCAGAACAACCACCTCTGGCCGTAATAACGGCCTTGATACGCGTGGGCATTCAGTCAAACAGAGCTTGGATGGCGTGTACAGGTGCAGCTTCAACACGATACCACAGTTCATCAAGAGTAGTGACTGGCATATTAGGGCGAGCCAGTTGCTCGGCCACCATTGACCTGCAACATGCAGTCGTGCATTGTCCTGCTGAAATGTAGGGTTTCGCCGGGATCGAATGGAGGGTAGAGCCACGGGTCGTAAAACATCTGAAATGTAACGTCCACTGTTCAAAGTGCCGTCAATGCGAACAAGAGGTGACCGAGACGTGTAACCAATGGCACCCCATACCATCACGCCGGGTGATACGCCAGTATGGCAATGACGAATACACGCTTCCAATGTGCGTTCACCGCGATGTCGCCAAACACGGATGCGACCATCAGGATGCTGTAAACAGAACCTGGATTCATCCGAAAAAAAATGACGTTTTGCCATTCGTGCACCCAGGTTCGTCGTTGAGTACAACATCGCAGGCGCTCCTGTCTGTGATGCAGCGTCAAGGGTAACCGCAGCCATGGTCTCCGAGCTGATAGTCCATTCTGCTGCAAACGTCGTCTAACTGTTCGTGCAGGAGGTTGTTGTCTTGCAAACGTCCCCATCTGTTGACTCATGGATCGAGACGTGGCTGCACGATCCGTTACAGCCATGCGGATAAGATGTCTGTCATCTCGACTGCTAGTGATACGAGGCCGTTGGGATCCAGCACGGCGTTCCGTATTACCCTCCTGAAACCATCGATTCCATATTCTGCTAACAGTCATTATATCTCGACCAACGCGAGCAGCAATGTCGTGGTACCATAAACCGCAATCGCGATAGGCTACAATCCGACCTTTATCAAAGTCGGAAACGTGATGGTACGCATTTCTCCTCCTTACACGAGGCATCACAACAACGTTTCACCAGGCAACGCCGGTCAACTGCTGTTTGTGTATGAGAAATCGGTTGGAAACTTTCCTCATGTCAGCACGTTGTAGGTGACGCCACAGGCGCCAACCTTGTGTGAATGTTCTGAAAAGCTAATCATTTGCATATCACAGCATGTTCTTCCTGTCGGTTAAATTTCGCGTCTGTAGCACGACATCTTCGTGGTGTAGCAATTTTAATGGCCAGTAATGTATTTAAACAGACATCTGCTTTGGATAATTTCACGAAATGCTTAAGAAAATCCGGTTTCAATCGAAACGCACATTTATACACTACCGTAAAAGAGATTTGTACATCTGGAGAGACGACGTCAATTTTGATTCGATGGCAGCATATGCCGCCTGGGGTATAATAGATTCGGTATACCGTGAGGGCAGCAGTGGCAGACCGTACAGCTGCCACAGCATAGATAGGAAGGACTGAGAGTCCAGCTGTGTAAACAAAAAGCATTGCGAACCGGTTATTAGCAGTGGGGCTACGGGCACGCACCCCTCTACCCTGTCCTCCACTCACACCACAGCAATGACGTGCACGGCTCGACTGGTGCCGTCAGAGGATCATTTGGAAGTTGGAATGGCTTGCTGTGGTCTTCGGCAATGAGAGCAGATTCTTCCTGCACTTAAGTGATGGTCGCCTGCGCTATTACGTAGACCTAATGAGCGTTGTCTCATAGACAGTATTCGTTCAAGTCATACTGGCCCCACCCCAGGCCTTATGGTCTCGGTTGCGATAAGCCTCAACTCTCGTTCACCTATGGCGTTTCTAGAGGGGACGCTAACCAGTACTCAGCACATGCAGAATGTTGTTAGACATGCTTTATTGTCGTTCTTGCAACAGGAAGGTGATGTACCAGCAGGATAACGGTCGCCCACACACTCATCGTGCTTTGCAAGACGTACAGCAACTTCCGTGGCCGGCACGATCTCCGGCCTTGCCTCCAGTTGAGTATGTGTGGAATATGATGGGAGGAGAAGTAACTCGTGCAAGTCGTCAACCAACAATTTTTACAGAACAACGTGAACTGGTCGAGCAGGTGTGGCATAACGTATTCCAAGACAATATTCGCCATCTGTACTATGGACTGGATGTCAGATTCGGCGCCTGCATTGCCGCCCGCGGAGGTTATACCACGTATTAATATGAGGGTTTAGCATGTGTCGATACCTGGTACATCAGAGCCACCTGTGCTATAGATCCTTAAATTTAATCATTTCATGCACTCCATATGCACTGTTGCAACAATATATATTGAATGAACTGCAAATCTCTAAAAGGATGTACTAATTTTTTTCCTGGTAGTGTAGTTGGCACGATTTTTGTCAAAATATCAGTAAAGACATTGCTTTGTCAGACGTTTTATCTGAAGAAGAAACCAAATAAACATCGTTCTCAGAGATGATGGATTGAGGAATTCGCGGACAGAGTCGCGCCGCGCCCGCAATGGCCGTCTATAAGTGGCCGGCCTACATTTGGACCCTCCAACACCCACGGAAATCCAGTACCGATACTGGAAAAACCATTTGCGACAGCTCAGATGGAACTGGCGATGAAGTTAAGGACTAATACAGCATCAGTATTCGACTACATAACTTATTCAATGATTTCTCGACTCCTGAACTCTGCTAAGAAAACGCTCATCGGAATTTATTTTGTACTGTGGTGTAACAGTACATTTCCGACAGAGCAGAGTACACTCACACTAATTCCTATTCCGAAACCGGGTAAGGATCCTTGCAAGGTCTATTCTTCGCTAACCATCTCTCTGTCGTTCTGAATCTGTCAGAAGTTTGAAAATTTGTAAAAGTACGTTTAGAATGATGGTTAGAAAAAACACACCTTGTTACCACAGACACAGTTTATTTTTAGGAAAGAAAACATCTTGTTATCCTAAAACTCGACACAGAACGTAAATTTCTAGAACAAGGATCTCTGGCAGCGACGTTCCTCAATGTACGAGTAAGCAGAACGTATGGTAACAGCGAGATAATCCTGATGGAGGGCTTGTATGCCCGCATGGTACCACTCTACTAATCGACGTCGCAGCCAACGTCTCCTTGCATCAATAGCCTCCCCATCATCCACGTACTGCTTCCCTCAGAGTGCGTCCGCCCATTGGGCCAAACAGATGGTAGCTGGAAGTTGCGAGATCCGGGCTGTAGAGTGGATGAGGAAGAACAGTCCATTGTAGTTATGTAGGCACTACCAACAGAGACGTCCAGATGAGCTGCGAGGTATTTGATTCTGATTCGTCGATCATCTCGAATAAGAGTGTTCGCAGATTCCAACGCGGCAGCAGTCACAACTGTTTGTGGCCGGCTGGCATGCAGGAGATCGGACAGGTTCAAAAATGGCTCTGAGCACTATGGGACTCAACATTTTAGGTCATCAGTCCCCTAGAACTTAGAACTACTTAAACCTAACTAACCTAAGGACATCACACACATCCATGCCCGAAGCAGAATTCGAACCTGCGACCGTAGCAGTCGCGCGGTTCCGGACTACAGCGCCGAGAACCGCATGGCCACCGCGGCCGGCAGATCGGACGGGTTTGCGTGACTTTGTTGCGATGACGAAAGACACCACACCCAACGACTCACCGTGCTTTTGATAACTGCCACTGTAATGTTGATGCATTAATTTGTTCTGAAAGCGATGCTGATATTCAAGACAATAAAAGCGAGTTAAAAGCTGTGAACAATCTCGGGAAGTTAACCTTGCATTACTGAGCAACTGTTTCACCAGGTATCCAGTCTAGCTTACCAAATTCCCAACCAGACTAACATTAATTATAATCTTTTAGTAGTCATCTTACGATAACCGGTGATATATATATGAAAAGACAATTTAAATAAAAAGAAATAAATCAGTTTATATTTGGACATTTATTTTAACATTGATCATTGTTCCGTTAAAATTTCAGCATATTAAACTTGATTCATAACTAAACTGGTGCCTTATTCAGGATTATGAAAATGTGAGTTCGTAATCTTACGGAACACATCAAATAGGAAGCCAAGATTGGGAGACTGCATACAACACTGCATTCATAAAATAACACAAGAAGAACGTTGAAACATATGCAAGAGGAAATTAACCACAACCAACCGATTCAATTTTCACCCAGAGAAGTTACGTTCGAAGCGCAATCCTGCCCGTCATGAAATTACCACACACTGGTATACTAAATTCATACTAACTCTCTGTGAAATCTTCCCGAAAAGAATAGCTGAGGGCTACTTTGATGATTACACTACATGCTTCACGTGGTCAACTTGGTTTACACAAAGAGTGTAACTCCACAATAATTTTGATAATTTAAATAAATTACATCGAAACACAAATTACAAAAGAAAACCTCTAACTGGGAGTTATGGATCATCCACAAGTGGTTCCACTTTACTCACAAAGTAGTGACAAAGCAACTACTGGAAGATATTCTGAATTTCACACTCGAATTACACTGCGTTGCAATTTAAGATAACATTAGATATTTTAGATCCAAACCTGAAATGAAGGTGATTAAATTTTCAGTTAGGCTGAACTTAAGAAATCCATTGTCCTACGGACTTAGCAGAGACGCGCTTAGCCGGAGATCTTACCACTTCAGACGTTCGCCGCGGACAGACTACCTGGGCCCCTACCGAGGGTGCTTAACAGATACAAGCGGAAGTGACCAGAGAGGCAGCTTCCTGTACCAACATGACAAGGGACGGACAGGACCATACTAAGAATAGAAACCTCTCTACTTTTAGAAAGCGTAGCTACCTATTCCGACGTTGGTCCTACTGTTCTCTAGCAGACAGGCTTGTCTGCTACCATCAAGCACGCAACTAGAAATACATTTGCTCATTCATCCTCTCACACAGACGGGAAGGGGGATGACAGTATCTTATCATATACAGTATATAAAAGAAAGCGGATGTAGGTTCCGTATGAGACTGTGTGACATGAATTACATATAAACTGTGTTTTAAAGTGTAGTAGTGTGTGGGCCGGCAATCACAATAGAGGGTAAATGTTGAGAGGTCAGACAAACGTGTGGTTCCTGAAGAGGAGCAGCAGCCTTTTCAGTAGTTCCAGGGGCAACAGTCTGGATGATTGATTGATCTGGCCTTGTAACAACCAAAATAGCCTTGCTGTGCTGGTACTGTGAACGGCTGATAGCAAGGGGAAACTACAGTCGTAATTTTTCCCGAGGGTATGCAGCTCTACTGTACCGTTAAATGATGATGGCAATCTCTTGGGTAAAATATTCAGGAAGTTAAATAGTCGCCCATTCGGATCTCTGGGTGGGGACTACTTAGGAGGACGTCGTTATCAGAAGAAACAAAACTGGCGTTCTACGGATCGGAGCGTGGAGTGTCAGATCCCTCAATCGGGCACGTAGGAGTGATAATTTAAAAAGGGAAATGGCTAGGTTAAAGTTAGGTATTGTAGGAATTAGTGAAGTTCGGTGGCAGGATGAATCCGACTTCCGGTCAGGTGAACACAGGGTTATAAATACAAAATCAAATAGGGGTAATGCAGGAGTAGGTTTAATAATGAATTAAAAAAGTAGGAACGCGGATAAGCTACTACGAACAGACAGTAAATGCATTATTGTAGCTAAGATAGGCACGAAGCTCACACCCACCAAAGTAGTACAAACGTATATGCCAACTACCTCTGCAGATGAGGAGGAGGTTGAGGAAATGTGTGATGAGATAAAAAAATTATTCGAGTAGTTAAGGGAGACGAGAATTTAATAGTCATGGGGGACTGTAATTCGATAACAGGAAATGGAAGAGAAGGAAAAGTAGCAGGTGAATATGGACTGGGGAAAGGAATGAAAGAGCAAGCCGCCTTGTAGAAATTTTGCACAGAGTACAATTTAATCAGAGCTAACACTTGGTTTAAGAATCATGGAAGAAGGTTGTATACGTGGAAGAGACCTGGACAGACCAGAAGGTTTCAGATTTATTATATAATGTTAAGACAGAGGTTTCGGGACCAGGTTTTAAATTGTAAGACATTTCCCGGGGCAGATGCGGACTATGACCCCAATTTATTGGTTATGAACTGCAGATTAAAACTGAAGAAACTGCAAAAAGGTGGGAATTTAAGGAGATGGAAACTGGATAAACTCAAAGAAGTAGAAATCGCAGAAAGTTTCAGAGGGAGCATTAGGGAACGATTGACGAGAACAGGGGAAAGGAATGCACTAGCAGAAGAATGGGTAGCCTTGGGAGATGAAATAGTGAAGGCAGCAGAGAATCAAGTAGGTAAAAAGACGTGAGCTAGTGGAAATCCTTGGGTAACACATGAGATATTCAATTTAACCGATGAAATGAGTAAATATAAAAATGCTGTAAATAAAGCAGGCGAAAAGGAATACAAACGAATAAAAGATGAAATTGACAGGAAATGCAAAATGGCCAATCATGGTGGCAGAGAAAACCACCTGTATGAATATCTAGAGGCCAGATGGAAAAACAATTCTAAGCCAGTAAGGGAAAGTAGGTGGAAGGAGTATGCAGACGGTCTGTGCAAGGGAGATAACCTTAAGGGTAGTATTATGGCTATGGAAGGGGACGTAGATGAAGATGAGAAGTGAGATATGATACTGCGTGAAGAATTTGACAAAACACTAAAAGACGTAAGCCGAAACAAGGCCCCTGGACTAGTCAACATTCCGTCAGAGCTACTGATAGCCTGGGGAGAGGCAGCCATGACAAAACTCTTCCACTTGGTGAAGAAGATGCATGAGACAGGCGAAATATCCTCAGACTTCAGGAAGAATATAATAATACCAATTCCAAAGAAAGCAGGATCTGACAGGTGTGAAAATTTCCGAACTATCAATTTAATAAACCACAGTTGCGAAATACTGACACGAAGCCCTTACAGAAGAATGAAAAAACTGGTAGAAACTATCCTCTGGAAAGATCAGTTTGGATTCCGGAGAAATGTAGGAACCCGCGAGGCAATACTGAGCCTACAACTTCTCATGGAAGATTGGTTAAGGAAAGGCGAACCTGCGTTTATAGCATTTGTAGACTTAGAGAAAGCTTTTGACAATGTTGACTGATAGACTCTCTTTCAGCTTTGTAAAGGCGACAGGGGTAAAATACAGGGAGCGAAAGGCTATTTACAATTTGTACAGAAAGCAGACGGCAGTTATAAGAGTAGAGGGACACGAAAGGAAAGCAGTGGTTGAGAAGGGACTGGAGTAGGAATTAAAGTCCAGGAGGAAGAAATAAAAACTTTGAGGCTTACCGATGACATTTTAATTCTCTCAGAGACAGCAAAGGACTTGAAAGAGCAGATGAACGGAATGGACAGTGTCTTCAAAGGAGGATATAAGATGAACATCAACAGAAGCAAAACAAGAATAATGGAATGTAGTCGAATGCTGACGGAATAAGATTAGGAAATTAGACAGTTCTAGTAGTAGATGAGTTTTGCTGTTTGCGAAGCAAAATAACTGATAATGGTCGAAGAAGGGAGGATATAAAATGTAGATTGGCAATGGCAAGAAAAGCGTTTCTGAAGAAGAGAAATTTATTAACATCGAGTATAGATTTAAGTGTCAGGAAGTCCTTCCTGAAAGTATTTGCATGGACTGTAGCCATGTATGGGAGTGAAACATGGACGATAAACAGCTTAGACAAGAAGAGAATAAAAGCTTTTGAATTGCGGTGCTACAGAAGAATGCTGAATATTAGATGGGTAGATCATATGATTATATATGACGGTAGTTAAATATGGCTTCCCGGCCACTGACCTTCTTGTGCGAATGCACACGCTATGCCCGAACTCGTACGGGACTTGGTAGATTAATCTGCCACGAGTAATGAGTATGATGGGCAAACATCTATTAGGCGTACTACGAATGTAGTGGTGTGGACACGTTGGGAATGTGGGTCTCGCGGGGAGCGTGCAAGGGATAAGTCCCTGCAGTCGCACTATCCTCTGTGCTCATGGTGGCTCAGATGGATAGAGCGTCTGCCATGTAAGCAGGAGATCCCGGGTTCGAGTCCCGGTCGGGGCACACATTTTCAACATGTCCCCAATGAAGTACATCAACGCCTGTTTGCAGCTAGGGTGTCCATTTAATTATCATTTAGATCATATGACTGATGAGGAGGTACTGAATAGAACTGGGGAGGAGAGAAATTTGTGGAACACCCTCACTAAAAGAAGGGATAGGACACATTCTGTGGTATGAAGGGATCACCAATTTAGTACTGGAGGGAAGGGGAGGGGGTAAAAAAATCGTAGAGGAGACCAAGAGGTGAATACGTTAAACAGAGCCAGAAGCGTGTAGGTTGCAGTAGTTACTCAGAGGTGAAGATCCTAGCACAAGATAGAGCAGAGCTGCATCAAACTAGTCTTCGGACTGAAGACCAGAACAACAACGACAATAACAACAACAATATAAAATCATCAATCGTTTTTTTTAAACTGACACCACCTTTGTAAAAAAAAGTGCCAAGAGATACTTCAGACAAGCAGACTTGAATAATTGTTTAAATATTTAACGACAATCTGCTCTCATTTATAGTGAGCACATTTGCTCAAGAATACTGGCTTATTTATTCATGGACAAACCTTTATATTTATTATAAATGGTCTGAGTGTGACCGAATGTTTATAACATTTCTTTATTTAACTATTGTTGTAATTTATTAATTTATTGAGGGAAAGTGGTCAAGATAAGTGAAATCATGTCTGTAGCACGTAAGAACGATGTATTTTGGTGGGGTCGGTCCTCAGCCAGTGGAAGAGCAGACACTATTGGAGTTGAGTGGAGACTGGGTCTTTTCGGGTGAAGAGCTCAAGGGAGCTATTCTTGACACTTTCACGAGAGTTCTGGAATAAGGCAGACCTGTCTACAGCAACGTGCGTGATTCGGTCGTCTAGGAGATTGATTCTAGGTGGGGAACGGCCACTACCATACTTAAACTTCCGAACGAATTTTATATCTCGAGAGGTCTGAATATTTTCCAGAATAGGATTCTTGACTTTTCCCGTTTGTATTACGGAGCTGAGGATAGACAGAGTATGAGTTATCTCTCGAGTGTTAATTTGTAAATAATCGTGTTGAACTCTGAACTATTTTGAGCTGGTGAATATTTCGTGTATTCTGATTACGAAATGGACTTAGTTTTCGCTTATCTTTGATTAAAATTTAGTTTGGGGATTAAGCTATCATTCTCGTAACGCTCTCAACGTAACATTATTGCATTTGACAATGGTATTTTCTGTCTGTTTTAACTGAATCTCGTAGGACCGCTTCCCGTTTATTTCAGATGTGGTTTGACTTTTATTTTGTGTTTCTGTGTGTTTCATTGACTCGCAATTCTGTACAACGCGTAGATTGTTTGACCACAGAATCACAGCGACAAGTTATTATTAGCAGCGAATTAGCTGTGGAGCAATAAAGCAGATGTGCGTGGCTCGACCAAATGACTACCTCGAGCTATTCTTTTGAAACAGAGCCGTGTATAGCTCAAATATCCAAAGTACGAGTAACCACACGTAAAGACGTAACTGGTTTGTTCGTATGGGATGCAGTTAGGAAGAGCTACTACACGAGCAGTAACCGTTAGGAACTGTCGCAACGCCCCTCATATATCTGAACCTACACTGAAAATATATTTTCTCCTAATACCAAATCTCTCCAATTTGCAGATGATATATGCAGTTACGTTACATCTTATGCGTTAATCATTTGTGGCTTAATGACGCAATGATAGCACTCTGCACATGATCGCTAAAATCTGGACTCATACAATCAGCAGATTTCCTTTACAAGGATAAATCTTACCTCGACAACAGACACTATTCAACTGGCTCCGTATACGTTCTCTAATGAGCCATCAGTCACATTCCTAGGGCTGTCATCTAGATTGCAAATTGTCACAGTACCGATACATCAAATACCTAACATTAAATCTAATCACGTACTGAATGTCCTTCGATCCGCCACCCGCTCATCGTAGGTAGCTGCGACAGACTCTCATCTGATCTTCTACATGTCCTTATTAAGATCATTTCCAGATTGTAAGTGTACATGCTACGGAAATGCGCCAAATAATGTTTTAGATGGATTGGCCAAACTACAGTACAGAGCAATGAGAAAGTATTTGGGAGCTAGGAAAAAATCATTGATCAGTGCAGTCTTTGTAGAAGAAGACGAACACTTGAATATTCATCTTAACACTGCAAAAGTGCAGGCTACGGCACCCGATAAGCGGAGAAACGAAGAGAGTGGCGAGTAGCTGTACAGCGCACACGTGTATATTCGACTACGACAGTGACGCGCTCCACCCCTAGCGGCGGCCAGGCGGAAGCGGCCACTCGAGCGACGCGACAGGGGACGCTGGTGGGCAGGATAGCGCGTCATCAGCACGTTACGTCGACGGCCGCGGGCCGTGGAGCCAGCAGGAGGAGGAAAACATGCAGTAGCATTCCCCTGCCCCGTCGTCGTCTGTCGCGGAAGAAATGTCTTCAAGTTTACACAAAGGTCTAGCAATAAAGTAGTGACATGTTTTCGGTATTCTTACAGTGTCTGTTAGTTTTCAAATTCAAATGGCTCTGAGCACTATGGGACTTAACATCTGAGGTCATCAGTCCCCTATAACTTACTTAAACCTAACTAACCTAAGGACATCACACATATCCATGCCCGAGGCAGGATTCGAACGTGCGACCGGAGCGGTCGCGCGCTTCCAGACTGAAGCGCCTAGAACCGCTCGGCCACACCGGCCGGCTCTGTTAATTTTGCAAACCAGTGTATCATGTGAGTTTTCTACAAAACAATAATTTTAAGCTAGTTTTTAATTTTACGCTAATTTTGTTTTTTTACGCCGGTTTTACTTATAGAAGCAAATGATTGTTTCTTTACGCCATATACTGAGTGCACAACGTTATATGCCTTTAATAACATATAGTTCGAAGTGTTTTCCACTTAACACTTAATATTAATGCAATTTCAACTCTGTATAAAATAGTATCTTTTATTAATTTTTATAGTACCGCGATTTCATAGTAATTTACCTCTCTGTACCACTACATAACACTGCCATATTCTCTAAATCAGTTTTTGTATCAGGAACTCGACTTTGGAACAATCTTTCTCAAAATATTAAAGAAATTAAAATCCTTTCAAAATTGAAAAGGCAACTAATAGCCTACCTTCTATCATAATAGCTGTTCCTTCTTGTAGCTCATTCTCGTCAACCCCCCCCCCCCCCCCCCCCCATCTCCCCCAGCACTTTTCCCTTCCCTTGCCTGCAGAGTTCTCTATTGAAATTGTCTTCTTTTCTAGCAACCATCGTCACTTTCATTTCAGTTCTCTCCTCTTTCATTATCCCTTCCACTTCTTCCAATAGCAAGAAAGGCTTCGAAAGTGCTAAACTAATCGATATCACTCTCACTGTCTCCATTATTTTGTTGTTATTATTGTCACTGTTATTATTATTACTGCAAATTATTACTTTTGTTAATAATGAAAATTATTGAGTTTTTTATGTAATAACTAATTAATATCATTCTTAATTCCTCCATTATTTTATCACCATTGTTAGTGTTACTATTAATATAACTACTGCCAATTATTATTATTTTTATTAACACTGCAATTTACCATTGCTACTTTTACGTAAATTTTCTTCGTATGTGTTGTTCTTGGTCGAATGTAAAAGAGGGCCTTAAGACCCTAATTTGGTCAGGCTAACTAAGCAATAAATAAACAAATAATTTTACTTCAAGAAGTGACTGCTAAGAGTTTTGATAGTATAACTGCTATGAAGCTGTCCTCAGTATTAACCTCAGCACTAAATGTGGAACCGCAATTCTTTATAAAGACGCGATTGCTCCAATAGACATCCAACTTTTATGGAATGGCCGCCCCATATCGTGTATGAGGGTGGTTCAATTTCTCAATATTTATGTGCCGTCTGGTGCAGATAACAGACGTGCCAGATGAGCCTTTTTTTTGTTAAGGCTCCTGTCCCTTTTAGGCCGCGACCCAGCCAACAGTAATCGGCGGCGATTCAACTCTGTCACAGCCTCGGCCGACCAGCATCCTATGCCTACTAAATGTCCCGAACCCGCGGAGACCTTGGCTACTAGAGAACTATCGGACACATTGCGTCTCTTTCATCCAACTTCCAGTTCACGCATATCTTTAATAGTGGTGACAGTAGGATCGACAGGATCTATGTCTCAAAGTGGCTCAAAGACGATTTGCGAAGTGTTGCAGTGCACCCTGTGGCTTTCAGTGACCACTGTGGATTTGCATGTTAAATGAAACTGGAGGGTGATAGTTCCGTGACAGCTCAGTGTTTCTGAAAATTCAGTACAAGTCATCTTGTGGCAGCCGGTCTCCACGCGGAGGTATATCTTGTGTTGCAACACTGCATACAAAAAGCGGGCAGTTATAGCTCCATCCTCGTGTGATGGACCAACCTTGCAGAGCCACAGTTGAGGATTGCTGCTTTGAGTTACAGTCGCGAAGTATCCTTCTGGAAAAGGCTTGCGTTTGCATTTTATCAACAATGTCTCCAAGATACACCCGGCACCCTTGCATGTCACGATGCCACCCTCCACCCGCGTCTCAGTAAAATTAAAATAAATGTCCTTCGCATCCATCAGGCGAAAGGGATCCTGGTCCGCAACCGTTCCCGATGTGACCTCGACAGTAACTCAGAGAGTAAGAACGCTCTTCGGGTGCAGCACTCAATCGTCATAAAATAGTCTTCCTCCAAACTGGCGAGCATGGAACTGACTACGAACGATCTTAGTGCTGTGTCGTACGAGAGCACACGATAATGGGAAATGACGTCACTGCATGTCTGCAACAAATGCAGGCACGAACCGGGCTACAAATCCTTGTTACTACAAAGGATCTTTGCAGAATCCACGCAAATACGAAGCTCAACCTGCTTCGAAACGTGACACTAATTAAGTTAATCCCGTCCAAGCCCTAGCACATTGCTCAATCCCTAGGTGTACCAAAGCTTTTAGCAGGTCAGTCTCGCAGGTTGTACAGCGGCTACCCTGGAGGCAGAAGATTTTTGAAGTTAGTGCGGGGGCTTTGTCACTTGGGGGCCTCGTACTGGGCGACTTGAAACGCAAGTGCGCGGCGCAGATCGTCCACCGCGCAGCCACATGGCAAGCCGGCAACTCGGATGGATCGACGGCAGGACTTCCGGCCAGCTATTGGCCGCAGTCAGAGCGAGCCCTAGTGTCAGCGTCGGGCATCCCGTACCCACATGTCTTTTGCACGGGAGTACTTCCGCGCCAGTATTTACATTTTATGGACGGCCACGACAGGCATATGACGGTTCGGCGACTTTATGCTGCCATTCTCGGTTGATCACAAGTCTACAAGCTGCAAGTTCGATTGCCTACAGCGAACTGGCAGCAGACGTGCAAGAACATCTGTCACCCAGCGCTTCCACCAGATATTCGGGTGCTGTGGGACAAAGTAGTGAATAACACAACAAAGCAGCGACTCGTGGACTTCAGTCTACGGGCATCAACTGCAAGTGGAAGGTGTGGTGACCCCGACATAGAGGAACACTGATTTCACCGTCGCTTTGTCAAAGCAGTGAGAGAACTCTGCCGAATCATGGTGGCATTCGTCGACGGACCATTCCTGGAAATGCGATCGTCAGCAGTGTTATCCTGCCCGATTTTAAACTCTATCCAAAGGCGAAGCATAATACGAAATTGCGGTTGCTCGGCCACGCGGTCTATGCCGTCATAGGTGTTCAAACTAGTGATGCTGTTTCTTTCTTGGTGTATTTATAGGAACACTAACTGAAAGTTAAAAAGTTTGACATATATCGAGAATTCTTTGCCATCTTTTTGTCGGCTGTCCTACGGTATGGTTATAAGAAGGCTCTTCGTACTTGATCCAGGTGTCAGCTTTAAGGGATGGAATCTACTAGATTTTACTTTGTTGCCCTGGAGCTATGCTAAGTGTGGACTAGTTCTAGTGCTCTGAAGAGGAGTGTTTTTGTTTTGCAGAACACTTTTGCTAGGTTTTGGACTGAACGTTATCATTTCACGTTTTTTATCACAAGAGGAGTTTAGCCAGTTCGTATTGGAACTTCCTTTGGCTTGCAGAAGGCAAATATTTTTTCATTCCCAGCTGTTGTAGCATAATTTTATTTCTTCTTCTTTCGTTTCTTAATTTATGTGTTGGTAAAGTGGCTCATTTCTGTCAGGAAGAATCAACAATTTCAATTTTAAACGCAACAGAGCCGTTCACTGTTTCCAAGGAAGGATTAATTTCAAATTAGATGCTGAAATGTTTCAAATTTTGAAAAAGAAAACATACTTTGGTTACAACTGAAGATGAACACCTTACTCTGCGAGGAAGAGGAGTTCGTTGCTTTTCTCAGAAGGAAATTTTAAAAATGTTAAATTTCCTTCAGTTTTGTATTGTTACGGAGCAAAAGAGGCATTTTGCTTCCTACCACCACAATTCCAGCATCCGAGGGTACACAGAAACATGGACCCAACATATAAATAAAAAGAAATGGTAAAGGCGACCACCTGCGATAAGCAGGAAATCCATTTGTGGTTGTGCCTACTCCTCTGGCGCTCCTGGAAGCCTGCTCAGATAGGCGAATTTGTAAAGGCGATTGCTCGCGACAAGCGGAAAATTCGTGTTCAAGTCCCGGTTCGGCAGAAATCTTCATTTGTTCGAAAATATTCAGCAGCTGATGCGAAACCACAATCGCAGTTGGGGAGTTCTTTCTTAGTTGACTGCAGTGATATACAGACACTGTATGAACACTGTTATTGTAAATGTCTAACCAGTTGATTTGTAACATCTTGATGATTATATCCACCAGAAGTATTTTTTGTGGTTTACTATCATTTAAGAAACAGTTAAGGAGACTTAAAAAACTGATAGTAATGAGCAATAAAATGACATCAACCACTTTAAAAGTGTTTGGTGATAGTGCCTATGATAGCATTGTTAGGGTACTCCCTAAGGATTCAAACATTACCCTCTTGACAAACAATAATGTCTGAATTAACAGCTGCCAGACTGCAGTGTTGTACTTTATTTTAAATCCAATAGTTCCTTGACTTTTTAATGCCAGACAGAATATTTGTTAGGTATATCTTTCTCACTTTCTTACTTCGTCGTTTACATCACAGTCTAGACGACTTTTATTTTCTTGGTTCACACTGATACCGACACAATATCTGATATATATGGCAATGAGCTCGGTATTTCGTATTTTCGCGTCAGAGAACACCACAGGCAGCCACATAAACGAAAAAAACTAGCAGGATGTTTGAGGAGGAATCTGACCCACGTTAAATGATGAAGTATGGGCCACTTTAAAGGAAGACCTCATAACGTACATAGATGCTCTACTCTCAACGCCTTTGAGATACACATATACTAAATTCTTTTTTAAAAGGATGGGATGACGGAGCATGGTTGATGAGAAACTGAGTGGTTCAGTTATTGTATGCAGTCAAAAATCAAATGGCTTTAAGCACTAAGGGACTTAACATCTGAGGTCATCAGTCCCCTAGACTTAGAACTACTTAAACCTAACTAACCTAAGGACAGGCAGTATTTGAATCTGCGACCGTAGCACCAGTGGGGTTCCGTGCTGAAGCGCCTAGAACCGCTCGGCCACAGCGGCCGGCGTATGCAGTCATCTTTACAAAACAAGGCAGCTGAAATTCCCGAATAATCTCATGTTGGAGTATCTGAATAATGTTTATTTGGCAACCATGGACTAAAGTGTACTTCCAACATAACGCAAGAATTAATACCACATTACAAAACGAAGAGTAGGCTGACCTCTGGTATGATCATGGTGGTATTGCATGCACATAAATTTCATGCCAGTCCTCTAGGTTGCTTACGAAGTTGATTAAAGTGTGTATTCTGCAGGCAAAAACTGTACAGAAGAAAGGAATTTCTTGTCTGAGATTCAAACGTTGTGCTTGTGTGAAAGAACATAGCACCAACACCGGATTTGCGTTACTGTATCTGCCTACGCGAGCGCTAAAGTACGAGCACCCTGAAGTTATCATTGGCACTTTAGAACACGAGTTGTAAAGTGAAACTGATAATACAACATAATAAGTAATGGTCTGTTGTTTTTGATCCCCTGCACCGCTCCCATTCCAGACAGTTCGAAACTACTGTATGTTACAAGCGTTTGAGAGCAGGTCAAACACTTTTTTGCACTTCATAATTGTTTATACTATCAGTCTTTAAAACCGGTTTCTTCAGAAACAGGCTGTATACACTCGTTTCCACAAATCAAGTATCAGTCTACCGTCACTATTAAATTTCGACGAAAACATGAAAACGCAACACAAACAAAACAGAAAAAGTAATGTGAGAATTCGATACGTACATTAATTGTACAAAATAGATTGCCAGTTTAGCATAACGCAAGTAACTTCAAATCGGAGAATATTTATACCAAACAGCAACAGAGAACATGCAACTACGTGTGATGCTGTTAGTGTTGGTGAATGTGAGCTCAATTAGGAGTAAAGTCCAGTTTTTTCGTAGAGGGTCTCTTGAGGAGGTCCTTGATAATGAGACCGAGATTTTGAGCTAGTGGTTCCATGCACTGAATAGCTGGCTGTGCGTCCTGCGAGTCACTCACCATAATTTTGGATAAAATTACCGCGTCCTGCGCTATCGTAAGACTGTACATATTCATCAAGATTTCATAGTTATTGAGTTACGGAGCCACAGTATTCCATATGGAAAGAAAAATGAAAGGGGCTTAGGATTTAACATCCCGTCGATGACGAGGTCGTTAGGGGCGGAACCCAAGTTCGGATTCGTGGACTATGGGCAAGGAGGACGGCCGTGTCGTTTTCAAACGAAATACAAGTTAGGTGTGACCGCCGAAGAGTACAGCGGTCCGTAGGCATTCATTTAGTTTTAAGTTAATGCTTGATATATGGTGACGGCTTGCAGCAACTCGGCAAATAGAAACCTCTATCTTTTTGCAAACTAAACTGGACCCTAAACGTGAAAAGAACCGACCATTACCAATATGTAGCCCAGTGGATGAGTCCCGCTTCGAACTGAGCCTCGATGACTAACAAAGACGCCCTGGACATCGGTGGGATACAGAATTTGGCACGATATCCATCAGCAGGCCATCCAACAACTCTAGCAATCAATGCCAAGCCTAATAATTGCTTGCATAATGTCCAAAGGTGGACCAACGTGTTACTGACTTGCTCAATTTGTGAAGCTCTTGTCCTTAAATAAATCATCCAATTTTTCTGAAATTATAATCATTTATTTGTCTGTATATTTACATTACATCTACAGATTTCGTGCCATTCTGATAATTCCTTCGTGGTGCGGCGTGTGACAAGTTTTTGAGTATACCTTGTTTCCCAAAGAAGCTAGGTCGTACAGGCGGCTTAATTCTGGTACATCGTTGTGTCGTGGTAGTAATGGTAATAATGCTTGGAGCTGATGATAGTTTCTAGAAGAGGAGTTTTATGAGTATGATTGCCATCTTTTTTGGTACAGGACCTGAGGTAGCTGCTGGATTATACTGATCGCCACGTTATTTGGGTCCGTGTGTCGCTTTACTAAGAATTTCTTTGCTAGAAACTGCCATCGAATGTGCGCTGTAGCAGCTACTCGCCACTCTCTTCGTTTCTCCGCTTATCGGGTGCCGTATCCTGCACTTTTGCCGTGTTAAGATGAATGTTCAAGTGTTCGTTTTGTTCACGGATCCGGACTTGACGAAATGACGCTCTCGTCATGCGTAACACACGAAGCTTTCTCTTTCACTTCTGCTTTCCGATACAGAGATGTTCAGCAAAGTATCCGTGTTCTGTTCTTTGCCACTATTACCTCTGCTCCTCCTGCTGCATGATTTTTTGTTGTCCGCCGGAACCTTTTCCGGTGAGAGCGGCGGAGGTAAAGAGGCCTCCATTTCTTCCGGAAACTCACTCGGAGTGCTTTCCACTTCAACCGGTGCTTCCTGGTGTGCACCCTGTAACTGTTCCGAGGAGGGTTAAGGAGCCGGAGTTACCTCCATCTGTTCCTGTGTCTCACTAGTGACGGTGTGTAAAGAAACAGGAGCTTTCATTTCGTCTACTTGTGCAGTTTGTTGGGTTGTGCTATCGTGCCCGCGAATATCTAGCGAGGAGAGGGCGGCAAGTGTCATAGTTCCCAAGAACTTCGGTCAGTGGAAGGAGAATCAAAATAAACGAACACTTGTCTCGGCTTATCCGTACATACTCTACCGTTTCTGTGAAAACACCGGTCAAAATTTTCGAGGTACACTTTATCTGACTTTTACCGCACGATACGTTAAGTCGAGATGATGCCACAGTGCCTAGCGTCGGGGCTTCTCAGTTTTGCGCCTTGTGTTCGAAACCCGATTACTGTTTTTATTTATTTATTTTTTCATTTACCTGCCCTTGTCTCTAGAAGGTTAGTACCCGAACGTTTGTCGTCAGGTTATGGGATAGAAGAGAGTCTTATTAATTGTAAGATTACAACTGTGTTTCACACTAAGTGTCCCACATTTTTTATATAAGAGATACGCGTATGGTATTTTCAGAGTTCGCAATCTTTTTAAATTTTCATATTCTTATATTTCAAAAATGGTTCAGATGGCTCTGAGCACTATGGGACTTGACATCTGAGGTTATCAGTCCCCTAGAACTTAGAACTACTTAAACCTAACTAACCTAAGGACATCACACACGTCCATGCCCAAGGCAGGATTCGAACCTGCGACCGTAGCGGTCCCGCGGTTCCAGACTGAAGCGCCTAGAACCGCTAGGCCACTTCGGCCGGCTAAGTGACCTTGTATTTTGCTATACAGTCTCCTAAATGCTTTAATAGCCTAAATATTAATAAGTGACATTTATAACTAATCCTAAAACAACGACACGTTTTTCATAAATCTTCGATGTGCTGTTGCCTTAAAACAACTTATTTTCATAACACGCAAGCTATAACGCGAAAATAACTAAACACGAAAATTCGGTGACTACGAATATGACATTTCCCATAATTTTTTACAACAAATCGTGCCAATAACGATTCGTTCTTAAGACATTCAATGTGCGGTTGCTTAGAAACAGCATATATTCGCAGGTTGTAAAGATAACATAAAACTCACCGAATATGGACATCTACTGAACACTACAATTACAATATGGCATATCTCGCTTTCTACTTGAGGGAATGTTCTTGTCTGTTATTAGTTCTATTTACGTGGCACGTTGTCTAAATAACGCAGAACTTATTTTGTTTTTCAAGCAACGAAATGTTTCCTCAGCGTGAAACAGCAGGCTGTAACGACAGGAAACTCGCAGAGCGCCACTCCAACTTTACCTGTCTCGTCCCACGTGCCGACACCTTACAGCTTCAGAAACTAGCGATGGGCTGTTGGCGGGGATACGGTATATATCGGTAAACAGCTGATTTAAGCTCTACCAAAACTACGGTTCGGTAGTTTTTGTAAATTACATAAATGGCCTAGTAAATGGTAGTATGATGTTCTGCACATAATTAGAACCGCATATCATTCGGTGTTAGTCCAGTGTGTATTTTATGTCGTTGCAGAATATAAGATGTGTTTTATAAGTAATAAAAATTAGTCGTTCGCATAACTTCTGCGCTTTTGTGTAACCGAAGCAGTAACTTCTAAAGTAAGTACAGTTTACATTGACAAACATGAAAAATATGTATAATCATTGTTGTTATTTCGTACTCAGTAGAACGTTCTTCATCGTGACGATAGACAAGTGCTTCCTGTAATTACTGGTAAATGCGAAAGTTGTTTATGAATAACAGAAACATGTTTTATGTAAGTTCGACGAAGTATTGAAGCGATGTTTGATATGCTTTTGTTTTGCGGTTTTTTTATTGTACCTTTATTTTCAGGGAATTGTGTTTTCTAGGGCTCTATGATAAATCTGTATTGTTTTCTTCATTTTTACTGCAACCTGCAACCGGAATTAAACATTGATAATTTCAGTTTTGCAACAAATAATGTTTATTCTTAAGTAGCAGACGGAAAGATAACTATCAGGAACAAGAAAGTTCCGTTTTTTTTTCCTTTATTGGTTATTGGATTCGATTCCCCCCCCCCCCCCGAGAGGGGGGGGGGGAGTGCGGCTTGCAGCAGCGTAATATGGCGCTCAGCAGCCTACAGAAAAGTTAAAAACAAAATTAGGAGATATCATAAAAATAAAAACAGGCGATAAAACTATGAATGATTAAAAATGTAACAAGGCGAAAAATTGAGAAGAATATAAAAACAAACGGTCGGTGAGGCTGATTAAAACACGTAGTAAATAAACAGGCACAATTAAAAAACACAGCGACAGTTGGTTTCTGTTCACAGCAGTTTGAAAACACACCTAGCGACAGTATGGTGTCTGTTGGCAGCACTGATGGGGGATGCACAACACTGAACATGCACTTAAAACAGCACTGTAGAGGAGACACGGCGGCAGATGGAGGGGGGGGGGAGTACCGGGACTGATGAGGGGAAAAAGGGGGGGAGGAGAGGAAAGGAAAAAAGGAGCCAATGGAGGGAGAGGACACAGGTAGAGGGAGGCAGGGCGGATGCGAGAAGGAGTGGGGGAGGCAATGGATAGGAAAGAAAAAGGACCAAGGGGAGAGAATGGAGTCCAAGAGTGGGAAGGTGGAGAGAAAACAAGATGGAAGGGGGGGAGGAAGCCTGGGGAAAGGACAGGGGGAGGGAGGGGGAGGTGAGGATCATAGTTGATATGAGGGATAAATGAAGGGAGAGAGGACATCATCCAGGAGGGGGAGTTGATGGAAGCCACCTTGGGAAAGAAGATGAAGGGTGTAGAGGTGGAGGGTAGGGGGACACAACAGTGAAGGCATGGCAGCAGGTGGGGGTTGGAGAGGAGAGGAGCAACCAGGGGATGAGGGGAATCAAGTCAGCAGGAGGTGTAGACGATGCAGACATGCTCGAGGAAAAGGAGCAGGTGGGGGAAATGAACCAGGTCATAGAGGATCCAAGTGGGGGATGGGAGGCATATACAAAAGGCGAGGCGGAGTGCATGGTACTGGAGGATCTGGGGGGACTTAAGAATTTGGGGGGGGGGCTGATATCCAGGAGGGACTGGCATATCAGAGGATGGGACAGATTATGGATTTGTAGGTGTGGAGAATGGTAGAGGGGTTCAACTCCCATGTCCAGCCAGAGAGGAGTTTAGGAGACAGAGGGGGTTGTGGACTTCGGATTGGATAGAGCTGAGATGAGGGATCTGGGCGAGATGACGGTCAGTGGTGAGTCCAAGGTAGGTGAATCATGATATCAGCTGCATCAGGACTTCATGAGGAATCAGCAGCTTGGAGTGACAATGTGTGCCAGACTGGGACTGGAACCCGGGATATCCTGTTTACTAGGCAGCTGTGTTAACCACTGCCCCATCCGAACTCAGTGTTTAGCGCAACTGCTCAGACTATCTGGCTACGCTCCCTTGCCGACCCACATTCTCATCCAGCGCCAATTGTTCGCAGTCCCCGTCCATGTCCTCCAAGCTCTCTAATTTTAGATTCTCTCAGGAGGTCGGATGTAAATGTGCAACCGCACTGAAAGTTGTGGATTGATTGTCCATCGGGGCGAGTCAATTACACGAATGTGTTGTGTCCGAAAGAATAGACGCCACACACTCATAGAAATTATTTAATTAGGCTTTTCTGAATTCCTCGTTTGCCCAATATAATCGGCATATTTACTCTCGGTTTCCCTTTCTCCGAGCTTACAGTTGACTTATGTCCTCTCCAACATTTCTCTTATTTCCTTAGATGAGTAGGCTGAAGAAGAAAGTAACAGTTTCGATATTTTTATTTAGGCTACGCTGCGAAATTGCGCAGATTTCGCTGCTGGAAATGTGTAGTAAACTAGAAGGTAAAGTTTGGCATACATGGAATTGGACGATGGACAGACTCGTACTGCAGCAGGAGATAGCAACACCAATAGAGTGTCATTGGTGAGGGAGCATTCAGCCATATGCACTGGTAAACCCTAACGGGGCTGTTGTCCAAAAATATAGTATAAGGCGTAAATTCCCCACTCTTTCGTCACTTCTCTTGGTGCTGAATAAACCAAAAAACATCCATGAAGTCCCGCTATCACTCCAAAAACTCGTAACTTGGGAACTGTTAGAGAATTTTGGTTTGTTGTAAAACGTTTAGCAACTCTCAAAGACTTTTTCGTTTGTCCTTACTTGCAGATTTTACTTGCACTCCATCAAAACGGCGACAGACCAGAAGGAGCAATGTGTCATCTGTTATGCAGAATCCAAATCTGTGATGAAGATACTGCGGTATTATCGACACAGTATGGGAGGTCACCACGAGTAAAAACAAGCATAATGTGGTGGTTCAAAAACTTTAAAGAGACTGGCCTCGTCGAAGACCTTCCTCGAAGTAGACGTTACCCTGTACCTGAAACACGTGTTAACAGAGTGCAAGCTGCATTTAGACACAGCCCCCAGGAAGTCAATTCATTGTGCATTACGTGAACTGCAGGAAGCATGATCAACTTTTGCATACAAAGTGCAAATGGTCCAAGCATTGCAGCCAAACGACTGTTTTCTGCTGTATGCACTCGCGTGTTCCATGCTGGCCGCCATTGATGCTGAAAACTACTTACTGAATAAGTGGCTATTTTCAGAAGAAGCAATGTGCCACATTTTTGGTCATTTGAAGAGACAAGAACAGTAGGATTTGATGCCCCGAAACCCACACAACACACACGGACACAATAGTCTAAGGCTTAGGGGGTATAATGCATTATAGGCTTATAGGTCCAATTTGGTCGTTGAGAAAGTCGTAACAGGAAATGTTCCTTAGACATGCTCGAACAGTTCCTGCCACCACAGATGAAAGATCTGCTACGGTGCATCATCGTACAGGATGATGATGCAACCCCACACTGGAGTTTGAAACGTGCGTGATGTGCTGAATGACACATTTCCTGAGAGATAGAAGGGGCGTGATGGTCGCAGCGCATGGCCCCCGTGCGCTCCCTGTGTCAAGCCATTACACTTCTTTTTGTGGATTATGTCAAGTATCACGTGTACACAGCACAATGACAATACTAGCCTTCTTGCACGAATGAATGAAGGAATCAGAACTATCGATGCTGCAACGATGACCTGTGAGTGGGCAGAACTCGAATATCGCATTGATGTTCTACGATCCACTAGTAAGTCACACATTAGTATTGTCGCATAACAGATAAAATCTTTGAGACCTGGTAAACGTTTTACAACCAAATTTGATGCTCAATCTCGGATACTTTGCAAGTGATGATTTTTTAAAATGACTATGCGACTTTATGGTGACCCCGTAATACCAGTGCTAATTACATCATCTACAACTATACTCTGCAAGCCACTTTACGGAGTGAGGCGGAGGGTCCTTTGTGTACCAGTTTCGCTTCCCCCCTTTTCCTGCGCCATTAGCGTGTGGTTCGCGTGAAGATCGATTGTTGTCTAGTCTCCGTGTGGGCTCGAATCTTCCTAATTTATCTTCATGGTCTTTTCGCTTAGAAGTAAGCATTATATTGCTTGATTCTTCTAGGAATGTACGCTCTCGGAACTTTAACGATAAACCACAACGTGATGCAAAACACTTCTCTTGCAGCGTCTGCCACTGGAGTTGGCTGACCATCTCTTTAAATGAACAAGTAAAGAAACGTGCTGCTCTTCTTTTGATCTTCTCCATTTCCTCTAACAGTCCTATCTGGTAGGGATCCCACACTGGCGAGTAATATTCAAGGATTGGTCGAATGAATGTTTTGTAAGCTACTTCCTTTGTTCATTGAGTACAGTTCCTGAGGATTCTACCAATGAGTCTCAGTCTGGCATCTGGCTTACTCGTTATTAATTTTGTGTTGTCGTTCCACATCACATCGCTCCCTACACAGACTCTTAGATTTTTACGGAAATAATTGCTTCCAATGACTGTTCTGCAATTTTGTTGTAATCATACAATACTGAGTCTTTCTGTCTGTTTTACCTGAAGAAAAGATCGAGTGATGGCTTGCCACTATTAGAAATATACAAGATGCAACAAAAATTTGCAACAAAGTTCGAGCGTTGATAGATGACGTCTTGCTGGGCAAATTGTGGTAGGAGCCTATGTCCGGTAACGTCATCCAAAGACACCAACGGGCATCGAAGTTTAGGGACCAGAGCCTGCCATTAGACTACAACTTCGACAGTAAACGTGAGGTAGTACCCTGAGGTGCTGCAAACGGAACTTCTCGCAAACGGCCTGACAGCATTCATGGCGTTAAAAGGTGTCAAACACGTCCACGCCTGTCAAAACACCAACGCCGAGTGTATATGAAGATTCTCGAAAGAATAGATATCATTGATGACGGTGGCCGTGCGGTTCTGGCGCTGCAGTCCGGAACCGCGGGACTGCTACGGTCGCAGGTTCGAATCCTGCCTCGGGCATGGGTGTGTGTGATGTCCTTAGGTTAGTTAGGTTTAAGTAGTTCTAAGTTCTAGAGGACTTATAACCTAAGATGTTGAGTCCCATAGTGCTCAGAGCCAATTGCGGCCTAGTTGAGTTCTTGCTCTCGTTTCAACGGAAGTAGCGATTGAGGTTACACTTTTCTTTCCCCTTGTTGCAAAGATAATGTTCACGAGCCACGAAAATCTGTACTCCGCAAGCCATCATACGGAGTGTAACGAAAGATACACAGTATACTAGTATTATTTTACATGCCTTTGTTGTCCGCCCCGATAGCTGAGTGGACAGCCGGCACGGTAGCTCAGCGTGTTCGGTCAGAGAGCCCGTTGGCCTCTGTAATAAAAAACTGAGTGGGAGGATCAACCACCGAACTGGGACAGGATGTGTTGCGACGTCCGCAACGACCAAACACAACGACAAAAAAAAAAGAAGTGGTCAGCGTAACGGATTGCCGTCCTACGGGCCAGGATTCGATTCGCGGCTGGGTCAGGGATTTTCTCCGCTCAGAGACTGGGTGTTGTGTTGTCTTCATCATCATTTCATCCCCATCCGGCGAGCAGGTCGCCCAATGTGGCGTCGAATGTAATAAGATCTGCACCAAGGCCGCCGGACTTGCTCCGCAAGGGGCCTCCCGGCCAATGACGCCAAACGCTCATTTCCATTTCCATATGCCTTTGTTGATAGAGTGCGAGAAGACAGACAGTCGATACATTTCCGTGTAAGTCTGCATCTCTAGTGAGATTATTTGGCGCGAAGCGGTGCATTTCTTGACTCCTCGTGAAACGACCACTTTAAGTATTTCAAGAGTATATCATTAAGTGATACACAACGTCTTCACTACAGCACCTCCCTCTGGAGATTATTGAGTATTCTTTCAAGCTCTCACGTTTACCTCAACAATCTGTGTGAAATCGTCCAGTTCTTTTTTCTTTTGATTTAAATTTTCTTTTTTTTGTTTCCATAAGAAAACTTTGTAAAGGTCACATATTGATGACCAGTGCACAAATATCGCTCAGGCGAATAATCTGACGTGGTTTCCTTAGTGGTTGAAAAACATTTCCATAATTTTCTTCCCCACATCTGCCATCCCTGCAACTAGATACACGAGGTGAATCACCTAAGACTTGCACCGCAGATATTTCGGCAATGTAAAGTGCTACTGATGTGTGGTATTCGCAGAATATATTGGTAGTCAGCGGCGGTATTAGAAATCGCCAACGTCGGCGCCCGCTGACGGCCTCGCGCCTGTGCAGGCCTCGCATAAAAGTTGTTGAAGCTGTAAAAATTTTAGGTACTTAGTTGTGCGTCTCAATTTCCGTACGAATGTAATATTATTTATCAAGGATCGTCTGGCAACATTAAGCCCCATTACAAGACGCATCTAAGGCGCACACCTCTGCGCCAGCGCTCCAATCGTACAACTTTGGGACTGCAGGCTGGTTCTGGCAGGCCTATTACAATAAACGATTCGCGCTGGATATACCTGTCGCGAATCGGCGCATGCTCACTAGACGGCAGTAACGCATGGAACTCGAAGGAGACTATTTTTTTGCAAAGTCGTTCATATAGACCAAAAAAATTTTACAAAATAAATTATTAAATTATATACTTAGAGAGGAAGCTGATTGCCATATTAAATAAAGATACATGTTAAACGGAAAAAACACTTAGCTTTCTTTATACTGTAGGGAAGCAGCCTACTCACATTGTATAAAATTCACATCAGTCTTTCCATTGTGTGCCAGCCTAGTCCGCTGTAACTAGCTCTGACGTCATAAATGTTGCGCAATACTTTAAAAATCAAGTAAATAACCTGAAACGTTTCTAGCATGTCAGGAGTAATACTAAATCAACACGTGTTGAATGTCAGTTCAATAACTTTAACCATTTTCGAAATTTGGACGTTTTTCTGTAAAAATCATTGGCGCAACAGAAAAGAGCTAGAGACTTAAAAATTTATATTTAGATTCCTTTTTCATAATAATTTAGCAGAAACAGTATTCTGGATCCTACAAATTAAAATTTTAGTTGAAATACATGATTTTCTGGTTTTTGTCTTAAAAATTAAGGAAGCAAGATAGATTAAGTAGACGAATAAATAAGGCTAGGATGTTTAAATTTAAGTAGAATTGATATCCGCTATAATCATAAAGATGTGAGAAGTTTCAATTGAATAACTATAAAACCATAGCGATAGCGTATCTCTAAAGGGCAAGTTCAGAGCTCGTCTACTGTGTGTAGTGTAATTAAATTATTTCTCTCGCCCAAAATATTTTACTTAGCCACGTCAGAGTTTTATTATGATTACTTACCTGTGTGCTGAATGCACATTTAAATTGATAGCTTCATCGGCCATCAGCAAAGGAAGCGATGATTTATTCAATAACTTAAAGTGGTGCATTACTAGCCCAGCGGCTAGTCGGGAGAGCCGATTTGATCAGGCGTTCCCTTAGCCGTCCGCACCGCGGCTTTATATATAAGAACGCTACGCGAAGAAAAATGGCCCCAGTTCTCTCCAGACGCTGAATAGCGCACCACCTGTGTCGGGAGTCGCGTCGCGTCGGTATCATTGCTATTAACAGCCTCGGATGCCGTATTAAGTTAATCGGGATACGCGTAACCGACTTTCAGAATATAGCGAACGTTTTTTCACGATCGTTTTTGATTATGAATCCCAGACAATCTCCTAATTCCTCAGAGCTATAAGCTGTAGCTATAAGTGTATTTCTCAGATGAAGTGGGCACTAGGAATTCTAATTACAGGCTTCACATTTTGCTAATCACTTTCTGGTTGCCAAAATTGTAGTTAGAGAGCCAGTGTTGAGAACGGAAAAAGACAGCATAAATAATAGGAACATTTAAATATAAAACAATTAATTCCACCCGCCGCCCCACATGTGCTTAATCGGCCAGGAAACTGCAGTGTTTCTACATTCAAACATTTATACAACAGTAAATTTTCCACCAGCTGCCCCACATATTTTGCTAATCGGCCGGGAAAAACATTCAACATTTTATATAAACAAATAATAATTCCACCCGCCGCCCCACATATGGCGAAACGGCCGGGAAATGCATCTTTTCTAGATTACAAACCAAACATTATGTAACTACATTCATTCCACCCGCCGCCCCACAATACCATATTCACAGTCCGCTTGGTATGAACAGTTTTTCCAAGTTGCCACTTCGATCCAACAACAAGCAAATGCAACAATGCTGAGTGGAAGAGAGAGTACAGGCAGGAGCATTGTAGTGGCCATTGTCTCTGAAACCAATCCTACCAAGTGACACTTCACTCTTTTTTCAAGTTATTGAACTGGAACGAGTGAACAAGTCTTTTATTTCTGAAGGTGAGGTTATATCAATTTCAGCCATACATACTAAAAAGAACCCCATCCTATGGTAAGTTAGAATACAAATACATTTCTTGGCGTATTTATTTGGCTGCTGTCATACATGACAGAATTAAAAAAAAAAAAAAAGATATTCTGTCATGTGTGAAAATCGCACAGCCTATTCGCTCTGTTCTATGATACTGAGTATTTTAAGCACCCTACTGTACTTATCAACGTACTTAGCACAATATGTTTTTTAGATCATCATGTCTGGAGGACCCTCAAGAGTTAGAGACGTAGGGAGAAAATGGGAATCCCGTGCATCAAAAACGTACAGAAAGGCCGAGACGATTATATCAACCAAGCTACGAGTTCAAGTATGATGAAATTTCGTAAGAAAACTTCAGGTGTAATTGCTCCAGAGGCCTCAATGAAGCTCTTATCCAAGTGTCTTTAGTTTCTAAAACATGACCAGCTTCAGGGTCGACTGAATCTGTTACCCTTTCTGATACAGCATCAGAGTTTGGTGAAACTGCTGTGATCCGAGATTCTGAGCCAAAGAAAGACTTCAGAAGTGATAATGAAGAGCAAAGCGTTCCCATAAGAGAGTCATTTATCTAATTAGATCCGGGAAAGTGGATATTTCCAGTAACGGATTCGCTGCGTCATGATTTAATTCAAAATGGTTCCCAACAAACCCTAGAGAAACCTGCTGAAAGTGACCCCAAAGACGCAAATAAAGTACATTTTACTAAATTTCATTGTACTAGAACATTGAGCAACGGTGAAAAGCAACATCGCAGATGGTGAGCTTACTCCATATCTCAAGATAAAGTTTATTGCTTTCCATGTCGACTTTTTTCACATTTGCAGACACAGATGGTAAAAGAAGTATGTTGTGACTGGAAAGATCTGAGTAGGATATTGAAAAGGCATGAACACAGACAAGGACACATGGAGTGCATGATTAGATGGATGGAATTCTGTAAAGGAATCAAATACGGAAAAATAATAGATAAGGAAAACGAGAGACTGATTATGGAATGACAAAATTACTGGCATAATTTGTTTGAAAGGTTCATCGATATTATAAAATACTTAACTTCACACACTCTGGGGTTTAGAAGGCATCGAGAATACCTTAACCTGTGTTATATCCTAGCCAGTAATGCCACCCGAGCCCGCTGCCAAAAGGTTGGCAGCATCAAAGTCCGGACGCCGTCCGCATAAGCAGCGCCAGCGAGACAGGAAATCGCCGCAAGTCTGCGCGCGCCACCGCTGGCTTCTGGTTTCTTAAGCGCTGGAGTCGCGAGCGCTAGGACAGTTAAATACTGTATTCGCCGCTCAGTTGTATACTCGCCACCGAATTGTGTACTTGCTAGTCAGTTGTGTGTTCATCGCAGCAGAGTTGTTGTTTGTCGTCAGCCGACGCTGACCTAGCCGCTCCGACTCGAACTAGACAGATCTCTGTAGACACGGAGTTCACTACTGTGTTTCTGTATCTTCGTTAATAAAGATAAGTACCGACTTTTATTTAATCAGAGTGTTTGGGTTTTCATCTTTCTGTTCACTGTTCCAGCGGACCGGTCGGCCCGCTATTAAAAGTGTGGCGGTGACTTCGTAAGCCGTTTCTACAGCGAATTGTTTGTCGCTACGAACGCCGCCACAAAAATCTGAATGATAGCGGAAACAGTGGAAATGTTATAGACCTATTTATATTGTTACCCAAATACGATCTAACACTAAAAGAGCACTTGCAACGTATTAACGAAAAGCAACTTTCTCAGCATTAGCTGACCCACGACACACAAAATGAATTAATTACATTAATGTCAATATCTGTTATCAACGAAATTGTAAATAGAGTCAAACAAGCAAACTGCTCATGCTCGAGTGTACCAGGGATTCGAGCCGTGTGGAACAAATGGCTCTGAGCACTATGGGACTTAACTTCTGAGGTCATCAGTCCCCTAGAACTTAGAACTACTTAAACCTAACTAACCTAAGAACATCACACACATCCATGCCCGAGGCAGGATTCGAACCTGCGACCGTAGCGGTCGCTCGGTTCCAGATTGTAGCGCCTAGAACCGCTCGGCCACCCCGGCGGGCGTGGAACAAATGTCAATAATATTAAGGTTTTGTAATTCCTCAACTGGAGAATTAAAGGAACATTTCGTTGGGTTTACTGCCGTCGCAGAAACAACGGGAGAGTATTTATCAATTGCTATTTTAAAGGAACTAGCAAACAATGGCCTAGACATTCAGAACTGTCGAGGACAGGGATATGATAACGGTGCCAATGTGGTTGGCATTATCAAAAGGTGTTAGAACAGGAATATTCAGTATTAATCCACGAGCTTCGTTCACGTCGTGCGGATACCATTGTTGGAATTTGCTTTTGGTAGATTCCGCTAACACTTCTACAACAGCTAAAACGTTTTTCGGCTTCGTCAATGAAGTTTGTGCGTTTTACAAAATCGAGCAAGCGTAGGGGCCGTATAAAAAGTAAACTGAAATTTGCATAGAAACTGTCTGAAACACGATGGGAAAGTAGAATCTGAGCTATACAACCAATATTTCTGGAATTTGATGATGCCATCGAAAGTGTGAGTGACCTGAAAAGTAGAACTGACGATTCTGAAACTCTTAGCGACTGTGAAGGAGTCATGAGGAAAATATTAACTTCTGAGTTTATTGTTGCAATACACGTGTGGTATGAGATTTTAGTGCCGGCCGCGGTGGTCTAGCGGTTCTAGGCGCGCAGTCCGGAATCGCGCGGCTGCTGCGGTCGCAGGTTCGAATCCTGCCTCGGGCATGGATGTGTGTGATGTCCTTAGGTTAGTTAGGTTTAAGTAGTTCTAAGTTCTAGGGGACTGATGACCACAGATGTTAAGTCCCATAGTGCTCAGAGCCATTTGAACCATTTTTTTTGAGATTTTAGTACGTGTCAACAATAAAGGTAAACTATGGCAATCGGTTCCAGTGACCTTGAAAGTCGCTATTGATACTTTACGTTCATTTCGTGACTGGATACAAGAATTCCGTAACAAAGGATTTGAAACAAGCGTTGCAGAAACTCGATTGTTTGTAGAAAAAAGTAGTTACGAAATTGAGTTTCAATTTTAAAAAAAAGAATATCACAGGAAAAACGAGTGTTCGGTTACGAACATATTGATGAACCTATAAAAACTGCTGAAATGCAGTACAGAGTTAGCTTTTTGTAGACGCTATAACAGTCTATACTGAATGTCGATTGAAAGTGCTCGACGAATATTTTGAACGATTTGGTTTTATTTACGATATTAATTATTTGAAATCGTTATCCAAGGACAACCTACGCAAAAATTGTAATGATTTAGGTATAATACTTCGAGAAGGCGAAAATAGCGAGATAGACCCTTTCTAACTTTATGAGGAACTCCAACTTTTAAAATCCAACCTACAGGACTCAGTCAAAGACGCAAAACAACTTACTCAGTACGTATTAGAAAATGATTTGAAAGTAGTATATCCAAATCTTTACATAACAATCAGAATAATGCTCACAGTTCAGGTCAGCACAGCTTCTGCCGAGAGAAGTTTCTCAAAATCAAATTGATTAAGATATACTTAAGAAGCACTATGAGCCAAGGAAGACTATCTGCTTTGTCAGTAGTATCAACTGAAGCGAAAATAGCGGCTGATATTAACTACGACGTAATCTTAAAAGAACTCAGTGTGGCGAAAAGGAGGAAGTTTCGTTCATTTTAATGTGTGTATGTTTAATGTAACTTTGTCATCGTAATAATCCTTGTATATTCCTTGTATATTACAGTAATAAAATTTGTTTATCATTATTATTAGTGTATAATTCAGCTCATTTAATTTAACATTTTCTTTCTGGTTGCAAAGTGAAAGGGCTTCGCAAAGCTGATTCGTCGCCGACGTACAGTTTTCGCCTAGATTATAATAGTACTTACCAAGTGTATTTTTGTGTAGATATACACTTTTTAAAATGTAAAAATGCCTGTTCGCACTACCATACTAAAAGTCAGGCAAACTAGATGTCAAGGAGTTTGTTGCAGGATTTTAGTGCGAGTCGTTTACGAGATATCGTATTTTGAAAAGTTCCCACACGACACTTTTACAATACCTGTGGTAGCACACACTAAGGAACAACACAAGTGCATACAGTACGTATGTGGATTCTGACCAGTAATGAGATAACTGACCATCGCAGGTTGTGTTCAGAATGACCACCGGCAGCGGCAATACACATTACCAGTCTGGTATGGAACGACTGCTTAACATGTGCTAGCATTTCAGCGAGATGTTCGAACAGGTTGCAGTAATACGTCGTCGCATATCATCTGATGTTGTTGGTGTGTCCTTGTAGATGGCGTCTTTCAATTTTCTCCATAGAAAAAAGTTTACAAGCGCCAAATCCGGGGAACGGGCCGGCCCAGGTACAGGTCATTAGCGTCCGTCCAACGATTTGGAAAGAATTCGTGAAGACATGCTGCAGTACTTCGTGCACTATGGACTGGATAGCCATCATGTTGGTCCACAGCTTCCTCCTAGTCTGCAGAGGATCGTCTTCTAGCATCCGTGGAAGGTGACCTGTTAGGAGGCTGCGATACTTGTGAGCGTTCAGTGTGCCGTCTATGAAAAACGGGCCTATGATCTGATGGTTCACTATCCCACACCACACGTTTACACTCCATGAACGCTGACGTTCCTTCTGAGGAAGCCAGCGGGGCAATTCAGCAGACCAATAATGCTTGTTTCGGCTTTTTAGCTGACCATGATTGGTAAATGTGGCTTCATCACTAAACAAGATACCTGATACATCTGGAATATCCTGTCTTAACGCCCATGTACAAAAGCTAACACGGTTCCCATAATAATTTCCATGCAGCTCTTGATGGAGAGAGATGTGATAGGGACAGAATCTGTGCCTAAGGAGAATGCATAGGAGGCTTGCCTGACTCTTGTCAATTCCTCATGCGATAGCGCGAAAGCTAAATTTTGAATAAACTGCAGCAGCAGCAAGAACATTAATTCCCCCTCTTCCGTCGTCACTTGTTTCCTTCTTTTACGTTCTCTAGGTGTTACAAAAAAAAAGTGGTTCAAATGGCTCTGAGCACTATGGGACTTAACATCTATGGTCATCAGTCAACTAGAACTTAGAAATACTTAAACCTAACTAACCTAAGGACGTCTAGGTGTTACACTACCACTTTCATGTAACTAGTTGAAAAAGTTGATAAATAATTGGCGTCATGAGCGACGTGTATTGGGATATCTTGCCGAATACACCGTACAACAACGACCTGCATTCTTCCCACGCTCTCCATATATCACGAGCACGTCGGCTTTTTCTGCATTGGCAAATCCCATCTTCGACTCAAGACATGCCGCTTGGACTGTCACACACTAAATGTCCAGCAAGTATCAGTGCACTCGAGGCACACACAAGCACACTGTAAGCAAACATAACAACATCATGCCTAGCAACGACGCAGGTTGAATGCCACAAACAAGTGTCAGTGTGGGGACTTTTCAAAATCAGATATCTCGTAAACGACTCCCCATAGAGTCCTGCAACAAACACCACTGACATTCTAATTTGCCCTTCCTTTAGTTTGGTAATGTCAATAGGCATTCTTCATTTAAAAAAGTGTATGTTTGCACAAGAAATAAACTTTCTAAGTATTATTACACTCTGTTTATTGGCTAATAAGACGATCCCCCTGCCTACCGATGCCGGCCGGAGTGGCCGAGATGTTCTACAGTCTGGAACCACGCGACCGCTACGGTCGCAGGTTCGAATCCTGCCTCGGGCATGGATGTGTGTGATGTCCTTGTAGTTCTAAGTTCTAGGGGACTGATGACCTCAGAAGTTAAGTCCCATAGTGCTCAGAGCCATTTTTGAGCCAATGCTGAGGGGTCCATTCGGCATGTCGTTGGGCCCATCTGTACCGCGCTGCATGGTGTCTTGGTTGCAAAGATGGACCTCGCCATGGACGTCGGGAGTGAAGTTGCGCATCCTGCAGACTATTGCGCACAGTTTGAGTCGTAACACGACGTCCTTTGGCTGCACTAAAAGCATTATTCAACATCGCGGCGTTGCTGTCAGGGTTCCTCCGAGCCACAATCCGTAGGTAGCGGTCATCCACTGTGGCAGTAGCCCTTGGGCGGCCTGAGCGAGGCATGCCATCGACAGTTCCTGTCTCTCTGTATCTCCTCCATGTCCGAACAACATCGCTGTGGTTTACTCCGAGACGCCTGAACACTTAACTTGTTGAGAGGCCTTCCTGGCACAAAGTAACAATGCGGGCGCGCTCGAACCGCGGCATCGACCGTCTAGGGATGGTTGGACTACTGACGACAGGTGCAGTGTACCTCCTTCCTGGAATAAGTGGAATAACTGGAACTGATCGGCTCCGTCTAATAGGCGCTGCTCATGCATGGTTGTTTACATCTTTGGGCGGATTTAGTAACATCTCTGAACAGTCAAAGCGACTGTGTCTGTGATACAATATCCACAGTCAACGTCTATCGTAAGGAGTTATGGAAACCCGCTTGATGCAAAACATTTTTTGATGTGTGTGTAGGCCGGCCGGTGTGGCCGTGCGGTTAAAGGCGCTTCAGTCTGGAACCGCGTGACCGCTACGGTCGCAGGTTCGAATCCTGCCTCGGGCATGGATGTGTGTGATGTCCTTAGGTTAGTTAAGTTTAATTAGTTCTAAGTTCTAGGCGACTGATGACCTCAGAAGTTAAGTCACATAGTGCTCAGAGCCATTTGAACCATTTTGATGTGTGTGTAAGGCCATTTCACTTTAAATCTCTCTGCGTGGATACCTTTATATATTTAACTGCTGTGACTGACTCCTGTGATTGATTGCTGCTAGTGTAATCAAACAACGTTCAGTTTTCAGTTAACTTTTTCGTTCGAGGACAGCTACCCACACTGCAGTTGGTCACCTGCAGTTGTACATCTACATCTACAGCGACATCCACATCCGCACTCTGTAAACCACTGTGAAGTGCGTGGCAGAGGGTACTACCCACTGTAACATTTATTATGGCTTTTCCCCGCTCCATTCACTAATGGAGCGCGGGGAGAATCGTTGCTCAAATCCTCTGTGAGCGCTGTAATTAGTTTAATTTTGTCTTCGCTGTCTCTGTGAGTGAGACAGGGGCTTGCAACGTATTCTTTGATTCATCACCTAAAGTTAGTTCCAGAAATTTTCTAAGTTGAATTTCATAGGCTACCTTGCGTCTATCTTCAAGCGTCTGCTATTTTACTTCTTTCAGCATCTCTGTGACAGTCTCCCGTCGATGGAACAAACCTACGACCATTCGTGCCGCCCTTCTTTGTACCTCTGTTAGTTCTGTTTGGTACAGGGATGGGTCGCACAAGTGTTTTGTATCCAGTCTGCTCTGTAGGCTAATTGCTTTTCCCTTGTATTCTGCCAATGAATCGCAGTGTGCCACCTGCTTAATCTACGATTGAGACTATCTGATCGTTCCATTTCATATTCCTACAATTTTTTACACTCAGGTATTTGTCTGAGTGGACTGATTTAAAATAAGTTACCAATCTTTGCACCACTTTTAAATCCTATCAAGATCTGACTGAATATTTTTACAACTTCTTAAAAAAAATGGTTCAAATGGCTCTGAGCACTATGGGACTTAACATCTGTGGTCATCAGTCCCCTAGAACTTAGAACTACTTAAACCTAACTAACCTAAGGACATCACACACATCCATGCCCGAGGCAGGATTCGAACCTGCGACCGCAGCAGCCGCGCGATTCCGGACTGCGCGCCTAGAACCGCTAGACCCAACTTCTTCCAGATAGTACTTCATTATAGATAACTGCATCATCTGCGAAAAGTCAGAGATTACTGCTGACAGTGTCTGCAGGGCCATTAACATATAGCATGAACAGCAAGAGTCACAACACAGTTCAGTGGGGCACACTCGAAGTTGTTGGGTTGGCGCACAGGTTCATAGCGTTTTTCCGTAAGTTCAATAAACGCAACAGGTACACGAAATAGAAACTTTAGTCTCCGTCACTACTGACAACTCTGGGGTAACTTCGATTCCGCTACTATCGACATCAAGTGGTTTTGAGGCAAAGAACTCGTCGAGCCAGTTTCAGAGCGCATTTTCATCGGGAAAGGAAGTTCCTTAGAGGTTGTTCGATAGAGAGCAGAAAAGGTGTAAATCTGAGGGCGCAAGTTCAGGTGAATAAGGGGGGTTCCGGATGGCTTCCCAACCCAACTCCTGTATCGTGTTTTTTGTCAGTCTAGAACATGGCTTCACAACATACGTGCTCGCGGAGCAAGCTGTGAGCAGCAAGGTGCGAGCACGGAGCAGGGCGAGCACGCTACCCCCACTACCGGACCAGAGCGGAGAGTGGGGAATGTCACGTGGGGCACACAACAGCTGCCGCCAGTAAATGTAAATCCGCGGCCACCTGCAGGGATATCACTCACGAATTATTACTGCGACAAATGAAACAAATAAAGGAGAATGTACACATGCCACATAATTTTATTAGCTTAGTGTATGCCTCTACATTCGCATTAATTTGTGAACTGTTACACAATAAAAGGTGTCACTGAAGTGTGGGATTCTCGGTTATCTTGTACTTTTTGCCCTTTACAATTGCGTCTATGTTCGGAGTAATTGTTCTTGTGCATTTTAGGTGCAGCGTGCAGTTTCGATCAGACAATGCGTTTCTCAGGCGCGTCTTGTTACATTTCATTGCAGAGGACAGTTGTTCACAAACATACGTGGAACCGAACATTGATATTATTGTAGCCGCCAGTTTGTGCAAACGAGGAAATCTATCCTGAGGGAAGTGTCTGTAGAATTCCAAAACGTTTTTCTTGTTCTGAAATTTGTCTCTGTATTCTCTGTCATACTGCAGGTCAATAATTTCTTGCTGCAGCTCAGGACGAATCTCTTAAACATTCGCTGAATATGGAGAGAACAGCTCAAAATCACTGTCTAGTGCTGTCAGATCTTGAAAGCGCTGATCAACTAAAACTATGTGAATAACGTTCACAGTCTTTGTGAACATCTTGCACGGATGATAATTTAGGAAAATGAGCTAGGTTTCCTGTTTCCAGCTGACTCACCCAAAGTGTCAATTTCATTTTAAAAGCTCGTATTCGATCTATGAAATGAGTAATTAGCAGATCTTTACCTTGTAGTAAAATGTTCAAAGCATTCAGATGGCTAGTTAAATCTGCTAAGAACGCGAGATCACATTCAAACGTGCGCGCGCATTTCCCCTCCCTCCCCTCCCTCCCTACTCCGCGACCTTGCACCTGCTCGCGAGCACGTGCCTGAGCAGACGCGAGTACTCGCGCTCAAAACCGGCCAGTTGTTAAGCCCTGGTCTAGAAGAATGCGCGCGGGCGTTATCGTGGAGTAGCATGACGTCACGCAGTCTTCCTTGTCGTTGTTCTCGGACTGCGTCTGTTTGACGTTTCAGTTGTTGATAATGACTCAGCAGGGCTGGCTACACTTCGGAGAAACAATGCGTAGTATACCACACCGTCGCTGCCCCACCATCCCACGCATAACGTTATCTTTGTGGATGTTTGCAGGTCTTTGTACTTGTTTGGGCTCATTCAGTCCCTTCTTTTCCTTATGTTAGCATAAAGACGTCATTATTTACGATACAGGATATGAATATTCGGTGTTGTTCACGAGCCACCTGATGACGAGCGAGCAGAGATGCACGTATGGCCACCCGCTGATTTTTGTGATTTTGGCTTAGAGCATGCGGTACCCATACACCCGATTTTTGAACCTTCCCCATTGCATGTAAACGTCACACGATGGTGGAATGATCACATTTGCCAGTTCTCGAGTACACTGACGCGGACCATTGTGGATTAATGCCTTTTAAACCATCTTCGAGAAACCCCGAAGGTCTTTCTGAACGTGGAGAGTCACTGTCAAAACGATCCTCCTTAAAAAGAGAAAACGATTTTCTAGCCGTGCTCTGTCCAATGGCATTATTCCCATACAGGGCGCAAACGTTTGGCTCAAATGGCTCTGAGCACTATGGGACTTAACATTGGAGGTCATCAGTCCCCTAGAACTTAGAACTACTTAAACCTAACTAACCTAAGGACATCACACACTTCCATGCCCGAGGCAGGATTCTAACCTGCGACCGTAGCAGTCGCACGGTTCCGGACTGAAGCGCCTAGAACCGCTTGGCCACCGCGGCCGGCCGCAAACGTTTCTGGCTGCCTCCGCTGCTGTCAGCCCTCTATTGACTTAAAATAGAAGAATATGTCGGAAATGTTCCGATTTCTCCACTTGTCACTACGTTTCCCAGCGTCCACAGCTCCACTCACTTATCTCCAAATGACAAAATGAGAATATGTAAACTCAAATAGCAACAGCGAACTACAAATAAAAAATAACAATCGATAAATAAACACACAGCAACCGGAATACCAAAATACAAACGAAAAACGCCACGAACTTATGCACCAACATAATACTTCCACATCGCTCGATGATTCTCCGCCATGCCGATTGGCCGCGCGGTTAGAGGCGCCATGTCACTGACTGCGCGGCCCCTCCCGTCGGAGGTTCGAGTCCTCCCGCGGGCATGGGTGTGTGTGTTGTTCTTACCATAAGTTAGTTTAAGTTAGTTTAAGTAGTGCCCCTTAGAAATTCTCACACATTTGAACAATTGATGATTCTCCAGGCAAAATAACGTGTTGTATTCTCCCTACGAAAAGATTCTTAATCCAGTCACAAATGCCGGAATTTTCAGCACTTTTATAATGGCGCGCCCTTACTGTATACAACATACATGTCTTCAATGATAAGCAAAAACATTATGACATATGCCCCCCGCGAGACTGAATAAGGCCAAGTGGCGTTGCGGGCATGTGACGCGGTAAGAAATGCATGTAAAAGGCGGAGCAGAGACGAATGGGGAATCATTCTAATAACGATACTAGCTGCAACAGGGATATCCACTGACATAAGAAATGGTTCAAATGACTCTGAGCACTATGGGACTTAACATCTGTGGTCATCAGTCCCCTAGAACTTAGAACTACTTAAACCTAACTAACCTAAGGACATCACACACATCCATACCCGAGGCAGGATTCGAACCTGCGACCGTAGCAGTCGCGCGGTTCCGGACTGAGCGCCTAGAACCGCTAGACCACCGCGGCTGGCACACTGACATAAGAGACTTTTACACAAGAGGCAGACTGTTATGACGCGGTACCAGGGAACGAACATCTGGGAAACAGCGAAGCTTATCGGCTGTTCGCGTACTACTGTCGTGAGCATCTGTGGAAAGTTGTTGGAAGAAGTGAGACGACGAATAGGCGACAAGGTGTTGCAAGTCCACGCCTTATGACAGAAAGTTGAAGTTGGATCCTTGCCCACTCTGTAAAGAAAAGTAAGCGGAGATCTGTGGCAGTACAAAGTACAAGTACAAAGTACAACACTGGTAGTCCAAGCATTCTGCGATAGCATAATGTTAAATTTGCAACGCAGTGCTTCGAAACTCGTGCTTTCACCATATTCCAAGCATTATGGCGAAGTTGTTGCAAAAATTATTCCCTGAAATAAATTAAATTTTAAATCGAGTTTCTTTTGCATGAAACTCTATCAACAATGACGAAAATAGTCAAAAAAATCCGCAAAACTATAAAACACGGTTTTTCTTAAATATGTAAAAAGCTATAGCACCGGTCGAAAAAGGTTCACTGAGAAAGTAGTAGGGTTTAAAAAGATATATCGAGAGGTTCTTGTTGATCTTTTTTGTAATCACCGACTCTTTATTTCGTTTCGAGACCTATCGAAAAGACCGTTAATAATTTGGTTCTCTATAACTCGTTAACACTCACGTTCGCATTCTTGACATTTACTGTAAGTATAGCCCGCGGTAAACCAAAAAAGTACTTGTTTAACAAATTGCCGGCCGGGCTGGCCGAGCGGTTCTAGGCGCTACAGTCTGGAACCGCGCGACCGCTACGGTCGCAGGTTCGAATCCTGCCTCGGGCATGGTTGTGTGTGATGTCCTTAGGTTAGTTAGGTTTAAGTACTTCTAAGTTCTAGGGGACTGATGACCTCAGAAGTTAAGTCCCATAGTGCTCAGAGCCATTTGAACCATTTGTTTAAAAAATTAAACAATGCTAATATTTTTCAAGATACATCGATATTTTGAGGAAAGGTGAACTCGATAATTATGTAGATGTTCTTAGCGGACAGCCCTACAGTAACTGTTTTAGACTTATTTTCTTTGCATACCATGCTATTAAACAGTTTTTACGGTTTTATTAATTGTAAGCATTAAAAAATGACTTAGAAGACATTGCAGGAACCCTGGCAGCACCAAAACAACAGGAAGGCAGCTCCATAAGCAGGAAATTGTAGGGGAAATTATGTTTTTCCACTTTCCCTTTATGCAATATAAGCCGTCGATACGGTTCCTCTTGATAACCGAACACTTCGACTACCTTCTTTACAGAAGCACCCACAATAGGTGCACCAGCAATTTGCCCACGCTCAAATTCACTTAGCTCCGACATAATGCACTCACAACTACACAAACACTGACACTTGTAACGTATTGAGGACATTGCACGGGTGTCGTTCAATGTCAAATGCAACAGCAGAACTTGCGGGGCTGGCTAGCATCTGCATTTACTTTCAAGCATGCATTTCTCGTGTTTTTCCGTATTTTTGTCCAATCCTTGTATGCCCCTTGACTCTGCAATATTATCTGCCAGATCCTGCTTAAAAACTCAAGCGACCAGTACACTTTTGCCAGCCACGGGGGACACGAAGATGTGGATCATATAAGTTTTCTCAAAATCTTGTCATATGTAGACACGAATGTACGTGCTGGACACGTATATTTAAGAACATAAAATAATACGTGGATCTCATAAGTCATTACGAATGTTGCTCTATTCCGTTGGCCTCGGGCCTGGATGTGTGTGATGTCCTTAGGTTAGTTAGGTTTAAGTAGTTCTAAGTTCTAGGGGACTGATGACCACAGCAGTTAAGTCCCATAATGCTCAGAGCCATTTGAACCATTTTTGAACTATTCCGTTGTTATTGCACTATACAATCACTTGTAGTTAAAGTCACTTGCTGGGCGGAGGAAGGAGAACAAAATTAGCTTCCTCTTGAAACTTGGTTTTATATCTGCTACACTCTTCATATTAATGAATCAGCAGTTAAAGAGCGCCTCAATGGCACAATCAAGCACCTCCAGAGAGGAAGGCGGATCTGCGAGGTGTAATGAAGCTCTCTTCTCCCCATATTCATCCCCCCGCCCCAGTGCTATCGCCAAATCAGAATAGCTTGTTAGTGATTCACTTTATCTCCGATGATGACCTAGACGCAAAGAATCAACCCAATAGTCTGTCAGCTAATTCGTTTAACTGGCAAAAGTGTTCCTCACAACACTAGCTGAAAGCACCTCGCTAACCTGACTTCAGCGTCATTTTGGATTCGACGAAGTTAACTTGCGGAATCTTAAGACGAGTTCTGCAAAAGTTACTACTTTGGAGGGCTATGTGATTTTCTTTACTTAAACTAGTTCGTTTTAGGTAAAACACACGAGAATTTGTCGCAGGCAAAAGGACGAAGATGTAAGTGCCCTTTAGAAATATTTATTTGTAATGTGGACAGGAAATCTTCCTTGAAGCTTCTCTTGTATTTGTTTTGATTGTTTTAGTTTCTCTACGAAGCCGGCCTTACTATTTCAGAAACGTACCATTCACGGTACTTCATCGTTTCAGCTTGTAGTAGGTGAAACAGACAGTGACTATAGATCAGTTTTTCGTAGAATATTACTAAACAAACAATCATTCGAAGTTCGTAACATTCTCGTGATTAACGTACAGGTTTTTGGACAAAAATGTAAGCGAGAAATGCATGCTTGGACATAAATGCAGACGCTAGCAGAGCATTAAAGTTGCGCTGTTGTATTTGGCCACGAACAGCACATGTGCAATGTCCTCAGTAATTTGCAACTGTCAGCCGTTGTCACAAAAGTGTTCTGTGTAGTTGTGAGTGCATTATGTCGGAGCTAAGTGAAATCGAACGTGAGCGAACTGTTGATGCTCGTATGGTCCCCGACCGGGACTCGAACCCGGGGTCTCCTGCTTACATGGCAGACGCTCTATCCATCTCTCTCTTTCTTTTTTATCTCATTTTGTTCATAAGGGATCGTTGTATTTATTCTGGGCGGGTGTCCTGTGACACTTGTTCAAGTTTAGCGTTGATCCATTAACTCAGTTTTTTTTTTTTTTTTTTATTATTACAGAGGGCAGCTAACCCTCTGACAGGACACGCTGAGCTACCGTGCCGGCTGACGGCTGCAGGTCATTAATGGTGTCTGTTCTTTCGGATATGTCCGAAAGAACAGACACCATGTCCATATAAGTATATAGTTCTGGCAATACCGGCCATGACCTTCTTCTTCAGTGCGGATTCACACATATTCCCCGAACTCTTACGGGACTTGGTAAGAATATCTTCCACGAGTAATGCGTGTGTTGGGGTGGGACACTACGAATGTAGTGTGTGGACATACCAGATGAGAATGTGGGTCTCGCAGGATGCGTACGCGAGTCGTACTATCCCGCTGTGCCCTCGGTGGCTCAGATGCATAGAGCGTCTGCCATGTAAGCAGGAGCTCCCTGGTTCGAGTCCGGGTCGAGGCACACATTTTCACCTGTCCCCGTTGATATATATCAACGCCCGTCAGCAGCTGAAGGTATTAAATTAATTCTAATTTCGTTCTAGACGGCTGCAAGTCATCAACGGTCTAAGTACATCGAGTCCGACGGTCGTTGAAGAGGACTGTGTCGAAAAATAAGCCAACGACAGGTGTGAAAGTCACTGCAGAGCTGGATGTCGCAGTCGCGAACCCTGTCACCACCAAAAGAACAGGAAGGTAGTCCATAAGCAGGGAACTGCAGGTCGAGCTAGAATTCCAAGCTACTCATTAATGATGCACATGCCCGTAACAGGAAAACTTGGCAACAAAGCCTTAAAGCCTGGGCTATGGAGCAATGGAGGAAAGCGATTTACTCGATTGAGTTTTGTTCCCCAGCGTTTCCAACTTCTGGCCGAGTTTACGTCCCGAGAGTGAAACATGACAGAAGTTTGATGATCATCTGGGTAGTCATATGGCGGTATTCCAGAGGTCCCATGGTTGTTCTGCAAGGTCGCATTACTGTCAGAGACTGTGTGACCAGTTTCGCTGATCAAGTCAGTACCATGGTACAATGTTTGTTTACCAATGGTGGTGCTGTGTTCCAAGACGACAGGGCGCCTGTTCACACAGCTCGCATCATCCAGGATTGATTTCGTGAGCAGAGGATGAAGTGTCGCATTTTCTCTGTCCACCACAGGCGCCAGATTACAATATTATTGAGCCTTTTTGGTCTACTTTGGAGAGACGGGTGCCTGATCGCTATTCACCTCCATCATCGTTATCTGAACTTGTCTCTATTTTGCTGGAAGAATGGTATAAGATTCCCTTAAAAGCCATACAGGACATGTATTTATCAATTCGACGACGACTGGAAATTGTTTTCAATGCCAACGGCTTTCCAACACCGTATTAGGGATGGTGATGTCTCGTGGGTTTGGCGTTTGATTATTTTCGTCCACATCTGTACATTCGAAGAAATGTCACATAATATATCAAGCAGGATAAAATATGAAACAATGGAAACAGAGGACTTGGCAGCTAGTAGAGTAAATTCAGATAATATACGTTACTATTTTCTTTAATCGAAACGGTCAAGGGTCCAGTCCTTGAACGAAAGAACAAGATCTTTTTTTAAAAAAAACGATTCGCTGGCTACTATTTTCTGCGATATCTAGACAAAATATTGCTTACGCTGAATTTTCAAAGTTATTCATGTTTTTACTCGAGCTGTATTTAAATTTACACAGTTCGCAAACAGCTAGCGAGTAATATATCATAAAGTAACATCCCAAGTCATAATTCTACAAATTTCAATTAAAATGAAAGCAACACAGAAATTTAACTAGCTGTTTTTACTCACGTTGTATGAGAATCGTCTCAGAAGATTCGTCATGTGGAATACATTGGTAGGGGAAAATTGTTACACTGAGGAATTTCCAAGTTATAGTTAAGAAGCACCACTACTAGTTTACATATAAATTAAAGCAGTCTTTTGTGATATGGCTCTCTATATACACTTTCTCTTTGGCTTTCTTCAGGCTTTCAATGCCGTTTGAAGCTGTGGGTCTGCTACTCATCCTAATCGCCACGCTATTCGCCGTGATGGGACACTGCAGCTGTGACCACAAGATGCTCATCGCATGTGGACTCTACATCCTCGGAGGTATGTAAGAATTTAATATGTCGCCAAAGAAGCCCATGTTCCTTGTTCTGGTCGTCCGATTGCAATTTATAGTCGGTATAGGCACAGGAACGATTTATGAACTAGGCTCATAGGTAAGTATCGTTGTTAATTATACGGAGCAGTCAAATCAAAACGAGACGGATGGAAATGAAGTAAGTAAACCGTCCATTATTCCAAAAGTAATCGCCATAATTGTTAACACATTCATCGCGCTGTGAGACAAGACGGTCAGTGTCTCCATGGAAAAATGTTTCTGGTTGCTTACGGAACCATGGTAAGTTCCCATGGGACTAAACTGCTGAGGTCATCGGTCCCTAGGCTTGCATACTACTTAATCTGACTTAAACTAACTTACGCTAAAGACAACACACAAACCCATGCCCGAGGGAGGACTCGAACCTCCGACGCGATGAACCGCTCAAACCAGGACCGTCGCAATGCACCCTAGGCCGCGCGCCTACCCCGCGCACGGAATCATGATAGTACCCAGGTGTGCACCTCTTCGTCCAAAGCAAATTGATACCCACTGAAATCTTTCTTCAGAGCTCTAAAAATATGGAAATGGCATGAGATCAGGACTGTATACACGATGTGTAAGAGCTTTCCTGAGAAACTTGTGCAGCGTAGTCGAAACAACCTTGGCAAAATGTGGATCCGCCCACGGTACAGAAGTTTCGCTGGGAAGCCCTTACACATCCTCCATACAATCCCGATCTCTCCCCGTGCGATTTCCATATTTTTCCAGCTCTGAAGAAAGACGTTCGTAGTCGTCGATTTGTTTCTGGCGAACAAAAAAAAAATTGTAAATTTGTGGTAAGATCTTATGGGACCAAACTGCTTAGGTCATCGGTACCTAAGCTTACACACTACTTAATCTACCTTAAATTAACTTACTCTATGGACAACACACACACATGCCCGAGGGAGGACTCGAACCTCCGACGAAAGGAACCGCGCGGACCGTGAGAAGACGCCCCAGACAGCGCGGCTTCGGCCGCTCTGGATTAGCCGAGCGGTCCAAGGCGCTGCAGTCATAGACTGTGCGGCTGGTCCCGGCGGAGGTTCGAGTCCTCCCTCGGGCATGGGTGTGTGTGTTTGTCCTTAGGATAATTTAGATTAAGTAGTGTGTAAGCTTAGCGACTGATGACCTTAGCAATTAAGTCCTATAGGATTTCACAAACATTTGAACATTTTTGAACACCGCGCGGCTTCGGGCGAAGTAGTGTACGCCTTGGCACCACAAACATTTTCCCATGAAAGCACCCACCGTCTTGTCTCACAGTGGGATAAATGTGTTAACAGTTAGGCGAACACTTTTGAAATAATAAACACTGTACTTACGGTTTTTTTTTTACATCTGTATCGTTTTCATTTCACTGCCCCTTATAATTCACTTCATTCCTCCACTTACGAACAAGCTGTAGTCTTTTCACGTGTGTTATAAAAGTAGTTTAGGGAGTTTTGGAGTCGACATTATAATCTAAAGTTAAAATGTGAATTTTAGACTATTAGTCTCAGAGGTTTCGTAGGTAATGGTCCCACTTTTGGAGATAACCAGTTCAGAAAACTGACCCCTTTCGATTACTTTCATTCTTGCTCTTACTAAGTTCGTCCATTAGACGGAAACTACACTGCTAGCCATAAAAATTGTAATGCAATGAAGACTACATACAAATGATTAGCATTTCACCTCAACTGTACAATGTGCGTAGGAATAACGCCATCTGTGTCCTGTGTAAAATGAATTACACAACGGGTTTCTCATCATAAATACCATTTCAATGTTGTTTGTTTGTGATAAGATCGTATTATGCCTCGTGTAAGGAGGAGATACGTTTAGCAGCACGTGTCGGAGTTCGACGGAGGTAGCAACCAGGTCTATCGAAACTGCAGCGTATCATTCCACGATACTGCTGCTCGCGATGCTCGGGGTCACACGACTGTCATGTGAGTATGATGAAATGGATTATTACAGGAGGGACGTACTCAAAGCCATGCAGGATCGCAGTGGCCTTGTGCAACTAGCTCCCGAGAGGACAGACGTATTATTCGCTCGGCTATTCAGGATCTCACAAACATGTCCTGTACTTTGGATCGGGAAATGGACTTGTTTGCACAAGACAGGCATCCATTCTGATATACCGAGAGAGGTGGCGTAGATGATAGCGCACTGTACCCGCGTTCGGAAGGACAACCATTCAAATCCCAGCCCAGCCGTCGAGATTTTGCTTTTTGCGTAATTTCCCAAAATTGCTTAAGGCAAATTTCGGGGAATAGTTACATTGAAAGAGGCGGCTGACATCCTTTCCATTCCTTCACTAATCCGAGCTTGCGATCCATCTCTAATGATCTCATTGTCGACTGGGTGTTAAATACAGGTCTCCTTCCGATGAGGATAATATAACGACGTCACGAAGGACATACCCATGTGTGGAGGTTCCGTGGAAAACGAACGTTGACACATTTCCTTCGTCACCGTCGTACGGATCCAGCACCAGGCGTGATGGTATGAGTACACTAAGCCTCTAGTTCGCTTAGATCATGCCTGGCCAAGATTTGCGCTCGCACTCTGCGATTGCAGCCGAGTGTGACCAGCACTCCTGCTTCGCCTACCACTGCGCTATTCCGATCAGGTGTGTAAGTAAGACAGGTATATGTGAAGGCTGCACGCGCCAGAAGCTTTTCAAGACGTCTTTGCAAACATAGTGGAACTACTTACAAGAGGCGATTATTGCAGCGTACTTTTACAAGCAGGATTTTGTCACGTATTTTTATTTTCAACTTTTTATTTTTTGGCTAAAGAAATAACTTTTATTACTTGATTAAATAAGTACATTATATAGGGCTAGTACAGTGAGCTGAACTCACTGATGTTGCTCTTGGCGTAACATTTTATAAAAGTCTTATAAATTCCTGGATTGGACAAACAGATCGTTGAGTTGGTCGCTACACTGTACGACTATCAGATCAAGTTGGAAGTAATGAAGTTCATTAGCAGCCAAAAGCGAGAACGGTCTGACAAATAAATCAAAATCGGTCTTCAGTCGTGCAATGTCTTGGCATCTCTTTGAGCATTCATGATGAAATGTTTCAATTCCTGAAACGTAGTCACTCATGTATGGTCCACAAATGACTGCCTTGAGTTACGGGAAATGTTCCACATCACGAACTTGAAGCTGATTTTTCCAGAGGATTACTTTTTTATTTGACAGCATCAATCTTGTCTGCAATGTCTGTTACCAAATGATTCTCCTTGAGTACGAATAACTGATGATGTCGACCATAAGGGATTTTGTCACCACTCTACTTTCTCTTCACCCAGTTTTTTCCTAATGGCCGTCTTCAGTTCAGCCAACATTTACTGTCGTTCGTCAGAAGACAAATTGCATCATATCGCCTTTGTGGCTGGTGTTGTAATGATGTTGCAAGAAGTGTTTCTCAAGCTCATAATGGTATATTAAGTACTTTGCATGGCCTTTAAACTATGCAGAAAGTAAGGCAATTCCCATTCGGAGCTAAACGATGTGGCTTCTCTACTTTATCTTTCTTAGACAAGGGTGTAGACACCGAAGTATTGCAAATGCAGAAGGTTAATTTGATTTAACGAAAGTAGTACTGTTAGCGAACTGCTTAGCAAGTGACAAGGCGAGTGATTTGCTTTAGTCGCTTCTGGCTGCAACCTTCATTTCCCTGTTCCTCCTAATACCTCAGCTCCTCTCTCCGCTGTTCTCGGAGCACTAAGCAGCAGTGCAGACGGAGTCTCTCGCTCGCGGAGCGTTGCTTGACCAGGTCTGATTAACCAGTAATTTGGACAGCGGCGTTACATTTCCTGCGTGTAAAGGCCGATGGTTGTGCGTTATCTTCTACATCTCAGTGATATTATCTTTCAACAAGACCACACAATATTGCACGTTGCATGTGCTGTCCTCACCAACCTCAATAGAGAAGGTGTTCGACTGTTTCCCTGGACAGCACCTCATCCAAATCTCTCATCCATTGAAAACATTTGGATATGGGTTGCCATGAGACTGCCGCGCAACCACTGGCAATCGTCTGATTGATGAATTCTGGTATAGAGTTGAAGCAGCACGGAATGATGCGCACGCATCTGTCACTGAAGCTCAGTTTGACGCGATCCAAGGCCAGATGGCTGCACAGTGCACTAAATTTCGAACCTCGTGTACTGCCAAATCACATACAAGTTTTATCGTGTATTCTTTCCACTATACTATATAGGATGTCCCAGGAGGAAAGATCAATCTTCGGGGATGTGATAGGAACCATCATTCGATCCAAGAAAGTCAAGTATACAAGAAACAATCGTCTAGTAAACATGGGGTCTCAAATGCATACCTAAAGATCGATGAGCACTTGTTCAGTAGAAAAGATGTGTTTCACGGTAGCGAAGGTGAACAAGTGCTCACAACTCTTAAGGAATTCAATTTAGAGCCCATTTTTCACTGGACATTTTGTTCTTTTTTGGTCCATACAACCACCTCTCAAAATATGGAAAGCGAAGAGATTCCAAAAGAAGAAATTTATTTCACAGTATCAAAGATGAAGAGGCCAATGAGGTGCCGCGGTAGGTAACACACTAGACTCTCATTTGGGAGGATGACTGTTCAATCGCGCGTACGGCCACCCTGATTTAGGTTTATAGTGGTTTCCCAAAATCGCTCCAGGCGAATTCCAGGACGGCTTCATCCTTGAATCAATTCGAGCTTCAGCTCCGTCTCTAATAACCTCTATGTCGACTGGCCGATAAACACTAATCTTCCTTCCTTTTCTTTTTTCGAAGATGAAGTACTGCTCATAGCTCTTACCCAAGCACCACCTACAGCAGTTCTACGTATTATCAATATTTCGTCAACTATTTTCATTAAGGGGGTAGGACGTCTTGGAGCAGGAGAGACACCACAGGACATTTTAATTTCCACTGTCTATACTTTTACGAATAAATTCATAAAACTTTGTCAGCATGACCAGGAAGGATTAAGGAATCACAATCATAGCAATGTAAGTTCAAAAAAATAACAAAATAATTTTTTTATCTACATCTACATTTATACTCCGCAAGCCACCCAACGGTGTGTGGCGGAGGGCACTTTACGTGCCACTGTCATTACCTCCCTTTCCTGTTCCAGTCGCGTATGGTTCGCGGGAAGAACGACTGTCTGAAAGCCTCCGTGAGCGCTCTAATCTCTCTAATTTTACATTCGTGATCTCCTCGGGAGGTATAAGTAGGGGGAAGCAATATATTCGATACCTCATCCAGAAACGCACCCTCTCGAAACCTGGCGAGCAAGCTATACCGCGATGCAGAGCGCCTCTCTTGCAGAGTCTGCCACTTGAGTTTATTAAACATCTCCGTAACACTATCACGGTTACCAAATAACCCTGTGACGAAACGCGCCGCTCTTCTTTGGATTTTCTCTATCTCCTCCGTCAGACCGATCTGGTACGGATCCCACACTGATGAGCAATACTCAAGTATAGGTCGAACGAGTGTTTTGTAAGCCACCTCCTTTGTTGATGGACTACATTTTCTAAGCACTCTCCCAATTAATCTCAACCTGGTACCCGCCTTACCAACAATTAATTTTATATGATCATTCCACTTCAAATCGTTCCGCACGCATACTCCCAGATATTTTACAGAAGTAACTGCTACCAGTGTTTGTTCCGCTATCATATAATCATACAATAAAGGATCCTTCTTTCTACGTATTCGCAATACATTACATTTGTCTATGTTAAGGGTCAGTTGCCACTCCCTGCACCAAGTGCCTATCCGCTGCAGATCTTCCTGCATTTCGCTACAATTTTCTAATGCTGCAACTTCTCTGTATACTACAGCATCATCCGCGAAAAGCCGCATGGAACTTCCGACACTATCTACTAGGTCATTTATATATATTGTGAAAAGCAATGGTCCCATAACACTCCCCTGTGGCACGCCAGAGGTTACTTTAACGTCTGTAGACGTCTCTCCATTGATAACAACATTCTGTGTTCTGTTTGCTAAAAACTCTTCAATCCAGCCACACAGCTGGTCTGATATTCCGTAGGCTCTTACTTTGTTTATCAGGCTACAGTGCGGAACTGTATCGAACGCCTTCCGGAAGTCAAGAAAAATAGCATCTACCTGGGAGCCTGTATCTAATATTTTCTGGGTCTCATGAACAAATAAAGCGAGTTGGGTCTCACACGATCGCTGTTTCCGGAATCCATGTTGATTCCTACATAGTAGATTCCGGGTTTCCAAAAACGACATGATACTCGAGCAAAAAACATGTTCTAAAATTCTACAACAGATCGACGTCAGAGATATAGGTCTATAGTTTTGCGCATCTGCTCGACGACCCTTGTTGAAGACTGGGACTATCTGTGCTCTTTTCCAATCATTTGGAACCCTCCGTTCCTCTAGAGACTTGCGGTACACGGCTGTTAGAAGGGGGGCAAGTTCTTTCGCGTACTCTGTGTAGAATCGAATTGGTATCCCGTCAGGTCCAGTGGACTTTCCTCTATTGAGTGATTCCAGTTGCTTTTCTATTCCTTGGACGCTTATTTCGATGTCAGCCATTTTTTCGTTTGTGCGAGGATTTAGAGAAGGAACTGCAGTGCGGTCTTCCTCTGTGAAACAGCTTTGGAAAAAGGTGTTTAGTATTTCGGCTTTACGCGTGTCATTCTCTGTTTCAATGCCATCATCATCCCGTAGTGTCTGGATATGCTGTTTCGAGCCACTTACTGATTTAACGTAAGACCAGAACTTCCTAGGATTTTCTGTCAAGTCGGTACATAGAATTTTACTTTCGAATTCACTGAACGCTTCACGCATAGCCCTCCTTACGCTAACTTTGACATCGTTTAGCTTCTGTTTGACTGAGAGGTTTTGGCTGCGTTTAAACTTGGAGTGGAGCTCTCTTTGCTTTCGCAGTAGTTTCCTAACTTTGTTGTTGTACCACGGTGGGTTTTTCCCGTCCCTCACAGTTTTACTCGGCACGTACCTGTCTAAAACGCATTTTACGATTGCCTTGAACTTTTTCCATAAACACTCAACATTGTCAGTGTCGGAAGAGAAATTTTCGTTTTGATCTGTTAGGTAGTCTGAAATCTGCCTTCTATTACTCTTGCTAAACAGATAAACCTTCCTCCCTTTTTTATATTCCTATTAACTTCCATATTCAGCGATGCTGCAACGGCCTTATGATCATTGATTCCCTGTTCTGTACATACAGAGTCGAAATGTTCGGGTCTGTTTGTTATCAGTAGGTCCAAGATGTTATCTCCACGAGTCGGTTCTCTGTTTAATTGCTCGAGGTAATTTTCGGATAGTGCACCCAGTATAATGTCACTCGATGCTCTGTCCCTACCACCCGTCCTAAACATCTGAGTGTCCCAGTCTATATCTGGTAAATTGAAATCTCCACCTAAGACTATAACATGCTGAGAAAATTTATGTGAAATGTATTCCAAATTTTCTCTCAGTTGTTCTGCCACTAATGCTGCTGAGTCGGGAGGTCGGTAAAAGGAGCCAATTATTAACCTAGTTCGGTTGTTGAGTGTAACCTCCACCCATAATAATTCACAGGAACTATCCACTTCTACTTCACTACAGGATAAACTACTACTAACAGCGACGAACACTCCACCACCGGTTGCATGCAATCTATCATTTTTAAACACCGTCTGTACCTTTGTAAAAATTTCGGCAGAATTTATCTCTGGCTTAAGCCAGCTTTCTGTGCCTATAACGATTTCAGCTTCGGTGCTTTCTATCAGCGCTTGAAGTTCTGGTACTTTACCAACGCAGCTTCGACAATTGACAATTACAATACCGATTGCTGCTTGGTCCCCGCATGTCCTGACTTTGCCCCGCACCCGTTGTGGCTGTTGCCCTTTCTGTACTTGCCCAAGACCATCTAACCTAAAAAATCGCCCAGCCCACGCCACACAACCCCTGCTACCCGTGTAGCCGCTTGTTGCGTGTAGTGGACTCCTGACCTATCCAGCGGAACCCGAAACCCCACCACCCTATGGCGCAAGTCGAGGAATCTGCAGCCCACACGGTCGCAGAACCGTCTCAGCCTCTGATTCAGACCCTCCACTCGGCTCTGTACCAAAGGTCCGCAGTTAGTCCTGTCGACGATGCTGCAGATGGTGAGCTCTGCTTTCATCCCGCTAGCGAGACTGGCAGTCTTCACCAAATCAGATAGCCGCCGGAAGCCAGAGAGGATTTCCTCCGATCCATAGCGACACACATCATTGGTGCCGACATGAGCGACCACCTGCAGATGGGTGCACCCTGTACCCTTCATTGCATCCTGAAGGACCCTTTCCATATCTGGAATGACTCCCCCCGGTATTCACACGGAGTGCACATTGGTTTTCTTCCCCTCTCTTGCTGCCATTTCCCTAAGGGGCCCCATTACGCGCCTGACGTTGGAGCTCCCAACTACCAGTAAGCCCACCCTCTGCGACTGCCCGGATCTTGCAGACTGAGGGGCAACTTCTGGAACAGGACAAGCAGCCATGTCAGGCCGAAGATCAGTATCAGCCTGAGACAGAGCCTGAAACCTGTTCGTCAGACAAACTGGAGAGGCTTTCCGTTCAGCCCTCCGGAATGTCTTTCGCCCCCTGCCACACCTTGAGACGACCTCCCACTCTACCACAGGTGAGGGATCAGCCTCAATGCGGGCAGTATCCCGGGCAACCACAGTCGTAGTCCGATCAGGGGATGCGTGGGACGAGCTGGCCGTCCCCGACAAACCCCCATCCGGACCCCCACAGTGATGCCCATTGGCAACAGCCTCAAGCTGTGTGACCGAAGCCAACACTGCCTGAAGCTGGGAGCGAAGGGATGCCAACTCAGCCTGCATCCGAACACAGCAGTTGCAATCCCTACCCATGCTAAAAACTGTTTTGCAAAGAACGTCTGAACTAATCTACAGAGAGCGCAAACAAATCAACAAAATTTAAACGGTTATTAAAATACAAGATTGCCTAGTAAATGCAGTAATGCTGCTACTTGCGCACTGCTGACACTGCTCGGCGGCGGAAGGAGACTACGCGAATTTACACTATTCAGGTACTAACACGCGATGCTACACTCTCAAATACTATAATACGCCCGAAATTTATGAATTAAACAATGCAAGTACCAAAAACACGCAAAGAAATTAAGAATTAAACTATGTAACAAATGAGTGAGCTAGGAGTATACGACTTGCTGCTCAGCTGCTTATCCAACGGCGGCAGGTGGAAGTTCATCATTTTTTCACTTCTGTTGGCTGCGTTTGTTGGTATAGGTACACTTTTCTTCATAAGTAAGAGAGATTCTTCGATGAATTTTGTACAGCGTGCAAACCATACTTACAGGTGTATTAAACCCTAGAAATTATTTAATTTATGAAACAATGAATGTGCTGTTACATTTTAAACTCCATGTTTAGAAAAAACTCAAATTTTATAGTTAATTATCTCAATTTTTACCGCAGTTTTTATTAGATTTGGAAAATTCTAGAGTTTCATACACCTGCACGTATCGTTTGTATGCTGTACAAAATTCCGCGAAGAATCTCCCTCACTTATGAAGAACAGTGTACCTATTGCAACAAATGCAGCCAATGGTAAGTGAAAAAAAGGTGAAATACAAATGTAAAAAAATAAATTATTTTCTTATATTTTTGAACTTCCACCACTATCAGTGTAAATCCTGAATCCTTTGGTTGGTTGTTTGGGGAAGGAGACCAGACAGCGTGGTCATCGGTCTCATCGGTTTAGGGAAGGAAGTCGGCCGTGCCCTTTCAGAGGAACCATCCCGGCATTTGCCTGGAGTGATTTAGGAAAATCACGGAAAACCTAAATCAGGATGGCCGGACGCGGGATTGAACCGTCGTCCTCCCGAATGCGAGTCCAGTGTCTAACCACTGCGCCACCTCGCTCGGTCTGAATCCTTTCTGGTCATTCTAACAAAGTTTTATGAATTTATTTTTAAAAGTATAGACAGTGGAAATTAAAAATTCCTGTGGTGTCTCTCCTACTCCAAGTCGTCCCGTTTGACGTCCTACCCCCTTAGAAAGGAATCGAATGTTTTGTGGAAACAGTTTCACATTACTTACACTGCTCATATTAATAATTTTTCGCCGGGCGCTGTGGCCGAGCGGTTCTAGGCGATTCAGTCCGGAACCGCGCTGCTGCTACGGTCGCAGGTTCGAATCCTGCGTCGGACATGGATGTGTGTGGTGTCCTTAGGTTAGTTAGGTTTAAGTAGTTCTAAGACTAGGGGACTGATTACCTCAGATGTTAAGTAACATAGTGCTTAGAGCCATTTGAACCATTTGAACTAATTTTTCGTTTTGATTTCTGCTTTTATACCATTTAAAATAACCAGTTTATAAATAAACAACAAGAGCTATACGGAAAGTAAGACCCGATCGCTCACGAAATGGCAGCTACAGTGAAAATCAGGAATGTTGTATTTACAACAGTTGGCTACAACTTCCAGCTGCTTCTCTACTTTTCTACATAGTCACCGCTCCGACTGAGGCAATTGTCCTAGCATTGTACCGACTTCCCACTACCCTTATCATAGACGGCAGCCGCCTGTGCTTTCTGCCAATTCTCTTCGCTGATATGCAGCTTTTTTTCTGTGTTAAAATGTTGTCTTCATAGCCAGTAGTGCATGAGGCCAGAGATGAAAATCAGAGGGAGCCAAGTCCGGGCTGTATGGTGGATGATCAAACATTTCCCATCGAAATGTATGATTATATGATAGCAGAACAAACACTGGTAGCAGATACTTCTGTAAAATATCTGGGAGTATGTGCACGGAACGATCATATAAAATTAATTGTTGGTAAGGCGGGTGCGAGGTTGAGATTCATTAGGAGGGTCCTTAGAAAATGTAGTCCATCAACAAAGGAGGTGGCTTACAAAACACTCGTTCGACCTATACTTGAGTATTGCTCATCAGTGTGGGATCCGTACCAGATCGGTCTGACGGAGGAGATAGAGAAGATCCAAAGAAGAGCGGCGCGTTTCGTCACAGGGTTATTTCGTAACCGTGATAATGTTACGGAGATGTTTAATAAACTCAAGTGGCAGACTCTGCAAGAGAGGCGCTCTGCATCGCGGTGTAGCTTGCTCGCCAGGTTTCGAGAGGGTGCGTTTCTGGATGAGGTATCGAATATATTGCTTTCCCCTACTTATACCTCCCGAGGAGGTCACGAATGTAAAATTACAGAGATTCGAGCGCGTACAGAGGCTTTCCAGCAGTTGTTCTTCCCGCGAACCATACGCGACTGGAACAGGAAAGGGAGGTAATGACAGTAGCACGTAAAGTGCCCTCCGCCACACACCGTTGGGTGGCTTGCGGAGTATAAATGTAGATGTAGATGCAGAAAACGCTGCAGGAGCGTTCACATTGCCCCTGCAGAGTGCGGTAGGGAAATGTATGTGCTCACTGTGATCTCAGAAATGAAAAGGGCGACTTGATGCGATCGACAGGCATACTGGAGGCACTATCCAACCCATCTATGCAAAGATTCATCGTATTTTCACTGTGGTTTCCATTTCGCGACCGATCGGACCTAACTTTCTAAATAACTCCCGTAAAATTTAATCAAATAATTTCTCTTTAATGTACAGGACACACTAGCAGGTCACGTATTATTTGATTTATTTTAACTGGTTTCCCTCGTCAGACACCGGCATTCCCCCTACTTTATGTTGACGACTACCGAGCGGTGCTTTTTTTTTATTTTACACTATTGGCCATTAAAATTGCTACACCACGAAGATGACGTGCTATAGACGCGAAATTTCACCTACAGGAAGAAGATGCTGTGGTATGCAAATGATTAGCTTTTCAGAGCATTCACACAAGATTGGCGCCAGGGGCGACACCTACAACGTGCTGACATGAGGAAAGTTTCCAACCAATTTCTCATACACAAACAGCAGTTGACCGGCGTTGCCTGGGGAAACGTTGTTGTGATGCCTCGTGTAAGGAGGAGAAATGCATACCATCGCGTTTCCGACTTTGATAAAGGTCGGATTGTAGCCTATCGCGATTGCGATTTATCGTATCGCGACATTGCTGCTCGCGTTGGTCGAGATCCAATGACTGTTAGCACAATATGGAATCGGTGGCTTCAGGAGGGTAATACGGAACGCCGTGCTCGATCCCAACGGCCTCGTATCACTAGCAGTCGAGATGACAGGCATCTTATCCGCATGGCTATAACGGATCGTGCAGCCACGTCTCGATCCCTGAGTCAGCAGATGGGGACGTTTGTACGAACAGTTCGACGACATTTGCAGCAGCATGGACTATCAGCTCGGAGACCATGGTTGCGGTTACCCTAGACGCTGCATCACAGACAGGAGCACCTGCGATGGTGTACTCAGCGACGAACCTGGGTGCACGAATGGCAAAACGTCATTTTTTCGGATGAATCCAGGTTCTGTTTACAGCATCACGATGGTCGCATCCGTGTTTGGTGACATCGCGGTGAACGCACATTGGAAGCGTGTATTCGTCATCGCCATACTGGTGTATCACCCAACGTGATGGTATGGGGTGCCATTGGTTACACGTCTCGGTCACCTCTTGTTCGCACTGACGGCACTTTGAACAATAGACGTTACATTTCAGATGTGTTACGACCCGTGGCTCTACCCTTCATTCGATTCCTGCGAAACTCTACATTTCAACAGGATAATGCACGACCGCATGTTGCAGGTCCTGTATGGGCTTTTCTGGATACAGAAAATGTTCGACTGCTGCCCTGGCCACCACAGTCTCCAGATCTCTCACCAATCGAAAATGTCTGGTCAATGGTGGCCGAGCAACTGGCTCGTCACATACGCTAGTCACTACTCTGGATGAACTGTGGTATCGTGTTGAAGCTGCATGGGCAGCTGTACCTGTATACGCCATCCAAGTTCTGTTTGACTCAATTCCCAGGCGTATGAAGGCCGTTATTACGGCCAGAGGTGGTTATTCTGGGTACTGATTTCTCAGGAATATGCACCCAAATTGCGTGAAAATGTAATCACATGTCAGTTCTAGTATAATATATTTGTCCAATGAATACCCGTTTATCATCTGCATTTCTTCTTGGTGTAGCAATTTTAATGGATAGTAGTGTATTTGGTTTCAGGCAGAACCCATTTCACCAGGTACAAAGAGGTGCTTTTGACTTGTAACATATTGCCACTAGCTCAGTGAATATCTGAAGATGTTCGCGTGTGGCTAACAAAACCAACAAAGTAAACCAAATAATACGCGACCTGTGGTGCGTTCTGTACTTTAATTACAACATCCACTGTGTCCCCCGCGGTTGATGTCTGCGTTTACTAATTCTCGTTGTTCCCTAAGCTCGCAGACAAGCACTGCCTAATCGTCTCCCTGATTTGATCCATTATAAATGGTTTTTGAAAGCCTGCGACTGTAGATACAATAGGTTTGTTTATAAATAAATAAATCTTCTGCTACCAGTCACGATTTTTTCTTTATTTTACTATTCACACGACGTGTTTCGAGAAATAATTCCCATTTTCAAGTGCGTTTTTTGGTGTGTATTAATCCTTTTCTTTTGATGTTATCAGTGTGTGTGAGTCTGCTTCATTTTGTTGACTTTTACTGTAATACATAAGAAACACGCGATTTTTAGTTGGGTATCAATTTTTTTTTTTGAGGTTAGTGGCACAAATTTAGAAGAATCTGTACTTACAGTTTTCTAATGGTCCATTTGTATAGAGTCTCACACACACTTAACATCACACACAACTTGTTGTACACTTTACACATCAAAAATATCTTACATAAACAAAACAGTTACAAATATCTTCTTACGGGTAGTCCACAGTTTAAATTTTGGCTGTGCTCTTAGGCGTGGTGCTTTTGGATTCATACATGTGAGGTATTTCTTTTCAGTTTCTGTCAACAGGAAATGTGTGTTCTTTAATTGTACCTGTAAGAAGATCTTTGTAACTGTTTTGTTTATATAAGATATTTTCTATGTGTAAAGTGAATTGATCTTCATCATCATTTAAGACTGATTATGCCTTTCAGCGTTCAGTCTGGAGCATAGTCCCCCTTATAAAATTCCTCCATGATCCCCTATTCAGTGCTAATATTGGTGCCTCTTCTGATGTTAAGCCTATTACTTCAAAATTATTCTTAACCGCATCCAGGTACCTTCTCCTTGGTCTGCCCCGACTCCTCCTACCCTCTACTGCTGAACCCATGAGTCTCTTGGGTAACCTTGCTTCTCCCATGCGTGTAACATGACCCCACCATCTAAGCCTGTTCTCACTGACTGGTACATCTATAGAGTTCATTCCCAGTTTTTCTTTGATTTCCTCATTGTGGACACCCTCCTGCCATTGTTCCCATCTACTAGTACCTGCAATCATCCTAGCTACTTTCATATCCGTAACCTCAACCTTATTGATAAGGTAACCTGAATCCACCCAGCTTTCGCTCCCATACAACAAAGTTGGTCGAAAGATTGAACGGTGCACAGATAACTTGGTCTTGGTACTGACTTCCTTCTTACAGAAGAGAGTAGATCGTAGCTGAGCACTCACTGCATTAGCTTTGCTACACCTCGCTTCCAGTTCTTTTACTATGTTGCCATCCTGTGAGAAAACGCATCCTAAGTACTTGAAACCGTCCACCTGTTCTAACTTTGTTCCTCCTATTTGGCACTCAACCCGTTTATATCTCTTTCCCACTGACATTACTTTCGTTTTGGAGATGCTAATCTTCATACCATAGTCCTTAAATTTCTGATCTAGCTCTGAAATATTACTTTGCAAACTTTCAATCGAATCTGCCATCACAACTAAGTCATCCGCATATGCAAGACTGTTTATTTTGTGTTCACATATCTTAATCTCACCCAGCCAGTCTATTATTTTCAACATATGATCCATAAATAATATGACCAACAGTGGAGACAGGTTGCAGCCTTGTCTCACCCCTGAAACTACTCTGAACCATGAACTCAATTTACCGTCAACTCTAACTGCTGCCTGACTATCCATGTAAAGACCTTTAACTGCTTGCAAAAGTTTGCCTCCTATTCCATAATCTCGTAGAACAGACAATAACTTCCTCCTAGGAACCCGGTCATATGCCTTTTCTAGATCTATAAAGCATAGATACAATTCCCCGTTCCACTCTTCAGAGCAAAAAGAATTGATACCCAACTAAAAATCGCGTGTTTCTTATGTACTACAGTAAAAGTCAACAAAATGAAGCAGACTCACACACACTGACAACATCAAAAGAAATGGCTTAATACACACCAAAAAACTCACTTGAAAATGGGAATTATTTCTCAAAACGCGTCGTGCGAATAGTAAAATAAAGAAAAAATCGTGACTGGCAGCAGAAGATTTATTTATTTATAAACAAACCTAATCGTCTCCCGTTATAAGAGAGACTTTTCCTTGGAAAGAGGAAACGGGACACAATTTCTCGGTGTTCAGGTCTGTCGCTGGGCGGGGGCCTGGTGGTGTTCGCGTCGGTGCTGAGCGACGCCTACCTGGAGCGCCCCCGCGGCACCCAGCAGGCGGCGCTGTTCGACTACCGCTACGGCTGGTCGTTCTTCGTGGCGTGCGCCTCCTTCCTGATGTCGGAGCTGGCGGCGCTGCTGTCGGTGACGGCCTACCTGCGCCGCTTCCCGTCCGTCGAGGAGATGGTGAGCGCCGCGGTGCCCGGCGCCGAGCGGTTGGTGCGCAACCTGTGGACGAGCCCGCGCGGCCTGTACGCCAAGCGGCCGCTGCTGCTGCCCGCCACCGCCTCCGGGGCCGGCGCCGCCGCCGCGCCCGACGTCTGCTCCTCCAACCCCGCCAAGGAGGCGGCGGGAAGCCCGCAGCCGCGCCGCGACGCCGACGCCGCCGACGGCGACGCCGAGCGGCCGCTGGCCTCGCGCGCCCCACCCGTCGCGCAGCCAGACGCCGCCGTCGTCGCGGACGCCGTCGCCGATTACGAGCTGGCGTCGGCCGCCGTCACCGTGCCGATCAAACTGATGGGCCCCCAGCAGAAGGCGCCGGAGCGCCTCGAAGACCCCGCCGCGGCGGGCGCGCAGCCCTCGGCGACGGCGACGCCGACGCCCACTCCGTTCCTGTTCGCGGAGCAGCTGCAGCAGCAGTTCGGAGGACAGTCGTTCCGCCCCGGCCGCTACGAGACGCTGCGGCCGCCTACCAAGAAGAAGGCGGTGAACGTGAGCACGTTCAGCTCCCTGGAGCAGTACGACACGCCGCGCGGCTGGGGCGCCGCCGGAGCCGACCTGTGGCGCGCGCCGCCGCTGCAGCAGCCGCAGGAGCGCGCCTAGCCTCTGCTCGAGGCCGAGACGAGGCTATAGTCTCGGAACGCCCAGCTCTCCAGCGCTCCTCGTCTTCCTATAAACGTACTGAGTGAAAATCGTCCTTACTGACTGTGCTAGAGTAGCACACGTCCTCCGTCTCGTTCGTAGATGGCAGCAGTGTGCTCCTAGCTTCTTCGCTGCCATTGTGTGATCGTTCGACAAAACTGGACCAGCCGACGCTTCTAGGCCTACGTTAAGGTTCACAGTAGTTCATTCAAACCAGACTGTTTCCGAAGTGTATTCCCTAAATATCCAGTTCCAAGAACATAATGAAATTATTGATGTGATAATCATTATTAGATCAAACAACTCAAACAAATAGTGTTACATTTATGAAACCACTTAGTCGTACGTAACTAAGAATGGGCCGAAAAGCTCTTTTCGACACATTTAACTATAGCATTTTTTTGACTCATACGATGTCAATGTGTTTAGAAAGGTGAATAAAAAGTCGGAGATGGGCAGCCGCGCGGGATTAGCCGAGCGGTCTCAGGCGCTGCAGTCATGGACTGTGCGGCTGATCCCGGCGGAGGTTCGAGTCCTCCCTCGGGCATGGGTGCGTGTGTTTGTCCTTAGGATAATTTAGGTAAAGTAGTGTGTAAGCTTAGGGACTGATGACCTTAGCAGTTAAGTCCCATAAAATTTCACACACATTTGAACATTTTTTTGGAGATGGGCACTGCTGGATAGAGAAGCAGGCAGTACAGAACATCACTGAACCTCGACATGTGTTGTTCTGGCCTTCAGTGCGAACACTATTTTGATGCAGCTCTCCATGTTACTATACCCTGACCTCTTCATCTCCGAATAACTTCTGCAAACTACATCTTTCTGAATCTGCTTGCTGTATTCATCTCTTGATCTTCCTCTACGATTTTTAGCTCCCACGTTTCCCCCCAATACTGAATTTGTGATCCCTTGATGTCTCAAAATGTGTCCTATCAAATAATCCTTTTATTTGATCAAGTTGTGCCACAAATTTCTTGCCTCTGTTCAGAACTTCTTCATTAGTTACGTTATCGACCCATCTAATCTTCAGCATTCTTCTGTAGCACCCCATTTTGGAAGCTCTATTATCTTTTTATTTAAACTGTTTATCGTCCGTGTTTCACTTCCATACATGGCTACACTTCAGACAAATACCCAGAGAAAAGACTTCCTAAAACTTAAATCTATAATCGACGTTAGCAAATTTCTCTTCCTCAGAAATGCTTTCCTTGCAGTTGCCAGTCTGCATTTTATATCCTCTACTTCGTCCATCATCAGTTGTTTTGCTGCCCAGATGGCAAAAATCATCTACTACGTTAAGTGTCTCGTTTCCTAATGTGGGCCCCTCAGCATCACTTGAGTTAATTCGACTACATTCCATTATCCTTGTTTTGCTTTTGTTGATGTTCATCTTATATTGTCGTTCCAAGACACTGTCCATTCCGTTCAATTGTTCTTCCTTTGCTGTCTCTGACAGAATTACTGTTTCATTGGTAGCCTCAAAAGTTTTATTTCTTTTCCCTGAACTTTAACTCCCACTGGAAATTTTTCTTTGATTTCCTTTACTACTTGTTCAGCGTACATATTGAATAACATCGGGGATAGGCTACAACCCTGTCTCACTCTATTTTCAATCACTGCCTCACTTTCATGCCGCTCGACTCTTACAACTGCCGTCTCATTTCTGTACAAGCTATAAATAGCCTTTACTCTCTGTATTTTACCCCTGCTACCTTCAGAATTTCATTTTACAAATGCTGTAACTGTAGGTTTGCCTTTCCTTAAACTCTGTTCTAAGATAAGTCGTAGGGCCAGTATTTACTCGCTTGCTCATATATTTCTCTGGAATCCAAATTGATAAATTGATCCTCCCCGAGGTCTGCTTCTACTAGTTTCCCCATTCTTCTGTAAAGGATTCGTGTTAGTATTTTGCAACCAAGACTTATTAAACTGGTTGTTCGGTCATTTTCAAACCTTTCAGCAAATGATTTCCTTGGAATTGGAATTAATACATTCTTCTTGAGGTCTGAGAGTATTTCGCCTGTCTCATACACCTCACACACGCGATGGAAGAGTTTTGTCACGGCCGGCTTTCGTAAGGATATCAGCAGTTCTGACAGAATATCGTTTAATCCCGGGGCTTTCTTTCGACCTAGATTTTTCAGAGCTTTGACAGATCCTCCTCCTCATCTTCATCTATGTTCACTTCTTTCTATAGTATTGCTTTTAAGTTCATCTCCCTTGTATAGAGAGTCCATATACTTCTACTACCTATTAGCTTTCCCATCTGAGCTCTTGATATTAATATAGCTGCTCATCTTTTCCCCAAAGGCCTGTTTAATTTTCGCGAAGGCAGTATCTATTTTTAACGTAGTGAAATATTCTTCTAAATCCTTACAGTTGTCCTCTAACCATTCCTGCTTAGAAATTTTGCACTTCCTGTCAGTCTCATCTTTTAAACGTTTGTATTCCATTTCGCCTGCTTCTTTTGCTGCATTTTTAAATTTTCACCTTTCGTCAATTATATTCAGTATCTCTTGTGTTATCCAAGTATTTCCATTAGTCTTTGTCTTTTTACCTATTTCATCCTCTGCTACCTTCGCTATTTATATGTCTTAAAGCTACCCAATCGTCTTCTACTGATTTCCTTTCCTCTGTTCTAATCAACCATTGTCTACAGCTCCCTCTGAAGCTCTCAACAACCTCTGGTTCTTTCAACTTATCCAGGTCCCATCTCCTTAATTTCGTATCTTTTTCCAATTTCTTCAGGTTTACTCTACAGTTCACAATCAATAAATTGTGGCCGGAGTCCACATCTGGCCCCGTAAATATCTTACAATTTAAAATCTGGTTGCTAAATCCAGCTGTTTTATAATCAGTTTGAAACTTCCGGCATCTCCAGGTTTCTTCCACGTATACAGGCTTCTTTTATTATTCTCAAACCAAGTGTCAGCGGTGATTAAATTATGTTCTGTGCAAAATTCTACCAGGCGGATTCCTCTACTTTTTTCCTTCTCTTCCTTTTTCTACTGTCGAATTCCAGTCCCCCATCACTATTAAATTTTCGTCTCCTTCAACAACTTCAATAATTTCTTTTATCTCATCATACACTTCTTCAATCTCTTCACCAGCTGCGGAGCTACTTGGCATGTACACTTGCGCTACTGTGGTAGGCGCGGGCTTCGTGTTTATCTTGGCTACGATAATGCGTTCACTATGCTGTTCATAGCACCTTACCTGCATTTCCCCGCTCCTGCATTATCCTATCTGACTTTGTATTTGTAACCCCGTATTCTTCTGGGCAGAAGTCGTGTTCCTCCTGCCACCGAACTTTACTAATCCCCACTATGTTTAGTTCCAGTCTGTCCATTTGCCTGTTTAAACTTTCTAACCTAGCTGCCCGGTTAAAGGATCTACCATTCCACGCTCAGATACGTAGAATGTCAGTTTTTCTTTCTCCTGATGACGACATCCTCCTAAGTAGTCCCCGCCCAGAGATCCGAATGTGGAACTATTTCACCTCCGGAATATTTTACCCAAGAGGTTACCATTATCATTTAAACATACAGCAGAACTACATGTCCACGGGAAAAATTACGGCTGTAGTTTCCACTTGCTTTCATTTCTTCGCAGTACCTGCACAGATCAGCCAATCATCTAGACTATTGTCCCTGCAACTACTGGAAAGGTCGCTACCCTTCTTCACAAGCCACACGTATGTCTGGCCTCTCAACAGATACTCCTCCGATGTTGCTGCACCTACGGTACGACAATTTGTATCGCTGAGGCACGCAAGCCACCCCACCGTCGGAAAGGGGGAGGGGGGGGGGGAAGGCAACCTCGACATAGTCACCCAAAATTTCTTCAGGTAAGTATCCACAATCTGGCTTTCCTGTGAAACTGTAGTGTTACAATGAGAGTGGTCAAGAGTGGACCCGAGAATCTCAGCTGGAAGGAGGGGAGGGGGGTGGTAACTCACACTGGTGAGTGGCAAAATACTTTTGAGATTTCACAACAAATAGTTCTGGGTGCACTTGCTACTATCTTTCTCCACTACTTGCTCCACCTTTCTTCAAACTGATACCGAATTAGGATAGAAATTTCAGACATTTAGCTGCAGTGGGCCACTCAGTGAACTTAATGCGACACATGAAAATTTCTGCCATCCCAGGAGTGTAACCCGGATTTCCCGCTTTATGCGAGTGGTTGCCTTAACCGCCTCAGTTATCCGAGCACGTCTCTCGTCCGATCCAGATCTCCACGTGCCACACGCTACAGTATTCCACTCGCCCGCAGCTTATCTGTATTCCCGCAAGAATTCGGATACTGGTGTGCATCTCCGCTGAAATATCGAAACATCGTCTGGCATATATATTATATGTGAATGATGTCTGTTGCTTCGGACATGCATGTTCGAAAAAACAGACACCAATCACAGAGAAAGTATACGCCAGACGGCGTTGCAATATTTTAGTGCAGCTACATGTGCAGATGCGTGTCCGAAAGAACACACACCATTCATATATAATACGTACACCAAACGGCGTTGCGGTGTTTCAGTGCACATGCACACGAGTATCTGAAGCCTTGCAGTAACACAGCTGGGCTGCGAACAAGTGGAGTAATGGATAGGGGGTGCTATTCTGTAGCGTGTGATAACGGAGAACGCGCTCGGGTAGCCGATGTGATTAAGGCGATCTCTCGTGTAAAGCGGTAAATACGGGTTGCACTCCCGATCAGACACAAATTTTCATCCGCGACCCTAGAGTTCGCTCAGTGCCCCACTGCAGCTAAATGTCTGAAATTTCTTTCGTAATTGAGATCAATTTGAAGAAAGAGCAGCATGTAGTGGAAAACGATAGTAGGAAATGCACCCAGAACTATTTGTTGTGAAATATCAAAACTACTTTGGCATTCACTAATACGGGTTGCCACCCCCCCCCCCCCCCCCCCCTCCTTCCAACTCAGATTCCTAGGTCCAGGGTACACTCTTGTCTACTCTCATTATAACTCTACATCTTCACAGGAACACCATATCACGGCTAGTTAACCGAAGAAATTTTAGGTGACTATGTCGTGATTCAATGATGTTCTCTACTGTCTGCTACTCTATTCAGCAGTGCCCATCTCCGATTTTTTATTCACGTTTCTAAACATATGGATATAGTACGGACCAAAACAATGTTATAGCTAAATGTATTCAACAGAGTATTTCAGCATATTTTAGTTATGTACGACCAAGTGCTTTCATAAATGTAACACTATTTGTTTAAAAATTTACTTGTCTGTTTGATCTACCAGTAATTATTACATCAATAACTTCGTTATATTATTGAAACTGATAAAGCCCATCAGGCAAGGCTTCTTTATGAGAGCTATTACCTTCATTCTTACTAATAATAGACTGTACATGAGCATTCCTTGTCTAAAGAATCAAACTTTCACTCTACTTAGGAGTGTACTTAGTTGCGAAACTTCCTAACAGTTTTAGCACTGTGTACCAGATTGGACATTGAACCCAGCTTTTTGTTAGCACTGCCTGTGAAAGGTGCGGGTTTGAGCCTTGAATCTGTATGTGATCTTAATATTCTTGGAAGTTTCGAATTTCTTGTGTTCTACTGAACTAGGACATCCTTGCACATAGTGCTGTAATCTCAAATGGTCCATGTTTGATTTGTATGAGTTTCATGATTGGAGAAAGTGTCTGGTCATGAGCTTACTTTCAATGAGATCAAAAATTGATAGTAGAGGCACGGTTATGGCTTTGACTAAAATGACAAGAAGTTTCTAATAAATGGGTCCACGTACTCGGGTAACAGAATTCCTTTTTTTTTTTTTTTTTTTTTTTTTGCAACTTTATTGACTTTAGCTGATGAACCTTAAACCTAATGTGGTTCTTGCACTGTAATTCTAATTAAGTATAAATCATAAACCTCACCACAGTACCCTCAAGACAATCTACTCTGAAAAATAAAAATGCTCAACATAATGTACATAAGTACTTCCTACCAGTTATCACCATTTAGTGATTACCATGAAAGTGACTCAGTCAAAGTGCTTTCATTCTTTATCTGATTCATCACGCACCTGATATTACAAAAAAATTCAGGCAGTTTCGTAACCAACCATTCAAAAGCACAGTTTATTAAAATTTAAACATCGTAGTTCCGAGTTGTACGTGACAGTTATGGCACATATATTTTTTGTCACATACCATAATGGAAATCTCTTTACAGTTTAGACAGTGGCATGTGAAAGGATAACCGTTTGCCACATGGAAGAGATGATGAGCATAATAAAGGTGTTGCTAACTGTAGACCAGTTACAGAATTCACCATAGCCTAATACTTTGTACTTAAAGGAATGATTTTATAGAATGTTTGAAGCTGAAAGGTTGAATTCTGTGATCTCTACTGCATATGCATAATAAAATGATACCTCTAAGTCAATAAAGGGAATAATTGAGAAGTATAATGAAGTTAAGTCATCTGTTAAACATGAAAAGTTCATAATCTATTCTTGAATGACTTACAAAATATCATTCCAAGCTCATATTCACTGATTTCATACTGGAATGATACCTTTCTTGATCTTTTACTTGCTCTGTCAATCAAATTCTTTACCATTACTACAATGGTTTCCCTAGTATCCATTGTTTTAGATCATGTATAACACTGAAATTACGTTACTAACTCATGCAATCTGCAGTCAAAATATGTTTGTCATATACAAACAACATGTATCTGGCTCTCATTTTTTGATACTGTGTTCTTTACAAGTTGCCACTTAGACTCATGCTCTGGTGAAACAGTTCCTCCATTAATATTTTATTGTGTGTTTAACTAATTATGTGATACTAAATTTGGATTGTAAGAAGAAGTATGTCATTGACATTTTTAAAAGTATGCGAATGAATGTTTCCACATAAAATTCGTTAGAAGAATTGATAATATTCGACATAACTGCTATGGTGCCAAAATATGTTGCAATATTGTTACAAGAGTGGAAGAACATACGCTGATGAGCCAAAACATTATGACCACCTGCGAAATAGCTTGTTTGACAGTCTTTGGAGCGAAATACATCACAGAATCTGCGTACTAGGGATTCGACGATTTGTTGGTAGGCTTGTGGTGGTATATGGCGCTAGATATCTACACACAGGTCACGTAATTCTCGTAAATAACGGACCGCTGATTTGCGTACGCGATGATGGTGCCCGATATAGACCCAGATGGGTTCTATAGGATTTACATCAAGCGAATTTGGTGGCCGAGACATCAGCGTGAGCTCACTATAATGCTGTTTAAATTACTGTAGCATGGTTCTGACTCCTAGATACGGATAATTATACTGCTGAAAGCTGACCTCGTCGTCGGGGAAGACATCAAGCATGAAGAGATACAGGTAGTTTGCAGCTATCGGCGTGTCTTCGAGTACCACCACATGTCCCATGCAAGCCCAGGATAATGTTTCCCATAGCATAATACCGCTCCCAACAGCCTACATCCTTGGCGCGCTGCAAGCTACGAGCCACCGTTTACCTTGATGACGGCGATTGTGGAGACGACCTGCGACCCAGTGCAGCAAAACTGTGATTCACTTGAACAGCCGACACCTTTCCATTGATCGACGGTCGAATCCCGATGGTCCCGTGCCCAGTGCAATCGTAATTGACGATATTGTTTGGTCAAAATGTGAACATGTAGAGGTGGACCATTGCGGAGCTCCATGATCAACAGTGTACGATAAACTGTGTGCTCCGAAACACTTTTGCGTGCACCAGCATTGTGCTCTTTCGGCAGAGATGCCACAGATCGCCATTTATCCTACATTCTGCGAAGAGTCGTGAAAGTCCAACCAATTAGCGCCTACTGGTAGTTTCACTGTCCTTCTACCTCATTCCGTAGATGCTCATGGCAGTAGCATGTGAACATTCGATCAACTTCACTGTTTCCGAGATACTAGTTCACAGGATCAGCGTAATAATAATCTTCCTTTGTCAAAGTCGCTTATACAGTGGATTTCCACATTTGCAACCCATATCTTCGCTAGGGTGATCTAAGTCCGTGTCTGCTCCAATTCTGTTGCCAAGTCACGTGCCTGTAGCACCACCGCGGTGAGCAGCGGTCATTATGTTTTGGCTGATCAGTGTATTTGACAAGAATGAATACCAATAATTTGCTGCATACTATCTGTTATTTCATAGCCTTCACTTTCAATTAGGTACAGTTTGCAGTCAGTTTCCAGTTTCTTCAATACATATACACCATTCAGATTTGAAAACTATGACCCCATATGAGTTCTACTTTCCTGACATTCATAAATCATTTAGCACCTGGCCTGATCTTCTGTTTCTCGCATTTTATATCCAGTAACATTGGACCAGTACTGATTTGTAGTAAAGAATTCTGAGTCTATGTGAAAAGCACTTCATCACACTGCATTACAGAAATAACTATAGGATTGTCTCCTTGCTTTCTTATATTACATACAGTACTTTTGTGACCAACCTACTTCATCACATAGAAGCAATTATTTCTTATCATTATAACGTACTTGACAAAATTTCTTCATAAATGCTACTTTAAATATAATCATCAGGTGAAAGTATTTTTTATTTCAAAATTTGTTTCTTTCAGTGTTACCCTTTTGAGAATACTATATCAGCTGCTGGAGAAGAGATCTGGAAAAAATTATTGTTTTAGATAATGAAATGGCTTATTCATTAATGTGTAGCCAATGACTTCAGACAATATAACAACATTCATTTAAATGAATAGAGCTGACAACAAGGTATACTGGCCTCAGCCTTTACTACACTTTATTGGATATGAATATTTATTTATTTTTTACAGAAATTATAATTTGAAAAATTCACAGTTGCGTGAATAACTATATCACACCAAGATTAGTACTTGTTATTATATCCAGCACCGTAAGTTTATTATCATGCTTGAATGTCAAATGCTATTATAACAATATTGTTTAGCATCGGCAAATATAAGATTTTCCAAATCACTGGACATGAAAGTTGAAACTCTGATAATGACTCCATTGGATCACAAAACGATTTTCATATGGCATTTGAATAGCGTCAGTCATCCTACAATGACTCTCTGATACTTAACCATACATGAGACACCTATCAAATATATATTAGAATTTTCTAAATACTTCACTATTTCTATAAAAATGTTTGTGAATGATGTGTATGTATTCAAATGTAGTAGTTGAATTTACTTTTATCTGTAATCTAGTCGCATTATTCAATAAGTAGACAATGTTGTACTGTGGTTTTCTATCATCTTTGCAAGTATAATCATGAAAGACTTCTTGAAACATTACTATAAAAACAAATGTCTCTAAGCTGTATATAAAAACAGCAAGTAATGGACACTTCACATTCAAAACTGTTTTATGCAGTAAATGTGGCTTAAAGATTAAGACTATTTGTGTAAGTATTTTACAGTAACTGCTCTGGACATTTATAAACCAGAAAACTCCAGTGATGTATAAAATGAAAATGATTGGATGTTTGCAATGTTTTGAAGCTTGTTGGCAAGCTGTCAGCATACAGTAGTGTTTCATAGCATGACTGAGAACTCCCCCAACGCTAGTGCTTTAAGATATTTTTAAGCTTACTATTTTCTTCCATTTGTACACACAAAATGGCTCAAGTTGACTGAAATAAAGAGGAAAAAACTAATTTGCAACTGTTATTTGATTCTAAATAAAAGTGAAGTAAACTGCAAGTACAAGGTAAGCTCTGCACGAATTCACACTGAAAATGACATACTGTAGTAAACTAAAAGCATATGCCAGATCCACATAATATCTACTTGATTATTCTGTAATTCACAATTAAATTCCAGGCAGAGGGTTCACTGAACCAGCTTTGAGGTATTTCTCTACCGTTCCACACTTGAACGGAGAGCAGGAGAAAACGAGCTTTCTATGCGAGCTCTGATTTATCTTTTTTTATCATGATAATCATTTCTCCCTACATGGGTGAGCGCAACTTTCGCAATCGGAGGAGAAAGTTGTTGACTGAAATTTCACAATAAGATTCTGTCGCAACGAAAAACGCCGTTATTTTAATGATTGCCACCCCAGGTCACGTATCATGTCCTTGGCACCCTTTCCCCTATTTCGTGATAATACGAAACGAACTGCCCTTCTTTGAACTATTTCCATGTTCTCCACCAGCCTCATCTGATGCGGGTCCCACACCGCGCAGTGATAATGCTCCAGCAGAGGGCGCACAAGCGTAGTGTAAACAGTCTTCTTAGTAGATATGTTGCATTTTCAAAGTGTTCTGTCAGTAACTCGCAGTCTTCGGTCTGCTTACCTACAACATTATCTAGGTGATCATTCCAGCTAAAGCTATTTGCAATCGTAATCCTTAAGTACTTAGTTGAGTTTAGAATCTTTGGATCTGTGTAATTTATCATGTAACCGAAATCTAGCAGGTGTCTTTCAGTACTCATGTGGATAACTTCACAGTTTTCATTATTTAGAGTCAATTGCCACTTTTCGCCCATACCGATATCTTGTCTAAATCATTTTGCGATTGGTTTTATTGATCTAACAATTTTAAAATATGGCAAACGACAGCATCATCAGCAAACAATCCAAGTAGGCAGCTCAGATTGTCTCGTATGTCATGTATGTAGATCACGAGCAGCAGAGGGCGTATAGCACTTCCCTGACGAACCCCAGACATTACTTGTTTTACTCGATGACTTTCCATCAGTTACTACGATCAGTGACTTTTCTGACAGATAGAGAGATAACCCCTCATTTAAGTTTCAACACACGGTGTTCAATCCTTCAAATAACCTAAATATGTCTCATACCTCTGAAGATGCTTTTAGTAATTTATACCTCTTCTGCCGCTGCCGTAAAGAGAAATATTAGTCAGTGCTGAAGAGCTAAATGTAATATCAAGTATTGGATAGTTAGAATCTATTATAAATAGCCATAACATGAGATGACTGAAAATTTAAGAAGTAATAGTGCTGATATAGTGAACTGTTTACCACACTTCCTCCACGAGTCTCAGTAATGGCCTGGACGTCACGCCAATATTTCATTTTCCCACATATAATCTTTGTGCCCATACAAGAAAAGCTCTTATGCTAGAATAGCTATCTAACAGTTGACATCTTACACCTGACCATTTTTCACTCAAATCCCTTTCATAACTCAACAATAATCCAATCCATCAATTCCTTTTGGGTGCATCACTCTTGTTGTATATCCATTATGACTCATGTATTTTCAGAAATTTGTTGATTTCACACAAACAATGCTAGTTCCCTTTTGATTTAATATATTGCTCTGCTTTTTAGTAGGGTGTAGTATCTTGAAAACGTATGATAGTGGGATAGGACTGTTCATTGCTATGAATCAATGTGAATGATGAAACGTGACAGTATTGTGAATCTCTGGGTAGAAAGTGAAAGTGGGTCCTGGCTCCATAACTATTCCGTTACGCCTTAAAACCAAATTTGAAGTCATACCTATTGCTGAGAATACGTTTGAGCGTTGGGACTGAGGGCGATTACCTTGGAAGCTCCGGACAACAAAGAGATATGGTTGCTAGTCACTGAGACCTTCAGCATTAGGTTTGTGATGGAATTCCTCAGGGAAATAGCAGACAGACCTCGAAGAAAGGCAGTTGCCTACTTGATATATTTATTGGTTTGGGAAGGGGGGGTGTAATCTAAGATCTGGAGAAGGCTGAATGTACAGGGTGCAGCTGACTGCAAATCATGGCTCACACTGGCACGAATAATGCCCAACATCTGGAATCGGAGGCCATTCTTGATTCTTACAAGTAGCTGGCTGAATTGGTAAAATCAGATAACTTTGCATTTTGCATTTGAATTGTAAGCTGAGTTAGCACTGTGCAGCATTCTTTCTAAAACTGATCATGGTCGTCTGGTTTGTAGCTGAGTTCAGGGCTTAAATAAGAGGTCAGATGATTCTTTAATGCGTTAGAGGAGGATTTCTCAACATCCACTATAAAATGGAAACCTATAGAACCTCCCCTCCCCCAACAGCTTATATTCACTCTAAAGACAGGAAGTGGTTACAATGGTAGCCAAATATGTATGGTGTACACACATGGATTCTTGTGAAAGAGTAACCACTCCTCGGCCACAATAAAAAATTAGTTACTGGTTTTGAATAGGAGAGCATTTAACCCCGTTTACTACTGAATTATTTCAGATGAGAGAATCGGATAATTGCTGGAGGGTCCATGGGGAGGTCTCAAGAAAGTCTTGCTTATAAACTCTGATATTCGTAATGCCAGTACTAGCAATAGAAAGCTGGGTTAAACTGGAAGTAAACAGCACTGACATTTTTTTTCTGACTGGAATGTAAATTACAAAATGGGTTTGATCCAGGTGGTGGAGGGATGTTTATAGCTGTAAATAATATGTCAATATCTAGTGTGATAATCTTGAATTGAATTGAATTGGATTTTATTTGATAGGATTACATAGCGTACAGTGAGTGTACATGTAATACATGACACGTCAAAAATAAAAGACATTTATTATCACATACTTCCTAATCATTATTCTTACATTCTAACACCACTGATTATAAGTAACAACTGCCGAGAATTCTTCCGGGTTGTATGACCATGGTCCATGGAACTCTTCTATCCCTGATGTTTCGTCCAAAGCTACATTGGACATTTTATTCTTAATATGCTCCTGATTGCTTTTTCTTTGTAATGTGAACACCTTTTTATTTCTTGAATGTTTCATTTTCCCAACACTATCACTCCATACTACAGGTATGGTTCGAAGTGTCCTTGGTATACTGCACAGAAGCTGTTTGTATACTGTGATAGCTGCCTCATTATGAATATGACGGAGATGAGTTTATTACAGCCAGAATTAATATGTTGTTTCCATTTCAGTTCGTTATCCACAGTAATACCTAAGAGTCTAGCGTATTATGCTTCTTCCAGTCTCATTTCATCCACCTCTAACCCATGTGCACAGCCTTCTCTTTATTTCTAAACACTGCATACATAATCTTTTTTTAGGTTTATAACAAGTCCATTTTCAAGGAGCCACTGAGCTGTGGTGTTTGCAGACAAGTGTGCTCTTCTCTCAAGCTGTACCACATTTTGATCACTGTTCAGTATTGTCATGTTATCTGCATACAATATTTTCTTCTCTCTCTCTTCAACACCTATGTCATTAACAAGCAGATTAAACAGCAATGGCCCGATTGGGGATCCTTGCGGCACCCCATATTTGATGGCTTTGGTTTCTGACTGATATGCATTCCCTATTGGTACATATTGTTTCCTGTTGCAAGAGTATAATTCTACCCACACGCCTGCTTGCCTTCGGATACCATAGTTTTCCAACTTTCTTATCAGTATTTCAGGAGAAATCCAGAAACATTGCAGATACAACTTGATTTTCGTCTAAGGACTCTATAATATATTCTGTCAGTCTAGCAATCGCTGATTCTGTAGATTTACTCTTTCTGAAACCATTCTGTGAAGATATAACAATGTTGTATTTGTCCAGATAATCAACTTATCTGTTATACATAAGTATATCCAGGATTTATGAGGAACCTGGTATCATTTAAACTGGCCTGTAGTTGTTGGGGTCATTCTTATCCCCTTTCTTGTACACTGGTACCAGTTTATCTGGAAATATTCTCTCTCTAAAAGACCTGTTTGCCATATCCAGCATTTGTGAGATTATTTCCTCACTTGCTTGTTTTATTTTATGATTAGATATTTCGTCATCACGAGCTGATTCCTCAGACTTCAGCTTTTGTGTAGTTTTCTTCAATTCATCTTCTGTGACTGGTTTCAAGAATATGGTTCTGTTTGCTTTTTTGATAACTAACCTTCTTTAGTGGACTATTCCATTCAAATTTTAAGTTCTCTATCACATTTATATAGTTATCATTTCGTATGTTAGCTATTTCTCTACCGCCTGTAACCACTATGTTGTCTATTTTCATTGACCTGATATCTCTTTCATCTTCTCAATCAAGCTTTTTCATTTCGTTCACCATTAATTCCAAGCTGCCTGTTTTTTGAGTTCATCATGGTGGCATTAACTGCTCTTGCTTTTACGTCTCTTACTATTTTTCTATACTTTTTTCGTAGCATTGTGTAATTTCAGCTTCACCCCCCCCCCCCCCCCCCCATCTCAGATCCTGCAGCTTTCTTTGCAGTTCTGTTATGTCACTGCTTATCCACTTTGTCTGATCCCGCATCTTTTTTCGTCTCTTTACTTTGGCGAATGCTACATAAAATTTAGCAAATGAATTATACTTTTCATTTGCTTTCTGCACCTGTAGGGTTTCATTCCAGGTTTCCCTGCTGAATATTGTTCTAAATATATTAATATTTTGCTCACTGATGTTCCTGATTACTTTGGTTGTTTGTTTTGGTTCTTATATTATGTCTTTATTAATGTGGAAGCAGATCAGCTGTCCATGACGATCAGATATTTCTGTTTGTACTACATATATCTCATAGCTACACCTACTGATATTGGTAATGATGTTGGCAATAACTGTCTGACTTTGAGAAGTCACTCTTGTTAGTGCGGATATTGGCGTCTTAATATTGTATTGGATTAACAATTCTTCAAAATCTTGTCTTGGTTTCAATTGTTTTCCCATATCAGTTTTGGAGTCTCCACATATAACGATGTTTTTCCTCATATTCTTTCTTAGTAAGTTACCAATTTTTTTCAGAAATATGTTAATCTTGCCACTTGGTGATCTGTACACACAAAACAATCTAAAATCATCAGTCACTACATCACAACACTTGTAATTTCAAAGTCTTTTTCTCTAGCTGTGAGTAATCCCACACCTTTACTGTTTGCAGTTTTTAGGGGCTTAACTCGTTTATTAGATATGGAAGCTCCATCACCTTCATGTTTAGATCTACAGAAGTAACTGGGTAAGATATAGACCTTTATTGTCAAGTTAACGATCTGACCTTCAGTTAGACCATGTTCACTGATACATAGTATGTCTGGTTGTATGTCACCTAGGACTACTTCTGCTTCCAGTTTCTTGTTACCAATATATTGGATTTCTGATGTAGTGCTTTTATGCAACTTTCCTTTTGCTGTCTTACGTGTTTTGGGCTGCGTTCTGAGAGCATATTCTGCAGTGCCTCCTTTTTTGTGTGGTGCTTATATATTTTTTCAGCTGCAGCAACTGATTTTTCATCCCCATCAGGCCATATTAAGTTTCCCTTGCTTCTGATTAATTTGCAGACATCTGTAAACTGTTACAGATCCTATTCTGTTTAAACGCATGCCATCCTTCCCCAGACAGTTTTCACATAGAAATTTGTTTGGGTCTATGAAAACTGCCCCAAGATGATAACACTGTTCTTTGACAGCATAATTTACTTTAGAGGTATATTTGCACTCACTGACCTTTTAATGACTCCGCTAAGTACCGCCGGAATCCCTTACAGATACTTCTTGCCGAACGAATCATATTTCGTGTTTCGTTAATTATTTCTTCTTCGCTGCTGCTTCTTAAATTTGTTCCAATGTTTATTAAGACAGCACTGTAATTAGTCTTGGTTTAAGAATCGGGTTTTGTATTCGTTTGTTTTGAATTTACCATATTTTTAATATGTTTACCAAGTTGTTGCATTCTAATTCTCGATCTGACGTCGATTTTGCAGTTGGGACAGCGATATTTTTCAGCAACGAATCGCAAATTATTAGAAACTCATTTACATCCCCTTGCATAACTGCAGCCTTTTCTTTTACTGTAGGCCTTCATCCTCCATTTATATTTATCTACAAGTTTTTGGCTTGTTGAGTTTATCGTGACATCGGAAACGCTGGTTGTGTTGTTTGTAGGGTTCGTAGGCGCACATGTATTTTCCCGGTCTTGCTTTTCCGTTTGATTTATTTCGCACACATAGGACAGATTTTTACGCATTAATCTATCATTTTCTTTCTTTATAGTCAATATATCTGTTTTTATTGTTTCAATGTCACTTTGTTGTAGATTTATAATTTCGTTTCTCGAATCCACTGCACTTAAAAAGATTGTCCGTTTCGTGACGTAAACAGCCGTGGCATGTCCAGGAAAAAATCATCACTGATGAATTTCATATTAACTTTTTCGCATTCTTCGTGTAACCAGAAGTTGCACTTTTGCGCCTAAAACACCTCTGATCACTCGCTTTTCACATTCTCTACACGAATAACTGTTTATTTTTTTCCTTTTTAACGAGAGTGAAATATCACTACACTTTCTTATCGGCGCCATCTTGCGTGTAATTAGTACAGACTGTGTATACAAAATAATTTGGCTGAAGATAAGTATTAAAGATGGATCAAATATGGTAATAGGTTACTCCTATAGACTCCCTACCTCAATGTAGAGACGAAATATTTCAGGGAAAACTTGGAAAATTTATTGAGAACAAGCATTGCCTGCTGGGGAATTAGTGACTGTTGAGATTAAATTTTTCGGAACAGCCACAAGTTGCACTCAGTACTTTTTATTGACCGGTTACACTCAGTTTAACAAGAGCATCAACAGAAACTGTGGAGTGTACAGTTCAAGGTAGATGGTTGATTAAACTGTCAAGGAGAGGCCACGACGTTGAGATCACGGATTTACTTCAAACTTTGTACACCTAGTAGGCCATTAAAACAACATAACGTGCAAGCAGTAAGTTGCACTACTACGCCAATTTCGAGAAAATCGCAGGAGACGTGTTACGCACCCATTACGTAACTGATGAATCTGTGCGATGATGCAGGCTGTAAGAAGTCATTCTGGGCAAGTGGTTTTTGTGAATAGTTAGGGGCAACGCCTAAAGAGGGATGGTTCATTTCCTTTTTTTTCTTTGTAGATTTTAAGTGGCGGAGCCAAGTAAGGACAGAACTAATTTTTGGTGATTGAAGTTAGCTAACTAAAAAGATAGGTCCACGAAAAAAAAGTGGTTAGCGATTGCGCATAGGAAGAGGGTCGTGGAAAAGGCGACGGTTAGAATCTTGGTAACATACATTTTTCAGTCAATATTTCTTCATCACTGGTCACATTAGTTAATTTATATGACATTGAAGGGGTAATATAACGAAAAAAAAACACGCACATTTTCATGAAGTTTTAGTGAATTTCATGTTATTTGTCTACTTACTATTTTTAATTCAATTTTTATGGACGAGGGACAGGCTTGCAAAACTCAAATAAAATCTCGATAAATAATTATGTGAATGACGTTTTTCAGTAATATAGTAAATCACAGTGCCAGACCACAAGAGTAACGTACAATTACTCGTCGGATGTGCTCTCGACATGAAACGTTGCAGGATGGCATTTGTCATACAGACATGGAAGACATAAATTGAAATGACATCTACTACATCGAATGAATACAGTTTCGCGTCATTTATAGGGAATGTTCATTTCCAAGGGAAAATACACCTCGGTGACATTTTGAAAAATTTCTCTCCCTGCCGACATTATAGATTAAAAATTAGTTCATCGTTGATTCCTTCACTCAGATTTTTATTACAGAGTGCAGCTGATCCTCTGACCGAACTCGCTGAACTACTGTGCCGGCTTCCACTTAACCACCATGAACTCTACCGCCTACGTCTGCGTCTACGTGACAACTCTGGTATGCACAATAAAGTGGCTCGCAGAGGGTTCAATGAACCACCTTCATGCAGTCTCTCTACCGTTCCACTCTCAAACGGCGCGTGGGGAAAACGAGCACTTAAACTTTTCTGTGCTAGCCCTGATTTCTCTTATTTTATCGTGATGGTCATTTCTCCCTATGTAGCTGGGTGCCAACAGAATGTTTTCGCAATCGGAGGAGAAAACTTGTGATTGGAATTTCGTGAGAAGATCTCGTCGCATCGAAAGACGCATTTGTTTAAATGATTGCCACACCAATTCACGTATCATGTCTGTGGCACTAGTTCCCCTATTTCGCAATAATATAAAACGAGCAGCCCTTCTTTGAACTTTTTCGATGTCCTCACCTGACGATGTCAGTCACCTATTCAGAGATACATAAGCCACATAAGAGACGGGTGAAACTTCTCTCCTGATTTTCTCGGAATTGCCACAGTAGTGCATCTTGACAACTTGCACATTATGTTGTTTCAATGGCCTACTAAAGGTTTACAGAGTTTTAAATAAATCTGATACCAGCGTCGTGGCCTTCCCTTGCGAGTGAAACTGGACAATAAAAGTACTGAGTGTGTGATTTGTGGCTGTCCTCAAAAACTTAAATTTGGAAAAGGTTGCATGTTTATTTCTTGAACGTATTACAGTATTAGTGAGAGATTTCAACTCAACAGCTACTGAATGGAAGTGATTAGGGTGGGTAGTAGGTATAGAGAGAGTCGTGTGATTTTGTTCTAAATGCTTTTTGTACAATTTACCTTGAGCAATTAGTCACTGAAATAGGCCGTGGGGATAATTTCTTAGATCTCCTGGTTACAAACAGACCAAACATGTTGAGTTAGTTCATGTAGAGGAAGGTATCAGAGATCATTGCTAACATTGGGTGTTAATAGAAATGTTAAGAAAGATATGTAAGTGTGACAAAAAACAGATTTCAGATTACGTGAGCTGCCTCATCAGACATTCATCTCTCTGAGTAAGAACATTGAGTAATGAGAAAAAACGAACAAAATTCAACAGAACTGTACGAACGCCTTAGATCGGTAGTCGTAAAACTGCGACCCGCTGGCCGCATGCAGCCTGAATTAAGTATTCGTGCGGACCGCGGTTCTCAGCCGTATTTTATAACAGTATGTACTCAGCAGCGAACAAAAAATGGTTCAAATGGCTCTAAGCACTACGGGACTTAACATCTGAGGTCATCAGTCCCCTAGACTTAGAACTACTTAAACCTAACTAACCTAAGGAAATCACACATATCCATGCCCGAGGCAGGATTCGTACCTGCGACCGTAGCAGCAGTGCGGTTCCGGACTGAAGCGCCTAGAACCACTCGTCCACAGCACAATTAAAAAAAATAAAATAAAATAAAAAACTAACGTTAAGAGCTTCTTAAGAGTGCAGTTTTCCTGCTCACTATCAAACATACTTACAGAGACAGTAATATTTTAAGACGTGCTTAGACCTAATTTTAATTGACGCTGGTGAATTCGACCGCCAGCTAAGTAAAATTGCTCCCCTTCCCCGGAGGAAGAGGAGTCACTCGCATGGTCACTGCGGTATTACGGGATGTGAGACAGAGAATGTTGTTCTATTAGTCTCGCAACTCACGGGCATGCGCGGCTCGTATCGACCAGCTACTATTGTATAAATTTTGACACGGACGTAACACGGATTAATTAATGTGCGTTACACATGCTGTCTCCCTACCGTTCCACTCCGGAACGGCGCGTGGGGAAAACGAGCACTTAAACTTTCCTGTAGCAAATAACATCAAATTATTTAAGGCTGTTGTAATACAGTTCAGTGAGTAGAAGAAAACTAGTATTTAGTTTATCAAACTTATAAGGACAGATATTTGTATTAATCCAAGTCATCCGCACACATGGTGAAATCAACACCACTTCACCACGTAACGATAGTGTCACAACTGTTCGACTGCTCAGACTGGCAGCAATGTAAAACAGATCACAATCGACAAGAAATGTTCAGAATAGTACCGACATGTAGCGATCAGTCAGTAACAAAAGTGACCAATAATTATAAAAGTGCAATTTTCGCTCTTCAAATTACAGAGACTTGTGAGGACGACGTTTTATTTCAAGTTTTCTCGATACATTTATCATCGCGTAAATGGATTAGCACGGACATAAGTTTACCGAACGCGTTGTAGATGTTAATTGCAACTGCAGTGCACTTAATATTATATTGCACTTGACAGTTAAGAGGACATGTTGCCGATATCTGATTGGGCCAATCCCATCTTGCAGTGTAGCATACTTGCGCTGCATAGTTGCCATCCGACCGGCATGCACTCTATTAAAACTATCGGTGCACCGCTGCAGGTGCTAATGCAGTGCGTCCCTTTCGTTGGCTAGCAGGTAATTTTTTCTGTTTTTATCCCCAACAGTCTATCCCACTATAATGAGACTCCTGTCTCGCATGATAGTCAAAGATTCTGCATTTAGAAGACGTAATATAGATTGTACGCATTTGAATAGGTGCAAATATGGACGAGAAAGCCTAAAAAATTCATCGCAAGACACATTAATTAAATAACTTTAATTCTTAAATTCACCGTTAAAAAATAGTACTTAAAACTAAACTAAACTTCTCCCGCACCGGCTATGAAGTCCCAAAGGTACCGACTGGCCGCCGTGTCATCCTCAGCCCACAGGCGTCACTGGATGCGGATATGGAGGGGCATGTGGTGAGCACACCGCTCTCCCGGCCGTATGTCTATTTCCAAAAATATATATACTGCAGGAAATATAGTAGGAGTGAGAAAAGTTGACTGGGCACCTCAGAGACGAAACTGGGTGCAGGGGCAGATGGATTTGTCATTGCAGGGTAAAGGGTTTCATAGGGGGAAGGTTTTCTTGTTTGTCTTCCAGTGCTGACAACTCAAGGGCGCGTGTGCCTCGAACTGATCAGCTGCTATGGTATGAATTCCGAACGGAATTAATATGGATCCGTGAGGGTGCATTAGAGACGGTCATCATCAAACACGGTACATATTTGTAGCAAAGAGTATGAAATTAAATTAAGGCTGCTGTAGTACAAAGCAGCGGGTAGAAGACGAATGTCACTCAGCAACATCTAGTAAATATTTGTGATCGTGCATCCTATTGTATAATGCATTTAAATATAAGTGTAGTTGCTATTATTAATCAATCATCCGCTAACACAGACAACTCATCAACACATCGTCAGGTACTTAACAATGTCACAGCTTTAGGGTCGCTGAGTGGTGCAGCAATCTGAAGCAGAGAACAGCCGACACTAAGTGCTCAGTACTTGGGGGGGGGGGGGGGGCAGCAGCAGCTAAGTTAGTCTATTGGGGCCTCATAACAATTACATACCTACTAATTTATGTGGGTTACTAATTAATAATAACATCCTTAAATTTGCAGTTCGAGACACCACTCTGCAATGTTAGTAATGGCTCTTGAGAAAATAAGTTTGAGGACTACTGTTACACACATAATAGAGAACCGGCACATGTTTGTACTGATGTAAGACAACGGTGAATGCGCCAATACGATCCAAGATGCATAGGTCAAGCAGAACCTGTACTTCGGCCTCCAACATCCCCTGACCTCAGTAGGCAAAAATTAGTAACCTTATAAGAGGCCATACAAGGAGTCACGCCCTCCCAGCATCTTCTACAACTGTAAAAAGACTTATTTGATCCTTTCTTACGGTCTTAATCTGCCAATAAGTTTAATCAGCACACACTCCACTGCAGAGTAAAAATTCGGTAACAATCAATATATCTGTGTGTGTGTGTGTGTGTGTGTGTGTGTGTGTGTGTGCGCGTGCGCGCGCACGGGTTCAGTCTGAAGATGGCTAGACGATCACAGCCGAAACACCACAGGAGGCGAAGTGGTTTGGCTGCATTCCCAGAACCTCATGGATCAATACTAAAACTGTGTTCAAATTACATTTTAAGGAAAAGGTATCCAAAGAAGATCAAAACACATGTATCACCTTCCATGAGTATCATCACATGCTCAGTGACTGTTTCAGCCGAGCATGGAAAGATTGCGTTACATGTAGAGAAACACATCAGTAATTCATGCAAGTACGTCTGGTCTGTTAGCAACAAGACTGATATTCTGGCAACCAGTCTAAGAATGAATAAGGAAATACGATTGCGGTTAGGCTACATATTATTGCAGCTGAATCCAGCTCTCCCCACAGTTTGAAAAATGTGAACCTTTACCGCCAAAAGTTAGTGATAAATATTCTTTGTTGATCAACTAGTTTTGGTCCAAGGAATATCATCAGGTTTGTAAAACAATTGCATCATATTGGGTGTTATAAAATGAACTGTGTTAAATAATAAAATCCACAAATTCGTTACTGTTGTCACATAGTAATATAAACTACATCATCAGTCATAAAAAATGTGCCAAACAGTGCTCTGATTCATAATATGTAACCAGTCAGCATTAATGCTACAGAGGCATTCTGCATAGTGCAGTACTGATGAATTCATGGATTTTATTATTTGATGCAACTGATCGTTGGGACGAACAAACGTCATTGAGTTTCATATAGCTTCCAATACGAAGTCATAGCAGCAAATATGTTATTGAATGGGAGCCTGTTGGAGGTAAAAGAAAGTAACTTAATCATTCCGTATGAACCAGTATGAAGAGAATACAACAAATAGCTGCAAATACAGTAAATACACTCGATTTTGATGTTCCATGAAAATGTCCGTGTATTATCTCTTTGGCAACTCTTTGCACTTTTGAACACCAGTACACTCATTTAGTGAAGGACAGACTCATGTTGAACCCTTTACTTTGAAAGTAGCATAAAGGTCCATTTTTTAGTCTATAATAGCACTGCTGCTAACATGATTCTCGTGAACAGCAAATGAGATTGAACAGCAAGTCGTTCAGCCTTAATCACCTTCAAATTATGCTGCCAGCAAAACAATTACGTATAACGTATTTACCTATCAGCTAGGCACAAAGGACAGCTGTGAATATAATTATTTTCTGTGACCCTTCAAAGAGAGATCTCTCTGACCAAATGAGATATCGCACAATTTGTATTTACTTTAGTATGAGGTCAGTGTATTAAAATAGTAGCCTCAGGTGTTTGAATACAACCACCATCACACTATGAGAAATATGAAAAGAAACGTTTTAATAATGAGACCAGTATATATGTGTCCCATGGTGCCTCCTCACAGTATCAGTATTGGCCCTTGAACAAAGAAGTTTGATGACCACAGACAGCTTATGCCAAGCAAAGTTGTGAGACCCGCCTTAGTTCAACAGTCATGTTGCTCCAAAAATAAAGGGAACTTCAGCAGAGAATAATCAAAACCAAAGTCTGGTTGACAAATAAAAACTGAACAAAGCCAAAATAGGTACACGGGGAGCTATCCATGAAGCTTTAAATTAATTAAAAAGTAAAATTCTATCTACCGGTTAGACAAAAAATCCTATGAAGTTTTGGACTTACAATGAGTCAGTAATTAACTAAATGAAACAATCATATGGCATTGATGGCTGGGAGTCTCCACCCAGTCAAGTTCAGCCACTGAGTTGCAAGCCTTTTTAGTTGATGCCACATTGAGCAACTTGTGTGTATTGATAATGATAAAAAGAATGATGAGGACAACACAACATCGATTCCCTGAGCAGAGAAAATCTCTGACCCAGCAGGGAATTGTACTTGGACCCACTGCATGGCAATCAGACGTGCTGACCAGTCAGCTAAGGGGGCAGAGAGTAAGTTAATAAAAGCAATCTACCAGTCACTTCATGATGATGATGGTACCAAAATGCAGGATGACCAAGAAAAGACTGAAATACTAAACTGCATTTTGTAAAAATGACTGCAGATTTTATTTCAGTTCCTCCTTCCAATCATTGGATGAATATCAAAAGTTCATATCAAAAAAACTGACCATGGGATACATGTAAACACAACACGGGAAAGACAGCTGGGACTGATGGGATACCAACATGATTGTACATACGTTGAATATTCCCATAACGAGCAGGTAAACTTCCTTAACTGCATCTTCTTTTATGTAATCTCTCCACAACCTCCTCCTTTCTATGTGAAAGCTATAGAAGTGTGTTAGTGTCATAGAAGTTATAGCAGAAATTTGAACAAAAATTATAAAATTATGTTGAATAAAAATGTAAATATACTTATGTAGCTTTCCTTGCTTTCTGTTTTGACAAATTTTGTACTGTCTCATCACAATCAATAATCAGAAGCTAACTTGATCTTTAAAAAAAGTGTGAAGTGCTGGGATCTCTGTCAAGAGATTTCTAACATTATAAACAATTTATGTTATATGTGACACATAACGCTTCACTCACATATCAAGAACTAAGCAATGGCCTTTTCAGTTTTGTTGTGAGAAAGTCATTTCTACATTCAAAATTAATCTATTACTACATTTCCTGATAAGGCTATATGTTTCTAAGTAAAAAAAGTTGATCTAGCTGAAGCCTTCTGGTATTAGGAGCAAGAAGAACAGCGTTACAAAAAACAGTGGCTGATAATGGCCTTATTAAAATCCAATCATTTCTATGGTGACAAGACAAATTCCACTCAATATCACAGATTTCTGAAAAGTCACTGTTACTGTCATTATTTAGTAAAATATTCATATCTTCCTCTTGATTTTCCAAAAGAGCTTCATGGTGTCACTCTTCTTCTACAATGTACTGCACATAATTGACAGCTTTCTTCCTATCTTCAGATGTGACTTTCCTAATAGCTACATTTGTGAGTGCATTCACTGCAGATGGGGTGAAATGTTCAAGCATAACCTTTAATTTTAGACCATACTAATTATGCTATGTTGAAATGGCAAAGACAAAGTAGCAGCCTGATGAATGTATGCCCCAATGTTTTTGCCTGTTCTTTGATTTTGTATTTGGTGAACCATCATTTAGGGAGAGATATTTAACGACCTCCAATGTTGCAATGCTGGAGCTGATCATCTCCTTCTTTTGCTTTGTCATGATAGATGTCAGTAACAACAGATTGATAAGGAGCATGATCAAAAACATTGTTGATGGTTTGCCAAGATTTAGTATTAGTGAGTTTTTGAATAACTGCCGGCCGGGGTGGCCATGCGGTTCAAGGCGCTACAGTCTGGAACCGAGCGACCACTACGGTTGCAGGTTCGAATTCTGCCTCAGGCATGGACGTGTGTGATGTCCTTAGGTTAGTTAGGTTTAGTTAGTTCTAAGTTCTAGGCCATTGATGACCTCAGAAGTTAAGTCGCATAGTGCTCAGAGCCAATTTTTTTTAATAACTTAGTAAACACACCATGATTCATTTCTCAAGATAATTCCTTGTATTCTTTAATTTAAAGAACAGGAGATAGTTTGGGGAAAACCTTGTGATGTGCTTGCATGTAAAATAATAAGTCTGCCTCTCTTGCCGCATTTGTTTTTGTCACCTGAAGAGCACTACTTGTGAATGTGGCAAGCATTGACCTATGTTGCATCAGGACACACCATATCATAAATGTCATACATCTGCCTGAGTAATTGGAATCACCACCTTCTCTCTCCACTAACAGTTTGTGGACACAGAAATGCCCACACATTGTGCAGAAATGTGATAATGAGGTGCGACTTTATTGGAAAAGGCCATTTTCCTTAAGGGTAACCAATAATTTGCTGAGCATCAGATACTCCTTTCCGTGATAATTATCATAAATATTATAAAGTATAACATAGACAGCAAATGAATCTATGTTGGTAGTTCACATACTCAAAAATGTTTTTTTACACAGTTTTCAGCTTCAACGAACACTGAATTTCTTCTTCTTCTTCTTCTTCCTTGACCATTCTTCACCAGCCTTCACCAACTGCATATTTGTTTGAATTCAAAGCAGCAAGCAGGTCACTGTTAGCATTGTCTCTCTCAAAGTAAGTACTATGCCAACAATTTCTCTTGACTGACCTCTTGGATCGAATACTCCCAGTGATGCAGAAAAATTTGGCTTATGCAGCATCTTTCTATTCTCCTAAAATGCATCCCATGCCTAATGAAGTGATGCCTCTCTTTGATGTCAGTTACAATGGAAACTGAATGAGAGAATGACTCATAATTTTATTGTTTTGTAATATCTGTTAACTTGGTAAATATTTTTATTAAATATAAGAAACTGTTAAGATCATAGATCTGTCAAATATCTATAAGAGCTACTCTGTGTTCAGCTAATGTATTTTGGGACATTTTAAAGTAATAGGTAGCTCAAGCCAGTTCACTTTTATAAAATTGTTGTTACTAACTGATAACATTGTTTATTCCTTTAAATTTAGCATATTTCCTAAACCGTCTTATATAAAATTGTGCATAATAGCACCTGAGTTTACAAGTGTTGATGGACGGACACACACACAGACACACACACACACACACACACACACACACACACACACACATACACACACTGCTGATATATTAAAGTTTCAAAAGTTCCATTGCCTTTGCTGCCTGAGTTGCTGTTGAGTATACATTTATGATAGTGCTGCAATGTTTGATCAAGATTACTTCATTTTTGTTGTTTTGAGCTAACACAGATCTAAATCAACTGTTAAGTTTTGTAACTACACATGCAACATTCTTCTTTGTTATGTAATTATTTCTCTATTCATAGAGGTACTGTCCCTTACATGCCTCACTTTATCTCTGCATGTGTGTACACAAAATCTGTTTCTCAGTAGTAGCATTACATCATTTAAATTAGGCTTAAATGGGAAATGTGACCAGATTTACATAATCTCTAAATGAATACTATGCTCTCCTGTGTAAACTCATAACCATTATAATACAACCTCATAATCACATGCTTTGTTTATAACTTCCATGCTCAAAAACACTATATGGCCTATATGGTTGCATATATGGGAAACTGTCCACACTCTTATAACCTTTAACACAATTTTATTGGATAAAAGATATGGAAACAAACATCATACACAAAAATTAATACTGAAAGCTTAAAGCAGAGTTTATGGATGATGACTAAGGAAATAATGTTACTCAGTTTATTTTTTAAGTACAAATAAGTTTACTCAGTTTCACTCACATGTTTGTACACATACACGAACATTCAGCTATAATATATATAATACAACAGACATTTGTAACTTCAAGCATACAATATTATCAAATATATCACTCTTCTCCAACACTCAGCTGCATTTGACAGTGTCTTTAAACAATTCTCCAGAATGAATTGACCCCTATGGGTTTGTTCATTGTATCACTACAGGCCAAATCAGGCTTAACTTCTGCTGAAATGACTGTGAGAATGATGACAGTTGGATTGCTCATTAGCTATAAATAGGTGATATGTCACAAAAATTATAAAATGAACACCAATTACAAAAATCGACTGAGACTCTTGTTGCCTACATATGGAAAAATTTGAACATGGGGTAATGATGTGGTAAGTAATGTGCAGATTGTATCTGGTATATGAATCATAATACAACATGACCATTCAAAAATCAGAAGGAAATATCTTCAGTGGAAAGTACATTATGACAGCTAACAGCTGCCTGAAACACAGCAAAATTATTTTTGAACTAAAACAATATGCATCAGAAACAAATTTTTCA